>NC_090654.1:92324401-92924401 GCF_040937935.1 Hyperolius riggenbachi
GGGAGAGCCGTCCTCACCCACCTCCCAATATTAAAAACAGGCACTTACCTTAACGTCCATTGCGTTCTGCTACATGCGCATTAACTTGGGGGCACCACATGAGAAAGGAGTGAAGCATGGGTCACCCCGAGCTTTAGAGCTCAGGGCTGGCTCACATACAGCACTCCAGAGGGGGGGGGGGGGGGGGGGGAGGACAGGTGCAGACAACTCACTCCAGGGCTCACACCACCGGAGCAAGCCATCCACCACCTGCCTCCAAAGGATACAAACTGCAAAAAATGCTTTCCATGAGAAAATTAATGCGCATGTAGCAGAACGCAATGGACGTTAAGGTAAGTGCCTGTTTTTAATATTGGGAGGTGGGTGCAGACGGCTCTCCCTGGCGCTGGCCACGCTTGGGGGGGGGGGGGGGGGGTCGCCTGCGGCACCTAGCCTCCCCCTCCGGGGTGCCGCTGTGGTTCCCGCGGTCCCTCCGGTTGTATAAAAAGGGGGCATTGGGAATTCTCCCTGTGGCGCTCCTGGATAGTGCTAATGTAGCATGTAGCAGTGTTGCTTGCGAATTTTCGCCTAAGTCATTTTCGCATCGAAAATCCTGTTTTCGTTTTTTGGCGAATTTTCACGAAAATCTTCAGAAATATTTGTATGCAATGGGGAGAAAATGAAATGGTCGCGCATCTAACCAAGATGCACCTGATACATACACACTGCATAGGGCTAAAAAGCCTCTCAAAGGCACAAGTGTGCTCATTGCAGTGAAACAGGTGCATTAAGAACTAATGCATCTCACAATACAAACAATGGAAGCAAATCCATGCGTTACACATTATCCGGGGACCTTACCCTTCTCTTATTGAGAGAGACATCTGTTCCACGCTGCAGTGCATGTTAGCAGGGACGGCTCGTGCAGCCTTCTCTGGGGGTCCCCACCCTATCTAAGTTTAAAATCACCCAACATTACGGGAACATGCTAGCAACGTTGGCTTGGGAGCAGCAGGCCATATAAAGGGGAAGGGGTGCGGCGTGGGTGGCTTGGGAGCAGCAGGCCCCCTTTATATGGCCTGCTGCTCCCAAGCCAACGTTGCTAGCATGTTCCCATAATGTTGGGTGATTTTAAACTTAGATAGGGTGGGGACCCCGAGAGAAGGCTGCACGAGCCGTCCCTGCTAACATGCACTGCAGCGTGGAACAGATGTCTCTCTCAATAAGAGAAGGGTAAGGTCCCCGGATAATGTGTAACGCATGGATTTGCTTCCATTGTTTGTATTGTGAGATGCATTAGTTCTTAATGCACCTGTTTCACTGCAATGAGCACACTTGTGCCTTTGAGAGGCTTTTTAGCCCTATGCAGTGTGTATGTATTAGGTGCATCTTGGTTAGATGCGCGACCATTTCATTTTCTCCCCATTGCATAGTATTGTATTTCTTTCGCTTTGGGTTGGGTTGTGGTTGTGGGCGGTGTCCCCGGGCAGTGAGAGTTCCTGGGGCGCCGCCCACGCCGCACCCCTTCCCCTTTATATGGCCTGCTGCTCCCAAGCCAACGTTGCTAGCATGTTCCCATAATGTTGGGTGATTTTAAACTTAGATAGGGTGGGGACCCCGAGAGAAGGCTGCACGAGCCGTCCCTGCTAACATGCACTGCAGCGTGGAACAGATGTCTCTCTCAATAAGAGAAGGGTAAGGTCCCCGGATAATGTGTAACGCATGGATTTGCTTCCATTGTTTGTATTGTGAGATGCATTAGTTCTTAATGCACCTGTTTCACTGCAATGAGCACACTTGTGCCTTTGAGAGGCTTTTTAGCCCTATGCAGTGTGTATGTATCAGGTGCATCTTGGTTAGATGCGCGACCATTTCATTTTCTCCCCATTGCATGCTTCAGAAATATTTGTGTTTTCGACCAGCATCGAAAATTCATTGTATGCGGATGCTTATGCCCTTATGCGGAAAAATGTCTACAATAATCCGCATGGAAATATAGACTATGAATGTATTTTGTAGGTACTGATCTTTTGCAGGAACGGATCTTTTGCAGATAATGATCTTTTGAATGTGTACAGCAACTTTGTGTGCAGCATCTTGCAAATATTTCTATCTAATGGGGAGTGCAGCTCAATAGAATAGACTGTGTAGGTGTGGCTCTGATACTACATGGAAGGGGGTAAAATTGGTCTGTGATCTTTCATTTTTCCAAAGAATTTTATCTGATGTGTGTACCCACCTTTATTCTTCTTGCTTCAAGGTTGAGGCACGTACTCTATTAGATAGATAGAAGATGCGGCGTATGCTACGACGCGGGACGGCTAGTATTGATATAATACATTGATTACGTGCTTCTTTGTTAATTCCTCTTGTAGGAGAACAAGTATCTGTGCATCTCTACTACAATACACTAAGTGCAACTATAAAAACTGTATTGATTAAAAGAAAGAAAGAATAATAATAATAAAAAAAAGATCAATTGCGAAATATAGCATCAAAAAGGTATTTACTCTCAGTCTCATACACCCTCTAAAAATAACTCTAAAAAGCTGTGAAAATCGTTAATTTACAGAAAAAGGAACTGCTTCTTCAGCCCTCCCCAGCCCCAGATGAGCCGTATACATTGGAAGTACTTTAACAAGCTGTATTGCAGAAACATATCTGTTGTCATCTAGTGTTGACCATTTAATAACTGCAGGAACGTATCCCAAACTTTATACTATTGCCATAGTTTCAAGTAAGCTCAGTTCTACTTTTTACTTGAAGACCAAAATACAAAAGTACATTTTCATAACATTTTATTGGAAAATGGTTTATGTAGCACTGATATGTGTCTTATATTTGTTAAATAAAAATGGAGTTGCCCTTTAACACATTAGCAGCTTCAAAGGAATTACAGTATATCGTTTGACATAGTGCACTGCTTTTGACCTCAGCCAGTAGAACTCGTTGTGCTGTAAATTCTTGGAATGTCTCTTTCCTAGCAGAGGATATAGAAACTGAAAGCATAAGTCCTGTGTTATTGTCTCACACTGCCCCTTAGTGACATGTGGCCATAAATACACATTACAGCAGTACTAATTAGTAGCAAGGAAATGTAACAAATTAGAAATAAAAAAAAATGGGCTAAAATAAATTGGCCTGAAGCACTTGTAAGCTCTAAATAAATTGGTAGCTAAAAGGTTAAGTCTTCAAATTATTATGATTACCTGCTGCCTTGTCTTCTATTTTCCAATGGATCTGTGCAGGTGGAAAGCTGCTCCACATTTCACAGCCCACTGGAATTCCATCACTCCAGTTGCTTCTAGATAGAAAGAGCTCATTATAGGACATCCAGGTACCACCAGCTTCCTTATTGAAGATCATCCTGCCCTTTTGGTGGTTTCCAGAGATGTTCCAAGTCACTGTGACAGCGTGATGTGCACCAGTGACCAAACAAGCCATCCACATGGTGGTATTAGATGAAGGAAATTTTAGAGGAGCCAGCAGATATGCTGAGCAGGGAGACATGTCTGGGAAGAGAGAATAGACAGTCTGTTTAATACATTGGGCTTGATTAATTAACCGGCACTAAGCCGGTTAGTGTGCCCTATCACTTAGTGGGCGCAAACTATGGCACTAAGTAGTTTGCGCCCACACATCAGTTTTAGTACCGCTCACTGCACGCAGTGTGGGTGCTCCTATATTAGTGCGTGGTGCGACGATAACAACGCGCCCGCTGCCCCTTGATAACGGTGCATCGGGTGCCCCTGAAATGGTGCATTAATGCGCCACTTCGGGGGCACCTGATGTGCCGTTATTTTCGCACCAGGTGCAACGTTTAAGGGGCAGCGGGTGCGACATTGTCGTCGCACTGCGCACTAATAAGGCGCACCCGCGCAGTGAGCGGGGCGGCGCGCAAAGTAGCTTTGTGCGCATTAGGGGTAAAAAATGGCTTTTCACACCGGCGCCCATTGTGTATTACATACAAAATGTTAATTTTAAGGCTGTAAACAGCCAAGCTGAGAGGAACTCACCTTCTGGATCAAGCAATGTGGCAGAGATAGTCCCAGCGGGGCTCCATGCGCACAACCTGGATCCTGCAGGGGACCATGTGGCCATCCTACTTTCTCAGATGCCGGCGAACCTGATGTTGGCTTAAAGGGGCAGAGTGTGATTGGCTGTGGGAGTGTGTGGCTGGCCAGTGGTTGGAGCACATGAGTTTAAAATGACTTCTGTGTCATTCATTTATTGCCCGTTATAGCATTGTAATCTTAGGGTACTGCTAGGTACGCTTATCCTGTATTGACCTTCTGTGTATTGACCTTTACCTTTATTACTGACCTCTCATTGGATTGCTGCCTGTACTGACCTTGGAACTGTTACTGACCTGATATTGCCTCATCCTTTGGCACCATGTGTTCTAATCTGCTGTGTATGACCCTGGATTGTTATTGAAACATCTTTGTCTTTGAGATTCTGTACTGTTACTCTGATCACCCATTGCCAACCTGGACTGTCTGATTTCTCACCTGAACATGTCTAGTGTGGTTCCTTTGGTATCACTGCCTTGCTCCTTTCAGGTCCTATACCTTGCGCACTCAGGCCTGGGTGTAACTGGGAGTTGGGTCAATGCACTAGTCATCCCTCAGCTGACCGGAGAGGTGCCACATATTGTAAAGACCGCAGAGGAAATTGGGGCATAGGAATTGAAATAAAGCAGGCCTTACACAAGCAGAAACATATGGGCTTGATTCACAAAGCCGTGCAAACTGTTTAGCACGGGTGTGCTAAACAGTTAGCACGTGAAGTGCCGTTCACGGACTTTTGCGCGCGCAATTTGCCACGATTCGCGCGATCGCGGACTTTTGCGCGCGCAAATTGCCAGCAAATTGTGCACGCAAAAGTCTGCGATTGCGCGAATCGCGGCAAATTGCACGTGCAAAAGTCCGCGAACGGCACTTCACGTGGTAACTGTTTAGCACACCCGTGCTAAACAGTTTGCACGGCTTTGTGAATCAAGCCCATTGGATCTTACAGATATGATTCTATTTGTAGACAAGTACATTTTCAGACTTCAAACTTTTGCGAGACTGGTACCACTGGTTGCTTAAAGAACCACTGTAGCGAGAAAAAAACAAGCAGTTAAAATTGGACAGAACTGACAGGTGTTGTACTAGTCTATCTCCTCTTGGGAGAATTTCCTGAATGGCAGTTTAACTGTCTAAATAGTAAGCCAGCCAGCCTCCCTACTTCCATGCACACTATTTTGGCAGTTAGAATTAACAAATGCCGTTCAGGCAACAAACAAAAAAAGGATCCCCCGTTAAGAGATGGACTAGTCCAAAACCTGTCGGTTCTGTCAGATTTTAACTGCTTACTCTTTTTTCGCTGTTGTGATCCTTTAATTAATGACTTTCTTCATGACAAATAATGATTGTGATCCTGGGTGCCCCAACTTCTTTAATATTGATTAGCCAGATGTCGTGATTCATTATGTGTCCAAGATGTCAGACTCAGATGTCATGATTAATATGCACAGTATGTGACAAAATAAACAACTGAAAAGTACAACAGACATGGAATATTTAAACATTTACCTCCAATAATCAGAGTTGTTCCTCTGCCAAGAGCCATAAATGTCGGACGACAAAATGCACAATAATAAACACCAGAGTCTTCAGGCTGTGCATTGTAAATGAGCAGCCTGGCTTTATATTTTTTCACTTCAAATTCACATTTATATTTAGATGTATTCCTATCATCGGAGCAGGATGTCACACGTCTGTAGCTATCCTCTGACTTCCCCGTCTCTTGGTACCAAGCGATTTGAGTTCCGATTTCTAACGGGTTGGTGGAGATACAGTTTATAACTGCAGTGAGACCAGAATCAGCTGCGAAGGTAACAATGTCTGGCTGATACAGAACAACATAAGTAGTGACCACTGCAGTGAGAGAAAACAGAGAAAGAAAAGCAAGCATATTAAAAACTAAAAATATCCAATTTAAAGCAGAATAACAGTAGCATAACATACAATAAATCTTGTGTCCAAACGCTTTATTCAGTGGTGTAACTAAGGAGCTTGTGGCCCTAGTGTGAGTTTTACTTGGGGCCCCAAGCACTCCATTGATATGGAGCCCCAATACCTACCAAGGACAGGTGCTGCGTCGGAGAGGTGTACTTAGAGCAAAATAAACAATTTGCTAAAGAGAGTCTGAAGCCATAAAAAAAACCTCTTTTTACTTGCCAGTTTTCTTAAGTAATAAGATCATAGCTGATACGCTGCATCGCCGCGGCAGAACGAGGTTGTCCAAGAAATTCCGTATACCTACACCTAGGGATGGTGCTGCAACAAATAGACAGATGGAGGAACGGGAAGGCTCTATATTATCCACATCCTTCCTTCTACATAGGTAAGTATCAGACCTCAAGTAGGTTTTCTCAGTTGTCTGTAAAATATAACAAATCAATACAGAAATAGCGTGCAATATCCTCATCACCATTTTTGTTCTGTCACTTCCCATGTGGACCTAATCTACAGGTTTACGCATGTCATATTACACATCCTTTGGACTACATGATTTAGGACGTAATGTACAATCCTCCAAACCCGCTACCAGTATTTATTGGGCGCATAATTATTGTTAATCGCCGCTAATTGCAGGTTTTACCATTGCCGCCTACAGCTGTGAAAATATTGGGATTAGAGTTAGTCGGTGGGAGGGTGGTTTCAGTGTTGGAGTAAGGGGTGTTAGTTAGGGCGTACGTTTAGGCATTAAGGTTAGGAACTAGTGAGGAGTGTGTTAAGGTAAAGGCTCAGCATGGTTTGGTTTAAGCACCAGGGTGGTGGTTAAGGTTAGGCACAGGGGGATGGTTAAGGTTAAGCAGCACCAGAGGGGATCTTAGGGTTAGGCATAGATAGATGTAGGATTCTAAGCTAAGGTTAGATTATAGTTAACTATTACCAATATTTTACTATAGGCGTTAAGTAGAATATCAGTAATATTACTGACTAGCCGTCCCGCGTCGTAGCATACGCCGCATCTTCTATCTATCTAATAGAGTACGTGCCTCAACCTTGAAGCAAGAAGAATAAAGGTGGGTACACACATCAGATAAAATTCTTTGGAAAAATGAAAGATCACAGACCAATTTTACCCCCTTCCATGTAGTATCAGAGCCACACCTACACAGTCTATTCTATTGAGCTGCACTCCCCATTAGATAGAAATATTTGCAAGATGCTGCACACAAAGTTGCTGTACACATTCAAAAGATCATTATCTGCAAAAGATCCGTTCCTGCAAAAGATCAGTACCTACAAAATACATTCATAGTCTATATTTCCATGCGGATTATTGTGGACATTTTTCCGCATAAGGGCATAAGCATCCGCATACAATGAATTTTCGATGCTGGTCGAAAACACAAATATTTCTGAAGATTTTCGTGAAAATTCGCCAAAAAACGAAAACAGGATTTTCGATGCGAAAATGACTTAGGCGAAAATTCGCAAGCAACACTGCTACATGCTACATTAGCACTATCCAGGAGCGCCACAGGGAGAATTCCCAATGCCCCCTTTTTATACAACCGGAGGGACCGCGGGAACCACAGCGGCACCCCGGAGGGGGAGGCTAGGTGCCGCAGGCGACCCCCCCCAAGCGTGGCCAGCGCCAGGGAGAGCCGTCTGCACCCACCTCCCAATATTAAAAACAGGCACTTACCTTAACGTCTATTGCGTTCTGCTACATGCGCATTAATTTTCTCATGGAAAGCATTTTTTGCAGTTTGTATCCTTTGGAGGCAGGTGGTGGATGGCTTGCTCCGGTGGTGTGAGCCCTGGAGTGAGTTGTCTGCACCTGTCCTCCCCCCCCCCCCCCCCCCCTCTGAAGTGCTGTATGTGAGCCAGCCCTGAGCTCTAAAGCTCGGGGTGACCCATGCTTCACTCCTTTCTCATGTGGTGCCCCCAAGTTAATGCGCATGTAGCAGAACGCAATGGACGTTAAGGTAAGTGCCTGTTTTTAATATTGGGAGGTGGGTGAGGACGGCTCTCCCCGACGCTGGCCACGCTTGGGGGGGGGGGGGGGGGTCGCCTGCGCCTCCCCCTCCGGGGTGTCGCTGTGGTTCCCAGGCAGTGAGAGAGCCTGGGACCCTGTGGTCCCCCGGTTGTATAAAAGGGGGGCATTGGGAATCCTCCCCGTGGCGCTCCTGGATAGTGCTAATGTAGCATGTAGCAGTGTTGCTTGCGATTTTCGCCTCGAAAATCCCGTTTTCGTTTTTTGGCGAATTTTCACGAAAATCTTCAGAAATATTTGCGTTTTCGACCAGCATCGAAAATTCATTGTATGCGGATGCTTATGCCCTTATGCGGAAAAATTTCCACAATAATCCGCATGGAAATTCAATCTATGCGGACGTTTATACTGAAAAATGCCCGCAATAATGCACAAGAAACTTCTCTGAATGCGGGCGCTAATGCCCTTATGTGGAAAATGTCCGCAATCATACGCAAGTAATGCGAAAATGACTGGCCTTAGGTGAAAATTAACGTGAAAAAATTAGATGGAAAATTTGCCTGTCAAAACGAAATTAGGCAAAAATTCGGTAATAATTTATCGAAACAAATTTTTGCATTTTCGCTCATCACTGGCATGTAGCAGGGCGACCGCTTTGCAGTATTGGTTTTTTGACCCTGCATAGTTTGGCATGCAAAAGCAAATGCATATTTGCATGAGAATTGCCTCATGAATAGCCAATTAGGCCAGATTTGCAAAGCCAGACTTGTTAGGGTAGGCCTCTTTTCCACGGACAGTTGATAGGCAGTAACATGCCTCTCAAACTCTTACAACTGCTCACTACTGCCTGGAAACTGCTTGCTGCTGCCTGGAAACTGCTTGCTGCTGCCTGGAAACTGCTTGCTGCTGCCTGGAAACTGCTTGCTGCTGCCTGGTAACTGCTTGCTGCTGCCTGGTAACTGCTTGCTGCTGCCTGGTAACTGCTTGCTGCTGCCTGGTAACTGCTTGCTGCTGCCTGGTAACTGCTTGCTGCTGCCTGGTAACTGCTTGCTGCTGCCTGGTAACTGCTTGCTGCTGCCTGGTAACTGCTTGCTGCTGCCTGGTAACTGCTTGCTGCTGCCTGGTAACTGCTTGCTGCTGCCTGGTAACTGCTTGCTGAGCACACAGCTCAACAGTCCGTGGAAAAGAAGCCTAAAACTTGGTGATTGAGCACGCATACATTTTCTCATGCAAAGTACTTCTTCTTGCTCGAAGGTTGAGGCACTTACTCTATTATATATATAGAGATTTCCCTATGCTTAATGTCATCACACCTGGGTAGTTGCCCCGCCCCCTCTACCCCATAGGATCATGCTACTATAAATCTTAACTAAGCCGGCCCCCCCCCCCAGTCTTTTTTCCTCGATCACCTTGCTCCATGGGATCCGGTAGGACGTACGGGCAAGATTTGCCTGCAGTTTTTTTTTTTTTTTTTTTGCCCCTACCTCACTGTATTTACAGTGTTCGTATGATTCTTTCCCACTAAAACTATAAACTAGTTTGGGATTCCCCCTGTATCTTATGGTCTGGAGGGGGCCGGGGGCGCTGTACCTAATAGGTTTAAATAACCTGGGGGGACGCCTGCCCGAGCGTGATCTATGCAGCATTAAATATGCCGCTATTCTTGGAGGGACCCGCTCTCACCTCTCTCTCTCTCTCCTCGGCGAGCGGCTTCTGGCGTGCGTGTCACCCGAACTTCCGTCCGCATCATGCGTTCCACCAGGTCGGGCGCTCTGATTGGTGGAGAGCGCCGACCGGAAGTGATGCGGTACGGATTCCGGAAGTGGCTCCGGAGCGGTGCTTTTAAGCAGTCGGCTCGGAAGCTCACGTTGGTCGCATGTCCACAGCGCGTGTGGAGGTTCTGACCAGCATGGAGGAGAGCTCCGAGCCGACTAATCCCCCCATGGAAGCCACAACAGGTTAGCTGGGAAGGAATGCTTAGTGACAACCAAGGGGGGGGGGGGGGAAATGCTGTAGGAAGGGTGTTTTCCTTACTATCTTCCTTCCTTCTTGCAGATGGCTTAGCTGTTACTCTGGGTCCCTCCACAGCTTCTACAGACCAACCAGCGGGTTCAAGGTAGGGGCTAGAGAGGTAGGTTCTTGAACCCTGTTATCGCGAAGGATACCTAACGCCATCCTGTCTCTCTCTCTCTCTCTCTCTGCTCATCTGTAGGAAGCGCAAGGACAAGAAGAAGTCAAAGTCCAAAGACAAAGCGGCAAGATCACCTTCATCTCAAAGAGATAGAAGCAGATCCCCTAGAGCACACTCTCATTACCTTGAGCAAATAAAAAGGTGTTGGGCATGTCATAGGGACGCCATGCCGGATAAAGACGTGTGTAGAAGATGCTTCTCTGAGATGGCGAGAGAGAATGAGCAGACACCGATGGACGTCTCAGAAATGATTAATGCAGCCGTGCAGGAATCAATGAGGGAATACATAACATTACCCTCAAAAGATACAGTCACGGATCAGACACAACCTGCAGAAAATATGGAAGACGCCGCGACTGGATTTGATTTCGCACTGGTGCAACCATATGTGCGAGCAGTCCGTGAAGCTATCGAGTGGGAGAGTTCGGACGAGGAGCAAGAACCATCGTCTAGCACGAGAAAACACAAGGAATATTATCGCTGCACAGAGAATTTAAATGTGTGCATTAAACACCAAGTGAACACCTGACACAACTGGCTGAGCAAATTTGGCCTTATTGGCTATTCATGAGGCAATGCTCATGCAAATATGCATTTGCTTTCGCATGCCAACTAATGCAGGGTCCATTGAACCAATGCCGCAAAGCGGTTTGCCCTGCGGGAATTAGTTCATGCTATACAGCACTATCCAGGAGCGCCTCGGGGAGGCTTCCCAATGCCCCCATACAACCGGGGGACCGCGGGGTCCCAGGCGCTCTCACTGCCTGGGAACCACAGCAGCACCCCAGAGGGGGGAGGCTGGGTGGCGCAGGCGGCCCCCCCAAGCGTGGCCAGCGCCGGGGAGAGCCATCCGCACCTTTCACCTCCCAATATTTAAAAACAGGCACTTACCTTGACGTCCATTGCGTTCTGCTGCTGAGCATAGCTTGGGTGCAACACATTTGAAAAGGAAAGGAATGAAGCATGGGTCGCACCGAGCTTTGGAGCTCAGGGCTGGCTCACACACTGCACTCCAAGGGGGGTGGAGGACAGGCACTGACAGCCCACTCCAGGACTCACACTACCTGGAATGAGCCATCCGCCACCCGCCTCCAAGGGAAAGAAATTCACAAATCGCTGCACAGAGAATTTAAATGTGTGCATTAAACACCAAGTGAACACCTGACACAACTGGCTGAGCAAATTTGGCCTTATTGGCTATTCATGAGGCAATGCTCATGCAAAGTCCTGGAGTGAGTCCTGGAGTGGGCTGTCAGTGCCTGTCCTCCACCCCCCTTGGAGTGCAGTGTGTGAGCCAGCCCTGAGCTCCAAAGCTCGGTGCGACCCATGCTTCATTCCTTTCCTTTTCAAATGTGTTGCACCCAAGTTATGCTCAGCAGCAGAACGCAATGGACGTCAAGGTAAGTGCCTGTTTTTAAATATTGGGAGGTGAAAGGTGCGGATGGCTCTCCCCGGCGCTGGCCACGCTTGGGGGGCCGCCTGCGCCACCCGGCCTCCCCCCTCCGGGGTGCTGCTGTGGTTCCCAGGCAGTGAGAGCGCCTGGGACCCCGCGGTCCCCCGGTTGTATGGGGGCATTGGGAAGCCTCCCCGAGGCGCTCCTGGATAGTGCTGTATAGCATGAACTAATTCCCGCAGGGCAAACCGCTTTGCGGCATTGGTTCAATGGACCCTGCATTAGTTGGCATGCGAAAGCAAATGCATATTTGCATGAGCATTGCCTCATGAATAGCCAATAAGGCCAAATTTGCTCAGCCAGTTGTGTCAGGTGTTCACTTGGTGTTTAATGCACACATTTAAATTCTCTGTGCAGCGATTTGTGAATTTCTTTCCCTTGGAGGCGGGTGGCGGATGGCTCATTCCAGGTAGTGTGAGTCCTGGAGTGGGCTGTCAGTGCCTGTCCTCCACCCCCCTTGGAGTGCAGTGTGTGAGCCAGCCCTGAGCTCCAAAGCTCGGTGCGACCCATGCTTCATTCCTTTCCTTTTCAAATGTGTTGCACCCAAGTTATGCTCAGCAGCAGAACGCAATGGACGTCAAGGTAAGTGCCTGTTTTTAAATATTGGGAGGTGAAAGGTGCGGATGGCTCTCCCCGGCGCTGGCCACGCTTGGGGGGGCCGCCTGCGCCACCCGGCCTCCCCCCTCCGGGGTGCTGCTGTGGTTCCCAGGCAGTGAGAGCGCCTGGGACCCCGCGGTCCCCCGGTTGTATGGGGGCATTGGGAAGCCTCCCCGAGGCGCTCCTGGATAGTGCTGTATAGCATGAACTAATTCCCGCAGGGCAAACCGCTTTGCGGCATTGGTTCAATGGACCCTGCATTAGTTGGCATGCGAAAGCAAATGCATATTTGCATGAGCATTGCCTCATGAATAGCCAATAAGGCCAAATTTGCTCAGCCAGTTGTGTCAGGTGTTCACTTGGTGTTTAATGCACACATTTAAATTCTCTGTGCAGCGACAAGGAATATTATACTCACCTGAAGAAAAAAGTCACGACTTTCCCTATGATGACGGAAATATCGGAAGTCATAAAGGAAGAATGGGAGAAGCTGGAGAAGAAGCCCCCACTTAATAACCGTATAATGAAATTATACCCTCTGCATTCCAAGGATACGAAGTCTTTAGACAACCCGCTTGTGGTGGACGCATCGGTGAGCCGCCTAGCCAAACACGTTACCCTTCCGAGAGATAATGCGGCAACGTTTAAAGATGTATTGGAAAAGAGAATAGACTCAGAATTGAGGAAGATCTATATGATTATAGGCAATTCAACAAGACCTGCAGCAGCACTCACGTCCATAGCAAAAGCGATACGTGCATGGTCCACGAACGTTGAGGACACGGTCCGAGCAGGGGCTGATAAAGACGCCATAATCTCCGCTCTGGATACTTTTAATCTGACAGCAGACTTCGTTGGAGAGGCAGCTGTGGACATAATAAGATGTGGGGCTAGAGCAATGGTCTTCTCAGTGGTCGCTAAACGAGCCTTATGGCTTAAGTCGTGGTCGGCGGATCAGTCATCCAGACAAGAATGGTGTAAGATTCCGTACGATGGAATAAACCTTTTTGGTAAAGAAATGGACTCTGCGATCCAGAGAGTCACTGGTGGAAGATCCGGGCTTATCCCACAAGATAGGAAACCAAGAAGACCTAATCCCCAGCAGCCTAATCGTTTCCCACAGTCAAGATTTAGGTCGGCTAAATCCTACCGACCTGGGAAGGAGTTTAGCAGGAACTGGCAAAGCAGCCATAATAATCTGCAGAGGTTGACGAAGCAGAAGATGACTACCCCTCCGGCGAGTCAGCAGAAGACTTTTTGACGGGCACTCCGCCCAGAGTTGGCCAGTGGGGGGAATACTCCAGAAGTTCGGTCAAGTCTGGGTGGAAAACATACTAAACCCATGGGTTCAGAGAACCATTACGGTCGGTCATCGATGGAGCTTCACGAGAAAACCACCCAGAAAGCATTTCGTTCCCACCAGAGTTCCAAAGATGGCTCAGAAGAGACAAATATTGGAGGAATACGTTCAAACCCTATTACAAAAGAACGCTACTATACAAGTTCCACCAGAAGAAAGGGGGAAGGGGGTTTATTCCCCATTATTCTTTGTACTAAAGAAGACCGGGTCATTGAGACCGGTATTGGACCTAAGATTTCTAAATCGACACATAAAACTAAAAAAGTTCAGAATGGAGACACTACAGTCAATCAAACAATCAATAAGACCTTACGACTGGATGCTTTCAGTAGATCTGGAAGATGTATACTTGCATATAGCCATACATCCAAAGTTCCAAAAATACCTCAGATTTGCAATAGAAGACTCCCACTATCAATTCAGGCGCCTGCCATTCGGGATATCCACGGCACCCAGAACTTTGTCGAAAGTACTACTAGCTCTAGTAGCGACTCTTCGTCTGAAGGGTCTTCGTCTATTCCACTACCTGGACGACCTTCTATTACTATCAGCAGACAGGCAGACACTTATCCAACATCGGGACATCTTAACTCACTCTCTAACCCGCTACGGATGGCAATTGAACACCCTGAAGAGTCACCTTATCCCAACACAATCGATGGTGTTTCTAGGTGCTCTATTCCAGACTACCCAGAACTCAATCAGTCTTCCGCAGGAGAAGAAGGATATGATCATTCAGAAGATACACAATATGTCCACAATGACAATATTATCAGCAAGACAATGTCTGAGTATCTTGGGCACATTAACCTCCACTATACAGATGGTACGCTGGGCCCAGTGGCACACCCGAGTCTTTCAATGGGGATTCATGACCCAGTGGGACAAGAAAACCTGGAACCAAAAGATAAACATCACTCCTCTAATGATGAACAGTCTTTCATGGTGGACCAATGTGGACAATTTATCCAGACACCATTTAATACAAACGCAACGCATGATCACAATTACTACGGATGCCAGCCAGAAAGGATGGGGAGCCCACTGTGGGTCAGTGACAGCACAAGGACAATGGACAGATCAACAGATTCACACTCATTGCAACATATTAGAATTGAGAGCAGTTTACCAGGCTCTAATCAGCTTCATCGATATAGTCAGGGGACACTCAGTGCTGGTCCAAGTAGACAACAAGACGGCAGTCGCATACCTGAAGAAGCAGGGGGGAACGAGGAGCATGGCTCTACTCCAGGAAACAGCTCCCATCTTACAGTTTGCGGAGGACAATCTATGGGATTTGAAGTCAGTCTATATTCCGGGCAAGGAGAACATACTGGCAGACCGTCTAAGCAGAACATTCGTGGACAACAACGAGTGGAGCCTGGATACGGATATATACAGATGGATCTGTCACAGACTGGGAACACCACAGCTAGATCTGATGGCCACACCGCAGAATTCCAAGTGCACACTCTTCTACTCCCGGACATACTGCAGCCAAGCAATAGCAGTGGATGTTCTATCGGCCAAGTGGGAATTTCAGATTGCCTATGTTTTCCCTCCAACACCGACAATTTTCAGACTATCAATGAGGTTAGTCAGGGAGAAAGTGACTCTGATCGCTGTCATTCCCTTTTGGCCGAACCGTCCATGGTTCCCACTGTTGTGGGAAATGAGATTACAGTCTCCTCTACCTCTCCCATACAAGAGAGACATGCTAGCACAGGGAGAGATTCTACATCCGAACCCCAGGAAACTGAATCTGAACGCCTGGATTTTGAAGGGGAAAGGCTAAGAAGAGAGGGTCACTCGGTAGAGGTGATCAAGACCATTCTCAGCTCCAGAAGACCAACCACTAATGCAACTTATAGGAGAGTGTGGAATAAATTTAAGGACTTTGCAGTGGAACTTCAGTTCGAACCTTCAATGCCCGAACCTAAACACATACTAGAATTCCTACAGAGGGGACTATCAAAGGGATTGGGGTACCATACCCTAAAAGTACATGTGTCAGCCCTCTCGGCAGCAACCGGAATTCCCTGGGCTACGCAGCCACTTCTAAAACAATTCCTAAGAGTATTGAGAGTAAAACCTCCAAAGAAAGCATTATTCCCCAAGTGGGACTTACCCTTAGTTTTAGACGCACTGAAGAAACAGCCCTTCTATCCCATGCAGGAGGCGTCACTCTGGCATGTTACGCTGAGAACCGTATTCTTGGTAGCGATCGCCTCTGCTCATAGGGTATCTGAATTGCAAGCGTTAGGGTGTAAAGAACCCTACCTGACCTTATACCCTGATAGGGTCGTGCTGAGACCCATACAACAATTCATCCCTAAGGTAGCCTCCACCTATCACTTAAACCAAGACTGGACACTACCAACCTTCACAGAGGATGAATCAGGAACAACACATCCATTGGATGTTGGCCTAGCAATTAAAACCTACCTGGAGAAAACGTCAGAAATAAGAATGACGGAAAGACTATGGGTCATACCTAATGGATATAGAAAGGGGCAGCCCGCTACAGTCAGGACAATAGCCTCATGGATTGTTAAAACCATACAGACTGCCTACAGAACCTTAGGTTTAGAACCCCCTAGTCAGCTAGTAGCACACTCTACACGCAGCATGGCTACCTCATGGGCAGCCTTCAACAAAGTGCCAGCAGAGAAGGTGTGCCAAGCAGCAAACTGGTCATCCATAAATACGTTTATGCGCCATTATAGAGTGGATCTATCTGCCCAATCCTCAATAATGTTTGGCAAAGCTATTCTTGAGAATGTACAAGATGTGACTAGTGTTGGGCGAACAGTGTTCGCCACTGTTCGGGTTCTGCAGAACATCACCCTGTTCGGGTGATGTTCGAGTTCGGCCGAACACCTGACGGTGCTCGGCCAAACCGTTCGGCCACATGGCCGAACTAAGAGCGCATGGCCGAACGTTCCCCGAACGTTCGGCTAGCGCTGTGATTGGCCGAACGGGTCACGTGGTTCGGGCCCGAACGCGCTCTGATTGGCCGAACGGTCACGTGGTTCGGGTAAATAAATACCTGAACCACGTCATACCTCCGCCATTTGTCTGTGGGTTTAGCTTTGGGTAGGCAGGCAGGGTAGTTCGCTCTCCAGCCACGCTAGGCAGGGTCCCCCCCAGTCATTGTGTGTCGCTGCTGGGAACAGTAGTACACCGCTCGCTCATCCACACTATATATAGCATTGTTTACTGCCACTGTGTACCTCGCTCAGCCACGCTATATATAGCATTGTGTTTTCTGACACTCTGTGTACACGGCTTAGCCTGGCTATATAGCATTGTGTGTACTGCCACTGTGCACCTCGCTCAGCCACGCTATATATAGCATTGTGTTTACTGCCACTCTGTGTACACCGCTCAGCCAGACTATATACCATTGTTTACTGACACTCTGTGTACACCGCTCAGCCAGACTATATAGCATTGTGTGTACTGCCACTGTGTACCTCGCTCAGCCACGCTATATATAGCATTGTTTACTGACACTCTGTGTACACGGCTCAGCCAGACTATATAGCATTGTGTGTACTGCCACTCTGTGTACACGGCTCAGCCAGACTATATAGCATTGTGTGTACTGCCACTCTGTGTACACCGCTCAGCCAGACTATATAGCATTGTGTGTACTGCCACTCTGTGTACACGGCTCAGCCAGACTATATAGCATTGTGTGTACTGCCACTCTGTGTACACCGCTCAGCCAGACTATATAGCATTGCGTACTCTGCCAGTCAGTGTGTATATTGCTGGGATCAGTAATACTCCACTCACCGCCAACCACTATATGAGCTCACCATGAGTTCCTCAGAGACCTCCGCTGTGAGCAGCACTCCCAACAACAGCAACAGCCAACGCCCCACGCAAGCTATAACATCCACCCCAGCAGCCAGTGGTCAGCAGCAGCCCTCTCCGGAGGAGAATGTTGTGTCCATCGGTCCGTCGCCAGAACGATTAATGAGGGCTGCCATTGAGGAGATGATGGGGCCTGATGTGGAGGAGGAGGTCTGGCTCAGGCCAGCATCCCAAGTTAATGTTGAGGACGATGAGGGGTCTGTGTCTGGGGATGTTGGGGTGGCAGAGGTGGTGGGTGGGTCAGACTCAGGAGAAGAGTTGTATGATGAGGATGATGATCGGGACCATCTGTATGTGCCTCAGAGTCCGACCCCGGAAAACATGTTGTATCGTGTGTTTAGGTACTAAAATCTGCGTTCCCACTTCCCAGTACTGCCCGCAGTGCCCGGGTCCACGGATCCATATAATTTTTTGGGCAGCACTATCAAACTGTGGTACTATGAGTGAGTTGCCATGGTCCTTCTGTGCTGCCTGTCACACTCACCGTCTGTCTGCAGATGGATTGTTCAACACAGCTACGCCATCTGACATGTAGTCCTGGACCTTGACCATCTTCTCCAGGCGATTGGTGTTGGAGGACGTGGAACTGCCCGATTGCTGTTCTGTGGGCTGCTGCATGGGTGTCAGAAAATGTTCCCACTCCAAGGACACTGCCAATACCATTCCCTTTTCGGCACTAGCAGCAGCTTGTGTTCTTTGCTGCCCTCCTGGTCCTCCTGGGTTTGCTGAAGTCAGTCTGTCGGCGTACAACTGGCTAGAGAAGGAGGAGGATGTCAATCTCCTCTCTAAAGTCTCCATCCTCAAGGGCCTGCTGGAATTGTTCCATTTTTGACCTGTCTGACACTTTCTTCAATCAGTTTTTTAACATTGTGTTTGTATAAACTGGGTATAAACCCAGTAATTGGTGTTGTCCAGATTCCAGAATAATGAATAATGAATAGTGAATAATGCACGGGCCGCGTTCAATGCAGTCTAGCATGAATTGAGCCATGTGTGCCAGAGAGTCCTGCCAGACTCCTCTGTCTTCATGTTCTTGTAAGCGTTGTGAATTTTGTGATGCACCATATTCGTCACCAGCATCACTTTCTTCCTCTTCTGCTGTCCTTTCCCGCTAAATTGTGGAAGTCCAACGTGCACCGCTCTGTCCCTCGGCAGTGGGGGCATCCAATTCCTGCTCCAACTCCAGCTGTTCCTCGTCCTGTTCTTTGTCATAGCTGGGACCAGCGTTTCCTGAGGCAGGTTGCCTGATGTTGGTATCATCACGCTGATCGTTTTCATCTTCAGAATCCCCCACTTGCATCATGCCAGCGGTTTCCATCTTCAACATTGATTTCGTCAGTAAACACAGCAGTGGTATTTTAATGCTGACTGTAGAGTGGTCACTGCTCAGTCACAAGCAACGTGGATTGCTCAAAATTTTGGAGAACTTGGCAGAGATCCAACATGGTGGCCCAATCAGATCCACAGAAGCTTGGTAGCTACTAGCTGCTGGAATGCGCCTCGGCACTGCGCAAAAGCGTGCTAGCATGTGCAGCGTAGAATTCCAGCGCGTAGGCAGGGACATCACCCAGCGAGCGATGGTGCGCTAGATTGAAGCGCTCCTGCATCTCTTGGTGAGTCCTTCAGAAGCGGTACTGGACTTTTAACAATGATTTTTTTTTTTTCCTTCAACCGAAGATCTGCCACGTTGGAGTGAGGAGGACGCCGCCGACCCCGACACCAAGCTGAACCCCGGCGAACTCCAAGCAGAGGATCTTCAGGAACCCTCTCAGCTTTGAGCAAGCTGAGGAGGATCAGCAGTCCCGACGAGACCTCTCCTCATATGCGACTGAGTGCAGTGGAGCTCCCCAGAACAACCTCTCAGTTGTCACTTTGTCACTGGTCACTTTGTCACTTTGTCACTTTGTCATTTTGTCACTTTGTCAGTTGTCACTTTGTCAGTTGTCACTTTGTCACTGGTCACTTTGTCACTTGTCACTTGTCACTTGTCACTTTGTCATTTTGTCACTTGTCACTTTGTCACTTTGTCACTGGTCACTTGGTCACTTGTCCAGATGATCTCGGTACACCTCCTGAGATTCAAATTCCTGCACACATTGCTCTGGGATTTGGGTGTGATGAATGATGCATCTAACTGGCCACCAGAGGCAATTAAGGCCTTCAAAACATTGAAAGCAGCTTTCTGTTCCACCCCCATTTTGCGTCATGTTGAGTTGTTGACGTCATGTTCATCCTCGGCCTCGCCTTGCATTTCAGTGCGAGGTGCATTTTCCACAGAAAAAGGTTGTGAATCCGGGCACAACATTTGTGGCTGTTCCATTGACCTTTCACAGGTAGAAGATTGTGGGGGTGGGAATAGCTCCTCCGAATAGCCCATTGTGTCCTGAAAACTACTCATTGCATTGCTTTGCGCACACATTTTTTTGTCCTCATGCAAGGCCAGAGTTGCACCTGAAAGCGTGGCCTTCTCCTCCTGTTCCATCACGTCTGCTGCTGCTGGGTTAGCGTTGACGCCCGGTCCCTGTTTATTGAACCTCTTATCTTTATTACATTTATGACTGCATGGCGGTAAAAAGCATGCTATCCGCACGCTTCTTGTCCTCATGCAAGGCCTGGGTTGTTGTGTCTCAAAAAGCATGGCCTTCTCCTCCTGCGCCTGCTCCTGTTCCATCATGTGTGCTGCTGCTGCTGGGTTAGCGTTACCGGTCCCTTTTCCTGGAACCTCTTCTCTGTATTACATTTATGACTGCATGGCGACAAAAAGCATGTTACCTGTGCAAAGAAACATGACATTTTCCACATGTAAAAGACAGTTTTTCCTTTGAAACTTTACAATCAATTTTCTCAAAAACTATAAGCTCTTTTTCAAATATTTTTTTCCTCTTGTACCCACTCCCAAGGTGCACATACCCTGCTAATTTGGGGTATGTAGCATGTAAGGAAGCTTTACGAAGCATGAAAGTTCGGGTCCCCATTGACTTCCATTATGTTCGGAGTTCGTCGCGAACACCCGAACATCGCGGCGATGTTCGGCGAACGTTCGCGAACCCGAACATCTAGGTGTTCGCCCAACACTAGATGTGACTAATTAAAAATTTTCCTTTGTTTCAGCATAATGTGGTCCCACCCTTCTTTTTTACCTAGTTAATTCCCAGGTGTGATGACATTAAGCATAGGGAAAACGGAAAATTGTTACTTACCTATCGGTAATTTTCCTTTCCCGATGCTTATATGTCATCACGCCGGTCCCTCCCTTCATGTGAGCTTCGATGATAGAGGTTTACATAGACTGGGGGGGGGGGGGGCGGCTTAGTTAAGATTTATAGTAGCATAATCCTATGGGGTAGAGGGGGCGGGGCAACTACCCAGGTGTGATGACATATAAGCATCGGGAAAGGAAAATTACCGATAGGTAAGTAACAATTTTCCGTTATTCTACTAGCCATTTTTATAGGTATGCCCATTAAGGTACCCCCTAGTGTATACATATTACATGTGAGTTATTCTTTACTGAAATTTTGAAATGCATTCTTATACAACTGCTTCTTAGCCTGCCCCCTTCTTGCTCCTTCAACCCTAACCTAGTAATCCACTCCATGCCTTGCAGTAGCCATCCTTAGCCAACTATCTGGATGCTGTGTTCTCCCTTTCCCATTTATCAAGCCCACCATTTACCTTTTTCTGTGCACTCCAGCCTTGATGTACAGTAAACTCCTTTGAACCTCTGTACTAGCCTATCGTATGTGACTGTCATCGACCCCCCCCCCCCCCCCTATTTTTCCCCAAGTAGACAGAATTTTATACTGTCAAGAAAGGTTGCTGAAGAAGTAGATACTGTCACATAAAAACACGAATGCCATGATCCTAAGAATGATATCATACAAAAGATAATGTTATGCTAGCCAAAGTCAATGGAAGCACCCTTATGGGTGGATAGCCCATATGTCACTCTTAAAGTGGAACTGTCGCGAAAATCTTAAAATCTAAAACGCATACAAATAAGAAGTACATTTCTCCCAGAGTAAAATGAGCCATAAATTACTTTTATCCTATGTTGCTGTCACTTACTGTAGGTAGTAGAAATCTGACATTACCGACAGGTTTTGGGCTAGTCCATCTCTTCATGGGGGATTCTCAGCATAGCCTTTATTCTTTATAAAGATATTCCCAGAAAATGATTAATGCAAAGATGCTGGCCAGCCTCCCTGCTCACTGCACACTATTTTGGCAGTTGGACGGAGCAACCGCCATTCACTAAGTGCTTTTAAAAATAAAGAAAACCCTGAGAACCCCCCTATGAGAAGATGGGCTAGTCCAAAATCTGTTGGTAATGTCAGATTTCTACTACTTACTGTAAGTGACAACAATATAGGAGAAAAGTAATTCATGGCTCATTTTACTCTGGGAGAAATGTACTTCTTATTTGTATGTGTTTTAAATTTTAAGATTTTCGCGACATTTCCTCTTTAACCTTCTGCCGCCCGCGTCACACCAGTAGGCGTGGCCGCGGCGGCAGCCCCAGGACCGCCTAACGCCAATTGGCGTAAAGTCCTGGGGCTCTGTTTAGCATGAGATCGCGCGCATGGTGCGCGCGCATCTCATGCTCGGAGGGCGGAGCTCCGCCCCGCCTTCGGTCTCCGAGCGGCTATTGCCGCTTGGGAGACTGTTAGCCGGCGATTACGCCGTCTATTTACTTGGTACAGCGCTGCGATGAGCAGCAGCGCTGCACTGGGGACAGCCGTGTGACACGGCTGTCCCCATGGGGGACAAGAGAGCGATCGGCTCTCATGAGCAGAAGCCTATGACAGCCGATCGCCATAATTGGCCGGCTGTGGGGAGGGAGGGAGGGAGGGAATAAATTTAAAGAAACAGGGGGTTTTAGGAAAAAAAAAAACAATAATATTTATTTAAAAAAAAATAAACATGGGGGGAGCGATCAGACCCCACCAACAGAGAGCTCTGTTGGTGGGGAGAAAAGGGGGGGGATCACTTGTGTGCTGAGTTGTGTGGCCCTGCAGCTTGGCCTTAAAGCTGCAGTGGCCAATTTAGCTAAAAATGGCCTGGTCACTAGGGGGGTTTAGCCCTGCAGTCCTCAAGTGGTTAAGTGGCCATGAGAACTGTGATTGCAAGACATTCTCTTCCTCTTTAAAGCGGAACTGAAATTTAAAAAAAAAGTGTTTGACTTACCTGGGGCTTCTGCCAGTCCCTTGCAGCCTACCTGTCCCAGGCTGGTCCACCACGATCCACTGTTTTCCCACCACCAGCTAGTTTTGGGACTGTTGTACCGTCAACTTGTAAATGGACGGCAAGCCACGTGTATCTTTCAACGCGTTCCCGCCCACAAAAGTGTCCTGCACTAATAGCACAAGATGCTATTATGGAGAAATATACCCATGGACCGGGGCGTGCAGGCGCAGTTGCAGAGTCGATCGAAACAAAATTAGCTTGGGGCGGGAGAACGGAGGATCATGGAGGACCGGCGCAGGACAGGAAGGCTGCAAGGGGCTGGCAGAAGCCCCAGGTAGTGAAACTCTTTTTTTTTTTTTTTTTTTTTTTTTGTTATAATTTAAATCAAGACTCCATTAAAAAGAGCAGAGCTACAGATCAGCACTTTAGGATGATAAAAATAGGCAATCAAAGCCCTAATATCCACCATAAAAAACAGATTTCCCCTTGATAATGTGAATGGGGTGCATACATATGAATTAGCCGCCGGGAGACTTTGGCGCAGGACACAGCTGGCTTATCCTGCTGCTGCACAAGTCCCGGCGGCGTTAATTACTATTCCCCCTCTAGGTCCACATGGATAGTGGGGAATGATGTAATTCGGCTTCCAGCTATTGCTGGCAGCCGAATTACTGTGTTTTAAAAGTAACTTCAGCTCCATCTTCTGACGGCGCCGAAGTTACTCACTTCGTGCCGCTATAGCCGTAATTCCTATTACGGACTATGGTGGCGCCTGCTGCGCCCACATCTTCTGCGCTGTAATTATTGCACTCGAATGGGGCGATCTAGAAAAAAAAAGATGATCAAAGAAAGGGCGATAAATTAGCAGACCCTCAGTTCTTTCTAAGTAGGCTCCTGAGATGGCCCTACACCATACAATTTTTTATATATTTTTTTTTTCAATTTGAGAATTACAATCAATTTTATATATTGGTTGTAACATTTAAAAAAATGGAACCAATGTATCACATAACTGGGCTTACCTTTTCCCCAATTATGAAAAATAAAATGATTGAAAACCCTGAAAAAAGGTGCTTGGTTCCATAAATCAAGAAATTGACCATATATTCTACACTATTCAATAAAGAAAAATCTGAAATATCCACCACTCCCAATCCATTTTATATTGATAAAAAAGTTCAAAGGGAAAAAAGGAAATTTACTCCGATTTCTGGGTTGAATAAAATGTTTAAACCAGCTACTGTAGTGCTTTTTGACACACAGAACAACAGAATCGATTACAGTGCACCTTTCAAACACACCTGCACATTCCGCTCTCTATGGCTTTAATAATTAAAATTTGTATTTAAAATATGTACAAATAAATCCCCAAAAAACAGCCAGTTTCCCACAGCAAACAATCCTTATCAAAGTACACACATGCAATCACCTCCACAATATCCACAATATGTACCTCACACACACTGCGAGATCTTGCTTCAATCTGATTGATGGTCAGTGTCTGAGACAATTGGACTGTCCCTGTAGAGAGTAGGCACTTCATGACTTAAAATTTCTCATAAGTTAAAATCAACTTTATTCCTTGAACCAATATCTTATTAGGCAGTTATTGTTCCAAAACAGCCTCCACACAGCTGAAATCAATGATTCCTGTATCGTATGTGCTTGTATTACTCAATGCCCACTTCGGTGCCCAGAGATATATAAAATTTAGTAAAAAACAACTAAAATTGAAATGAAAAGGATGGCTTACCCGATGACGACACAGGAGTAATGCAGGGAAATGTATTTATGCATAATACATTTTCCTGCATTACTCCTGTGTTGAGGTAAGTCACCTTATTCATTTAAATTTTAGTTGTTTTTAACTACGTTTTATACGTCTCTTCCCTCTTTTTTTCTCTCACAAAAACATTTAATGTTTTCTTAGAATTTTAATTTTGTTACTTTAACACGAGCCACTAACCACACTTCCCAATCCCATGACAGTTCAGGTTTAGCTTCTCAATATTAACTTCCAATTAAAGTGTACCTGAAATAAAGAAAACAATTATTTATACCTGGGCTTCCTCCAGCCCCCTTTAGGCTAATCGGTCCCTCACCGTCCTCCTCCGGTCTCTGGATCTTCAGCTATGGGTCCCGGTAATTCGTCCAGTCGACACAAGTGTAGTCCGACTGTGTGCGCCCCTGTCGTGCTGCTGCAGACAGGAGCGTTCTGCTCCTGTACAGTAGTACGGCGCAGGTGCACTGCAGAATGCCCCCGGCGATAGGATTGGGACAGGGCACGTGGCCAGGCCTTGCATGCGCACCACACTCCAACTGCCTGAAGTACCGGGACCCGTAGTGAAAGATCCAGGGATCGGAGGAGGACAGTAAGGGACCGATTAGTGTAAAGGGGGCTGGAGGAAGCCCCAAATATGTATAATTTTTTCTTTTTTCTTTATCCCAGGTTTACTTTAAGCAAGCTATATTATATTTTTCCTATTTGCAGCCCAAGCTAAAGCTAAACGTGATTATTTTGATATTTGCAGGTCATAACAGGTGACATAAACAAATGCAGCGTAGTTATACAGAAAACTTACTTTAAAAAGAATAGATGCTTTGTGCTTTTTTTTGGCTCAATGTTCACTGCTAATTGCCATGAAAAAAAAAGACTGTGTTTATTACAGTAAGTGTACCTGTCTGTGTTATAGCTTTGTATGTGGGTAAATATATATGTACTGCATATCCGCAATTTTTTTAATTGTAAAATATTTTAAAAAGCCGTTTAGGTTATTGGCATATTCACATATTTTTTCTATTATTATTATTTTTTTGTATTTACTTCTATAGCATTAATACCTTTCATATTGCTGTGCAGACTACTAAACAGACAGTAGCGGGGACTGAATATGTTTTTAGTACATTTATTTCCATATCTTTAAATGTTCAGACCACTTTTTCTAAGAATTTTTGAATTTAAATTGCTCTAATATGTTCTGAATTATTTTACAGTAAAGAAAAAGTCTAGACAAAAGAAAAGTGAAACTTTTGTTATCTAAAAGTCACATTTCACAGTGTAGTTTGTGGTAATAGTAGTAGTAATAGTTGTAGAAGTAGCAGCAGCAGTAGTAGTAGTAGTGGTGTTTTACATTGTACAAAATGAAGCATAAACATGTATTATTTATATAGTGCCGACATCTTCCGCAGCACTGTACATAGAATATAGTCTTGTCACTAACAGTACCTCAGAGGAGCTTACAATCTACTCGTACCATAGTCATATGTCTATGTGTGTAGTATATTTTATTTGAGTCTAGGGCCAATTTAGGGGGAAGCCAATTAACTTATCTGTATGTTTTTGGGATGTGGGAGGAAACCAGAGTGCCCAGAGGAAACCCACACAGACATAGGGAGAACATACAAACTCCTTGCAAATAGTGCCCTGGCTGGGATTTGAACCAGGGACCCAGCGGTGCAAGGCAAGAGCGCTAACCACTACGCCACTGTGAATAATATTGATTATACATATACCTTAATGTGACAATATCAAATTCAAAAAGAAAAACGCATACATCAATGACTAAAAACAACAAGAGAGAGATTTGACCTCAGCAATCTAGAATAATATAGATTGTAAAGCAGATAATATTGCTGATAAAATATTACAGTTTTTTTCCTACCTTCAAAAATAGAAAGTAATATGAGTTTCATTTCTGGGTGTCAGTAGAAGTTCTTAGTCTCCTGTATTGCTGAGAGGTCTTAATTAAATAAATGTATATAGGTAACTGGAAGATGAATATTTGGGTAGAAGGGGAGGGGAGGAGCAGAATCAGATGGTGTAAGGCAGTGCATACGTACAGTAAAAAAACAATTCATCAGTGAAGCAGATCCCCACCAGTTCAAAGCCAAAGTTAAAAATAGCTTTATTGGCATGACCAAGACTCCTACCGGCATTGCTAAAGGGTACGGGGGGGGGGGGGGGGCTTGGGGGTGACATAGAAGGGATGGGGTAGAGGTACAGTGGGTTATCAGTTCATGCACAGCTTTAGGTTTACAGTTCATTTATGCTGCTCTCAGCAGTGCTGCTCATCAGGATTCCGATATCCGTGTAACCTGGATATCCGAACTTTTTTCTGCTATCCGATTCGGATTCTGGATTTTTTAAAAAAATCCAGCTAGCTATCTGCGGATATTGCGGATATCCGGATCTGAAATACTGTAACTAAGGAGATGACGTCCTGGAGCCAATCAGAGGGCTCCCAGCAGAAGCCCTAGCAACCAATCACAGAGGGGAACCCTGACCAGCCCCACCTGACCTCATTGAGCCGATCAGAGGGCTCCCAGCCTAAACCCTGGCACCCAATCACAGAAAGGAACACTGGCCAGCCCCCCTGTATAATAAGGAGGACTGCCATGATTAGACATATCGTCTTAGCTTGCTGAATGCTCACTGAGAGACATGCTCCAGTGCTGGTGGCCTAGCAAGGGCTGTACACAGTTATAAACCTAAAGCTGTTCAGTGATTAACCCCTTCACTACTATCACTACACTATTGGTAAATCGTTAATTAGCTTGATTGATGTCATTGTATGACAGTCAGAGTGTGTGCTCCAGTGCTGCTGGCCTAGCAGTGATAAACCGAAAGCTGTTCAGTGATTAACCTCTTCACTATCACTACACTATTGTTAAATCTTGAATTAGCTTGATGTCATTTGTGTGACAGTAAGAGTGTGTGCTGCAGGCAGATGCTATGTGTCTGTGTGTGTGTGCTGTGCACAGACCAGGCCAGCTGCTGCCTGCTGGCCAGCTATTAGCCTTAGGTATTGGTTAGGGATTAGGGGATAGGATTACTGTGTTATTGTGTAGTTAGTACTGTAGTACTGCAGTCAGTGCTAGTAGTTGTTAGAGTAGTAGTACTACTGTGTTAGCTTCTACAGAACTGCTGTGCTGTGAGCAATGCCAGTGTGACAGTTAGTGTGCACTAGTGTCTTCTCCTCTGCTGTCTGACTGTCACTCGGCACTTGGCACGTGTCACGTGGAATTTGGCACGTGTCACGTGGCACGTCAAGTGCCACATGGCAAGTGACACGTGCCAAGTGCTACATGACACATAGCAGTGCCACGTGACACATGCCACGTAACACGTGACAAGTGCCACGTGCCAGGTGCCACGTGACATGTGCCAAGTGACGCGTGCCAAGTGCCACATGACGTGACACGTGCCAAGCGGCACGTGACACGTGCCAAGTGCTACGTTACACGTGCTAAGTGCCAATTGCCACGTGCCACGTCCGGCATGCTCCTGGCACACATTACACCTGCTGCTGCTGTATTGCCCTGCTCCTGCTGCCTGTGCAGCTCCCACTGCCAGGCCAGGGTGCCACAGGCCACTGATACCACCTATATTTAACCCAAAACACAATTGCTGCGTAATTTTTTGGAGGTGTCTTGGCTGAAACTGCCATGTCCCAGTTGTGGGGTTGGACTTTGGACACAATGTGGGCCGCATGACCGCTGTCTGGAATCTAGGCCTAATGTTAATTGACAGCCACTTTTTTTTTGGGGGGGGAGGGATTTTAAGTCCCCACGTCATCAATTAGTATTTCCCTTTACAAAATAATGACGCTACATGCCTCATATACTCAAAAAAACATTTTTACAGCAATTTAAAGGCCACTTCCGGTTTTCTATCCAGATATCCGAATCCGCCGGATACTGAGGTTGGATATCTGATTCGTATCGGAAAATTTTGAACTCGGATATCCGACCCGGATCGGATATCGGAGTATCCGGATCCGGATTTTGGAAAGGGGTATCCGAGCAACACTAGCTCTCAGTCTGCGGCATGCTGTGACATAGTGTGCAGCGATTGTCCCTGTGGTTTCCTCTTCTTCTAGCAGAATGTAGAGTTTTCTGTATGAAAATCTGGAAATAGTTCCATCAGTTTCTTAAAGAATGTTTGCCTGGTTGTGGTATATTTGGGGCAGTGCAGCAGGAAGTGATTTTTGTCCTCGAGGGTCTTCTGCTCACAGTGTTGGCATAGTCTCTCCTCACTGGGTTTGTATGTGTCTGTGTCTCCTAGACTCTATTTTGAGGTTGTGAGCACTCTGTCTTTGTAGATTTACCAGGTATGGTGCCATTTTATAATCTCTCTGTAGGGACTGGTATATGGTTAGCTTTTGTGACTGTTTTGTTTTACTCTTTCATTTGTCTACATAGTCCTCTTTGCTCCTAGCTGTGGTGTGCTTTATCTGGGTTGTTGATTGGACCTGTGGATCTGAGTTTGGAGGGAACAGAGAGTTGACCACTTCTGGGCACATGGCTTTTCTTGGTCTTCATCATGCAACATGGCTTTGTAGTGGGGGAGTCAGGCCTACTGCTCCGTTGGTGGGCCCAGTAGGACAGCGCTCTGTTTTGTATCTCAAGCAGTAGTTGGAATCTAACCAGCTCAGCTCGGTAGGCATTGTTTGAGGTACTCTGATGGACATGGAGGAGGTGTTTGCAGAATTCCAGGTGGAACATTTTTATAGGACTAGATTCCCATTTTGATTGATCTGGGTAGGTGATGGGGCCCCATACTTTGCTTCTGTAGAGTAGGTAAGCCAGAAAGTCACCGCTGATTTCTAGTTACGCCCCTGCCATACACCCTTCAACCTCACGTCTAGTTTTACTCCTTACTGAATATCCTAATCACGCACAGCCTATATACTGTATATACTGTGTACTTCCCCCACCTCTTGTTTCCACCCCATTCCTTTATATTGTAAGCTTGCAAGGACAGGGCTTTCTCACCCTTATGTGTCTTGGAATGTTATTAATTTAACAGCTTGGACTCTGTTCTACATTTTAGTCATCATGTTAAATCTGTTATTATAATCACCAGTTCTGTATTTTGTACCAGTGTCCATATTTGATTTATATCATTATCTGTATCATTATGTATCCTTTGTTTATTTTCTTACATTGTACAGCGTCACGGAATATGTTGGCGTTTTATAAATAAATAATAATAATTTCACAGTCACTGAGTGTAAAGGATGATGATGATGATTTTCGGTATTATTGTCAGAGCTGTCAATAGTTTGTGTAATGGGTGTTATTGTGTTATTTATGCTACACTCCAGAACATTTTTGTAAACTGCTTTGGAAGAAAAACTAATTACTGTCCCATATTCGTATGGTCCCATATCATATTCCCGTTTCTGTATTCCCCTTTCTCTTATTTAACTAAATGTAGATATGGACCTAACACGGTATATGTGGAAACCCCAGCATGACATCCTTCAGACTCAATACAGAGTTAAGTCCAACTGAAATATTACATTTCCAATCTATGCTGAGACTCCAGAACATGTGCTTTCTTTATTAAAGTGGACCTGAACTCAGAACTTCCTCTCTGCTTTAAAAGATACGCAACAGCATAATAACCTTTAAAGAAAAACAGCTCTTACAGCTGATGTAAATCCTACAATAAATCTGCAATGTGTCTACTTCCTGCTTTCATGGAAGCAGACATATTGTTAACATCCTGTGTTTACCAATTGGCTTCTCTGCCATGGCAGTCAGCTGACACAGGTGAGAGATCAAATTACAACTTGAGATTAGTCACAGATGAGGGGGGATGAACAGGCTAAACTCTCTAAATCCATACAGGGTGTATTTCTCTATGTTTTCGTTCTGTCCTGTGAAAGAGTTCAGGTCCACTTTAAGAAGCAGTTTTAGCGGTATGAGGCAAAGGGGGGTGAATGGGATACCAGAATCATTTTCATCAGTTTACAAAAATGGTTAATTCTTGAAAAGTAACACATTTTTGTGAATCTTGAAAATGATGGAAAGCTTGAGCAGTGACAAATGTTCACACATTCTTTTAACAAGATTCCGGAGCAACGCAAACTGATGAATAAAAACTGAATTCACGCCTTTCAAAATATTCCTAAAACCTTAAAAAGAAGTTTCAAATTCTTTGAAAAATTGCAATAAAAATAGATGAATGTTGTACAAGTCTTTTTGCAATTTAAAGTGGACCTGAACTCTTGCGCAGGACAGAAGGAAAACATAGAGAAATGCATCCTGTGTGTATTTAGAGAGTTTAGCCTGTTTAATCCCCCCTCATTTGTATCTAATCACAAGTTGTAATTTGATCTCTCACCTGTGTCACATGACTGCCATGGCAGAGATGGCAGATAGGCTCATTTGAAAGCACAAACTGTTAACAATAAGTCTGCTTCCATGAATCAGGAAGTAGAAACAGTGAAGAGTTGTTGTAGGACTTGTATGAACTGTAACAAAGAAATGTTTTTGTTTAAAGGCTATTATGCTGTTGCGTATCATTTAGAGCAGAGAGGACTTCTGAGTTCAGGTCCACATTAATGTTCCATTTCCATTTTATTATGTGGCTATTTAAGAATTTCCAAAACTGATAGCAAGTTTAAATTGTGCAAGGTGAGTGGTAGATGAAATTAGTGTATTAAGTCCCAGGAACCAGGGAAAAAAAGAAATAACAGAGAACACCAGAAGTGCCAGTATAGTGTAGTATTTAAAGTCTACCAGAGCTGACGACATATGAAAAATCGATACTTACCCGGGGCTTCCTCCAGCCCCATAAGCACATGTGAGTCCCTCGTCGTCCTACCGCGGTCTGCCATTCTGCCACAGTCAACTACAGTACCAGTCTCATTCGGGTCCAGTCTCGGTGTTCTGCGTATGCGCGGACCTCCCACGCATGCGCAGTAGACTCAGACACAACTGAGCCAGTTACTGGGGCTGATCTCGGCTGAATGGCAGACTGCGGGAGGATGATGACGTGACGGACTCACACGTGCTTATGGGGCTGGAGGAAGCCCTGGGTAAGTATTGATTTTTTATATGACCTCAGCTCTGGTTTACATTAAGGTAATGGGATACAGATTTAAGTACAATACTACTTACTTAGAAGTGGGTTGCTAATAGGCAACCACAATGTCAGTGTCAGAATCCGCTCTGCTGGCCTTGATTCCCTGGACAGTTTGTTGGTTGCCTATGCAGGTTGCATAGTTCAGTCCAGGGAAAAGAGGCCTTTTTGTCAGCTTGCAAGATTCGGGAGGCTTGCTGCTGTGGTGACTGATTAGCATCCACTTATCTTGCAATTGGTATTTCTGCTTCCCTTGAAGGTTTTCAGTATAAATGTCACTTCCTCCCAGAATTCCTTGCTCATCATAGTTTCTGTTTCGTGAGACTAATCTTAGAGCCTCAGCCTCTTGGTATCTTGTTGCTAAAATATTCTTGCGTAGTTATTATTGGGGAGTGCATTTTGCACTCCTACTAGTGCAGTTAGTTTTGTGTGTATTATTTGTACTGCCTAGTCTTGTCTTGTTTTGTCCTGTCCTTGCAATTGCCCTATCTCCTGCGGTGGCTGATAGTGAATCGTTCAGTCCTGTTCCTAGATCGCATTTACCCTAGCTCTAGAGGTGGTGGATCTTTCTTGTCTGTGTCTTGGAGTATAACCTTGGCAGCAGTTGCTACTGGTTACTCCTTCAGTCTGTTTTGTCTGCAACGAACGCTTGCTGTTGTCTGGTGTTAGGCAACCAATTTGCAAGCGTTCCCGCTATCTGTTGTCTTTGTTTTCCATGTTCAGTTGTTAGTCAGGGTTGGTACATTTTGTCACTGCTGCGCTTAACTTGCAGTGATCGTCCTATTAACGCGCTTGTCACTGTTGCGCATAACGTGCGGTGACTGCGTTTAGTTAGTTCATTTGTTATTTTCCTTGGTGTTCGGATTGTGGTTGGTTGCTGTATCTTCCTTTACTCAATTCATGCTTTGGCTTTTCTCAGTCTTGTGTTACTGATAGCAATCACTTCTCTTGCGATTGGCTTTCTCACTCTGGTCTGTTCTGTTGTGTTATGTCTACCGTCGCCAGGTGGCGTCTGGATTGGTAGACATTCATATAGTCTGTTTATGTTCTTGCTCTCTTTTGAGTTGCTGCCTTGTTTATATTGCCCAGTGTTGCTTCATCATGCAATTTCAACCTGGCATCTGTAGTTGTACAAAGGACTTGATCCTCTGTACTCCACAGCTCCACCTGGTTGAAATTCCCCTCTACAAATATATACTGGGCACTCTGCTTCTGTGATTGTGGGGATTTCCATCTGCTTCAGCGCACTTGGTGTGCGCTGACTGTGGAAATCGCCCCCAGATCATTACAGTCAGGCATGTGGATAATTCTATCTTTACGCATATAAGAGTACTTCTTCAGGATCAAATGGGTCATTCTCCAAACAAAACAAAAGAAGTCTCAGGATATAAATCACAATGGGGGGGGGTACCATTATGAGGGAGGAGGAACCCAAAAATACGCAAATCTCCAAGTCCGTGTATGCAACTTTGGAGGAGGCTCTTTTCATTGACCTGAGAAAGTGAACGAGTCCCGCATAGCATGTTGTCTTTTATTGGTGTCCAAATAAATCTAAATTTCTTAACCTCAGCTCTTAGGTAAGATTGTTTTATTATATGTCCCTTGTCCTTTGCATATTTTTGGGGGTGCCTCCTGCCACCTCATTTAGCAAGCTCAAATTGCTCTTCGTTGTAACCATGGCAACTTTGGTCTGCTTAGAGTAGTGTGGCTATGAGACCAACCCCAAGTGATTTACTCTGGCTCTAAGCCCCTCAATTACCCAGGGGGATGTGGCTACTCCAGGGTGACCGCATGGGTGGGCGCAACAGGTGTGAAAGGTGGGTAGGAGATCAGGAACCACACAGGAGGGAGGACAAGTACTTGGAGCCAAAACCATTTTAAATGTGTTCCCCGTTGGTCTATTAACAGACCAATGTGAATCTGGATCCCATTGGTCAGTTAATAGACCAATGGGGAGCCTTGGAGGCAAATTTAACCCTCTGGGCGATACAATTATATCGCCCAGGAGGTGGCGCAGCACTATTTTTTAAATTTTTTTTATTTTTTAAATCATGTAGCGAGCCCAGGGCTCGCTACATGATAGCCGCAGCGCAGCGGCATCCCCCCACCCACTCCGATCGCCTTCGGCGATCAGAGTAAGCAGGAAATCCCGTTCAGAACGGGATTTCCTGCTGGGCTTCCCCGGTCGCCATGGCGACGGGGCGGGATGACGTCACCGACGTCATGGACGTCGTGACGTCAGAGGGAGTCCCGATCCACCCCTCAGCGCTGCCTGGCACTGATTGGCCAGGCTGCGCAAGGGGTCGGTAGGGGGGGGGGCTGCACAGCACGGCGAGCGGCGGCGGATCGGCGGCGAGCGGCGGCGATCGGAAGTTACACGCAGCTAGCAAAGTGCTAGCTGCGTGTAACAAAAAAAAAATTATGCAAATCGGCCCACCAGGGCCTGAGAAATCCTCCTGCGCGTTATATCCCGAGCTCAGCTCGGGATTATCGCTCAGGAGGTTAAAGATACTTTAGCTCTAGCTATACTCAGTATAGCTAGAGCTGCGCAGGGAGCAGCGGTTTGTGGCGGCGGTAGGCAGAGATCTTCAAGCTTGCAAGTTAGAGGATATTGGCAAGGGACCATTTCCAAGGATATTGGCATGGGAACTATTTTTAAAGGTATTCATTGATTAATTTAGACTATTAAAGGACTTTTTTGTGGTTACATATTTATTTTATTTATCCCTTTGTGGAAATGGGTGAGGGGTACTATGTACCACTATACTGATTTCTCTTGGGGAGGGGGCAGACATCTGGGGGTCCCCTTCTTAAAGGGGACGCCTAGATGCCACCATGAACCTGTCCCAGGGTGTTGTCAGCCCCACCTCCTCCTGGGGCACTGGAGGTGGGAAGGAGCCCCTTGTCCATGGATATATATATATATTTAACCAAATACATTTATATACATGCTGATACATAATCATTTCACCTCATTTTACCTCATTTAAATATAACATTTTTTCCTCTAACTTTAACCATTTTGGCCCTTTGGACGTGACTTTCACATCCAAAAGGCTGCTGTGCACGTTTGCGCGCTCCCGTGCATGAACGTGCACGCGCCAGCTAGCTCCCGTGCTGCCCCCTGGTAGCCCAGAGATCAATGAATAGGAACATTGTTCCTATTAATTGATCTAAGTCCCCGGTAGAAAAACCGACAGCTTGTTTTCAGAGGCCACAGTCTGTCTGAAACAAAAAAAAAATCACGTCCTCCTTCTAGTAGTCCAGGATAGAGTAACAAAAATCTCACAAAATAGTAAAACTACATGCACATATATTTATATTACAAATAGACACAATACATCACATTTAAAATTAAATGTTTACTTAAATAGTGATGGACGCAAAACTAAAAAAATGCACCTTTATTTAAAAAATAAAATATCGGCGCCATACATTGTGATAGGGACAAAATTTAAATGGTGTAATAACCAGGAAAAATAGGCAAATAAAATACATGGGTTTTAATTATGGTAGCATGTATTATTTTAAAGCTATAATGGCTGAACACTGAGAAATAATGATTTTTTTCAATTTTGTTTCTTAATATTCCTGTTAAAATGCATTTAGAAAAAAATAATTCTTAGCAAAATGTACCACCCAAAGAAAGCCTAATTGGTGGTGGAAAAATCAAGATATAGATCAATTAATTATGATAAGTACCGTACTTTTCGCCGTATAAGACGCACTTTTTCTCCCCAAAAAATGGGGTGAAAAAGTCCCTGCGTCTTATACGGCAAAGGCAGGGAATCCCCGACATACGAACGCCCGCCGATACGAACCACGACCCGCCGTCATCGGGGATTCCCTGCCTGTGGCAATCCAATCCCCCTGCCGCCGCTGCCTGCCCCCACCTGTGTGGTCGGGTCCCCCGAGTGTGCAGCGCCAGCTAATCCCCCCCGCTGCGGCCATCCTATCTCCTCGCCGCGGCCATCTAATCTCCCCGCTGCGGCCATCTAATCCCTCGCTGCCTGCCTCTGACCCCCTCCTGTGTGGTTGCGCCCCCCCTATCCCCCGTGTGAGCAGCGGTGCGCCGGCAGCAGCTTACCTCTTCCATGTTGCCCGCGGCGAATGAAGACATCCGGCTTCTGGGCGGCTTCCTCTAGTGCCGGCTTGTAATGACGCGTCATCAATGACGCGTCATTACAAGCCGGCACTAGAGGAAGCCGCGTCATCAATGACGCGTCATTACAAGCAGGCACTAGAGGAAGCCGCCCACAGAAGCCGGATGTTTTTTTATCGCCGCGGGCAACATGGAAGAGGTAAGTTGCTGCCGGCGCACCGCTGCTCACACGGGGGATAGGGGGGGCGCAACCACACAGGAGGGGGTCAGAGGCAGGCAGCGGGGGATTAGATGGCCGCAGCGGGGAGATTAGATGGCCGCAGCGGGTACATGGGGGTGACAGCAGGACACTGGGGGCAGACACATGGGGGTGACAGCAGGACACTGGGGGCAGACACATGGGGGTGACAGCAGGCACTGGGGGCAGACACATGGGGGTGACAGCAGGACACTGGGGGCAGACACATGGGGGTGAAAGCAGGACACTGGGGGCAGACACATGGGGGTGACAGCAGACACTGGGGGCAGACACATGGGGGTGACAGCAGGCACTGGGGGCAGACACATGGGGGTGACAGCAGGCACTGGGGGCAGACACATGGGGGTGACAGCAGGACCCTGGGGGCAGACACATGGGGGTGACAGCAGGACCCTGGGGGCAGACACATGGGGGTGACAGCAGGACCCTGGGGGCAGACACATGGGGGTGACAGCAGGACACTGGGGGCAGACACATGGGGTGAAAGCAGGACACTGGGGGCAGACACATGGGGGTGAAAGCAGGACACTGGGGGCAGACACATGGGGGTGACAGCAGGACACTGGGGGCAGACACATGGGGTTGACAGCAGGACACTGGGGGCAGTCACATGGGGGTGACAGCAGGACACTGGGGGCAGACACATGGGGGTGAAAGCAGGACACTGGGGGCAGACACATGGGAGTGACAGCAGGACACTGGGGGCAGACACATGGGGCAAACATCAGGACACTTGGGGGGAGACAGCAGGACACTTGGGGGGAGACAGCAGGACACTTGGGGGGAGACAGCAGGACACTTGGGGGGGGTGACAGCAGGACACTTGGGGGTGACATGGGGACACATGAGGACACCATTTGGGGTAGGTCATGTACAAGATGCTCCTGAAATATGGACGCACCAGGTTAAGGTTTTTTTTTTTTTTTTCCCTGGTTTTTGCCCTCTAAACCTAGGTGCGTCTTATATTCCGGAGCGTCTTATACGGCGAAAAATACGGTAGTGATAAAGTTATTGGCGAATAAATGGGAGGTGAAAATTGCTCGGATGCATAAGGTGAAAAACGACTGCAGGCTGAAGTGGTTAACATCAATTTTCTCAAAAACTACAAGGTCTTTTTGAAAAAAAAAAATCCTTTTGTTCCCACTGTCCTCCTTAACATACACTGCAAATTTGGTGTTTCTAGTAGCACGTACAGGGGCTTTGCTATTTGTTATTAACTGCTAATTAATATATAGTCGTGATTACGACTCGTAATTCATGGAAGAACACAAATGACAATTCCAAGGTCATAATTGCTGAAATCCTGACTCAATTTATTACAAAACATTTTTACAATGCCCTGACACATATTTCATCAGCCTCAGAGAATTCCTGGTTGAAATCCAGGCCAGGTTTTATGGTTCTCTTTTTTTTATTTTCTTCTCTTTATTCCCTTAGATAGTCTTTGTAGACCCATTGTCTCCAGGAATGTCTTTTCTTTACACAGGCCAGTATTTTCTGTCTGCTAACTTTAGCAAGGTTGTCTACTTTCTGCCTTGGCTCAGCCGACTCATATCCAGATGTGCATACACAATTCTGTCCTATAAAGAAAGAACAAAATGTTTGTTGTAGTGGTGGTAAAATGATTTCTATTTTAATAGGCAATCAAATTGCCTGAGCAAGCATGCAGGATAGATCATTGCTGGAGACTAGGATTAGAGTCGGTACGTCTGTAGGAACAGGATTTAGGAAGCTCTGAATCTCTTCAGAACTTGGGTTGGGTAAGATACTGTTGTGCGTGTTGCAGTACATTCAGTATACATTTCTGACTGTCTTAAATGCCCCTGATATGGCAGGTGTGCATTAGGATGTGTACACAGGTATTTATGGTACAGTAGAGCTCTCTGGCCAGCATGAATTAACATCAGAGGCTGCTGTGCATCATGAAACACACCAGCTTTACCATTTCTTCCTGTTCACAGCCTGCCTATTAATGTCTCCATGACAATGTCATGTAGATCAAGCGAATACAGTACATATGATCACATTGTGTGTTGAGTTGGGTGCTGGATGGTGCAGATGGTTTAAATATTCTACCATCAGCTTCCCTGCTGCTATACCTAACTCTAACCCCCGTACTAATGCCTTACACTAAGCCCTGCACCTACATCTAACACTAACTCTTCTGTCTATGCCTAACACTAACTTCATCTCCCGATCACCTCTATCCTTGCCTATCCCAAACACTGATCCTCCTGCCCATACATATCAAAGATCAATGCAGATATCCAGAGTCCCACTGCTTGCTTCTCTTAATGTCCAGCACTCCAATTCTGATAGCCCAACTTTGGTGCTGTTAGCCCTTCGCTGCTGCTGATGTTCAGATCTCAGCTACTGATAGCTGAACCTTGCTGCATTCGCCGCTCGCTTCCGCTGATGTCTAGAAGTTAACTCATGTATTTAATTAGACAGGTGTAAATTTGATGATGCACCCACTAGAGATGAGCGTAATGACGTAATTACGATTTCGCGAAATTTCGCGTAATTAGTGTAATTACGATTATGGCCGTAAGTACATAATCGTAATGAAGAAGGATTTCGCGAAATTTCGCGTAAGCGTAATTTTTTGCGTAATTTTCGCATTACAGTGGGTATTACGAAATTAATGCATATGGCCATGCTCCCAAGCAGAAAAGTTGACGCATGGATCAATGTTAGGTAGCCGCCGACTTTAAGGGTTAATAGCAAAGCCCCCTTAAATGCTAAGAGCCTCAAATTTGGAGAATATATTAAGGAGATCAGGAGGAATAAGAGGAAACATTTTTTTTTCAAAAAGACCTTATAGTTTTTGAGAAAATCGATGTTAAAGTTTCAAAGTAAAAATGTATACAGTTAAAAACCCGCCGAATTTAACGGTTAATAGCAAAGCCTGCTTAAAGTTTAGGAACACCAAATTCCTAGGGTATATTAAGGGGATCAGTGGGAATAAGAGGAAAAAAATTTTTTCAAAAAGACCTTATAGTTTTTGAGAAAATCGATTTTTAAGTTTCAAGGGCAAAAATGTCTTTTAAATGCGGAAAATGTCAGTTTTTTTTTTGCACAGGTAACAATAGTGTATTATTTTCATAGATTCCCCCAAGTGGGAAGAGTTTTACTTACTTCGTTCTGAGTGTGGGAAATATAAAAAAAAAACGACGTGGGGTCCCCCCTCCCAGACCTCTTTAACCCCTTGTCCCCCATGCAGGCTGGGATAGCCAGAATGCGGAGCACCGGCCGCGTGGGGCTCCGCACCCTGACTATACCAGCCCGCATGGTCCATGGATTGGGGGGTCTCGGAAGGGGAGGGGCAGCCAAGCTTTCCCCTTACCCCTCCGAGCCCTTGTCCAATCCAAGGACAAGGGGCTCTTCTCCACCTCCGATGGGCGGTGGAGGTGGAGGCCGCGATTTCCTGGGGGGGGTTCATGGTGGAATCTGGGAGTCCCCTTTAAAAAGGGGTCCCCCAGATGCCCACCCCCCCTCCCAGGAGAAATGAGTATAGAGGTACATGTACCCCTTACCCATTTCCTTTAAGAGTTAACAGTAAATAAACACACAAACACTTAGAAAAAGTATTTTAATTGAACAAAAAACATAACCACGAAAAAAGTCCTTTAATATTCTTAATTAACCATTAATACTTACCTGTCCCTTTAAATAAATGATCCCTCGCAATATCCTCGGAAATGTTCTATCAGTTACAATGTAACAAAGTTATTACAATGTAACAACTTTGTTACATTGTAACTACGCCGCACCCGACGTCACTCACCGCTCAGCCGCCGCATACGCGTCCGTGCAGGACGCTAAGTCCCCGCTGGCCCCTGCTGTCCACCCCGCCCACATCTGTCACCCACATGTCACCCACATGTGGGTGACATGCGGGTGACATGTGGGAGAGGCGGGGAGGGCAGCGGAGCCGGCGGGACTTAGCGTCCTGCACGGAGTCTGGACCCGACAGAGCTCTGAGCGATATAGCTCAGAGCTCTCTAACCATCTTTGTATTTGGGCTCCAAGGAGCCCCATTGGTCCTTAGCAGACCAATGGGGTTCCTTCAAATCAGAAGGAACCCCATTGGTCTGCTAAAGACCAATGGGGCTCCTTGGAGCCCAAATACAAAGATGCTTAGAGAGCTCTGAGCTATATAGCTCAGAGCTCTGTCGGGTCCGTGCAGCACGGACGCGTATGCGGCGGCTGAGCGGCGAGTGGCGTCGGGTGTGGCGTAGTTACAATGTAACAAAGTTGTTACATTGTAATAACTTTGTTACATTGTAACTGATAGAACATTTCCGAGGATATTGCGAGGGATCATTTATTTAAAGGGACAGGTAAGTATTAATGGTTAATTAAGAATATTAAAGGACTTTTTTCGTGGTTATGTTTTTTGTTCAATTAAAATACTTTTTCTAAGTGTTTGTGTGTTTATTTACTTTTAACTCTTAAAGGAAATGGGTAAGGGGTACATGTACCTCTATACTCATTTCTCCTGGGAGGGGGGGTGGGCATCTGGGGGACCCCTTTTTAAAGGGGACTCCCAGATTCCACCATGAACCCCCCCCCCCCCCCAGGAAATCGCGGCCTCCACCTCCACCGCCCATCGGAGGTGGAGAAGAGCCCCTTGTCCTTGGATTGGACAAGGGCTAGGAGGGGGAGGGGAAAGCTTGGCTGCCCCTCCCCTTCCGAGACCCCCCAATCCATGGACCATGCGGGCTGGTATAGTCAGGGTGCAGAGCCCCACGCGGCCGGTGCTCCGCATTCTGGCTATCCCAGCCTGCATGGGGGACAAGGGGTTAAAGGGGTCTGGGAGGGGGGACCCCACGTCGTTTTTTTTTAAATATTTCCCACACTCAGAACGAAGTAAGTAAAACTCTTCCCACTTGGGGGAATCTATGAAAATAATACACTATTGTTATCTGTGCAAAAAAAACTGACATTTTCCGCATTTAAAAGACATTTTTGCCCTTGAAACTAGTGATGGGCGAACACCTGGATGTTCGGGTTCGGGAAAGTTCGCCGAACATGGCCGAGATGTTCGGCATGTTCGGGCCGAACCCCGAACTTCCCGAACATCCTGCTTTTGGGGGCCCTATGGGGTCGCAGGCATAAGGGGGGAGCATGCCCCGATCGCGGGGGGGGGGTCGGAAATTCCCCCACCCCCTCCGCTAGCGCTCCCCCCTCTGCCCGCTTCCCCATACAAAAGTTTAAGCAAAGTACCTGTAATAGTGGATGGCCTGGCAGTGGCACTGTGGAGTGAGGAGGAGGAGTCCGGAGAGTGACGCGTTGAGGGAGGCCGGGCAGCGGGCGGTTCAGCGGTAGTACCCTTGTGGTACTTCCGCCCTTTCTCTGACCTCACGCTCGCTGCCCGGCCTCCCTCAATGCGTCACTCTCCGGACTCCTCCTCCTCACTCCACAGTGCCACTGCCAGGCCATCCACTATTACAGGTACTTTACTTAAACTTTTGTATGGGGAAGCGGGCAGAGGGGGGAGCGCTAGCGGAGGGGGTGGGGGGAATTTCCGACCCCCCCGCGATCGGGGCATGCTCCCCCCTTATGCCTGCGACCCCATAGGGGGGCCGTATTCGGCCGAACAGGGCCCTGTTCGGCCGAACAGGGGCCCTGTTCGGCCAGGTTCGGCCAGGAATTGAGCCGTTCGGACGAACGCGAACAGTTCGGCCGAACACCACCAGGTGTTCGGCCGAACTCGAACATCACCCGAACAGGGTGATGTTCTGCAGAACCCCGAACAGTGGCGAACACTGTTCGCCCAACACTACTTGAAACTTAAAAATCGATTTTCTCAAAAACTATAAGGTCTTTTTGAAAAAAAAATTTTCCTCTTATTCCCACTGATCCCCTTAATATGCCCTAGGAATTTGGTGTTCCTAAACTTTAAGCAGGCTTTGCTATTAACCGTTAAAGTCGGCGGGTTTTTAAATGTATACATTTTTACTTTGAAACTTTAACATCGATTTTCTCAAAAACTATAAGGTCTTTTTGAAAAAAAAAATTTTCCTCTTATTCCTCCTGATCTCCTTAATATATTCTCCAAATTTGAGGCTCTTAGCATTTAAGGGGGCTTTGCTATTAACCCTTAAAGTCGGCGGCTTTTTTATATTATACGGAGCGTTACGGTTTAACGCGAAATTACGGTAGCGTTTAATGCAAAATTACGGCATGAACGAATCGCGAAATTACGCGTTGAAAATTACGCTTACGGTATTTTCAATTACGATTTTAATGGCAATTACGCTACCGTAATTTCGCATCGTAATCGCAAATTTCGCATGCGTAATTATAGTAATGCGAAATTACGAAAATTTCGGCTTAACTTTAGCACCCACAAATATAACTACTTAAGGTACAGCAGATTGCTCTGGCCAATTTGAATTTGTATCAGATGCTGCAGAAAAAAAGGGTTTCAAATTGAAGAGTCGGAGAACTTTTAAAAAGTCTCTTGGAAGACAAAGTTGATCCAGGGATTTTTTCTGACTACGGGGAGGACTTTTTTCACTATGAAGGTCAATTGGCCGAAGCCTTGAGGCATTTTTTTTTTTTTGCATTCCCCTGGATCAACTGGGATGTGTGAGAGTGCAAGACAGAAAGAGATCTAATGTTTATTTATGTATTTTTTTTACAATTATCATTATGGTTGAACTTGATGGATGGATTACTTTTTTAAACTAGCTATGTAATTATCTGTAACAAAAACAAAAATGGTTGGCACCACCAATAGTATTTAAAGCTCAGTTACATTTATTAGTACAAAAAAGATATGACAGACCGCTGTTTTGGATTATGTCCTTCTTAAAGAGAAGGTCCGCGCTGAACATAAAAAAAAACTGCACTTACCTGGGGCTTCCTCCAGCTGCTGGCAGTCAATTGGAGCCCTCGCCGCAGCTCCTCTCCCTCCCGGCATCCAGCGGTGAAGAAGCCGACCTCGCCAGGTTGGCTTCCGGGTCGGCTTCATGTGCGCTCCATGGCACGGGTGCAGTAGGCGCAGTAGAGACCCGATGACGTCACATACACCATGTGACCTGCGGCGTGGAGTGCACATGAAGCTGACCCGGAAGCCGACCTCTCCAGGTGGACTCACCGCTGGACGCCGGGAGGGAGAGGAGCTGTGGTGAGGGCACCAATCGACTGCCAGGAGCTGTAGGAAGCCCCAGGTAAGTGCAGTTTTTTTTATGTTCAGCGCGGACCTTCCCTTTAAAGCTTCATAAAGTGAAACAGGGGCCTGCCATATCTTTTTTGCACCAATATCCTTTTATGTCCATCTTCCCCTTTACATGTACATCAGCTCCATGCACCTATGTGGAGCAGTCACTGTTTTTTAGAAATATGCTCCTTCACACATAGCAGCCTCCCCGAGCATGAGCACAGAGCCCTCTCTTGCATGCATAGTCCCTGCATTAGCAGCCTTCCTATCAGTGGCATAACTACAATCAATGGGGCCCCCAGTGAATCTTTTATGAGGTCCCCCAATGTTCACACTCCTTCCCTTGCCTCCCCTTGGTGCCCTTCATGCCCTAAGGGCCTATATTACAAGTGTCATATAAGAAGTGTGGCCATCATGATCTTCACACCCGTAACAAGTGTAGCCACAAAAACACTTGATCTGAAGTATAGTCCCCTGTATTGGAGGAAAGGAAGGTTTTAGTAGTTAGGGCCCCCCACAGATCTGGTCCTCCATTCTTTTGCAAAAAAAAAATGCAGCACTGCCAGCAGTTTTGAAAAACGCAGAAAACCACAAATTTGCATGAAGAACACAATTGCAACGCAATGCCATTAAAATATAATAAATGTGCGATGTACACAAACAGTGTTGCTTGCCCATTTTCGTCAAAGTCATGTTCACATCAAAAATGCTAGTTTGCAAGAAATTTTTTCGAAAATAGTTTGTTTTTTGGCGTTACATGGTCTTCATGAAAACACAATTTTTGAAAATGCAGAAAATTAATATTTTCACTGCTAAGGTTATTACTGTGAAAATGCAAAATTTTTGGAGGCATTTTAACTCAAAATTGAATTTAACATTATTTTCGTAAAAATGAATGCAAAAAGAATATTGGCATTTGTGCTTATCACTGCACGCAAATTCGCAGTTCTGAATAATGCAGGCAAATTCTGTGTGTGTGAGAGAGGCCATACAGAAGGTGAACTTTAAAGTGTACCAGAGACAAAGCGCCCTACTGTAGCTTACCATATACATCAGTGGGAACATGAGAATAAACACCTACCCTGCTCTCTGTTTCATCCTGCACTGCTCAGACTGCTTGTAATTAGCCCTGATAAAATCACTGACTGATCAGTCAGTTATGGCTTTGCCCTGGAATCTCTATAGTTGTGAATAGCTGTGAGTCATGTTTTCTCAAGCCCGCCCCTTTCTGGCCCTGCTTTCCCGTTCTGTGCACAGCAGCATCATAGACAACTGATGGGAGGAGCTGCTAATGCTGAAGAAGGAGCTATTAAACAGCCTGAGTCTAGGCTTGTTGACAGCAGGGCTGCGTGCACTGGGGGGCACAGGGGACGCTTATCATGCCGTTCTGCCAATCTCAACAGCACGATGATGAACATATAGATCGCAGTGCTTATTTTTTACTAGTGCAATTCATATTTTCTAAAATCACAATTGTCGACCTGCAGAATTTTTATTTGGTTTGTGATTTTTATGCTTTGTACCTTCTTGGTGAGGCTTGGTTTGGCTGTAGGGGAGGAGGAGGCCAAAAAAAAAAAGAGCCTGAATCTACAGAGCCTGTGTCTGCTGTATCACTGAGGTAAAGGGAATAAAAAAAACACATAAAACTTTACTATAGAGCGGCAAAAACAGCAGGTATAGCCTGTATTTTACTAAATCTATTGAGGGATATGTTTATTTTGTATGTACTCGTTCATCTCTGGTTTCTTTTAAGGGTGAGGGCTGATTTATGAGTTTGCAAGTTATACCACCTACTATAAATACAACTTATTTGTCAGACTAATATACACTAACTGCTGTATTTACAAGCCAGTAAGAGGTTACCTCCGAGATGGAGTCCCTGGATTTGCCATCTTCACAGTTTTTTCCTAAAATACAGAAGTACATTTTCAGTTTTCTAAAAACTTCCTATGAAAAAAGGTACTATAATATATGTATTCATATGTTAAAACCAAATTCTGGGTATATTTTTATTATAGTTTTGAATAGTATGGAAAGGGGTTAAAAATGCCAAGGGTTTGTTTTGGAATCTGTATCTCTACTAGAGAGATTTCCTTCACACTTCCTGTGCTTGAGACCTCCAAGGAGTTTTGTGGCTTGAACAGGGTAGTAATCCCGTGCCTGAGTGAGTTTCATGCAGGAGCTGCTGCAGACCTCACTGAGGTATGTTTTTCTTCTTGTTTATAAGGTCTAAAAGCTTGTGAAAAAATTGCATGGCTTTTAAACTTTAAATCTGGAAATAATCATAACGCCAGGAAGGTTAAAGGACAACTGACCAGTGAGGGATATGGAGGCTGACATAATTTTACACTTCCTGACTCACAGTGATCAGGAGCCAATGAAAATGACTCCTGACCGATGCATGGAGCTTTGCTGTCTCTAGACAGTGGGGCATGTCATTGAGTCCTGTGTCCGGTCTGGAGGCATTAAAATATGCCGCATCAGGCTTAGGCAGCCACAAACGCTTCCTCGTTTTAATTGCACGTGGTCCCGAACTGGTTAAACAATGCACATTGACTGGCTGTCTTGCTGGTCCCCTGCCTCTAATGCTTTTATATCATAGACTCTAAACAAGAATACAGATCAAATTTTGACTTCAGTTTGACTGCATTTGCTGCATGCTTGTTTCAGGTGTGTGATTTGGACTCTACTGATGCATGATAGATCAACAGGATGCCAGCCAGTCAATTGGTATTGTTTAAAAGGAAATAAATATGACAGCCTCCATATCCCTGCGGCAAGGGACACAAATGACTTCTAGGGGCTGTAATAAACCCCAGATAAGTAAGACTACATTTATTTTTTCACTATGGAAATCCTTTTAAACATTGTTAGACTGGTGTAATGATTTTGTGGAATTATTTCTGTGGTCAGTGCACAGGATGCGCGCTGACACTGCAGAAATCCTCCACAAGCGTATAATCTGAGAGAACCCAGCAATGATGCTATGCACCTGTAGAGGGGAATTCCTGCCGGCAGATATAGCTGTGGAGAAAAGAGGAACCACCCCTCTGTACTGCCACAGATGCCAGATAGGAATTGTACGAGGGGAAGCAATGCAGGGCACGATAGCCCTTAAAGAGAGAGAGCACAGAGACAGAATGTACGTGTGTCCACCAATCTAGCGACGATGAACACACAACAGTGAAGATCAAGTGGGAAAGCAATCGTAAGAGATGGCGATTGCTAACAGCGACACAAGACTGAATAAGCACAGAGAAAGAATGTATGTATGTCCACCAATCTAGTCGCCACCCAGCGACGGCAATCACACAACAGCGGAAACGAAGTGGGAACGCAATCGCAAGAGTGGCGATTGCCAAAAGTGACACAAGACCGAATTAGACAGAACACAAGTGTAGCAGGAAAGACATAACAAATAACAATGATCAGAACGTCAAGGAAAATAACAAACGCTAACTAAACGTGAACACCGCACTTATTCGCAACAGCAAACGCGTTTAAGGCACGATCACCGCGCGTTAGGTGCCCATTGATAAGCGTGCCACCCTAACTAACCAATGAACACAAACACGAAATAGAGAACGCGAACGCTTGCTAAATGGTTACCTCACCGAACCTACAGCAAGCATTCGTACCAGATAAGACAGACAGATGGGGCTACCAGTAGCAACCGCTGCTCTGGCTAGCACCCCTAAGGCAGAATACTGAAGGAACCTCCGCTGCTACCGCTATAGCAGATGCGATCCAGACAGACAAACAGATGGGGCTACCAGTAGCAACCACTGCCCTAGTTAGCACCCCTAAGGTAGAATACAGAAGGAAGCACTGCCACTACCACTAGGGCGAATGCAATCCAGACAGATGGAGTAGCCAGTAGCAACCGCAGCTCTGACCTACACTCCCAGACAAACAGAACGATTTCCAGTCGACCACCGCTGGCGACAAGACAATCGAGGCAGAGAAACAGAACAAGGCAAAACAGATAATACAACCTGACTGCACTAGAAGGGATGCCTAGTGCAGTCCCAGGGAATTACTCTAAGATAATCTTTAGCAAACGATAGCAAAGGCTGACACTCCAGGTGTTAGCAGGAACAAACCATCATGACCAGCAAGGAATTCTGGGAGCACAAGGTATTTATACTGCAAGCCATCAAAGGAGGCAGCTGTAACGATTGGTGTCAGCACACAGAGAGAATCTGATTATTGATGATCTGCAGAATCATCAATAATACAGATGTATACTTGATTATGGATGATCTGCAGAATCACCAATAATACAAGTATGACTAACCTCTGGACACCTAATGAAGTGTAAGTGTTTGGTGTAACTGTAGGCTATCTCCCGTGAGGCAGGAGACACAGGCAGCTCGGCCAGGAACCACCTGAGGGGCAGGTGGCCCTCAGCTGTGCAGGGACTATCTCCTTGAGAGAGGGAATAGAGAGAACCTTGCAACCAGTGGTACTTGGTGATTAGATAATAGACTGTACTGCAGCCAGGGGACTCCAGAGGAGTAGAGGCCACTGGCTGCTAGCAGGCCGGACTCTCTGAGGAGGGGCAGGAGTCCTAATAGCTAACTGACACTTGGTGGAATAGTGTCACAGCTAGTACAGATAGACTGAGCACTCAAGGGATGAATGACAGCCTGGAGGGTCGGGCAGGCCAGGTCGGCAACACACGAGCATATAAGGTACAGAGACAGAAGGCTGATTCGGTAACCGGGTACAGGCAGGGTTTGGCAACAGGTAGGCAGATATGTAGAGGTACCGAATCAGAAAGCAAGAGAGAGGTCAACAGAGCAAATAGTCATAACAGATATAAAGCACAGTCCTAGTCTGAGGTGTGAGGTCCTTGGTCTCGACACCCAGGAACTAGTCTAGAGAATAACTCAGCAATGACACAGTAATCCTAAGCTTGGGTGTGAGGTCCTTGGTCTCAACACCCTGGAACTGGTCTAAAGAATAACACAGTAATGACACAGTGATCCTAAGCTTGGGTGTGAGGTCCTTGGTCTCAACACCCCGGAACTGGTCTAAAGTATAATACAGCAATGACACAGTGATCCTAAGCTTGGGTGTGAGGTCCTTGGTCTCAACACCCCGGAACTGGTCTAAAGTATAACACAGCAATGACACAGTGATCCTAAGCTTGGGTGTGAGGTCCTTGGTCTCAACACCCCGGAACTGGTCTAAAGTATAACACAGCAGTAATCTGGCTAAGTGTGAATTCCCAGGTCCACCTGGTTCTAACACACTGTGGGATCTGACTGAGGTCTGAGTGCTCACACGTAAGTATTCGCAACGGAAGACAACCAGAGACTGACCAGCAAGATCTATATATACTGCAGCGCTCCTCCGCGCCGCCCTGCGCCACTCAGCCAATCAGTAACCGCGCTGGGATCAGCTGATTGACCTGATCAGCTGATCCCTCTCCTACTGGCATAAAGGGCTTGTCTTCTAGCGCGCGCGCGCGCGTGTAGCTCTCCATCTGTGTGCACTAGAAGGCCCAGGCAAACCAGACGCATGCTGCCATGCGGAAACCGCCGGTCTGAACGCAGAGACAGCCGCCCCGCTGCCAGACCGCGCGGCGGCATCTCCGCAATCCATTACAGCAGCTAGGCAATTTGCATGACAAGTGTATGCAAATTCCTGACAAGCAGAGCAACTCTGAAACTTGCAAAGTAAAGACAGGTCTCGTTTCCAGAGACCTGCAGCCCTCAGACCTAAGGAATGGTCAAACAGCTGTCTGCCTGTGCAGACAGCTGAGCGGATCATTACAACTGGGAGGTGGAAAAACTGAGGAAAGCCACCCACTGGCCAAGCAGCAGAAACCATGAGTTATCACTCCCAATAGAAACCTGCAGCAAGTCTTCACTGTGAGCAGCAACACCTGATTACTGCTGCTTGGCCAGCAAGTGGATTCCCTCAGCTTTACCACCTCAGCTTACATAGTGAGGAGAGGTGAAGAACTCTTATGCTGCTGTGTGGTAGGTTGTGTGGTAGGTTGTGCATTTTGTGGTTGGTTAATAAGTCTATGGCTTTTGGACAATTACAGGGTATCGAGGGAGACTGGGTGTTCACTGCCTGGAGGTGTGGATACTGAGAGCCTCTAGGTGAGTGGACAGTGGGGTTGTTGTGAGTCACTAGGAGTTGAATAGTCGGGATGGTGTGACTTTCTGGTATCATAGCTACAGTAAAACCCCAGTTATCCAGAACACAGTTAACCAGTCACAAGCAATCAGAAAAAAATCCTGGCCTTGCAGAATGCATACATCTACGTTTACACACCTTTATACAGTAATAAACCACTGTTATAATAATATAAGTCTGTCCTTTGTTCTAATTTATTTTTAACCACCTTATGACTGCCTAACGTTGATTGGCAGCCACAAGGTGGCTCCCCCAGGACCACGTGACACCAATTGGCGTCAAGTCCTAGGGGCAGGGTTTGAAGGGGATTTCGCACATCGATGCGCACGCATCCCCGCTTGAGTGATGGATCGGTTCACCACTAGGAGACTGTTAGACGGCGAACCTGCCGTCTATTTACATTGTACAGTGCTGCGATCTACAGCAGCGCTGTACTGGGGACAGCCGTGTCACTCGGCTGTCCCCTGGAGCAGCTCCAGTGCGATGCCTTCTCATAGGCTGATGCCTATAAGAGGGATCGCTCTGATTGGATATCGCGGAGGAGAGAGGGAGGAGGGAGGAAAAAATAAATAAAAAATAGGCAGTTTTATAAAAAAAAAAAAAAAGACTATTAAATTAATACAATAAAAAAAACAGCCTTCAGCAGTGTTCAGAGCCCACCAACAGAGTCAGAGCCCACCAACAGAAATCTCTGTTGGTGGGCAGAAAACGGGGGGGGGGGTGTCATTTACATGCTCAGTTATATGGCTCTGCAAGCTGCAGAGCCCTGAATTGTAAAAAAATTGCCTGGTCACTAGGGGGGTGTAAGCCAACGGTCCTCAAGTGATTAATAACTACAGATTAATCACTACAGATTACTTACATTACTACAGATTTTATGGTATGTATACAGTGTGGGGTGTAGTACTGTTTTTTTTAGCTAGGCCTATTTTTAACATTGAACCTCAAGCAACCAGACACTTATCTGGCATTAGCCAATCCTGGATATTGGGGGTTTTCTGTGTTATACATAATATACAGTATTGTATTTTTCTATTTTCTATTTTTTCATTTTTTTTATAGTATGCTTTTTAAAGATGTTTCACTATCCTTTGTTGATTGCAGAAGGAAGGGTTGCTATGTAGAATATATGGGCTGTTTGCCACATCCCTTTACAGAAATGACGATGAGTGACTAATTTAGCTGCATGAGGAGCTCTGTGGTCTGTACAATAGTAGTATTGGTTTATCGCCAGGAGCCCAGTGGAGGAAATATTCCTGTGAGACGTGTCACTGTGCTTTTTCCACCATAGTATAGTTTAGCATAGAAGACAAATAAAGTGTTGTGGGCAGTTTCATTTATTGTTTAAGTAAATATACTTTCGATACCCAGCCTCAGGAGCTTATACGTGCTCAAAATGCCTTAAAATGGCATGCCACCAATACAAGCAAATTACTCTATACTCAACACTCATAATAATGTAACTACAGTATGTGTTGATCACTGTTTGATGGATATGCTTAAAAAAAATCCTTGCTGTTTTACAGTAATAATTCACCTTCCATTGTCTTTTTCTCTTACTATGCTACTTATCATCCCTATGCAGATTTTATCAGTACTTATTCAAACTCTGACTATAGAGTACAAAATAGCAATCAGTTATTTCTTAGTGTAAATAATGTGACATCTATACCACAGCTTTAAAAAACAGTTAAATGCAGTAGTAAAAATTGGATTTGAGTAAATCAATGGGCTCATTCACACCCAATGTGTTTTTCAACGCACAAGAAAAATATGTTGTTTTTTTTCCCGGACTCGTTAGATTCACCATTATAATGTATTGGGGGAAAAAAAGCATACAGAAACACGTTAAATGTACAAATGCACAGAACACAAGGGAAAACAGACACCTAAAGGTGCAAGACAAGTGGAGATGTATTCTTATAACTTAAATTGTCTTCCTTAGGCATAAAGTTACATTCATCAGTAGAGATGTCGCAAACCTCCGATTTTCGGTTCGCAAACTTTCGCGGAAGGTTCGGTTTGCGCGAACTGCAATAGACTTCAATGGAGAGGCGAACTTGAATATTTAGAAAAAATTATGTTGGCTAGAAAAATGATGGAAAAGATGTTTCAAGGGGTCTAATACATGGAGGAAGTCATAGTTGAGTGGAATAGACATCAAAAGTGCCAGAAAAAAAATCTAGATTTCACACAAAGCAGTGTTTTAAGGTCAGAAATCTCATTCGATGTTCAATTGCAGGCCTACACTACTATACAACATCAGGAAGTGTAATCCTCCCTCCTCCTCCAGAGGGTCTTGTCTTCCAGGGAATTGTAGGATTTCAAAATCCAGGTTACATACCTTGGCCAGGAATTAAACCCAGGTCTTGGTGCTTGGTAGGCAACTCTCTTCACCACTATACCACCACCAACACTACATGCTGAAGCCAGCCTAGCATGTACCATTATGATATATTCAAGAGAAAAATGAGCTTGCTTAGGGATTTGTAGGATTTCAAAAGCTAACTCAAAAGCCAAATAAAAAACTCCCATAGATAGCAATGTGTTTCTCACTTAGGTGCTAGGATTCACTACAGCTCATCAGAGATTTTCTCTCGAGAAACGTGTTGCAATCTATAAGAGTTTTTTTTTTTTTATTTGGAGCAAGATTGAGTTTTTTTCCCCACATGAGGAGGTAAGTTTACCTTTACCTCCTGCATTTTTAAACTGTTTTAAATAATTGTATTTAACTTTGGTGCCTTCGAACCATGTACGTAAACATACCACCTCGTGTGGAGGGTATATCCCTTTGTTGTTTTGTACATAATTGCAGAGAGTGACTATTTAACCCGATTAGGGTGAGGTTTGTTCTCACTACCTGCCTACTGTTGTGTCACACACTAATGTGAGTATAATTATTCACATTGTTTTAATACCTGTGACAAGCTCCTGGTCCCCCCCACCCTCCCCTTTCCTTAAAGCCACTGCCGCCCTCAATTCTGGCTCAGTCATGGCCAACCATAGGCTTTGTTTGTCTCTGAAGCCAGTGCTATCTTTATATTGGACCTACAACCAGCATTTTAACTGCTACATCTGTACTCCTTACCCATTTGCCGAAATAATAAAAAAGTGAACACACACACATTGACACTATGAAAAATATTAAATTTCAAAAAAGTTTTTACTAATGCACCTTTTTAATGATCCCACACCAAAATCCCCAGAACAAGGGTATCATCATTATTTACAAGTCATTACACTGTCCAAACAAGACATTGTGTTGGCTTTTCTCAACTAGGCTGTTACAGAAAAGGATTAAGATGCAATGTGGCCGAAGGCAAGATAACACTTGGCTCCTCCTAATAGTCTTTCTGGTAAGCAGAGGAGGAAGAAGGTTTAAAGGAAATGGCAGTAGAGATGGCCCGAACGGTTCACCGGCAAATGGTACCCGGCGAACTTCCGGGGCTCGCGATCGCAGAGAACCGCACACTTTACCAGAAGTTCGATTCACCCCCATAGGGCACCATTAGGGTCAACTTTGACCCTCTACATCACAGTCAGCAGGCACATTGTAGCCAATCAGGCTACACTCCCTCTTGGAGCCATTCCCCTCCCCCCCCCTTATAAAAGGCAGGCAGCGCCGGCCATCTTACTCACTTGTTTGCTTGCAGTAATTAGAGAAGGGACAGCTGCTGCAGACTCTCACATAGGGAAAGATTAGTTAGGCTCCTGTAGGCTTCTTAGCTTGCTCCTTGCTGATTCTTATTGCTAAAATAACACCCCACAACAGCTCTTTTGAGAGCTAATCTTGTTCTTGTGATCTTTTTTTTTTTGTGTGTGTGTGTCCCACTGACAGGTGTGTTGCATAGACAGCCTTGATAATTCATACTGTGTGTGCCACTACCAGGCTCAGCACATTCAGTGACTACTTGTGTGTGTGACAGGTGCACATTGTAAATAATACCCATTACTGCATATACCTACCTGTTGTTCACAGTGCACCCACCTACCTACGTGAGCTGAGCGCACATGCAGTGTCACTGTGCCTGGCCATTACCTGTCTGTGTGTGACTGACAGGTGCACATTGTAATACCCATTACTGCATATACCTACCTGTTGTTCACTTCAGTGCACCCACCTACCTATGTGAGTTGAACAAATGCAGTGTCATTGTGCCTGTCCGCTACCTATCTGTGTGTGACTGACAGGTGCACATTGTAATACCCATTACTGCATATACCTACCTGTTGTTCACTTCAGTGCACCCACCTACCTACGTGAGTTGAGTAGGGATGCTCAGCAGAACTCGAATATTCGAGTAGCTCGAATATTCAAACTCTTTTTCAGCTATTCGAGCTCGGTATTCGAGCTCGAATAGCTGCAGCTATTCGAATGGGCTATTCGAGTGAACTCGAATAGCCCACTCACTATTCGCGCTATTCGAGCAAACAGCGCTATACGAGCTCAAATACCGAGCTCGAATAGCGTCATAGCCCAGATTAATGTCCTTAGAGCCAATCAGAGGGCTCCCAGGCCCTCTGACGGCAGCCAATCACAGAGGGGGACCCTGGCCAGCCCCTACCCTATAAATAGCGGCCGCCATGTTCGGTTTTTCCGTCCTTGCTTGACTTGTACAGAGAGAGATCTGCTCCTTTGTGCTTTGGCTTAGCAAGTGCTCTATTGTGGTCAATCACCTAGCGTTTTTGCTCACATACACCTGCTATATACACCTATATTGTTGTTAGCTAGATAGAGATTGTATTTTAGTTAGTAGCTTGTGTGTTACATAGAGACAGCTGCTGCTGCAGGCAAGCTTACACAGCTTTAGGCCTCAGGGCCTTGCCTGTGTGGGCAGCTGTCCTCCTGTCCTCTGTTAGTTTATTTCTCATCTATACCAGTGTTTCTGCTGTGTATTCTACCCTGTCTTGTCCTTTACTACTGTACTGAGTGATTATTGTATTTTGTAGTTATACTACTAGGGACACTCACTGTCACTGTTCATAGCTCGTGCGTGTGTGTGTGCGTGCACTGTCTGTAGTGTACACACACTCTATTTCCTTCTACTGAATCTGATTACTGCTGATTATTGTATTTTCTAGTTAGTGTACTAGGGGACACACTCACTGTTCACTGTTCACACTTACTGATTACTGATTATTGTATTTTGTATTTGTACTGTACTAGTAATCACTTAGCGATCTAATCACTTAGTGATTAGTGTCACCTCACCCACCAACCCACTCCAATAAAGTACCCCACTTTTTCACCCGCCCTTTTAAAAAACTTTTTTGTTTACGCCCAAAACATCTAAGATGTCTGGAAGTGGCAGCCAGCGCGGTTTGGGCAAGGGGAAGGGCGGCAAGGGAATCAGGAGGAGAGGGAGCAGCATTGTGGCAAGCCACGCCACCATGCACAGTTCCGCAGCAGCAGCAGCTGCGTCAGTGGCTAACATTCTGCCTATAGCCACTGGCCGTAGACGCCTTGGGCGCCCAGCAGGAGCATCTGCAACTCACGCTGCAAAGACACAGCAGCAGCAGCAGCGTGTAGTACCTGCTCCTATTTTCCTCCAGCCGGGTCGGAAACGTCCCATTGAGGAAAAGGATGCAGCCACTGTGGTGCAACTGATGACGGAGGATGAGCAGCCCGCCATCAGCTCTGCATCCGAGGACTCCACCCTCACCACCACCACCATCCCTGTTCACAGCAGCCGCCCAGCAGGGCCTGGGGAGGAGGCCAGTTCACCGTCAGTTGGCGATCTGTCATTCAGCAGTCTTTTGACCCCAGGCATCATGAGTCAATTTTCTACTGTTGTTGGCGATTTTGAGGAGGAGATGCTGATGGGCACTTTGGGGGAGGAGGGATTGGACAGCAAGACTGTGGCAACAGTCAAGCAGCCCATCCATGCATCAGGAGAGGAGTTTGGGGGGGTCATCATCCCAGCAGGACATGTTTCAGGAGGGGGAGGATGATGATGATGATGACAGGGTGACAGACAAAGACTGGGTGCCACCACCAGCACCTGGGGATGTCATCATCAGCAGCTCTGAGGAGGAGGAGGAGGATGCGCTTGTGGGCCTTGCAAGGAGGCGCATCATTGCAAGCATTGGCAGCAGCAGTAGGCAGGTCCCACAGCCTGCTGGTGTCTCAGGCTCAGCAGCAGCAGCAGCAGCATCTGCCAGTACCACCAGCCGCACCCAACCCCCCCCCCCCCCCAACTACCACAGGGAGACAGGCAGCAGCGGCTCCAGGCCATAGGGAGGTTTTCTTGTCACCAATCTGGCAATTTTTCACCATGCCCACAGTTGACAGCAAGTACGCCACTTGCAACCACTGTCAGCAGAAGTTGAGCAGAGGTGCAGACCCCTTAAAGTTCAGCAAAAGCTCTCTGATCAACCATCTTGCTGCTAAACATTACCACCAGCATGAGGAGTTCCAGAGGCTGAAGGCATCTGGTGCTGGCAGTAGCACCACACCCATCACTGCACAGCCTTCAGCAGCAGCAGCAGCAACAGCAGCCACCCGCCCTCCTGCTCCTCCTCCAGCACCACCAGCAGGAGTGCGGAAACGCACTGCTCCTCCCCTCTCTGCAACTCCTGCCGCCGACACTGAGGCCTGTTCTGGCAGCCAGTCCTCAGTGGCCTCCTCTGCTGTCTCCGCTGATTCCTGTGCTAGCAAAAGGCGACGCCAGAGCCTTTTGAGCGAGTCCTTCCAGTGGGTGGTTAGGGCTCTGCCTCCCAGCAGCCGTCGCGTGCGGCAGCTGAATGGCTTGCTGGCACGGGCCATGTGCTCCCAACTCCTGCCGTACACGCTCGTGCAGGAGGGGAGCGACATGCGTTCGCTGCTTGCTTGTGCAGCCCCAGACTGGCAGCTCCCCAGCAGACACTTCTTCGCCCGCCAGGTCATGCCTGCACTGCACCACTTTGTCATGGCCAATGTGGAGCGAGGGCTGGAGCACGCGGTTGGTGAAAGGGTCCACGTCACCATGAACTCCTGGAGCAGCCGCTTCGGGACCTGTCCTTCACTGTCCACTGGGTCAGCTTGGTGGAAGGGGGTGAGGATGGGAGAGCAGCAGCGGGCACAGCAGCAGCAGCAACACAGTGGGTGGTGCCACCCCGCAGGGTCAGGGGAACTGCAGCAGGTTCCTTCAATCCTCTGCAATTCTCCGGCACACCTCGCCAAACCCCCCGCCTCAGCAGCAGCGTGAAGCCACGCCACTGCCAAGCGCTGCTGCAGTTGGTCAGCCTTGGGAAAACCAAACTGACGGCAACCCATGTGTTGGCCAAACTCCAGGAGCAGGAGAGGATTTGGCTGACCCCCAGAGGCCTCAGAGTTGGAGAGGTGGTGGCCGACAATGGGGCCAATCTGGTTGCCGCAATCGACAGGGGAAACCTGACCCACATCCCCTGTCTTGCCCACGTGCTGAACCTGGTGGTGCAGAAGTTCTTGCGCACCTACCAGGGGATGGGCGAACTGCTGGAAACAGCAAGGAATGTTGTGCGTCACTTCCGGCGCTCGCCTGCAGCCTCTGCGAGCCTGGAAGACGTGCAAAAGGAGCTGGAGCTGCCACGCCATCGGCTGATCCTTGACGTTCCAACTCGCTGGAACTCCACCCTGACGATGTTGGAGCGTCTGGTTGAACAGTAGGACGCTGTCAACCAGTACCTTGCCCTGGCCACTGTGTCCGCCGCTCAGAAAAGGGACAAGACCAGCAACATCCCGTCCATCGTCCCCAATGACGACTGGGGGCACATGCAGCAGGTGTGCTTAGTGCTGGCTCCCTTTCTGCAGGCCACCAACATGGTGAGCAGGGACCATGCTATGGTGTGCGAGTGGGTGCCCCTGGTTTGTCTGCTGAACAGGGTCCTCGATGCTTTGCTGGAACAGGGAGCGGCAGCCTTGGCCCAGCAGGAGCGGCATGCAGCTGCACAGTACACCTCTGAGGGGGAGGAGGAGGAGGACTTGGTGGAGGTCCCTGACCTTGCTGCTGATGAGGGGGATCAGCACAGTGCAGCTGAGTTGGTGCGGGGGTGGAGAGAGGATGAGGCGGCAGAGGAGGAGGATGAGGACAGCACTGCCGTCGATGTGCCAGCACGCGTGGCCCGCCTCTTCCCAATGGCAGCGCACATGGTGACGTGCCTGCGCAGGGACCCCAGGGTGATCCAGATGAAGCAGAGGGAGGACATCTGGATCAGCATGATGTTGGACCCGCGCCTCAAGGGGAAGTTGAGCCAGTTCCTGCCTCCTGCAGGAGGAGACCCAGCGCAACAAATAAGGAGCTTGCAGCAGGCCCTTGTTGAGCGCTTGGAGGAAGCCTTCCCCCAGCCTTCCACCCCCACTGTCCAGTCAGCACAGAGGCAGCAGCAGGTGCCTGCATCCAGCAGCAAGTTCCCCTCAGACCTGCTGTCTCTCAGCAACAAGCTCTACAGGACTGTAGAGGCTCCAGCAGTGACTAGAGAGGAGGTGCATGCAGCAGCATCCTCCTCTGGTCACAGCCAGCGCCTGACCCGCATAGTGGCTGACTACATGGGGTCCTACAGCGGGCTTGACAGCGATGCCCCTGTTGATCCCATGGAGTATTGGGTCAAGCGCCTGGAGATCTGGAGCGAGCTGGCGCAGTACGCCCTGGAAGTGCTGTCCTGTCCCCCTTCCAGCGTGCTGTCCGAGCGCTGCTTCAGTGCAGCTAGTGGCGTGGTCACCGAGAAACGCTCACGTCTGTCTCACAAGTCTGTGGACAGACTGACGTTTCTCAAGATGAACCAGGCGTGGGTGGAAGGCGAGTTCCTGGCCCCTGTTGTCGGCGAGAGGGGGACATGAACTGGCTACCGGAACCATCGTTAATATGCCTTACCACCCTTTACCACCTCCTGGCTCCTGCTCACTACTAAGCCAGCCTGGTTCAGTTTGACTATTACGTCGCCTGTAGCCACACATTTTACACCTACAGTGGGCTGCTGTGTACTGCCCTTCTGCTGTCTGTCTGTGTTTCCCACTGCCAGGGTACACAGATTTACCTTCTGCTGCCACTCTGCCACCAGCTATTACGTTCAACAATAGCTATCTGTTAAATTTGCCTTAAAAAAAAACAAAAAAACCAATAATATAAAAAAAAGGTTTAATTTTTCTGAGGTGCCCGGGTTGAAAACTGTGTTGTCCCATTTGTGTATTGGACACGATGTGTGCTTCACGACCGCTGTCTGGGACCTCCTGTTGTGTTTATTTACAGCCCTGGTATCACCGCTAGGTACCAGGGCTATTATGTCATGCTGCCTGCCTGCTGCCACACTCACATTACTCCTCCATTCCTCCTGCTGCTGCTGCTGTCGGTCTGTGTTTCCCACTGCCAGGGTACACAGATTTACCTTTTGCTGCCACTCTGCCATCAGCTATTACGTCCAACAATAGCTATATCTGTGTAATTTGCTGTAAAAAAAAAAAATTTAAAAAAAAAGGTTTAATTTTTCTGAGGTGCTCGGGTTGAAAACTGTGTTGTCCCAGTTGTGTATTGGACACGATGTGGGCTGCACGACCGCTGTCTGGGACCTCCTGTTGTGTATTTATGGGCTGGTGCCACCGCTAGGTACCACAGCCTATTATGTCTCACTGCCTGCCTCATTGACTGCCTGCTGCAACACAATCATCCTCCTCCTGCTGCTGCTGCTGCTGAATTTACCTCCTGCTGTCTGTGTGTTTCCACTGCCAGGGAGCACATACAATGGCGCTTCCACCATGCGCCACCAGCTCTTTATTACGCTCAAAAATAGCTGCATTTCTTTAAAAAAACGAAAAAAATATATACTTTTTAATACTTTGTGATATTATTTTTAGAGGTGTCCGAGTTGAAAACTGTGTTGTCCCAGTTGTGTATTGGACACGATGTGGGCTTCACGACCGCTGTCTGGAACCTCATGCTGTGTATTTACGGCCTGGTACCACCGCTAGGTACCACAGCCTATTATGTCTCGCTGCCTGCCTCATTGACTGTCTGCTGCCACACAATCATCCTCCTCCTGCTGCTGCTGCTGAATTTACCTCCTGCTGTCTGTGTGTTTCCACTGCCAGGGAGCACATACAATGGCGCTTCCATCATGCGCCACCAGCTATTTATTACGCTCAAAAATAGCTGTATTTCTTTAAAAAAACGAAAAAAATATAAATACTTTTTAATACTTTGTGATATTATTTTTAGAGGTGTCCGGGTTGAAAACTGTGTTGTCCCAGTTGTGTATTGGACACGATGTGGACTTCACGACTGCTGTCTGGAACCTCATGCTGTGTATTTACGGCCTGGTACCACCGCTAGGTACCACAGCCTATTATGTCTCGCTGCCTGCCTCATTGACTGCCAGCTGCCACACAATCATCCTCCTCCTGCTGCTGCTGCTGAATTTACCTCCTGCTGTCTGTGTGTTTCCACTGCCAGGGAGCACATACAATGGCGCTTCCATCATGCGCCACCAGCTATTTATTACGCTCAAAAATAGCTGCATTTCTTTAAAAAAACGAAAAAAATATATACTTTTTAATACTTTGTGATATTATTTTTAGAGGTGTCCGGGTTGAAAACTGTGTTGTCCCAGTTGTGTATTGGACACGATGTGGGCTTCACGACCGCTGTCTGGAACCTCATGCTGTGTATTTCTGGCCTGGTACCACCGCTAGGTACCACAGCCTATTATGTCTCGCTGCCTGCCTCATTGACTGCCTGCTGCCACACAATCATCCTCCTCCTGCTGCTGCTGCTGAATTTACCTCCTGCTGTCTGAGTGTTTCCACTGCCAGGGAGCACATACAATGGCGCTTCCACCATGCGCCACCAGCTATTTATTACGCTCAAAAATAGCTGCATTTCTTTAAAAAAAACGTTGTGATATTATTTTTAGAGGTGTCCGGGTTGAAAACTGTGTTGTCTCAGTTGTGTATTGGACACGATGTGGGCTGCACGACCGCTGTCTGGTACCTCATGCTGTGTATTTACGGCCTGGTACCACCGATAGGTACCACAGCCTATTATGTCTCGCTGCCTGCCTCATTGACTGCCTGCTGCCACACAATTATCCTCCTTCTGCTGCTGCTGAATTTACCTCCTGCTGTCTGTGTGTTTCCACTGCCAGGGAGCACATACAATGGCGCTTCCACCATGCGCCACCAGCTATTTATTACGCTCAAAAATAGCTGCATTTCTTTAAAAAAAAATATAGAAGAGAAATAAGTGAAGAAGAAGAAGACGATATAGAAGAAGAAGAAGATATAGAAGAAGAAGAAGAAGAAGAAGAAGAAGAAGAAGGAGGAGAAGAAGAAGATATAGAAAAAGAAGAAGAAGAAGAAGAAATAGAAAAATAATAATAAGAAGGAGATATAGAAAAAGAAGAAGAAGAAATAGAAAAATAAGAAGAAGAAGAAGATATAGAAAAAGAAGATATAGAAAAAGAAGATATAGAAGAAGAAGATGAAGAAGAAGATGAAGAAGAAGAAGATGAAGAAGAAGAAGATGAAGAAGAAGAAGAAGATGAAGAAGAAGATGAGGAAGAAGATGAAGAAGAAGATGATGGAGAAGAAGAAGAAGATGAAGAAGAAGAAGATAAAGAAGAAGAAGAAGATGAAGAAGAAGAAGAAGATGAAGAAGAAGATGAAGAAGATATAGAAGAAGAAGATATAGAAGAAGAAGATATAGAATAAGAATAAGAAGAAGAAGAAGATATAGAAGATAAAGAAGAAGAAGAAGTATATACAGTACTGAACAGAATTTTGGACACAACTTCTCTTTCCACCTTTTTTTTTTTTTAAAGGAACATCCTGACATAATCACTTGCTGTTGTTACTTGGAAAAAAAGATGTTTCTTGCATCATTCACCCCCAAAACAAGTGTTGGAAGCTATTTAAGGCCAATTCGAATAGTCAGCTCGAATAATGAGCTCGAATACCGACTCGAATAGTGAGCTCGAATTCCGAGGTCGAATCGAATAGTAAAAAATATTCGACTCGAATATTCGACCGAACTCGAATAATTTACTATTCGAATTCGACCTAACTTGAATAATAAAAAGGGGTATCCGAGCATCACTGGAGTTGAGCGCACACAGTGTCACTATGCCTGTCCGCTACCTGTCTGTGTGTGACTGACAGGTGCACATTGTAATACCCATTACTGCATATACCTACCTGTTGTTCACTTCAGTGCACCCACCTACCTACGTGAGCTAAACACACGCAGTGTGATATACCATTCCGTGCATACCTTTTAACTGCACCTGTGTGACAGCACATTGTATTAGTCAAGTCAGTGCATACCTTTCTCTTCATCCCCCCCGATATGGACAAAACGGACAAAACAGGTAGAGGAAGAGGTAGAGGCAGACCCAGAGAAAGGCCACCCGGCAGGTCTTTGCGAGGTCATGTTGATGTGATTTCATGCGGCCCTGGCCCAAAGTACAGTGCTCAGAAGAAGGCACGTAACATCAACTCCCAAGATTGTCAGGACGTGGTTGACTATTTAAAACAGAAAACCGCATCTTGCGCAGCCACCAGCGCTACTACAAGCACCACATCCACTGCATTTGACACTTAGCAGGAGTTATTTGGTGGGCAAATCACTGATTCACAGCCATTATTGTTACAACAAGATGAAGGCGCAAAGCAAGTGATACCACCTCATATGTCTGAGTTAGGCAGTGATACTACGGATGTAACATATTAGGATGAGGATGATGAAGTACCTGCTGTTGGTGCAGTTTTGGAGGTGTCTTAGGCAAATAAAGCTGGTCAGGATGATGATTATGATGATGACGATGATACAGATACCACGTGGGATCCTAAGAGACAAGATGACCAAGGGGACAGTTCAGAGGGATAGCCAGAGAGGAGTAGGAGAGTTACTGAAAGAAGCAGGGGGAGCTCGTCATCAGAAAAAGCTGGTGGCAGCCAACATGCCCTTCAACGTCAGCTGCTGACACCACCATAGTGCCATCACCCCAGGGGGGCTCAGCGGTTTGGAAATGTTTTAGGTGTGTTGTCCCTAGATCAGAGCAATGCCATCTGTTCACTCTGCCTCCAAAAATTGAGCCGTGGAAAGGCCAACATCCATGTAGGGACAACTGCCTTACGAAGGCACCTGCAGAAAAGGCACAAACAGCAATGGGAAGAGCACCTGAGCAAAAGCAGCACATAAAAGCAAAGCCACCCTCCTTCTCCCCTTCCTCCCTCAAATGCAGCATCTTCAGCCGCTTTCTCCCTTGCACCTTCACAGCCAACCTCCTCCACTCTGCCTCTGCCCTTGAGTGGTTCCTGCTCCTCTGCCCACAGCAGCCAGGTGTCCGTGAAGGTAATCTTTGAGTGGAAGAAGACAATTTCTGCCAGTCACCACCTTGCCCAGCGTCTGACAGCTGGCTTGGTGGATCTGTTAGCTCGCCATACCAGCTGGTGGACTTTAGACCTTCCATAAATTTGTGGCAATTGGGACACCACAGTGGAAGATCCCAGGCCGCAATTATTTCTCTAAGAAGGCGATACCCAAAATGTACTGTGAAGTTGAGAGGCAAGTGGTGTCATCTCTGGTGAACAGGGTTGGGTCAAGGGTCCATCTGACCACGGATGCCTGGTCTGACAAGCACGGTCAAGGCAGGTACATAACTTACACAGCCCATTGGGTCAACTTGGTGACCGCTGACAAGCAGGGAGTACGTGGCTGTGCAGCGGACCAACTTGTGACACCTCCATGGCTTGCAGGCAGACCTCCTGCCACCTCCTCTCCTTCTCCTCCTGCTACATCCTCTTCGATATCGTCCTCCTCCTCCTCGACTGAATGGCAGTTCAACTCTACTAGTGCTGCGATCTCCTCTCCAGCTACACAGCCTCATCTCCCCAGGGCCTATGCTGCATGCCAGGTACGACGGTGTCACGCCATCTTAGACATGCCTTGCCTTAAAGCAGAGAGTCACACTGGACCAGCTCTTCTGGCTGCTCTTAACAACAGGTGGATCAGTGGCTGACCCCGCACCAGCTGGGGATCAGCAACGTGGTGTGTGACAACGGCAGCAATCTCCTTTCTGCTTTGAATTTGGGAAAGCTGACACATGTACCCTGCATGGCACATGTGCTGATTCTAGTCATTCAAAGATTTGTGTCAAAGTACCCAGGCTTAGAGGATGTCCTGAAGCAGGCCAGGAAGTTGTGTGGGCATTTCAGGCGGTCTTACACGGCCATGGCACGCTTTGCGGACATTCAGCGGAGAAAAAACTTTCCGGTGAGACGCTTGATATGTGATAGCCCGACTCGCTGGAATTCGACCCTGCTCATGTTCTCTCGCCTGCTAGAACAGGAGAAACCCATCATCCAGTACCTGTACAATTACAGTAAAAGGACACAATCTGGGGAGATGGGGATGTTCTGGCCCAACAACTGGACACTGATGCGAAATGCATGCAGGCTCATGCAGCTGTATGAGGAGGTGACCAACCTGGTGAGTCGCAGTGAAGGCACCTTCAGCAACTTAATCCTGTACGCCTACTTCCTGGAGCATGCCGTGTGTAGAGTGGTGGATAAAGCTGTGGAGGAGCATGAAGAGGAACAGTTATGGGAGGAACAGTTGTGGGAGCAATTTTCATCAGAACCAGATGTTTCCTCAACACCGGTGGCAGCACAGAGGGGGAGGAGGAGGAAGAGTCATGTGGGGAAGAGGAGTCAGACTCGAATGATGAGGAAGGTGTTTCTTTGGAGGAGGAGGAGGCGGCGGCAGAAGAACAACTGCAGCAGGCATCGCAGGGGGCTGGTGCTGCTCGGCGTTCCCGTGGCATAGTTTGTGGCTGGAGGTAGTGTTGGGCGAACAGTGTTCGCCACTGTTCGGGTTCTGCAGAACATCACCCTGTTCGGGTGATGTTCGAGTTCGGCCGAACACCTGACGGTGCTCGGCCAAACCGTTCGGCCACATGGCCGAACTAAGAGCGCATGGCCGAACGTTCCCCGAACGTTCGGCTAGCGCTGTGATTGGCCGAACGGGTCACGTGGTTCGGGCCCGAACGCGCTCTGATTGGCCGAACGGTCACGTGGTTCGGGTAAATAAATACCCGAACCACGTCATATCTCCGCCATTTGTCTGTGGGTTTAGCTTTGGGTAGGCAGGCAGGGTAGTTCGCTCTCCAGCCACGCTAGCCAGGGTCCCCCCCAGTCATTGTGTGTCGCTGCTGGGAACAGTAGTACACCGCTCGCTCAGCCACACTATATATAGCATTGTTTACTGCCACTGTGTACCTCGCTCAGCCACGCTATATATATAGCATTGTGTTTTCTGACACTCTGTGTACACGGCTTAGCCTGACTAATATAGCATTGTGTGTACTGCCACTGTGCACCTCGCTCAGCCACGCTATATATAGCATTGTGTGTACTGCCACTGTGCACCTCGCTCAGCCACGCTATATATAGCATTGTGTGTACTGCCACTGTGCACCTCGCTTAGCCACGCTATATATATAGCATTGTGTTTTCTGACACTCTGTGTACACGGCTTAGCCTGACTAATATAGCATTGTGTGAACTGCCACTGTGCACCTCGCTCAGCCACGCTATATATAGCATTGTGTGTACTGCCACTGTGCACCTCGCTCAGCCACGCTATATATAGCATTGTGTGTACTGCCACTGTGCACCTCGCTCAGCCACGCTATATATAGCATTGTGTGTACTGCCACTGTGCACCTCGCTCAGCCACGCTATATATATAGCATTGTGTTTTCTGACACTCTGTGTACACGGCTTAGCCTGACTAATATAGCATTGTGTGTACTGCCACTGTGCACCTCGCTCAGCCACGCTATATATAGCATTGTGTGTACTGCCACTGTGCACCTCGCTCAGCCACGCTATATATAGCATTGTGTGTACTGCCACTGTGCACCTCGCTCAGCCACGCTATATATATAGCATTGTGTTTTCTGACACTCTGTGTACACGGCTTAGCCTGACTAATATAGCATTGTGTGTACTGCCACTGTGCACCTCGCTCAGCCACGCTATATATAGCATTGTGTGTACTGCCACTGTGCACCTCGCTCAGCCACGCTATATATAGCATTGTGTGTACTGCCACTGTGCACCTCGCTCAGCCACGCTATATATAGCATTGTGTGTACTGCCACTGTGCACCTCGCTCAGCCACGCTATATATATAGCATTGTGTTTTCTGACACTCTGTGTACACGGCTTAGCCTGACTAATATAGCATTGTGTGTACTGCCACTGTGCACCTCGCTCAGCCACGCTATATATAGCATTGTGTGTACTGCCACTGTGCACCTCGCTCAGCCACGCTATATATAGCATTGTGTGTACTGCCACTGTGCACCTCGCTCAGCCACGCTATATATATAGCATTGTGTTTTCTGACACTCTGTGTACACGGCTTAGCCTGACTAATATAGCATTGTGTGTACTGCCACTGTGCACCTCGCTCAGCCACGCTATATATAGCATTGTGTGTACTGCCACTGTGCACCTCGCTCAGCCACGCTGTATATAGCATTGTGTGTACTGCCACTGTGCACCTCGCTCAGCCACGCTATATATAGCATTGTGTTTTCTGACACTCTGTGTACACGGCTTAGCCTGACTAATATAGCATTGTGTGTACTGCCACTGTGCACCTCGCTCAGCCACGCTATATATAGCATTGTGTTTACTGCCACTCTGTGTACACCGCTCAGCCAGACTATATACCGTTGTTTACTGACACTCTGTGTACACCGCTCAGCCAGACTATATACCATTGTTTACTGACACTCTGTGTACACGGCTCAGCCTGACTATAAAGCATTGTGTGTACTGCCACTGTGCACCTCGCTCAGCCACGCTATATATAGCATTGTGTTTTCTGACACTCTGTGTACACGGCTTAGCCTGACTATATAGCATTGTGTGTACTGCCACTGTGCACCTCGCTCAGCCACGCTATATATAGCATTGTGTTTACTGCCACTCTGTGTACACCGCTCAGCCAGACTATATACCGTTGTTTACTGACACTCTGTGTACACCGCTCAGCCAGACTATATACCATTGTTTACTGACACTCTGTGTACACGGCTCAGCCTGACTATAAAGCATTGTGTGTACTGCCACTGTGCACCTCGCTCAGCCACGCTATATATAGCATTGTGTTTTCTGACACTCTGTGTACACGGCTTAGCCTGACTATATAGCATTGTGTGTACTGCCACTGTGCACCTCGCTCAGCCACGCTATATATAGCATTGTGCTTTCTGACACTCTGTGTACACGGCTTAGCCTGACTAATATAGCATTGTGTGTACTGCCACTGTGCACCTCGCTCAGCCACGCTATATATAGCATTGTGTTTTCTGACACTCTGTGTACACGGCTTAGCCAGACTATATAGCATTGTGTGTACTGCCACTCTGTGTACACCGCTCAGCCAGACTATATAGCATTGTGTTTACTTCCACTCTGTGTCTGCTGGGCCTGGGAACAGTAGTACACCGCTCACCCGCCACTGTATAGCATTGTGCTCTGTGTCGCTGCTGGGAATAGTGGTACTGTATAGCATTTCTGTGCTGCCACTGTACTGCTGCCAGTCAGCGTGTACTGTAAGGATAAGTGAAATGAGGAAGAAATCCGGTGAAAGAGGAAGGGGCAAGGGAAGAGGTGTTTCCCCTGACGGTTCACGTACAGGCCACAGGGGAGCACCCAAGAAAACCCACTCAATACCGCCCATGTTGTCCAGGACAACAACCCTCACAAATCCAAAAGAACAGGACCAGATAATTACTTGGATGACCTCTCAAGCGTCCAGCAGTGGGTTAAGCAGCACCAGCACATCACGCACGAGGTCCGAGTCCTCAGCCAGTTACAAGGAGCCAGTGGGCACAAAGCTGACACAACCGGCAGCGACACCACGCACACAACTGCCAGATAACCAGTCCTATGAATTACCTCAGGACACAATGGGGTATTCGCAGGAGCTATTCCCAGCCCAACAAACTTCCACCTATGAAAGGTCAATGGAGGAACAGCCAGAAATGTTGTGCCCAGATTCACAACCATTAACTGTGGGAAATGCACCGCGCACTGAAATACAAGGCGAGTCCGAGGAGGACTCGGAAACCCAAATCCCAGAGCAAGTTGGGCAGGAGGGGTTGCAATTGCAGGAGGTCGGCCGACAAGATCTGGAAGACGACGTTGGAGTGAGCTGCGCAGAGGTTGTTCTGGGGAGCTCTACTCCACGGCGGCGGCCCCCCCAATGACATATGACGAGTTTGAGGAGATGGAAGAGGAGGGTATGGACAATGTGGACAGAGACCCAGATTTTATTTGTGAACGAGAACATCGCCGTCGTAGCAGCAGCACAGATGAGTCTGTTGAAGAACCCACTGCTGCACGAGTTCGCCTTGTGCCACAAGGTAGGCGGCGCGCAATTTCAGGCACCACAAGCGTGGAAGTTAGAGTGAGAGGCAAAAGAGGAGGAAACAGAAATCGCCAGCAAGGAGGCAGGTGCTCCAAAGTCTGGGCTTTCTTTGAAGACTGCACTGAGGATGTTACCATGGCGATTTGCAAGGTGTGCAAGACTCGCCTGAGCAGGGGGAAAAGTATTAACAACCTCTCCACCACCAGCATGAGCCGCCACATGCTATCCAAACATCCCACTCTGTGGGCAAACGCGGCAGGACAGGGTACCAGCAACACTGCCTCCCTTGGGTTCACCAGACTCACCACCAGACCCGCCTCAGCAGCAGCAGTAGCCCAGCCATTGCGTGGTTCACAACATTCACAAACATCAGACGACGCTGACACTGTCACTTTCCGGAGTAGTGCTCTTGAGGTCTCCCAGTGTTCATCAAACACAACAACCAACAGCCCTCCCGTGTGCAGCGCTACGGTTCAGTTGTCTGTGTCGGAGATGTTTGAGCGCAAGAGGAAATTGCCAGCAAATGACCCCCGGGCCGTGGCAGTAACAGCCAGCATAGCCAAGCTTCTGGCCTGCGAAATGCTGCCATATCGAGTGGTGGAGACAAACAGCTTCAAGGGCATGATGTCAGTGGCCATCCCACGTTACGTGGTTCCCAGCCGCTACCACTTTGCGCGCTCTGCAGTGCCTGAGTTGCATGAGCACGTGGTCAGCAAAATAACCCGAAGCTTGAAGAATGCCGTTGCCTGCAAGGTTCACCTCACCACTGACACCTGGACGAGTGCGTTCGGCCAGGGTCGATACATCTCCCTTACCGCGCACTGGGTGAACCTTGTGGAGCCTGGCAGCGATTCCTCACCTGCTACGGCGCGGGTGTTGCCCACGCCGCAAACAGCTGCACCGCCGTCCCTCCCACTGGATAACAACAGCAGCACCTACCTCTCTGACTCCTTCTCCTCCAACGCATCTCAAAGCTGTACCTTTTTCGGAAACGCTAACCCAGCAGCAGTAGGATCGTGGAAGCAGTGCAGCACAGCTGTTGGCATGCGTCAGCAAGCGTTGCTGAAGCTGATCTGCCTTGGGGATAAGCAGCACACAGGGGAGGAAATTTGGAGGGGAATAAAGGAACAGACGGATTTGTGGCTGGCACCGCTGGACCTGAAACCGGGCATGGTTGTGTGTGATAATGGGAGTAATCTCATTCGCGCTTTAAGGTTGGCTAAGCTGACACACATCCCTTGCCTGGCGCACGTGATGAACCTAGTAGTTCAGCGGTTCCTGAGGACATACCCAGGCGTGGCCGATCTTCTGTTGAAGGTGCGTCGAGTGGCCAAACATTGTAGAAATTCCAGTACTGCTTCGGGGGCACTCGCCAAGATGCAGGAGCGCTTCAATCTCCCCCACCATCGCTTGCTGTGTGATGTCCCTACGCGCTGGAATTCTACGCTGCACATGCTAGCACGCTTTTGTGAGCAGAAGAGTGCAGTGGTCCATTACATGACGGCGCAGTACCGAGGCGCATCCGGACAGCTGCCAAGCTTCTGTGGATCCGATTGGGCCAACATGTTGGACCTCTGCCAAGTCCTCCAAAATTTTGAGCAATCCACGTTGCTTGTGAGCAGTGACAACTCTTCAGTCAGCATTACCATACCACTGCTGTGTTTACTGAAGAGGTCGATGTTAAAAATCAAGGAAACAGCTGTCATGATGCAACTGGGGGAATCTGAAGGAGAAAACGATCAGCGTGATGGTACCAACATCAGGCCATCCGCCTCAGGGAACGCTGGCCCCAGCAGCTATGACGAAGAAGAGGAGGAGGAACAGCTGGAGTTGGAGCAGGAATTTCATGCCACCACTGACGAGGGCCAGAGCGGTGCACGTTGGACTTCCACAATTCAACGCGAATGGTCAGCAGAAGCAGACCAGGAGGAAGGTGACGACTATGATGCATCACAACAACTATCACAACGCTCACAAGAGGATGATGAGGATTCTGGTAGGACTCTGGCACACATGGCTCAATTCATGCTAGACTGCATTGAACGTGACCCACGCATTGTGCGCATTCTGGACAACACCAATTACTGGGTTTATACCCTTCTGGATCCACGGTACAAACACAATGTTCCAAAACTGCTTGAAGAAAGAGTCAGACAGGTCAAAATGGAAGAATACCAGCAGGCCCTTGTGGAGACTTTAGAGAGGAGATTGACATCCTCCCCCTCCTCTAGCCAGTTGTACGCAGACAGACTGACTTCCGCAAACCCAGGACGACCAGGAGGGCAGCAAACAACGCAAGCCGCAGCTAGTACCCAAAAGGGAACGGTATCGGCAGTGTCCTTGGAGTGGGAAAATTTTCTGACACCCATGCAGCAGCAGCCCACTGAACAGCAAGCGTGCAGATCCACCTCCAACACCGATCGCCTGGAGAAGATGGTCAAGGACTACATGTCAGATGACGTAGCTGTGTCGAACAATCCATCTGCACCCTTCAACTATTGGGTATCGAAGCTAGACACCTGGCATGAACTGGCAATGTACGCAATAGAGGTGCTGGCTTGCCCGGCAGCCAGCGTTATGTCGGAACGCTGTTTCAGTGCTGCCGGAGGCATCGTCACAGATCGGCGTATCCGCCTCTCTACAGAAAATGCAGACCGTCTGACTCAAATTAAAATGAATCAATCCTGGATTGGAAATGACTACGCAACACTCCAGGACCCCAACCAAGTAACATGACCAATGAACATCTGGGATGGTGTAGCGTTTCCGGTCCCTGTTTATTGAACCTCTCATCTGTATTACATTTATGACTGCATGGCGGCAAAAAGCATTGCTGCTATATCCGCACGCTTTTTGTCCTCATGCAAGGCCTGGGTTGTTGTGTCTCAAAAACCGTGGCCTTCTCCTCCTGCGCCTGCTCCTGTTCCATCACGTCTGCTGCTGCTGGGTTAGCGTTGCCGCGTGGTCCCTGTTTATTGAACCACTTATCTTTATTACATTTATGACTGCATGGCGGTACAAAGCATGCTATCCGCCCGCTTCTTGCCCTCATGCAAGGCCTGGGTTGTTGTGTCTCACAAAGCGTGGCCTTCTCCTCCTGCGCCTCCTCCTGTTCCATCACGTCTGCTGCTGCTGGGTTAGCGTTGCCGCGTGGTCCCTGTTTATTGAACCACTTATCTTTATTACATTTATGACTGCATGGCGGTACAAAGGATGCTATCCGCACGCTTCTTGCCCTCATGCAAGGCCTGGGTTGTTGTGTCTCACAAAGCGTGGCCTTCTCCTCCTGCGCCTCCTCCTGTTCCATCACGTCTGCTGCTGCTGGGTTAGCGTTGCCGCGTGGTCCCTGTTTATTGAACCACTTATCTTTATTACATTTATGACTGCATGGCGGTACAAAGCATGCTATCCGCACGCTTCTTGCCCTCATGCAAGGCCTGGGTTGTTGTGTCTCACAAAGCGTGGCCTTCTCCTCCTGCGCCTCCTCCTGTTCCATCACGTCTGCTGCTGCTGGGTTAGCGTTGCCGCGTGGTCCCTGTTTATTGAACCACTTATCTTTATTACATTTATGACTGCATGGCGGTACAAAGCATGCTATCCGCACGCTTCTTGCCCTCATGCAAGGCCTGGGTTGTTGTGTCTCACAAAGCGTGGCCTTCTCCTCCTGCGCCTCCTCCTGTTCCATCACGTCTGCTGCTGCTGGGTTAGCGTTGCCGCGTGGTCCCTGTTTATTGAACCACTTATCTTTATTACATTTATGACTGCATGGCGGTAAAAAGCATGCTATCCGCACGCTTTTTGTCCTCATGCAAGGCCTGGGTTGTTGTGTCTCACAAAGCGTGGCCTTCTCCTCCTGCGCCTCCTCCTGTTCCATCACGTCTGCTGCTGCTGCTGCTGCTGCTGGGTTAGCGTTGCCGGTCCTTGTTTATGGAACCTCTTATCTTTATTACATTTATGACTGCATGGTGGTACAAAGCATGCTATCCGCACGCTTCTTGCCCTCATGCAAGGCCGGGGTTGTTGTGTCTCACAAAGCGTGGCCTTCTCCTCCTGCGCCTCCTCCTGTTCCATCACGTGTGCTGCTGCTGGGTTAGCGTTACCGGTCCCTTTTCCTGGAACCTCTTATATGTATTACATTTATGACTGCATGCCGGCAAAAAACATGTTACCTGTGCAAAGAAAACAGACATTTCCCGCATTTAAAAGACAGTTTTCCCTTTGAAACTTTAAAATCGATTTTCTCAAAAACTATAAGCTCTTTTTGCTAATTTTTTTTTCCTCTTGTACCCACTCCCAAGGTGCACATACCCTGTAAATTTGGGGTATGTAGCATGTAAGGAGGCTTTACAAACCACAAAAGTTCGGGTCCCCATTGACTTCCATTATGTTCGGAGTTCGGGTCGAACACCCGAACATCGCGGCCATGTTCGGCCTGTTCGGCCCGAACCCGAACATCTAGATGTTCGCCCAACACTAGCTGGAGGGAGGAGGAGGACTTACCTGACGTCGCTAAGGAAGAGCAAGAGGAGATGGATAGTACGTCTGGATCCAACTTTGTGCAGATGGCATCTTTCATGCTGTCCAGCCTGTTGAGGGACCCCCGTATAAAAAAATTCAAGGGGACTGAGCTGTACTGGGTGGCCACGCTACTAGACCCTCGGTATAGGCACAAAGTGGCGGATCTGTTACCAACTCACCTGAAGGCAGAAAGGATGCAGCACATGCAGAACAAGCTGGCAACTATGCTTTACAATGCTTTTAAGGGTGATGTCACAGCACAACGCAATAAAGGTACCGCTGCCAGTAATCCTTCTACCATGTCCACGCAGGCAAGGACAGGACGCTACAGCGATCTCATGGTGATGTCGGACATGCGGACATTCTTTAGTCCAACGCCTCACCTTAGCGCTTCCAGATCCACCCTCCACCAATGTCTGGACCGGCAGGTAGCCGACCACCTGGCCTTAATTGTGGATGTAGACACTGTGAGCAGCGATGAACCCTTGGACTACTGGGTGCACAGGCTTGACCTGTGGCCAGAGCTGTCCCAATTTGCCATCCAACTTCTGTCTTGTCCTGCCTCAAGCGTCCTGTCAGAAAGGACCTTCAGCGCAACTTGAGGCATTGTCACTGAGAAGAGAAGTCGCTAAAGTCACAAAAGTGTTCAGTACCTCACCTTTATCAAAATGAATGAGGCATGGATCCCGGAGGGCTACTGCCCGCCCGAAGACCAAGTCAGTCCCCACACACAACATCTCTGCCTGCACGCCGTGTGACTGGCTACCTGCCCCAAGACTAAGTTGCTCCCCACACAGCACCTCTGCCCGCAGGCCGCTTGACTGCCTTCTCCGCCACCACCAACAGGGTCCAGGACTCCAGGCGGATTCCTGAATTTTTAAGGCCGCTGCTATCATAATTTTGTTTGGTGCATGTACATGCCTGCCTACTTTTTCTGGCTGCACTGCAGCTGCAACAACAAAACAAAAGGCATGTACCTGTGCCCATTCCCCTTCATGATCATTACCTTGCTCGGTGAAGGGGCTTGCGTATCACAATGAAGCAATGACCGTCGGCTATATGAGTGTAAGTGTCTGTTGATAAGGTCGTTGCTTCATTGTGGATAAACCCAATTCGATCAGCTGGACAGTCACTGTTGTTCTGTCATTGAGCTACCTCATTCCAACCATATGGGCTGGAAAGCCGCCATCACCTGCACTCTCAGATCTTGCCACATATCTCGATTGGATTTAGATCTGGACTTTGACTGGGCCATTCTAACACATGGATATGTTTTGTTTTAAACCATTCTATTGCTGCCCTGGCTTTATGTTTAGGGTCGTTGTCCTGCTGGAAGGTGAACTTCCGCCCCAGTCTCAAGTCTTTTGCAGACTCTAAGAGGTTTTCTTCCAAGATTGCCCTGTATTTGGCTCCATCCATCTTCCCATCAACTCTGACCAGCTTCCCTGTCCCTGCTAAAGAGAAGCACCCCCAGAGCATGATGCTGCCACCACCATATTTGACAGTGGGGATGGTGTGTTCAGAGTGATGTGCAGTGTTAGTTTTCCGCCACACATAGCGTTTTGTATTTTGGTCAAGAAGTTCCATTTTGGTCTCATCTGACCAGAGCACCTTCTTCCACATGTTTGCTGTGTCCCCCACATGGCTTGTGGCAAACTGCAAATGGGACTTCTTATGCTGTTCTGGTAACAATGGCTTTCTTCTTGCCACTCTTCCATAAAGGCCAACTTTGTGCAGTGCACAACTAATAGTTGTCCTATGGACAGATTCCCCCACCTAAGCTGTAGATCTCTGCAGCTCGTCCTATACAGCAGGGCCTCAAAAAAGTCCTTTTGTACTGTTATTTCTTGTGCTCTCACAGTCGGGACTGCTGCCTTCCTTGGATGTGTGGTTGTAGCCGTTCCTGCTCCTTTTGCCCACAGCGTGCCTGTTGCCTACCTTGTGGTGGTAGCCGTTTCTTAAGCTCCCACTCCGGACCGGAATCGAACCAGGATTCCCCGGCCTGTTACCCGCCGTGGACACCATGGTACTGAGAAAGTACCAAAGAAAGTTTATCGCACAGTTGAATGGATGCCATACTTGCCTTCCATAGTTTCTCGTTGTAGGTACTGAACTGCAAGCAGAAAAATAAATTTTTAGAAATACATGTAAGCTTTAACAATGCTAGAGAATGAACCATTGAAAGTTGATAAGGCAGTCAGACATTAGGTTACATCACTGAGGTGAGAAAGAGCAATCTCGCCATGGTGCGCACCAGTCCAGCACGGCCGCCACTACACAGCTGTTTGCGATGCGTTACACAGTGAGTTTGGTCTGTCAGTGTGAAGCAGTACGCTAATTACTCCCTGACTGATGTATATACATGCAAGATGTTTTAAAGCACTTTAGGCCTCCAATTTAGCATTCAATGTGATTTTTTCCTTTAAAACGCTGCTTAGCATCAAATCCAGATTTTTCCCAGGGACTTTTGGCGTGTATCCCACTCCGCCATGCCCCCCCCCCCCCCCCCCTTCCCCTTGAAACATCTTTTCCATCACTTTTGTGGCCAGCATAAATGTTTCTAGTTTTCAAAGTTCGCCTCTCCATTGAAGTATTTTGCGGTTCGCGAAAGTTCGCACAAATCAAACGTTTGGTGAAGGTTTGCGAACCTGGTTCGCGAACCTAGAATCGGAGGTTCCGGCCATCTCTAAATGGCAGCTAAGAACCTTAACACTGACTAGGTCCCAAGAATCTGCCTTCCTTTTACTTGTGGATGATCCTGCTCTGGGCTGTTATACAAATTGAAGCAAGATAGAGGTTGTTGTTTTTTTACATAGTGGTGGATCCTCTACCCTGGCAGGGTACTGACTAATCATGTTATGAAAAGAACATGTTTTGCTGAATTTTATGGAATAGCTGCATTGTCCAGAGATGATGGCTGGAAGCACTTTAACCTTAAATGACATTAGCCCTGAAGCCTCACACTTGAGGTTGGATTTTCAGCCTAAACAAAGCCTCTGATGTACCGTGGTTTAGTCAGCAACTAGGTGGAAAATCTAAGGCTTTGTATAACGCTGAAGGCCCAACCAAAGAAAATAAAATGCCACAAACAAGGCTAATCAGTGACAGTTGATATGCTGGCCAGGTAGGACACTCAAACTTATCATCAAAAATATTGGTAAGGTTCCGGCTGTATTGAGCTGAACCAAATACCCAATATTTGGGCTTTCTTGCCATTTCACCAAAAATAATCTGAACAACAGCAACACAAAGGCCCCTCTCCAGTGGCGGCTCCAGCTTCATTTTTTTGGGGGGGGCTGAAAGGGGGCACGAGGGCTGGCAGGCCGGGCTTGGGGGGGGGGGCAATTTCCGCGCGCCGCGGCGAAAATTTGGGCGTGGTCATGATGTCATGTGGGCGGGGCTAACTTTAATGTAGTTGTACCAGCTAACGTAGTTACATGAAAAAAAAAATGAAGTAAACGCACATAATGACAGGTAGCCTTTCACCAGTAAATGCACATAAGAATCAGCTTTTCAGCAGTTAATGCACGTAATGACAGACAGCGTTTCCTCATTAAATGCACATAAGAGACAGCTTTTCACCAGTTAATGCACATAATGACAGACTGCGTTTCTGCAGTAAATGCACATAAAGGGACAGCTTTTCACCAGTTAATGCACGTAATGACAGACTGCGTTTCCGCAGTAAATGCACATAAGAGCCTGCTTTTCACCAGTTAATGCACGTAATGACAGACAGTTTCCATATTAAATGCACATAAGAGCCTGCTTTTCACCAGTTAATTCACATAATGACAGACTGCGTTTCCGCAGTAAATGCACATAAGGGACAGCTTTTCACCAGTTAATGCACATAATGACAGACTGCGTTTCCGCATTAAATGCACATAAGGGACAACTTTTCACCAGTTCATGCACATAATGACAGACAGCATTTCCCCAGTAAATGCACATAAGAGACAACTTTTCACCAGTTAATTCACATAATGACAGACTGCGTTTCCGCAGTAAATGCACATAAGGGACAGCTTTTCACCAGTTCATGCACATAATGACAGACAGCATTTCCCCAGTAAATGCACATAAGAGACAACTTTTCACCAGTTAATTCACATAATGACAGACTGCGTTTCCGCAGTAAATGCACATAAGGGACAGCTTTTCACCAGTTAATGCACATAATGACAGACTGCGTTTCCGCAGTAAATGCACATAAGGGACAACTTTTCACCAGTTCATGCACATAATGACAGACAGCATTTCCCCAGTAAATGCACATAAGAGACAAATTTTCACCAGTAAATGCACCAGTGTTCTCCCCAGGATCAATTAAGTGGGCGCGCCGCCCGGGTGAATTAAGGCCCCGCCCGGCTGCTATTTTGCATATTAGAAAAGCCAGCGCTGTTCTCTGCACTCAGCGCTGACTCCTCTGTGCCCAGCAAGCTCAGCTCCTCTACGTACGAGATCTCCCGCTTTCCGGCGGGCTCGTACACTCATTGGCTCGGCATGGCAATAGGCGGGGCCACCTGTTATACTGCATAGTGCTCTTCTAGGAAGTTAGAACGAGGTACGTTGCAAGCAGTCTCTCACTCTGTCTGTGCTTGCACGATCGTGAAGGGACGCTGGAGCCTGTGTGACTAAAAGCAGAGCTGGGCAAACTACAGCCCGTCTGGCTTTGTAATCTTGGTATTTATTGCCTCCTTTCCTCCTCATGGCTGTCTCACTTGTCTCTCTCCCTCCCCAGTCCCCACCGTACAATTGTTGTACAATTACGTGCCGTACTAACTTTCCCATCTCTGAATTAAGGCACTTTTGTCAGACTGAAGAGAGGAGTGCAGGCAATCACTCACTTCCTCCCCCGGGTGTCAGACGCATGGAGCAGATCTCCACTCGCTGCAGAGAGCGGGATGTCCTGGTTGCCCAGAGAACAGCACACAGACAGCAGCGCTGAAGGGGAAAAAAAAGCAGTCTGATCTGATAGGTACAGGCAAAAAAAAGCTGTGACCTTAGGTCAGCTTGCACACATAAAGCTCTGTCCTGAAGTGTATTCCCACCCCCTCTTTTTTAACCCTTAGGATACACTAATCTCTGGAATCTCAAGGGGCCAGCATGTCCTTTCAAACCATGCTGAGCTTTGCATTTTCTCAAAAAAAAAAACAGTTCATACCTATGTGTGAATTTGCAGCTTCTCAGTTAAATCTGTAGGACATGCTGAGCCTTGTGGTTCCACAACAATGGGGTCCACAAATAATGAAAACCTTACCAATCAGATGATTGGTAGAGGAACCAACCCCAAAAAACATTGACGGAACAATAGTGGTTGATCGGAACCATTAATGATGCCCAATACGTATAACAATATGATGTCTGTTTCACCTGCACTGTGAACCGGATTTGTGTACTGCAAATCAAGCCTATTTTTGTTTTGTTTTTTTCAAACGCAAACAAAAGGCACTGTAATAGCACATTGAAAACAATCAAACAACCGTTTTTCCTGGTTTTGACTTGGCAGGTTCACTTTAAGACAGATGGTGCATATATAATACTGGGTACACACAGATTTTCCGGCTGATTTACTGTCAGATCCATTATTTCAAACATGACCGATCTGCGTTCTGATCGATTTTCGAGCATTTTCCGATCAATTTCCTATTGAAGTGAACGGAAATCGATCGGAAAATGCTCGGCAATTGATCAGAAAGCAGATCGGACATGTTGGAAATAATCGTTCTGACAGTAAATCGGGCAGAAAATCTCACCTAGCATCTCTGTACCTAGCAATAAAGCAAGAGTCATATGGAGGCTCAGTGTTTTCCCCAGGCCTCCATCCGGCTAATTTTGGTAAGCACCCGGCTGATATCGGCTCGTTTCCTCCTTCTGCTATGCTGTCAGCAAAGCTTACACGGCCCTGCATTCCCCCTGTTGTGCCCCACCCGGCTACTTTTTCATGCCACCCGGCTGGAAAAAATTTCTGGGGAGAACACTGCGCACGTAATGACAGACAGACAGTGTCCCCAGCATAGGTAGCCAGGTGTATAGATGTCCCCAGTATATGTAGCCAGGCGTATAGCTGTCCCCAGTATATATAGTCAGGCTGGTGGTGGTGGGCTGGGGGCCCCAGGGCACCTCAATCCTGACTGGTGGTGGGCTGGAGGCCTCAGGCCTGCGTGGCTGGTGGTGGTCTAGTGGCCCTAGGGCAGCTCAGGCCTGGCTGGTGGTGGTGGGCTGGGGGGCCCAGGGCACCTCAGGCCTGGCTGGTGGTGGGATGGAGGGCCCCAGGGCAGCTCAGGCCTGGCGGGAAGGCCTCAGGCCTGGCTGGTGGGATGGGGGGCCCAGGGCACCTCAGGCCTGGCTGGTAGTGGTGGGATTGGGGTGCCAGGGCAGCTCAGGCCTGGTGGGAAGGCCTCAGGCCTGCCTGGTGGTGGTGGGATGGGGGGCCCAGGGCACCTCAGGCCTGGCTGGTGGTGGTGGGATGGGGGTCCCAGGGCAGCTCAGGCCTGGTGGGAAGGCCTCAGGCCTGGCTGGTGGTGGTGGGATGGGGGGCCCAGGGCACCTCAGGCCTGGCTGGTGGTGGTGGGATGGGGGTCCCAGGGCAGCTCAGGCCTGGTGGGAAGGCCTCAGGCCTGGCTGGTGGGATGGGGGGCCCCAGCCCCCAGGGCAGCTCAGGCCTGGCTGGTGGTGGTGGGATGGGGGGCCCCAGGGCAGCTCAGGCCTGGCTGGTGATGGTGGGAGGGGGGCCCAAGGGCAGCTCAGCCAGGCCTGGCTGGTGGACCGGGGCCCCAGAGTCAGGCCTGGGGCCTGGGGGTTGTTGTTGTTGGTGGTGCTGCTGGTGCTAGGCTCAGGACTCAGGAGGCCTGGGGGGGCTGCGGCAGAAAGAGACAATTTGGCAGTTGACTGGGACTCTGGGAGAGGACAGCCACCGCCCACCGCACCCACCTTGAGTTGTCGCGGAGTTCCAACTTGAACGACTTCAAGTACTCCTGCTCCTGCTGCTGCCTGGCTGTGTCAGTGTGTCAGGTGAGGTCCAGAGAGTCCAGCCCCGCTGCCGCTGTCCGTGTGTCGGTGGCGTGTCTGTGTCACACACAGGCAGCGTGACTAGCCCGGCCGCCCCGCAGAGAGAGTCTGACTGTGACGCAGTCACACTTATAACGCCGCTATACGCGGCGCCGGCGAGTCGCCACCCACCACGACGTTACCCCTGGGGCGGGCCGCTCTGCGTGACTCACTCAGCTGAGCCTGCGCCCGGCCCAGGACAGAACAGAACGGAAGCCATGTCGGCCGGCCAGGGTGGGTGGGTCCGTGGGATCGCTGCTGGGGTGGGTGCCAGCCCAAGCCCTTGCCCAGTCGCCCTCCTCCCAGACTTGAGGCAGCCCTCGCTCACTGCAGTGCAGCCAGCCAGCCCAGACGACGAGCCAGCCAGCCAGGTCGGGTCGGACACAGCCGGCGGCGGCGGGGGGGCTTTGAGGGGGGCTAATGAGTTGCCAGCTGGGGCTTAAGCCTGGGTAAGCCCCAGCGTGGCGCCGCCACTGCCCCTCTCACACTGGTGCCTTACGTTACCCGGTTTTGCTTTGGGGTAACAGCACACCAATGAAAGTCTATGAGGCATTTTCCCGCTAGGCGATGTATCGGAAGTGATGTTTTTTGCTGCTTGGGTAACGCTGGCGCAACAGTGCGTTTTGCAAAAATAGCTTGTATTTTCACATTTTTGTAAAAAAGCAAAAAAAATCTTATGTTACCTTGAAAAGAGCAAAAATGCAAAAAGAATATTGGCATGTTCGCTCATCACTGGCTGTGACTCACAAAATGCGTCGCAAATTTTTGGACTACATAAGAAAATTATTTTTGATGACAGTATCTCGCTGACTCCTCTATGGGGTGGTATGTTCTACCCCCCCCCCCCCCTTGTTTTTATTGTTTTAATACATTTTATCCTGATTGGCACCTCTGTTTTATCCGTATACATTACATTGCTTTAAAACATCAGCTAACAACTAAACAAATTACCTCTTTGCTTGAAGATCCAAATGAGATGACTACACAAACCCAGCATTAGAAGGATACCACCAACCAGCACAGGAGAGAGGTAGGTACTGCATTCTTCTGGAGATATATCTAGAAGGATTTAACAAACTATTTTTTTGGGAAACCAACTGGAAAGAGACATGATCATTTATGATGCTAAACTCAATTATATAATGGGCCACAGTCTAAAACATATTTGTATTGTAGGATGCGAACAACGTGAGTTCAAGTTCGCGGCCGAACACGAACTTTATGTGCGTTCGACCCGCCCCCTATACTACATCATTGGGCTAAACTTTGACCCTCTAAATCACAGTCAGCAGACACATGGCAACCAATCAGGCTGGAGCCCGAAGCCCCCCCCTTATAAAAGGCAGCAGCGTCAGCCATTTTCTCACTCTGTCTGCTGCTGTTATTAGTGAGAGAAGGGAGAGACATTGGAGAGATAGGGAAAGCGATAGTTAGGTCTGTTAGCTTGCGCCTTGCTTATATTTACTGCTGAAAAGCACCCCAAAACAGCTCTTTTGAGAGCTAATGTTCTTGTGATGTGTTTTTTTGTGTGTGTCCCACTGACACTGCATATACAGCCCTGTCTGTCACAGCTGGCCCTTGCTAATTGCTATACTGTGCCAGGCCCAGCACATTCAGTGACTAGTGTGACTTTTGCAGATTGTATTATAATACCAGTCACTGCATACCTTTCACTGCACCTGTGTGACAGCATACTGTTTTTTATACCAGTCACTGCATACCTTTTCACTGCACCTGTGTGACTGCACATTGTTATACCAATATATCTTTCACTGCATCTGTGACTGTACATTGTATTATACCAGCAGTCACTGCATACCTTTCACTGCACCTGTGTGACTGCACATTGTATTATACTAGCAGTCAGTGTATACCTTTCACTGCACCTGTGTGATTGCACATTGTATTAGTCAAGTCAGTGCATACCTTTCACTTCATCCCCCCCAATATGGACAAAACAACAGGCAGAGGCAGAGCCAGAGGCAGGCCACCCAGCAGGTCTGTTCGAAGTCGTGCTGTTGTGATTTAGTGTGGCCCTTGACCAAAGTAAAGTGTTCAGAAGAAGGCATGTGCCATCAACCCCCAATATTGTCAGCACGTAGTTGACTATTTAACACAGAACACCTCATCTTCCTCAGCTTCCATTAAGAAAATGTTTGAGCGGAAGAAGCCAATGTCTGCCAGTCACCCCCTTGCTCGGCGTCTGACAGCTGGCTTGGCGGAACTGTTAGCTCGCCAGCTGTTACCATACCAGCTGGTGGACTCTGAGGCCTTCTGAAAATTTGTGGCGATTGGGACACCTCAGTGGAAGATACCAGGCCGCAATTTTTTTCTAAAAAGGCGATACCCAAAACTGTACCATGATGTTGAAAGGCAAGTGGTGTCATCTCTGGCACACAGCATTGGGTCAAGGGTACATCTGACCACAGATGCCTGGTCTGCAAAGCACGGTCAGGGCAGGTACATTACTTATACAGCACATTGGGTCCTTCTTTGGATGTGTGGTGGTAGCCATTTCTCAGGCTCCGCCTCCCACTTCTTCCTGGAATTATACACTGAATCCCCGGCCATTACCTATGGTCACCATTGTGCAGAAAGTACCAAAGAGAGTTGATCACACAGTTGAATGAATGGCAGACTTGCCCTCCATAACAGACTCCCATTAAAAGATTTCAAGTGTATTCATCATTATAGAGGGCCTCAAAAGAGTCCTGTATTGTTATTTTTTCGTCACTACCTCCCCGAGTCGGGACCTGCATGCCGTGCCTCCTGCCTTCCTTGGATGTGTGGTGGTAGCCGTTTCTCGTGCTCCCACTTCGGACCGGAATCAAACACTGATTCCAGGGCCATACCCTTTCTTTAACAATGGTAGAGAAAGAACAATTGACAGTCTGAGCAGCTATAAACCCCTGGACTACTGGGTGCGCAGAATAATAATTTTTCTGGTGCGTGTACATGCCTGCCTAATTTTCTGGATGCACTGCGACTGCAACAACAAAACAAAAGTCATGTAAATGTGTCAATTCCCCTTCGTGATTGTTACCTTGCCGCGGTGAAGGGACTTGCGTATCACAATGAAGCAATGACCGGCTATATGAGTGTGTTGGGGGGCACACCAGACCCAAGATAATAAGGTTGTTGCTTCATTGTGGACAGACCAAATTCGATCAGCTGGACAGTCACTGTTGTTCTGTCATTGAGCTACCTCAGCCCGACCATATGGGCTTGAAAACCGCCATCGCCTACACTATAGCCATGGTGCGCACCAGTCCAGCACAGGCGTCACTACACAAACAGCTGTTTATGGTGCATTACACAGTGAGTTTGGTCTGTCAGTGTGAAGCTGTACACTAATTATACTACCTGATTAATGTATACACATGGAAGATGTTTTAAAGCATTTTATGCCTCCAATTTAGCAATGCAATGTGATTTCTGCCCTTAAAACCCTGCTCTGCCTCAAATCCGTAATGTTCCCTGGGACTTTTGGTGTATTTCCCAATCCGCCATGCCCCCCTCCAGGTGTTAGACCCCTTGAAAAATCCTTTCCATCACTTTTTTGGCCAGAATTAGTGTTCGTAGTTTCGCCTGCCCATTGAAGTCTATTGCGGTTCGCATGGTTCTCGCAAATGCGAACTTTTGCGGAAGTTCGCGTTCGAGGTTCGCGAACCTAAAATCGGAGGTTCGAGCCATCTCTAGTTATAGGCAAGCACCTATGTTCAGACTACAATCTGCAGTTCAGACTATAGACATTGCATAGCAATATCTGCAGAAACTGTGTATTATCTGCTGATTCCGGGCCTATTGAAAGCATGGTTATACAGAGGTAAAATGACAAACAAAATCACTATGGGCATGTGATGTTAACCCCACACTATACTGCAATAATCTAATACCAGCAGGTCAGGCATTCAGTTAAAAGAGATCTTTCATTTCAAGGTGAAATATCCTTTTTGAAGCAATGCAATATGCACAGACCATCCCTACCTGGTTATTGTGTGTACACATGCATAATTTCTATCACCCACTGGTATAGTGACTCAATCTCTTGGGTGGCAGTTCTAGGGCTGTGTGTTGAGCAAATGTGTCACTAGCCTACAGTCTAGCAACAGAGTGGCAGAGGACAACAGAGTGGCTGACAATGAACCAGCTTCACGTGGGAGTGGTGAAGAGGAGAACAATACTGGTCAGGTGATATCAGGGGACATTGAGTGTCAAGCAACCAGAAAGCACATTCTTGGCAGAGACAGTCATGAAGGTCACCTCAGCTGAGTGTTTATACAGTATGTCAAGCCAGATTTAGTCTGTCTGCAACAGATCTTAGCTGAGATATTAAGATGCTTTATATTGCACATAAAATACATTTACAATAGAGTCCCTTTTATCCGGAACTTGACGAACCAGAAGTCTCAGCCCAGCAGCACAGATCACCGACAGTACTCACAGTAGTGAAGAGAAGACCAACTTGGTCTTAGGCTGTTGGTGGGCTCTTCTGTGCTTAATGACTGGGTTTCATGGTATGCATACAGAGTAGGGTATAGTACTGTATTATTTAGGCCTATTTTTATCATTGAGGAAAGCACACTTATCCTGCATCAGCTGATTCCTGTAGGTGCTGGATAACCGAGACTCTACTGTATATCTTTCTAAAGAATACAATACATTTTGGGCTTGATTCACTAACCGGCACTAAGCCGGTTAGTGTGCCCTAAGTGCTAGTGGGCACAAACCACGGCGTTACGTGGTTTGCGCCCATACAGTTGAAACAATCCCGCTCATTGCGCGTGCAGTGCGCTGCGTGGGTAATAGTGCGCACTGCTGGCCTTTAAGAGTCGCACCCGATGCAATGAAAATGATGCATCGGGTGCCTGTTAAGCAGTGCTATGATGCGCCACTTCGGGAGCACCTGATGCGTCATTTTTGTTGCATCGGGTGCGACTTTTAAAGGCCAGCGGGTGCAACGTTATCCTCGCACCGCGCACTAAGATCAGCACACCCGCGCTGCGCGCAGTGCACGGGCCCGCGCGCAAAGTAGCTTTGCGCACACTAGCGGCCAAAAAAGGCTTTTCACTCCGGTGCTGACACTTAGCGCCGGTTAGTGAATCAAGACCACTGTGTTTTACATTTGCCTATAATTCAAGTTTAAGGACAAAAAATGTGCAAAACAAATATTATGCTTATAACTGTTATATGGTGTCCCTATGCCAATTAAAAAAACAAACCAAAAAAAAAACATGCATTTATATATACAGTATATAAAATGCAGAAGAAATTTGCAAATGTTTGTTTACCTCTTTTGATTATCCAGTGAATTTGTACAGGTGAGGAATTAGTCCAAACATTACAGGTCACACAATCTCCAAAGTTCCAGGCATGTCCAGGAAGTGAAAGGTGGTTATAGAAAGTCCAGGTCCCATCAAGTTTCTCCATAGAGATTATTCTGCCCTTTTCATGGGATCGGGAGATGTTCCAGGTCATATAAAGTGCATGAAGAGAGACTGTCACCACACAAGTCAAATGGAGGGTTGAGATAGGAAGAGACGTCTGAGGATATGCCAGAAGATGGAAAAGACTGATGGACGTAGGACTCTCTGTGAGAGATAAGTAAAATAAAGAAGCTAAATCCTATATAAGGACTAATAGACTTCAAACCTTGAAACACTTATCAGATTAATGCGGGAAGTTTTGAACATACAGTATTTAATACTGCGGTTTGCAAAATGTTTGAAAAAGTGGGAGAAATAAGGCGTTCTTCAAAGAAGATGTGTTGCTACAGTAATTGGCATGACGCCAGGTTTAAAGAAAGTTTTCCATGAAATGCTTTGGAAATATGGAGGAGAAAAAAATGAATATTTCCAAGAATGTGACATCCAATAAATTATTTGAAAGAGAAATTGAAATATTTTTATTATGACAATGATGGATTTATAACTCCTAGTGACCATATACAGTGCAGTTTGTAAAGAAACATAATGGGGATCTATTAGTGCAATACAAAAATGTGCAAATTTACTAAATATATATATATATATATATATATATATATATATATATATATATATATATATATATATATATATATATATATATATATATATATATATATACAGTGGAGGAAATAATTATTTGACCCCTCACTGATTTTGTAAGTTTGTCCAATGACAAAGAAATGAAAAGTCTCAGAACAGTATCATTTCAATGGTAGGTTTATTTTAACAGTGGCAGATAGCACATCAAAAGGAAAATCGAAAAAATAACCTTAAATAAAAGATAGCAACTGATTTGCATTTCATTGAGTGAAATAAGTTTTTGAACCCCTACCAACCATTAAGAGTTCTGGCTCCCACAGAGTGGTTAGACACTTCTACTCAATTAGTCACCCTCATTAAGGACACCTGTCTTAACTAGTCACCTGTATAAAAGACACCTGTCCACAGAATCAATCAATCAAGCAGACTCCAAACTCTCCAACATGGGAAAGACCAAAGAGCTGTCCAAGGATGTCAGAGACAAAATTGTAGACCTGCACAAGGCTGGAATGGGCTACAAAACCATTAGCAAGAAGCTGGGAGAGAAGGTGACAACTGTTGGTGCCATTGTTCGAAAATGGAAGGAGCACAAAATGACCATCAATTGACCTTGCTCTGGGGCCTAATTCAGATTAGTGATAGTATTACCCAGGGTAGGTCCCCAGCATATCGCCTTCAAAAAATTGAAACTGATATGCGGTCACAAATAATAGAATAAATCAGTAATAAAGAGAGCATGAAGCATTTCAGTACTGTAAGCATCCAATATCTCCATGCAATGCCATAAATGGCCATATATCATCAATCAGATACCCCCGATGCTAAGTCAGAGAGACCTGGAGGTTAGAAAAATGGATTGACATCCCACCTATAATTGAGACCTATAGGTTTCCGAGTTCCCAGATTGAAAATCCACTGTACCTCTCGCTCCAGCAATCTCCTTTGAAAATCCCCCCCCCCCCCCCCCCTCTCTAGTATTAAGGCTTACTTTTTCTAGGCCCTGGAACTAAAAGTACATCATATCACCACTGTGGCAAGAATGAAAATGTTTAGCCACGTTAGACAGATTTGTGCATAGAGGATTGACTGCACCACAGTAGTGACCCGCAAGGGTCTTGTTGTGCAGCCCACATACTGTTTGCGGCACAATTCTTTTTTGCACCATTCTATGCAGGGCACAACGACATTTGGTGACGTGGAGCAACTCCTTTTTTCTCTCCTCTATGGATTTATGACTGATATTTTCTGCAGTGTTCCATGGAGTTAATCAACCAGCTCATTATACTGACTTGGAAGAATGTAATCCCTACTTTAGTTAAAGGAGTACTGTATGGGGGTAGGGGGGAAAAAAGTTGAACTTACCTGGGGCTTCTAATGGTCCCCCGCAGACGTCCTGTGCCTGTGCAGCCACTCACCGATGCTCCGGCCCTGCCTCCTGTTCACTTCTGGAATTTCCGACTTTAAAGTGGGAAAACCACTGCGCCTGCACAGCTGTGTCCTCGCTCCCGCTGACGTCACCAGGAGTATATTGCACAGGCCCAGTACAGTCTGAGCCTGCGCAGTACACTCCTGGTGATGTCAGCGGGAGTGAGGACATAGCTTCACAGGTGCAGTGGTTTTTTAAATTTAAAGTCGGAAATTCCAGAAGTGAGTCGGAGGTGGGGATCTGGGCATCGGTGAGTGGCTGCGCGGGCACAGGACGTCTGCAGGGGACCATTAGAAGCCCCGGGTAAGTTCAACTCTTTTTCCCCCCTACCCCTCTACAGTAGTCCTTTAAAGTCATGAAGAGTACTGCACACCTGTCCTGTAAATCTGCACCCATCCATAAGCCATCCCCAGCTGTACATCTGTAAACATCCATAAAACATCACCAGCTGTAAATCTGCATCTGCTCCCATAAACCATGAGTGGCTTAACACGGAGACTAGTGAATAAAACCACCATCAAAAACAACTGTACTGTCTGCACAAAGCTTAATAATGAGAAATACCACAGAAGTTCCTTTAAAAACTTAAGCCTTGTTCACATTATAAATCGTCAGCGCAATCGCAAGCACTGAGTGCTTTTGTGAGAGCTTTTGTAAGCACTTTTCCCTGCGCTTTCAGAGCGTTGTGGGCTTTGTTAAGCGCTTTTCTAAGTGGTTTTTTATGCGCTCTTGTTTGGTGATTTTTTCTTTACTTCCTGACGACAATCAGGAAGTGAACTCTTCGACCTGGAACTGAATAATTACAATGTATTTTTTTTAACGCGCTGACCAAGTCGCTTTTCAAAACACTTTTACAAGCGCTTTGCGATTCCCTCTACTTTCAATTTAAGCGCAAACACTCAGGAAATGGTGCAGGACCCGCGTTTGTGCTCAGAAAGAAAGCTCATCAGTCATGTGAGAACACTCACATAGAGCAACATTACACAAACGCTTTTAAAGTGCTTTTAAAAATCGCCAGCGTTTAAAAAAACGAAAGCGCTCAGAGGGCTTGATTGACTAAACCGTGATAACTCATATCACTAGCTAGCGTTTTTGCATTTTGCGTGCGTTTTCGCGTTCTCACGCACAGTTGTGAAATTTTGCCCGCAATCTCAATTTTTTGCGCACAATAGTACATTTTTCGATTGCGCATGAAATTTTGCGTTTGCACAGGGAAACACAAAAACGCTATCACACCCGTGATGTAAGTTATCTTGATTTAGTGAATCAAGCCCATAGTGTGAAAAATCCCTTAGGCCTGGAGCCCACTAGAGCGCTTCTTTGAGCATTTAGGGAGCGCTTTAAATCCCTAGCTGCCAATGTAAATAAATGTAACAAATTACACAGCAGCAATTACGATTAGCAAAATCGCAATCGCAGAACATGCAGCATTTTGGGAGTGTTTGCGCTTCAATGTCAAGTATTAAAGCGCTGGCAAATCACTCTATGGGCCTGATTCACAAAGCGGTGCTAACAGTTAGCACCGTGGTGAAAAGCCCTTTATCACGCCTAAACTCTGTTTAGGCATGATAAGTTTAGGCGTGATAAGTTTAGGTGTGATAAGTTTAGGCATGATAAGTTTAGGTGTGATAAGTTTTTAGGCGTGATAAGTTTAAGCACCAACTGGGTTAGCACCGCAGTGCACAGCTGATCAAAAGTTTTGCGCTAGCAAAGTCTGGTGCACTTTGCATAGAGTTTAATGGCGCTGCTTTGCGTGCGGGACTTTGCGCGCGTAATAAACTTATCTAAACTTAGCATGCCTAAACTTATCACACCTAAACTTATCATGCCTAAACTTAGCATGCCTAAACTTATCATGCCTAAACTGAGTTTAGGCATGATAAAAATGGTTATCATGCCTAAAGTCTCTAACTGGGTTAGCACCGCTTTGTGAATCGAGCCCCATGAATCACTACAAATATCGATTTGTGTACGATTTTAAATTACTGCAAACTGTAAAAAAAATGAAAATACATTGAAATGCACAAACGCACCTGTTTGTTTACCTCACCGTAGTTATTTATAGTCTTAGCTATTATTCTATTGTGTAAGAAGATGTACAATCACATAATTCTTAAGTCTCTGGTATTAATTGACAAGTCATGTAATTTATCTAGTTTAGCTGGTTTTGTCTAGTCCAGTGTTGTAACCTACATACCATATATACTGTATATATCTTCATACATAAATATTTATCATAAATAGATATTGCTGTATTGTACAATGTAATTTGTATTATATTATATTCAGCGATTCCTTACCTCTTGTAGTTAGCATTGTGCCATTGCCAAACTTTTGGAAATTAACATATAGGTATGTACAGTAATACACTCCAGCATCATCAGTCTGTACATTAGTTATCTGCAGGCTTGCACTGTAGTCACTATTTTGACAGCTGCATTTCGGCATAGAGGTATAGGAGTTACAGTACTTCACATACTCATGGCTTTCTGAGGATTTATAACTCTTCTTGTACCAGGAAACAGTTCCTGTATCCAGTCTTTCATTAGACACACATCTAATAACGGCTGTGGCTCCAGCATCAACCATCACAATGTTCTGAGGCTGATACAGAAACATCTGTGCTTCTATCACTACATAAAGAACATAAAACAGTTTTAGTATAAAATATCTTCCATTACACATATAATATAATATTATATTACTTCACACTGCTATATTAATTCCTTGCACTTGCATTTGTGGCTTTTGTAAGACATTTCAGCTTTTATTGGACAGCATTCATCTGTGGGTTATCATATTATACAAGTAAAGCCTTGGACTGAGAGTAACTTGGTTTAAGAGCGTTTGCAATACAAGCAAAACATTTTATGAAATTTTGACTTGATATACAAGCAATGTCTTAATATACAAGGGAAAAAAAAGTATACATGTGTTATGTCATCACAACTGAGCCGATAGTTCTTCTCCGTTTGGCACTGCACGATTGTACTTTATCTGAGTGTAGTGACTGTGCTAGTCACATTTCCACGACATGCCCAAAATTAGGCAAAACCAACTGTCATTGGATAAGTTCCTTGTTAAAGCCACACAAAAAAAAAGGTTAGGGCGAGCCAACAGATGGCAATGATTCTGTTACTTGTAGTGAAAGTCTTGTTTACATTTTTTCTTCATACTATTTTACTATAACTGTTTTTGGATTGTGGAACAAATCAACTGGGTTTACATTAATTCTTATGGGGAAATTCATTTTGATTTAAGAGTGCTTTGGATTACAAGCATGCTTCCCGAATGAATTATGCTTGCAGACCAAGGTACCACTTTATTCTCATGTTTAACTTGTAATAAGTGCTAATAAACAATAAAAGATAGATCTATAGATAGATCTATAGATAGATAGATAGATAGATAGATAGACAGACTGATTTCTGGATATTGCCCTGTTTAAGCAACTCATAAAGGCTGTTACCACTATAGTAAGGATAAGCCTGCAAAATATGCAAAATTGTTTTAATTACAGGAGTAATTTTATGTGAAATTAAACAGAATTTTTCAAAAGATCATTTTTTGTGAAAATACTTTTTCTCTTGTCCATTGACTGCAATACATTTTCACAAAATTCTGCTTATCAAATAAGCTTTGTAATTTAGGTAAAACGTTTGGCGATAAAAAAAAGTCCATATTTGCTCATCACTATTTTTTTTATATAAACAATTACTTTTAATAAAACTTATATTATACAAAAATAGAAATTGCCAGCAAGATTCCTTGGTTATGAGTAACATTTTTAATACTCTATTTTTTATTGGGTAATGTTTGTTTATTTCATTATACTCTAATTCAGGAGTTCTCAGCTTGGGCTTCATGGACTTTTCCAAAGTCCGTGGAGAGATTTCGGGAATCTTTAGGTTAGGAATGGAAATAATTTAGATCTCTATTTTCACTAGTGTAAAAGTGAAATGTAAAGATTTCGGGATTTTATTGTTCTATGAGTGGAAGCAACCAAAAAGATATTTTTAGCTTCACTGATAATGCAAATCATATGTATTTTCAAAGTCCATAACAGTTCTTGTAGACACCTCAGAATATTACTTATTGATCAAACCTTTTGCTGAATCACAGTGAAGAGTTTTGTTTTCATAAAGGGAGGCCTAGTTCACAGTGCTCAGTTGTGTTGCAGAATAACTGTGCATGTCAACTCACTGCACATACAATTCTATGGGCCTGATCACATCTCAACGTTGTAACTGATCATGCGATTCTAACTCGCTGCATGCTAGCTTTGTATAAAAGTCCATGTACAGTCTTCATTGCAGTTCACACTCATTATAATGCATTGCATTATGCAATGCACCACTGTGAATCCAGACAAAGATTTAATACAACAAAGACAAAAGAATATAGAGTCAAGAAAATATTGGCTAAAGAAAAATGTCTCAACCTCAGCATAATTTATTGCTAAAATGTATGCTAAAAGCTTTTTAATTGTATTCTACTGATGTCAAACATTTTAGGCTAAATATGATTTTCAAATTATCCAGCACTGTAATATTACAGACTATTAAGAAGATAATTGCTCAAACATTGTTACCAAATTATGATGATAATGCATGTAACTTCTTAACAAACATGTTACGCCTAATAACAAAAAGAATATATAAAATAACAGACAGTATACACAGAAAACATTATTTTCTAGTTAAAAGTAAGCATTTGCTGTATGTAGAGTATATTCTAAAATCATGTATGTTTTAGTGTATTTGTTTTACAAGTTTAAGTTTAATTGAATGTTATGTTATCACAAACTTTAATGACGCAGTTTTTTTTTTTTGTTTTGTTTTGTTTGATTTTTATTGATGTGATTTTTCTAGAGTTTACACTTTGTCCTTGAATTTTTTGATACTTTTGCCTGTTCTATATTCTTTCCTATAAGAAATACTGCTATGACATAAGTAAGTTTCTTACCTTCAGAAAGCAGGAGTAAGCAGAGGAGGTTCATGTTCATATGTCAGTATGCCAGTAATGTCAGTGATGGTTCTCTGTGCTGTACTGTAGTACGCTATGCTTGCTAAAGGTGTTTCTATACGTCTTATTTCTCAGAAACCACTCCTACCCTCAGACCCCTCCCTATTTCTGGGAAGTCACTAAGCTACTGCAGCATCACTGATTTGTAACTGTTACTGTTGAAATAAAGTAAGAAGAATTAAGTATACGATACATTTTAGGAAGTTTCAAAACAGACACATTTAGGTTATTAATCAAACCGTGCTTAGGCACCATCTGTATTTTAGTTTTTCATGTTAGCTTATTTATTTGTATTATTATTTTTAATAATTCCCTATTGTAATGATATGGAAAATGATATGGAAATGAGCCTTCTGAGATGCAGTGTCTAACAGTTTCAGGGGAGGAGCCTCAAGCTGGCCATCCATGTTTCAGTCCTCATTGTAGAGTCCCATCCAATCTTACCACCTTCATGCAGTATAATAATTTGCCTAAACAATCTATTCAAAGCATGTTCCATTTGTTGGTTTCTATTCTACATAGATGCACTATGACTATTCAGATTTTAGCTATCAAGACTGTATAATATGGGGGGTTGTGGCATGAAGACACATGGAGACATATGCCTTACTGCAGAGTTCCAGAGAACTCAATAGTTACAGATTTTACAATTGGACAACCTTGCATTTACAATCACTGCGGACACTGTGAGGAGGGAGGAACCTCTGGACTTCTGGGTGTGCAGGCTTGACCTGTGGCCAGAGCTGGCACAATTTTCCATGGAGCTTTTGCCTTGCCTCGCATTGAGTGTTCTATCTGAATATACGTTCCGTGCAGCTGGAAGGATCATGACAGATATGCAAAGTTTCCTTAAACACAGCAGTGTTAATTACTTGACAAACATTTATTCTGCAGGTAATTGCCCAGTTTTTCAGGCCTATGTCTCATACAGAGGCTGAAATGAAAATAGTTATTTGGCAGGTACCGTATTTTTTGGATTTTAAAAAGCTCTGGACCATAAGACGCACTTAGGTCTAGAGGGCAAGTATCAGGGGAAAAAAAATACAAAACCTGGTGGTTTATGGTGCAATTTCCCCCCCAAACTGTTTCTATTTGAGGTTTTTCCAATGATGGTGAAAAGCTGAGAACTATGCAGCTGTTCAGCATATGAGCTCCAGCAGAGTCTAGAATAGAGTTATGGACAAGCAGGCATCTGTATGTGTGGCACAGCTGACCCAGAATACAATACAATACAATACAATAACATTTCTATAGCGCTTTTCTCCCATAGGACTCAAAGCGCTTAGGCTCTCTCAGATTCATAATGAACCCCACTGCCCTCCCAGCATGCAATGTAAGCATGCATTGCCTTGTGCTGCTTCTCATCCAGCCCTCCAGATGCACAAAGCATTATTGCGACCATAGCAACCACCAAACGCCGTCACCTTATTGAGCCACTGGACGGCTTCTACACTCCCAGCTTTGCTTTCATAATGCCTGCCTTTGGGAGTTGTTTGCCCACGCAGAGATCAGCAACCTGAGAACTGGTGGTGGCATGCGTCGGAGATCAGTGAGGGGCGGTATGAGCAGGAGCAAAGCAGCCATCCACCAGTGGGCATAACCCATGCTGCAGACCAGCCTGCAGCCTGTGCGTTGCTCCTCTCTATCCCCATCTGCCTCCATCTGAAGCTGCTTTTAAAAACCCTGCAGCTCTAATTTCTCACTGTTCCTTTGTACTTCCTGGTTAATGATGTCCTGTCATTACGTGATCCCAGCGGCGCATGTGCGCTTTTAGGTCATGCAGTGACAGGACACCATTAACCAAGAAGTACGGAGAAATTGTGAGCTATTAGAGCTGCAGGATTTTTGAAAGCAGCTGTAGATGGAGGCAGACGGAGACAGAGGAGAGCATTGCATGGGCTGCAGGCTGGTCTGCAGCATGTGTTATGCCTGTGGGTGGGTGACTGCTTCCCCCCTGCTCATACCGCCCCTTGCTGATCCCCCACTTGTAACACCACCAGTTCTCAGGTCGCTGATCTCTGAGTGGGCAGACAACTTCCAGAAGCAGGCATCCTGAAGGTGAAGCTGGGAGTGTAGAAGCCGTCCAGTGGCCCAATAAGGTGATGGCATCTGGTGGTTGCAATGGTGACTATAATGCTTTGTGCTTCTGAAGGGCTAGATGAGAAGCAGCATATGCCTGCAGGCGGATGGCTGCTTCGCTACTACTCATACCGCCCCTTGCTAATCTCCCACTGGTACTGCCGCCAGTTCCCTGGTTGTTGATGCCTGTGTGAGCGGGTAGAGCAGCAGGATTTTTAACAGCAGCTACAGACAGAAAAGAAGGATGAGAGGAGTGCACTGGGTGGATTGGTAAGTGCAGTCTGCAACCGTATATTCACACTTTAAGACGCACAGACCTCCCACACACACACACACAATTTTGGGGAAGAAAAAGTGTGTATTATAGTCCAAAAAATATGGTAATTGCCCAATGTTCATGGCCTCTGTTTTATATAGAGGGTAAGATTCAAATATTTATTTGGCAAGTAAGAGCCCAATTTTTCTGGCTTACAGTGTGGCTGCAAGAACAATGTTTTAGGCAGGTATTTGGCCAATTTTTCAGGCCTCGCATACTGTGGCTGCAATTTAAAATGTTTAGGCAGATAAATACAACATTTTTCAGATGTTAGACTTAGACAGTGGCCGCACATAACAATTTTTAGGCAGGTAAATACTCTGGCCATTCTAAAGACCTTAATTTGAAAAATCTAGAAACTATATGTTATATTTGGCATTTACTGTACACATAAAAAAAAGCCTTTGGCATTTACGCATTAAAAAAAGCCTCTTGGGTTTTTGGCGAAACATCATCCTATTCCCCCTCTGCCATGTCACTGTCTGGGGTTTTGTACACCTTTTTAAAAGGAAGGTTTTAGAAGTTTGCCTGTCATTTAAGTCAATGAGGCTCACCGCGAGTTTACAGTTTGCAAATTTTTGCTGTAAAATTTATGAACACCTGTGTGGCCGCAAAATCACAATTTTTGGCTATCCCTATTCCTAGAGAGATCAGTGCTGTGGGTTATAGGAGAATCAATAAAACGTCTCTATAGTTAGGTGTCTATTTTTTAAACTTTACTTCCCTTGTGTGTAGTGCATGCTACCCTCGTAACACTTGTAATAGCTAGGTAACACGAGTTGTGCTTATTGCACAATGCACACTACGTACTCGGCATATGTAGGATTTGATTCACAAAGCCGTGATAACTGTTATCACGGTTGCGCTAGCATTTTTAAGCGCACTATAACACGCATAATGTTTTTCGTGTACAAACGCGAATTTGTGCGCGAAATCGTGGCCGTTTTCGAGCAAAAATGCAAATTTTCATGCCAAAATGGACACGAATTTGCTCGCAAATTCACGTTTGTGTGTGAAAACCGTTAGCGCGACGGTGATAAGAGTTATCACGGCTTTGTGAATCAAGCCCCTAGTGGTAAAATTACTTTGTTCAAATCTTGCTCACTCATTGTGACTGATTGCTCTAGAACAGGGGTCTCAAACTCGCGGCCCACAGGCCATTTGCGGCCCTCGATACAATATTTTGTGGCCCTCGCTGGCAAAAGCTTCCTTATAGTTCGCTTCAGTGCTCCCAAGTAATCCGTCGCATCCCGCCGCTAAACGAGGGCTGCAGAGCCCCCAAATTGCCCGTGGGGCAATCTGCTGGCATTTCCTGGAAGGGGAAGAGCTTTCAGCTTCAGCTCTGCCCCTCCTGACGTCAATCGCCGCACGGATTGCCGCCTCTCCCCGCCCCTCTCTGTGAAGGAAGAGTGAAGGGGCGGGCAGAGGCGGCGATGCGCCGCGATTGTGAAATTCCTTATGCGGCCCAGCCTCATCCTGACTTTGCCTCCTGCGGCCCCCAGGTAAATTGAGTTTGAGACCCCTGCTCTAGAATATGTTGCACAGCGTACTGTGATCTGGGTTACTTTGTGTCATATAACAACTATTTAGTGTTACAAAAAATTCAGAGTTCATTGACACAGCTTACCACAAATTCTTCTTACTGAATGTTACTGATTGTACTAGAATATGTTGCACACAGTACTGCGTTCTTGTGGTACTTTGTGTCATATAACATCCATTTTGCGATGGATGCGATTGTTGATTAGCACGTTATTTACAACAAACCTTACTGTGCTGTGCGTTACTTTGTGTCATATCATTTCTGACAAATACTCCTATGCTGAACACTCACTCTAACAAAGAAGGCAGAGGCAGGCCAACATTGAATTGCTCAGAGAAGAAACTATTACCCCAGGCATTGCCAGACCAGAGTGATGCACAAGTGATCTTCTTGTCATAGCATAAGGAAGAGGAGCAAGGCAGACACTCAAACAGAAGTCCCCAGGTCATCACAGGGTGTAACATCCGTGCTGCTGCGGCCTACTGTGAACCTCAAGCTGTAAGTGATGATGATGATGATGCGGGGATGATGGATGTTTATAGTTCCCCACAAGAGAGGAACAGAAGGAGCAGAGTTCAGAGGGACAGACAAAGCCTTGGAGAGGAAAGAAAAGGGTAGGAAGTAGTGAGAGGTCACAGGGAACAAGAGACAAACAGCAGGGTGTTACAATGTCACCAGAGTTCAGCCAGCCACTGCACAAGGTCACTTCTAGCAGTACTAGACCAGCTCAACAGTGTATAAATATTTCAGTGTGTGTGCTGCTGACAGAACCAAAGCCATTTGCATGGTGTGTCAAGAAAAATTTAGTTGTGGGAAGTGCAGCAAGCATGTAAGAACAACAACGGTGAGAAGGCATATAGAGTCCCATCACAAGGTCCTGTGTCATGAACAGTGGTGCTCATCCGGATTCCGGATATCCGGGTAACCCGGATATCCGAACTTTTTTCAGCTATCTGATTCGGATTCAAAATATCGGATTTCTGTAGAAATCCGGATAGCTATTTGCGGGTATTTGGCCGCATAAGGTGGATATCCATGGATATTGCAAATATCCGGATTCAAAATACTGTAACTAAGGAGATGACGTCCTGGAGCCATTCAGAGGGCTCCCAGCAGAAGCCCTAGCAACGAATCACAGAGGGGAACCCTGGCCAGCTCCACCTGACCTCACTGAGCCAATCAGAGGGCTCCCAGCCTAAGCCCTGGCACCCAATCACAGAAAGGAACACTGGCCAGCCCCCTGTATAATAATGAGGGCTGCCATGATGAGACATATTGTCCCTTGCTTGTGAATGCTCACTGAGAGACATGCTCCAGTGCTGCTGGCCTAGCAAGTGTTTACACAGTGATAAACCACCTAAAGCTGTTCAGTGATTAACCCCTTCTTCACTATCACTACACTATTGTTAAATCGTTAATTAGCTTGATTTCATTGTGTGATAGACAGTCAGAGTGTTTGCTCCAGTGCTGCTGGGCTGGCTTAGCAGCAAGTGCTTAAGGCGCATACACACGTCGGATTTTTTTAAACGACGGATCGTTTGGACATCCCATCGTTTAAAAAAATCTGATGTGTGTATGGGCCTTTACAGTGATAATCCTAAAGCTGTTCAGTGATTAACCCCTTCACTATCACTACACTATTGTTGTATTGTTAATTAGCTTGATTTCATTGTGTGACAGTCAGAGTGTGTGCTCAGGGCTGCTGCAGCTGCTATGTGTCTGTGTGTGTGCTGTGCACAGATCAGGCCAGCTGCTGCCTGCTGGCCAGCTATTAGCCGTAGCTAGCTACAGTTTAGGTTAGGTTAGGGATTAGGGAATAGGAGGATTACTGTGTTATTGTGTAGATAGTACTGTAGTACTGCAGTCAGTGCTAGCTAGTTATTGTTAGAGTAGTAGTACTACTGTGTTAGCTTTCTACAGAACTGCTGTGCTGTGAGCAGTGCTAGTGTGACAGTTAGTGTGCACTAGTGTCTTCTCCTCTGCTGTCTGACTGTTACTCGGCACTTGGCACGTGTCACTTGGCACTTGGCACGTGTCACGTGGCACTTGGCACGTGTCACTTGGCACGTGGCACTTGGTACGTGGCATATGGCACGTGTCACGTGACACTTGGTACGTGGCACTTGGCACGTGTCACGTGGCACTTGTCATGTGCCACGTGGCACTTGGCATGTGCCACGTGCCAAGTGCCATGTGGTACGTGCCAAGTGCCACATGACATGTGCCAAGTGCCATGTGCCACGTCCGGCATGCTCCTGTCACACGTTGCACCTGCTGCTGCTGCATTGCCCTGCTCCTGCTGCCTGTGCTGCTCACACCGCCAGGGTGCCACAGGCCACTGCTGCTGTGCTGACACCACCTATATTTAACCCAAAACACAATTGCTGCGTAATTTTTTGGAGGTGTCTGGGCTTAAAACTGTTATGTCCCAGTTGTGCGGTTGGACTTTCGACACAATGTGGGCTGCACGACCGCTGTCTGGAACCTAGGCCTGATGTTAATTGACAGCCATTTTTTTTTGGGGGGGGGGGGGGGGGTTTAACCACTTTAGGATCCTTGGTATGCATATCCATGCCCCTTTAAACTACACATGCCGATCAGGGGGGTAGATATGCGTACTGCTGCCTTACCGTCACGTTCACGATCTCTGCGCTGTGTACTGTCGATCCACCATCGCAGTCCCCTCCATCTGTGATCAGGATGTGAGAATCTTTTGATTCTCAATCCCGATCACTGTTCCCGTGTCTTGGAGAGCTTGTAAATGTCACACAAGCTCTCAGACCCGACACTTCCGTGTTCCGCTGTGTTCTATTAATAGAAATACGGTTTCAGTAGCACCATCTTGTGGCCAAAAAGTAAAATACACCTATTTATGCCAATATACTGTTTTACGTAGAAAGTTTATTATTATTTTTTTTTTTTTATTACTTTTAACCCCTTCCAACCCTGACCCACAGTTATAGAAATAAAAACCGTGTGTAACGATATGTGTCAGGAAAGAACAGAATTCTGATTATTAGGTGATCTGCAGTATCACCTATAATGTAGATGTATACCTGATTATATGGTGATCTGCAGAATCACCAATAATACTGGTATAACAGAAGCTGATGTGATAGTTAAGTAGCAAATATAGTGATTGGTGCAACAGTAGTACTGTTAGGTTCAGCAATACCTCACCAGAGGAGCTGGTGGGTACTAACAGTGCAGAACCCCTCACCAGAGTCAAGGGCCCTCTGGTGAGAGTAGTGAGTTGTACCCCACCAGAGGAGCTGGTGGGTACTAACAGAAAAGAGCCTCTCACCAGAGTCAAGGACCCTCTGATGAGAGTAGAGTGGTCAGACAAATCGAGTTGGCAACAGACGGAACAGAGTCGGCAGCAAGATCAGATGGGCAACGGTACAGATTCACTGATCAGAACGAGCCAGAGTCATACACAAATAATAACACAGTAATGAATAGTCTTCAAGACTATCAAACAATTCCTATCTATAAATCTGGGGCCCAATTTTGCTGATGGCTGCTTCAGCGCCAGATGTTGGGTAGAAACCCACACCATGTCTCCGGGTACAAAGTCCCACTCTACAGACCACTTTTTATCCGCCTGCTTCTTCTGAGTCTGGAAGGCCCTTTCCAAGTTCCTTCTGACCATAGTCCAAATCTCCTTAAAAGATCCCTGCCACTCTTCCAAAGCAGGAAAAGGAGAATATACCACTGGCAATGGGGAGAATTTGGGAGATCTCCCTGTCACCACCTGAAAGGGGGAAAAACCTGAAGAGGAGCTTTTCAGGTTGTTATGCGCAAATTCTGTGAATGGCAGAAACTTTGCCCGTTCTAACTGCGCATCATCCACATAGCATCTAAGGAACTGTTCTAGAGACTGATTAACCCTCTTAGTCTGCCCATTAATCTGTGGGTGGTAGCTGGAGGAAAATGACAGGTTCATTCCAACATGATGACAAAATGCTCTCCAGAATTTAGACACAAACTGAACTCCCCTATCTGACACCACATTTTCTGGTATGCCATGTAAGCGGAAAATGTGTTGAATGAAGAGATCTGCCAGTTCCTGAGCCGAGGGGAGTCCGTCCAGTGGAATAAAGTGAGCCATTTTGCTGAACCTGTCGACTACCACCCATATGACTGTTTTCCCCTCAGACCTGGGGAGTTCGCCCACAAAGTCCATGGACAAATGGGTCCATGGTTCCTTAGTTACTGGCAAAGACTGAAGGGTGCCCACAGGAGCCTATCTGGAAGGCTTATTCCTGGCACAAACTGTACAGTTTCTGACAAACTTTCTACAATCTAGGACCAGTGATGGCCACCACACACACCTAGACAATAGATCCTGCGTTCTGGGCACACCAGGATGCCCTGCATTCTTATGTGCATGAAACAACTGCAAAACTTGTAAACGAAATTGAAGTGGCACAAATACAACTCCGTCAGGTTTCCCCTCGGGAACATCCTGTTAATAAGGCCCCAAAGTAAGCAACCAATCCTCCCAGGTCTCGGTGGCTGCTATGACAACTTTCTCGGGCAGTATGTTCTCGGGAGCTGGCAGCTGTACTGTCTCGGGCTCAAAACATCTAGACAGGGCGTCTGCCTTAACGTTTTCACTCCCTGACTTATACGTGATGATAAATATGAATCTTGAAAAGAATAATGACCAGCGAGCCTGTCGAGGTCTAAGCCTCTTCGATATATTCCAAGTTTTTGTGATCAGTATAGACTGTAATCATATGTTCTGCCCCTTTGAGCCATTGACGCCATTCCTCAAATGCGAGTTTTATGGCCAACAACTCTCATTTACCGATATCGTAATTTCTCTCTGCGGGAGAGAGTTTACGCGAGAAGAAGGCACATGGATGCAATCTGCCCTGGAAACCCGAGTGTTGAGACAGCACAGCCCCAACTCCAATCTCTGATGCATCCACCTCAACTATAAAGGGACAAGTGACATCAACATGCCGCAAAATAGGGGCAGAGCAAAACAAGTTCTTCAAAGAGGAAAAAGCAGAATGTGCTTCAGGTGACCAATTATAAGTGTCAGCTCCTTTTTTGGTGAGGTTAGTGAAAGGTGACACCACAGAAGAAAATCCCTTGATACATTTTCTATAATAATTGGCAAAGCCAAGAAATCTTGAGTGCCTTCAGCCCCATGGGTTGAGGCCACTCCAAAACAGCAGATACTTTTTTGGGTTCCATGGAGAGTCCTGAGGTAGAAATGATGTACCCGAAGAAAGGAACTTCTGACACCTCAAAAAGACATTTCTCCATTTTTGCATATAAAGAGTTCTGTCTCAGTTTTTCTAGGACAAACCTCACATGTTCCTTATGTTTAGCTAGACTGGGTGAGTAAATCAGTATGTCGTCCAGATATACCAAGATGAATCGTCCCAGGACCTCTCGGAAAATCTCATTGACCGACTCCTGGAAGACGGTAGGAGCGTTACACAACCCGAAAGGCATAACAAGGTACTCGTAGTGCCCGTCAGGTGTGTTAAATGTCGTCTTCCATTCGCCACCCTCCCTTATGCGTACCAGGTTGTATGCCCCTCTCAAATTGAGTTTAGAAAAGACACATGCATCAGTAACCTGAGAGAACAAGTCATCAATTAACGGTAGTGGGTAACGATTCTTTATAGTAATTTTATTTAATTCTCGATAATCTATGCAGGGGCGAAGCCCACCGTCCTTTTTCTGCACAAAAATGAACCCTGCTCCGGCCGGAGACTTAGAAGGACGGATAAAACCTTTTGCAAGGTTTTCCTTAATGTAGTCCTGCATAGCGAGTTTTTCAGGAGCAGACAAGTTATACAAATGGCCTCTAGGAGGCATACAACCAGGCCTTAATTCAATGGGGCAGTCAAAACTTATGTGCGGGGGAAGTTTGTCCGCCGATTTAGGACAAAATATATCAGTGAATTCTGCATATTGTGCAGGTAACCCTTCCACCTGAATCTTGGTGGTGCAAACAGCAACTTTCTCCATACAATGATGATGGCAAAAGGAGGACCAGCTAAGCAACTGGCCGGAGCTCCAATCTGAGGAGAATGCTTTTGCAGCCACGGCATCCCAAGGATTACAGTGGAAGTGGCCATTTTAAGCACAAAAAATTGTATTTGTTCCCTATGCAGTACTCCTACATGACATAACAAATCCAGAGTTTGAGACAGGAGCTGACTCCCTTGAAGTGGAGAGTCATCCACTGCCGTGAGGACAATCTGTCTGTCTAAGGGGAGCAGGGGAATCCCCAATTTCTTAACAAAATCATAATCTATAAAATTAGCGGCTGAACTCGAGTCTATAAATGCCTGGGTAGACTGGACTTGATCTTCCCAGGAAATAGAACAAGGGAGTAGTAACCGATTATCAAGTAGAGGTAACACTTGCTCGCCTAGGGTAGTACCTCTAGCTACTCCTAGGCGGCAGAGTTTTCCGCCTTCTTAGGACAGTTCTGTACTATATGGCCTTTTTCTGCGCTATATAGACAGAGCCCCTCAGACCATCTCCGATTTTTCTCGACCTCTGACAATTTTGAATGTCCGATCTACATCGGCTCATCCTGAGGAAGAGACGGAGTAGGAGAGATGACGGGAACAGACCTCACTGAGTGTCTACCACGGCCTTGCCTTTGATAACGAATACGGCGATCTATTCTTACTGCTAATGAGATCGCATCATCAACAGTCTTGGGTTCAGGATGACTTAGCATTACATCTACAACAGAGTCAGATAAACCTGATAAGAAACAGTCTAACAAGGCAAACTGTCCCCACCTAGCTGATACTGCCCACCGTCTAAACTCCGCAGCATAGGTCTCAGCGGTGTTATGTCCCTGCCTGAGAATGTTAAGTTTCCTCTCAGCAGTGACTGCGATATCTGGATCGTCGTATATGATAGCCATTGATTTGAAAAAATTCTGAACTTAAGTTAATGCCTCATGACCACTAGGAAGACTGTAAGCCCATGTCTGTGAATCCCCTGATAGAAGTGTTTTAATGAATGTTACCTTCTGACTCTCAGTCCCTGATGAGATAGGTCTCATCTTAAAGTAAGAGAGGCAGCGGTTTCTGAAATTCTGAAAATCATATTTGTGCCCTGAAAATTTTCCCGGCATGGGCATTCTAGGCTCTATAACTGGAGGGGACTGCACTGGTATAGTTGCAGTCTGGAGGGTGCGAACCACCCCAGACAGCTGGGTGATCTGAGTCTGTTGAGTATTGACCAATACGGTTAAATTGTCCACCGCTGTGGTCAAGGCCCCAACCTGGTTACACAGTGCGTCCATAGACATTTTGGTCTGCTGTTCTGTAACGATATGTGTCAGCAAAGAACAGAATTCTGATTATTAGGTGATCTGCAGTATCACCTATAATGCAGATGTATACCTGATTATATGGTGATCTGCAGAATCACCAATAATACTGGTATAACAGAAGCTGATGTGATAGTTAAATAGCAAGTATAGTGATTGGTGCAACAGTAGTACTGTTAGGTTTAGCAATACCTCACCAGAGGAGCTGGTGTGTACTAACAGTGCAGAATCCCTCACCAGAGTCAAGGGCCCTCTGGTGAGAGTAGTGAGTTGTACCCCACCAGAGGAGCACAGATGTAGTACAAAATCAGAAGGCAGAGACAGGAAGGTTTAAACAGGCAGAGTCGGCAGCAAGATCAGATGGGCAACGGTACAGATTCACTGAGCAGAAGAGTAGTCAGAACGAGCCAGAGTCATACACAAATAATAACACAGTAATGAATATGGGTAATCTTTAAGACTATCAAACAATTCCTATCTTGTGTGAAATCCCCGGTTTCCTCCCGGATCAAAGCACACCGGAACTATCTAAGGGTCTGAGCGCTAACACAAAGTATTTGCAACAGCAGACAAGTTGCGAGGGATTCAGCTAGGCTTATGAAGCAGAGGAGACCCTCCTGGCACGCCCCCTCCAATCAGCCAATGAGGAACGGCGAGCATCCCCTCTGACCTCAGCCGACTGGCGGGTCAGCTGACGCGCCTCCTCCCCGCATAAAGGTCCTGTCTGTGCGCGCGCGCACACGACAAAGCAACCCTATGTGCAACTGACAGACCCGTCCTCGGCGTGCTAGACGCCTGAGGCATGGATATACTGCTAGACAGGGAGCTGGAGGCAGCCGCGGAGGTAGCGCTGTTCCACGCGGCTGCCTCTTCCATGTTTGTTACACCTTGCTAAAAAAAAATTAAAAAATTACATCATTTTATTTTTTTTTACATAAATAGTTACCTTAGGGACCTTTCTAATACGGATGTCATGAGAGTATATCACTGTTAATTTTGCAAAAAAGGTTCTTGTAATAAGTGAAAAAGTATTAAAAATCCCTAAATGGAAACATGCTCCTTTATTTCCAGATAAAATATTAATACCATACATTGTACTAGGGACACAATTTAAATGTTGTAATAAACCAGACAAATGGGCAAATAAAATGTGTGCGTTTTATGTACCAAAGCACATTTTATTTTAAAACTATAATGGCTGAAAACTGAGAAATCATCATTTTTTTTATTTTTTTCCTTATTATTCCTTTTGCAATGCATATAAAATAAAATAATTCATAGCAAAAACTACCACCCAAAGAAAGCATAATTTGTGGCGAAAAAAAACTATATATAGATCATTTCAGTGTGATAAGTGACAATAAAGTTATCGCTGAATGAATGGGAGGAGCGCTGAAATGTGAAAGTTGTTTTGGTTTTTAAGGGAAAAAAAACTGTGATCCTGAAGTGGTTAAGTCCCCACACCATCAATTAGTGTTTCCCATTAAAAAGTAATGATGATACAGGTCTCATTTACCCTAAAAACCCTTTTTAAAGCAATTTAAAGCCCACTTCCGTTTTTTCTATTTGGATATCCGAATCCGCCCAGATAGCCCGGATAATGCGTTCGGATATATGCATGAACGCGGATATCTGAAAGTTCGGATTCGGATATCCGATCCGGATATCTGAGTATTCGGATCCGGATCAATTCGGATTTTGAAAAAGGGGTATCCGAGCACCCCTGGTCATGAAGCCCTGAAGGAGAGATGCACTCAAAGCGCAAGAAGCCAGCCTCCTGGTGTTCCCCTTTCTGGCTCCTCCATTTCTGCCTTCTCCACCGCTCCTTCTACTTTTTAGGCAGGTAATTGCACCATTTTTTAGGCCTCACCTAGTGTGGCATCTTCTTCCAATTTCTAGGCAGGTAAACTGCACAATGTTTTGCCTCTACTAGTGTGGCTGCTAAGAGGTTCCCAGGGTCATGGTGGTGCATTATCCATTGGCCGTGGCATATGTGCTTTTCTGCTGAAAAAAGCTATCACAATGCAGAAGAGATGCTTGATTGCCTCACTCAGCATTCCACATCTGCATAGCAGTACTAGTAGTAATAGACAAAAACATGTTCAATTAAATTGAATTAAATAAAAGTGTAAAAGCTTGGCCTTTTACACCAGGCTTCATGTCCACCTTGGCTACTGGGATAGTTATTCTGCAACCCTCCTTCGCCACTCAGTATGTCATCTCTTCTTACTATGATTGGAGTGCACCACATCATGTACGCCTGAGCCTGCCACATCCCCACCTTGACCACTGGGACAGCTATCCTGCAACCCTCCTTTAACACTTAGAATGTCATCTGTTCTTACTATGATTGGAATGTACCACATCATGTGTGCCTGGTACCTACCAGAAATTGGAAAAATGTTGAATTGTCATTCATTTAATAACATTTAAAAGCTTGGCCTGTTACACCAGGTCGGCAGGTCAACCAATCTCTGGCACTGCACAGTGTTGGTGCTAAGGGCCAGCTGACCACAGAATGAGACTACTCATCTTCAAAACCCAAGTAGGGAAGGTAGATAACCTTAACTGTCCAATGAGTAAACATGGTAGTGACAGTGGGGAATGAAGGACTTACTGGGAATTAAAATAATACCAATCCCTAATCCCTACCACCAACAGATTTCAGCGTACCCGTACAAATCACCAAACGGTAGACACATGCTGCATAGGTCCATTTAGTGTAGTGCACATCTAATGGCAAGGGGCCAAGGGCATCACAGACCTTTTAGTGCCATTGCTCACTGCTTGATTCTGCATGGCTGAACGGTCACATAACTAGTTAGCATGGGGGAGTTCAGAACAAGAAAAAAAACACTAAAAATAGTGGGTAAAAGCACTGTTTCATTATGCACAGTCTGCAGGGGGGCTTTCAGCTAGGTCCAAAAGGTTACCCACACCGGTGGCCAAAGGATAGACTATCACTGCACTGGTCCGTTCAGTGTGGGCCCACACATCTAAGGCCAAGGGCATCACAGACCTCTCATTGCCACTTTTCATTGCTCGATTTTGCATGTCTGAATGTTCACATAACTGGTTAGCCTAACTAGTTAGACAATAGAGTTGGGCCGAACGGTTCGCCTGCGAACGGTTCCATGCGAACTTCAGTGGTTCGCGTTCGGGTCCCGCAGGCGAACTTTTGCGGAAGTTCGGTTCGCCCCATAATGCACCATGAGGGTCAACTTTGACCCTCTACATCACAGTCAGCAGGCCCAGTGTAGCCCCTGGAGCCACTCCCCCCCTAATAAAAGGCAGGCAGCGGCGGCCATTATGCTCACTCGTGTGCCTGCGTTAGTGAGAGTAGGGCGAGCTGCTGCAGACTGTCTCTCATAGGGAAAGATTAGTTAGGCTTAGCTTGTTCCTGGCTGCATACCTGTTCTGTTCAGTGAGCCCACCATACCTGTTCTGTTCAGTGAGCCCACTGGATACCTGCATACCTGTTCAGTGAACCTGCCACTGCATACCTGTTCTGTGAACTCACCACTGCATACCTGTACTGTGAACCCACCACTGCATACCTGTTCAGTGAACCCACCACTGCATACCTGTTCAGTGAACCCACCACTACATACCTGTTCAGTGAACCTGCCACTGCATACCTGTTCTGTGAATCCACCACTGCATACCTGTTCTGTGAACCCACCACTGCATACCTGTTCAGTGAACCCACCACTGCATACCTGTTCAGTGAACCCACCACTGCATACCTGTTCAGTGAACCTGCCACTGCATACTTGTACTGTTCAGTGAACCCGCCACTGCATACCTGTTCTGTTCAGTGAACCCGCCACTGTATCCCTGTTCAGTGAACCCGCCACTGCATACCTGTTGTGTTCAGTGAACCCGCCACTGTATACCTGTTCAGTGAACCTGCCACTGCATACCTGTTCTGTGAACCCGCCACTGCATACCTGTACTGTTCAGTGAACCCGCCACTGCATACCTGTTCTGTTCAGTGAACCCACCACTGCATACCTGTTCTGTTCAGTGAACCCGCCACTGTATACCTGTTCAGTGAACCTGCCACTGCATACCTGTTCTGTGAACCCGCCACTGCATACCTGTACTGTTCAGTGAACCCGCCACTGCATACCTGTTCTGTTCAGTGAACCTGCCACTGTATACCTGTTCTGTTCAGTGAACCCACCACTGCATACCTGTTCAGTGAACCTGCCACTGCATACCTGTTCTGTTCAGTGAACCCGCCACTGTATACCTGTTCAGTGAACCTGCCACTGCATACCTGTTCTGTGAACCCGCCACTGCATACCTGTACTGTTCAGTGAACCCGCCACTGCATACCTGTTCAGTTCAGTGAACCTGCCACTGTATACCTGTTCTGTTCAGTGAACCCACCACTGCATACCTGTTCAGTGAATCTGCCACTGCATACCTGTTCTGTGAACCCACCACTGCATACCTGTTCAGTTTGGTGTGTCAGTGTGAAGCAGTACCTTAATTACACTACCTGATTGATGTATACACATGCAAGATGTTTTAAAGCACTTTAGGCCTGTCATTTAGCATTCAATGTGATTTCTGCCCTTAAAACGCTGCTTTGCGTCAAATCCAGATTTTTCCCGGGGACTTTTGGCATGTATCCCACTCCTCCACCTGGGGGTCCAGGTGTTAGACCCCTTGAAACATCTTTTCCATCACTTTTGTGGCCAGCATAATTTTTTTTTTTCAAAGTTCGCATCCCCATTGAAGTCTATTGCGGTTCGCGAACTTTTACGCAAACCGAACCTTACGCGTAAGTTCGCGAACCCGGTTCGCGAACCTAAAATCGGAGGTTCGGCCCCACTCTATTAGACAATCGAAGTCACCTAGCACACACCAGTCAGTATCACAGTATGTAACTTATTCCTACTAATTTTGTGGGATTTACGCATGAAAAAAGCCTCTGCGCAAAATACATAATTTTGCCTTTGATCCCTCTGCATCATGCCTAGACCTCCCTCTGCCATGCTCAGGTTTGGATACAGCTAAAGTCAATGGGGCTCGCAAGTTCGCGATCAGTTTGTGATCGTTCACAGGCGTGTTCATGAACTCGTATATTCAACCATCACTTGTTCCAGTTGCAATAATTACTGTAAATATCCTATCAAAGCATACAGACTAACTCAAAGACCTGATCAGGAACTCCCATACCAGCTACTATCAAAAGCAGAAACTTCTAGAACAATAGAAATATCAGTTTGTGTCTTTGCCGTCTAACCTGCTACTACTGATGAAGGTTAAAGTAATGTAAGAGCAACAATAGTTAGTATTATGTCCTTTATTTCAGTTACTGCAGATCATAAGGCCACACTTTTGTTTTTATTTCAAAAGCTTTATTAATATATATATATATATATATATATTTTTTTTTTTAAACAGCAATCACAAAAAAATCAAAACTGAAATATGAGAGAAATGTAACCCAGAAAATTACTGTGTTAAATGTGTCAAGCATAACTTAGAATAGAACAATTATGTTGTCTAATAAGGCGGGACACATCAGTCCCCCATTGTCATATTATGCCCTATAGAGAATTTGGGACAGTGAATGGGGGGAAGGGGTTGGGAAATACAGAACATATTGGGAATTCCCATATTAATGAAAAGTATGGAATAGGTGATCATAAAGTGAGCAGGGATGGTTGGAAATGTCCATTTCTGATTCCGTGGAAATTCGATTTCTGATTTTCCGATTTTTCAATTTCTCGTTTTTCCAATTTTCTGTTTTTCCATTTTTCAGATTTCTGAGGAGTATTTTATTACTAATTTTTTGCATCAGAGAATGCAAAAAAATGTTTAAAAAAAATCGGAAAAATTGAAATCAGTAAAAAAAAAAAAAATCTGCGTTCTCTGATTGGTCCAATGCTACTGAGCTCTGTGATTGGCTAAAATTACCAAGTTGCGGTAAATCAGATTTCCGCTGAATTACGATTACCATGTTCTGATTGGAAATGTGGATTTGCGATTGAAAATGCCGAAATGTCAAATCTGCGGAATCCAAATGAGAATCTCTAAAAGTGAGTCCACTGGCCAGTGTCACAAAAACAGACAAGTCAGTGTCTAGCTCAGGCATGGGCAAACTTGGCCCTCCAGCTGTTACGGAACTACAAGTCCCACAATGCATTTGCCTTTATGAGTCATGACTGTGGCTGTCAGACTCTTGCAGTGCATTGTGGGGCTTGTAGTTCTTTAACAGCTGGAGGGCCAAGTTTGCCCATGCCTGGTCTAGCTGTATGGGTCCTTTCACATTTCTTGCATTCTGTTGTGATGTGATTGTTCTTCAATTGTACTGCAACAGTGACAAAAAGTGGCATGTGTGCAGCATGAGCGTACAGAGAGGCATACATTACCATGAAAGTAATGCTCTCTATGCTGTATCGCAAGAGTATCTCTTGAAGGAAGCTGCAATGTGCCCATAAGGCTATCTTTGCTTCTGCGTCGGTTTGTGCGACACAATGCAATGGCGTAGATGTGAAGGAGCCTAAATGTTTGCTTTAAGAAAATTCCAGTTGAAACCAGAACTATCAAACTTATTTTAAAATTTCTAATTAGATTCTCAGTGGTTAGGAATCTATCTCCATTTGTTGGACATTCCCATTTTGGTGACAAAAAAGAAAAGAGTCCACTTTGTCATGGGACTATTTTGTGATGTAGTCGCGGATAAGCAGCCAGGTGATCACACTTGAAAAAAAAGATTTTGAGCTAAAGTTTAGCTGTTTGACATGGAAAGGTAGCATTTGGGGCACGGGCATAACTAGTAATCACTGGGCCCCCCTGCAAAACTTTGGAGGGGGCCCCCACCCTCTCCCCCCATTTCTGGAGGGGGGAGCCAGGAGCACTGAAGAAGGGGCCTGAGGTGAGAGAAGGGGGGAGTTGGGCTGCCGTCCCTGCCGCTGTGTGCCCACTGCCCCCTCCCCTGTGCTGTGCCCCCCTCCTGCCGCCAAAAACGGCCCTGGTCGGACCCCCTACCAGGCTTCACCCCCCATGGGCCCCACTGCGCCTACATCCCTTGCAGGGGCTATTGTTACTCCCCTGATTTGGGGATATTGCTGTCTTTGTCAAAATGTGTTTAGATCTTTCCCCAAATATGAGCTTTGAGCAAATGAAATATTTAATGTTTGTGTCCATTTCACATAAACTGACTTTTCTTGAGCATATTTTCTTCAGCATTTTTCTTTGATTGCCTAGGTGAGTATTTTCCATCAGCTGAATCTTGTTATTTTCTTCTCTGATTCAGACGACTCATATCCAGATGTGCATACACAATTCCATCCTTGAGAACACATAAAAAAAATGGTTAATGTACAAGTGATCTGCTTTCTGTTGTGTTTTGTTTTCATGATTAATGTGTTACTTTGTTTTTGAGCAGCAGCATTTTTTTGTTTTATGTACTGTACTTGTGTATAGAAACGTATAACAGAAGCTTCAACCTACATATAAAAGAACAAAGTTCAGCAGGTGAAAATAACATTGTCTTAATGTGTAGAAAATATTCGTTTTTTTTTACTCTCTTCCTAACTAAATTGTCAATTTTTTTCTAATAATGATGTTGGTTAATGGAGCAGAAACTTTCTGGTATTTTTTTGTTTTTGCTAATTTGACCTCTCTACAGTGCTAAGCTCCCAGTTATATTCCACATTCAACCATAATGTTAATGTATGATGGCCTAGACCTGTAATTTGGGGTTTTGTGATAGCACCAATAAACCCAAAAAGTCAGGAAGAATACCATTGGAAGTATCTTCATTAGGGCCGAGTGGTCAAATTTGGAACAGCGTTCTGAATGGTTTGGGTCAGAACCTGATTTGGTGCATATGTGGACCGCAGGAGGGGGGGGTAACACAACCTTGTTACCACCATTGGCTTCAGCGTTCCACGTCATTCAAGCTCTGCAATACTTTCTCTTTCACAGCCAGAAGGAGGAAGTGTCGAAAAGTTGGCATGTGATGTGGACTGCAGTGGGCAGAGGCAGTGACAAGGATGAGTTAACCCCCCCTTGCAGTGGTTTGCACAGGTAAACATTTAGGTTCTGATTCGAAGCATTCAGAATGCCATTATGAATTTGGACGCTCATCTGTAATCTTCAACAAAAATTATCCAAGCAGATAAAGAAGGTCCTTGTTGAGGCCTTCATGAAAAAAAGGCTCTTTGACGTTTTTTCTTCCTTTCATTTTTATGGGGAAGAGGTAAGCTTGGGGAGAGGATGAAAGTATTGAAGGTGGAAAAGAACTTATGCCACTGGCAAGTCCATCACCATTCATTTATTAATAATAGTTACTACAGATGAGCTGTTCTGAGAATCTGATAGATAGACAGACAGAAGTGATAGCAGCGACAGTTATATATGCACTTTATTTTTTTATGCATTTGCTGAACCTAATCAGTGGAATCCAACAAGGGATAGCAGGTGCAAACCCAGGATTTTCAAGGAGGGGATTCCTGAAAGGTCTCCCTCAGCCACGCACAATACAGTATAATAATATGGTAGGACATCATGCTGGGTACACATAATACAATTTACCATCTGACTGACAGGATCCGATGATTATTTCCTAAGTGTTCAATCTGCCTCCAATCAACAATGGGATCGAACAGGAGCAGTTTGGATACAGATAATAATGAGGACAGCCAACATTGGTAATGAAGGGGAAAGTGAAGCATTCACACAGCAGGGCACAGGGCTGTGTTTATACCTGACTCTATTAAGTTCGCCAGAGCTGCTCCATGCTCTGTACACACACTGCTGCTCCATGCTCTGTACACACACTGCTGCTCCATGTTCTATACACACACTGCTGCTCCATCCAAAGTCAGCTGTAGCATTGAAAGAAAGAGGGCAGTGCTGTGAGCTGTAGGATACCTGCAGATATTATGGTGTCTCAATGTTTGCCTGCACCAGCCCTGGTCTGAGGGGGGATTCTGGGCAGCTGTAACCCCCCCCCCCTGCATTTGCCTATGGATAGTGGAAGACATTTAAGAACCAAGCCTGGCTTATTTTCTGAAAGGTCATGCAATCTACACCCTCTGTGCACAGATAAATACATCTGTTGGTCACCAACCCTGAACTGTGCTTAACACCCTTTAAGATAATGCAGCAGGGCATATAAGCATCTCTAATGTCTGTTCTGGAAGATTACGCCACTGATCCATCTTTAACACTCTGGAATCAATGGGGTGTACAATTCTGAGGTTGCAGGTAGCTGGAGCTGACATGGAGGTTGACCATCATGGAAAAGTAGTGTGTTTTAGTGGCACTTCGAGCTAGCCTTGGCTAATGTGATGTGAAAATATTTTGCAATGCCTCTGTTAGGTATCCTCTGATAGTTGCAGTGCTACTGCTGCCTCCTACTTGACTATCATGGAGTGGGTAGGGTGGAGGCACCCATGTTCTATTTTGGTATTTTGAAATGCAAATAGGAGATTATATAATAAAAAGAGAGGTAATTGCTTACCTCTCCAGAAGATATAGAAACCAGTTCAACTGGAAAAAAACGTTTTTATTCAAAAAGCAATCTTACAAGAATCACCAAAAGGGGAAAAAACCCTATGACTATCATGGAGGATGGAGCTGCAAAAGATGTCCTGCAGCCATCAGAGAAAACGTTCTACACTAGCAGCTTAAAAATACTTCTTTGCGGTACATAAAAAATTGGCACAGGAACGTTAGAGGTGGCTGAAGTACTAAAACAGGGGTGGTAGAAAAAAAAGAAGGAGCAATCTCTTCTAGTTCTTGTGGGTGTGGTTGTGGTATGCATATTTCTTGAAATCTTTGCCACCAGAACAGAGCCAGCTTGTAGAACAATGCACTATGGAGCTTCCGGTAGCATTTATTTTGCTGATTTTGAGTCTATAGTATTATGTGTTCTCATGGCTCCATTATCTTTTCATCCAAATCCTGTACTGACCATTATCTCTTCACTTCACATGAATGTTTTATGAGATGCTAATTGTACATGCACAATAACAAAAGGATGCCCACACCGGATGGTCACACCAAACCCTCAAGGAGAAGGAACTAAGAGGAAATATAACCTGAAGCAACAAGACACCACACAACAAGAAGAGGTAAGGGCAAAGCGAGCCTGGAGCTCAGAAGGCTAAAAAAGCCAGTAAGATAGCGCAGCATGTTTTGATCATGAGCTACTCTGCAATGGAGGCACAAAATACCAGCAGAAAGCACACTTACTCTGTGGCACATGAGATGGAAGCCATGGCTAGGAAACTGTTCCCATAAATATGCATTTCCCCACATAGGATTACAATTACATGTTTGCATGCTATTGCCCAAGGCAACAAATTTTGTTGATCTTTGTTTCAAGCATTCCCAAAATGAACACGAATTGCCTCTTTACAACTTTAACTCATAGCAGCAGAAGATCAATGGTTTGGACCCTGATGGCGCTGTTATTGGCAGGGGCCAGGTGTAGAAGTATGGACTAGATTCTCCACATCCAGGGATACAAGGTTCCATTACCAGTTCAGTAATTGAGTGGATTAGATAGTAAACCACTAGTAAATGTAACTATAAGTAAATCTAACCTATATGCACTCACTTCTGGTTAATTGAAATAATGTACTAGTGCCAAATCTTGAACCCTGGCCAAAGGCTCGAATCTCACTCAAAGGCAAAAGCCTCACCAGTACACTATCCAGCTGTAGCTTTCACAGTGGAAAGATGTCTACATTATTTAGAATTTTAAGTGTATCTATAAATAGAACATTACCAGAGAGTCTGAGTCCTGGTGCCTGGCATCTTCAGCTTTTTTACCTAAAATATAGACAAACAAGATCACATTGTAAGAGTTACATGCTTAAAGGCCAAGACCAAGATAAATGTATCCCTCTAGTTATATCAGTTATTGCAACTGATTTTTTAGTACACTTTTTATTTGCATATGTTTTGAAATACTGATGATAACAGTATTACTGCTACTAAAACACTAGGGGGCCCAATCCAATTCATGTTTTCTCCTAAGTGTTCTCCTAGGAGATAATTTTTCATCTTCTGCTTAAAACAACATTTGCACTCTGCAATTAAAAAAAGTACCAAAAAGTAGGTGAAAAAGTTATATGAAAATTACTCAGTCTTTTCTTGCTTGCTGTTGGCTTGAAAATAATTTTAATTATAATTTGAAAGAAGTTTTCTCCTAGGAGATCATTTTCATCTTCTCTTTAAAATAACTTTTCAGCATTTTACAATTGCAAAAGTACCCAAAAGTTGGTGAAAAAGTACCATCAAAATTATTTTGAATATTGTATTGCTTGCTGGTGGTTTAAAAGGAATTTTTATCATAAGGTGTGACAATATCACCTAGGAGAAAACCCAGGAGAAAAACTTAATTGCATGTGGGCCAAAGGCCCATTTGTCCATATGCAATTAACTTTTTCTCCTCTGTTTTCTCCTATGTGATATTTTTAAGCTTGTCGTTAAAATGCCTTTTAACCTGCTGAGCGGTCTGGACGAGCTCAGCTCATCCAACACTGCCAGAGGCTGCCGCTCAGGCCCTGCTGGGCCGATTTTAGTCAAATAAAAAGCAGCACACGCAGCCGGCACTTTGCCAGCCGCGTGTGCTGCCTGATCGCCGCCGCTCTGCGGCGATCCGCCGCGAGCAGCGGCGAAAGAGGGTCCCCCCAGCCGCCTGAGCCCAGCGTAGCCGGAACAAAAAGTTCCGGCCAGCGCTAAGGGCTGGATCGGAGGCGGCTGACGTCAGGACGTCGGCTGACGTCGATGACGTCACTCCGCTCGTCGCTATGGCGACGATATAAGCAAAACAAGGAAGGCCGCTCATTGCGGCCTTCCTTGTTTATTCTGGGCGCCGGAGGCGATCGGAAGATCGCCTCCGGAGCGCCCTCTAGTGGGCTTTCATGCAACCAACTTTCAGTTGGCTGCATGAAATAGTTTTTTTTTTATTTAAAAAAAACCCTCCCGCAGCCACCCTGGCGATTTAATCAGAACGCCAGGGTGGTTAAGCCACCAGAAACTGATAATATACTCAAAATAATTTTGATAGGTCTTTTTCACTTATTTTTTTATACTTTTTTGATTGAAAAGTGCTTGAAAGTTATTTTAAATAGAAGATGAAAAATTATCTCCTAGGAGAAAAAGTGAATTGTATACAGTAAGGACCAAAGTGAATTGAATCAGGCCCTATGAATAAAGGCATGAGTTTGAAGCTTTGTGCACCCAAACCCCTTCCCTGCGTTGTTCACAATTATAAATAGTATATCCCAAGCAGAGTTTTTTTTTTATTATCTTTAAAGTTGAACCATAGGAAAAAAAGAGCCCCTGTAGGTACTTACAGGGGTTGGACAAAATAATGGAAACACCTAACATTTTGGCATCATAATCTTTGAACATGTTTTAAACAATAAAAACTTGACATATATTAATTTTTTTGTTTATTATTTTTGTTATTTGATATGTTTAATTAAAATAATTGTTATTTTACACATATTTAAACCAAAGTTAGTTATAATTTATAAAAATGGCAGATCTCTCAGACTGTCAAAGAGGCCAAATTGTTGCTGCTCGTATGGCAGGCGCTGCTGTAACAGAAACTGCCCGAATGCTTGGCATTTCAAGAGGTACTGTCTCAAAAGTAATGACTGCCTTTGAAAGAGAAGGAAAAACGCCCACAGCAAAGCACAGTTGCGGCCGAAAGTCGAAGTTGTCTAAGAGAGACCATCGGACTCTAAATCGAATTGTTAGAAAAGCTTGCAAGACCATGGCTCCTAAAATTTCTGCAGAGCTGAATGAACACCTACAGAACCCAGTTTCCACAAAAACTGTTCTTCGGGAAAATGCCATATGAAGTAAAATTACATTGCAGAGCAGGGTGACACGTTTCATAAACGGTAGTTTATTCCTATTATTACCTAGATGTATAATTCCCAGAAACTAAATAATAACTTACCTCTTAGCTTGTATGTAGAAATGAGATGACCTGTCAGACTCAGAAGCAGCAGAAGGTCTCCAAACACTGCAGCACCCAGGAAGTACTGACATTCTGTTTGAGATTGATCTGTAAAATGATCACATGATATTACCTCATGAAACCAACTGAAAAATGGAAAGTGCAGTATTGCATTAGGAAAACAAAAAAGGATTTGATATCACTGCCACAAAGCAAAGCAATAATATATTGTTTCAAGACTCGGTGATGTAGTGGCACTCTGTCTTGACTTGCAGTGGTGGGATGAATCTTAGCCAGGGCACTATCTGAACATAGTTTGTATGTCCTCCCCATGTCTTGAAAACTATGGTTACTTTCCACATCCCAAAAACATACAAATAAGTTAATTGGCTTCTCCCTAAATATTGGCCTTAACTGCTTCAGGACCACCGAGTTAAAACTATGCCACACTTGTGGCTGCCTAAGCCTGAGGCGGTGTAGTATTAACACCGGCAGCTCCGGAACATGGGACACAATTGGGCGACCCCGCCGGCACAGATCACTGCTGTCTAAAAACAGCGGAGTTCTGTGCATTGGTCACAGTTTTCATAAGCTCCTGACTGCATAGTCACTGTGAGCCAATCACAGTAAACAGGAAGTGAAAAAGTTAAAAAAAAAGGCTCCGGTCCTTAAAGGACCTCTGTCGCAAAATCTTAAAGTTTAAAATACCTGTAAACACATACAAATAAGAAGTACATTTCTTCCAAAGTAAAATGAGCCATAAATTACTTTTCTCCTATGTTGCTGTCACTTACAGTAAGTAGTAGAAACATTACAGGCAGGGAGGCTGACCAGCATCAGTGTTTAAATATTTTTCAGGGAATGTCTTAATAAAGAATAAAGGCCGTGCTGAGAATCCCCCATGAAGAGACGGACTAACCCAAAACCTGACGGTAATGTCAGATTTCTACTACCTACTGTGAGTGACAGCAACATAGGAGAAAAGTAATGTATGATTTATTTTACTCTGGAGGAAATGTACTTCTTATTTGTATGTTTAGAAATGTTAAGATTTTTGCGACAGTTCCTCTTTAAAGGGACCAGAGCCTTTGGTTCCTAATCATTTAAGGTGCCCATACACCTAGCGATGTTTGGGCAGATCGACCAAGAGAGATCTCTCTATGATTGAATCTGTTCAGAGAAAGAACTAATGGCTGCCCATACACTGCAGACTGATTTCTGATTGACACTCCTTCTGCTACCTAGCTGCTGTCAATGCAAATGTTAATGTGCCACCCCAGTGCCCACCAGGACATTCAAATCTCACTTGCTCTAGCTGCCACAACTTTCTGGCTGTTCCCAGTTTCGCCCGCAGTTTCCCCATGAGTGCTACTGTCACATGCACCCACCAAGTTCTGCATATAGAATGTGACGTGTGTGTGTCACGCACACACCTGGCGGTGTTTGGCAGGAGCAGTGAATGGAGGAGCCTCTGGACAGTTGCGGCAGCTGGAGCTGTGATAATTGAATTTACGGAAATGGGGGAGGGACACTTTTACATTTGGGGGGACAGGGGCCGGGGTCCGTCACATTTTTTTGGTCATAGCGATATTGCCCAACGTTACTGCCATGAAATCGGTTGATTTTGATGATCAGGCATGCTTATAGTCGCACCGATTTTCAAAAGATTCAATAAAATTATTGATTTGGATTCGGATTATTGATTGAGCCACAAAATCACTAGATGCATGACCACCTTAAAGGGTACCTAAGATTCATGGATATGCCGTCCTATTCCACCTCCTGGATACGGCTCCCGGAAATACGGCTCCCGGAAATTCGGCCAGTCCGGCTGCACACGCTCCCCGTACTACTGTGCAAGGGCAGAATGCTCCCGGTGACGGGAGCTTGACGGGGTGCGAGTGGCGCCAGGCCACGCATCCGCACTACGCCCCAACTGGACGGATAACTGGGAGCCGCAACAGAGGATCCAGAAGTCAGAAGAGGGTGATGTGGGACTATATATACATTTCTTGTATCCATTCATCTCAGGTTCACTTTAACCACTTATGGACAAGCCACAGCATTTGAATGTCCTGTTGGAGTCTGTTAACGGCTCCAGGACTGTGCACGAGCGTGCCCCATTCAGCTGTTATGCGCCAGGACACCACGATCCATGATTAGGGAAGGAGAATTAGCGTTCCTCTACCCAATTGCAATGTCTGGAATGAATGGACATGACCCCCAATCAGGGGCCATGTCCATTCATAAAACAGTAAGTATTTAGAATAAAGTAAACTGTTAAAAAAGTGAACCCTTCCTGTGAAACAGGAGGGTGTTCACACCGACACCTAGTGGGCAAAAAGTAAAATTATATATACACATACATACTGTACACATACTTTTATACTTAAAAATAATAAAACGAATCCCTTTCATTTACACCCCCCCCCCCAAAAAAAAAAAAATACACTTGTAAAGAAATAAAAAAAAATCAGTTTAAAAAAAGAATACATAAATAGTTGCCTTAGGGACTCAGCTTTTTTAATTTGTATTTTACGAGGCTATATTACTATTATTTTACTACATATTTTACTACATATTTTACAACATAAAAATTACACCTACATTTTAAAAAAATATATTGTCGCCATACATTATGATAGGGACATAATTTAAACAGTTTAATAACCAGGGCAAATGGGCAAATAAAATGTGTGGGTTTTATCCATAGATGAATGTTTTATTTTAAAACTATAATGGCCAAAATCTGAGAAATAATGCATTTTTTTCCCTTTTTTCTTATTTTTCCTGTTAAAATGCATTTAGAATAAAAAAAAATTCTTAGCAAAATGTACTATTCACAGAAAGCCTAATTGGCGGCGAAAGAAACAAGGTATAGCTAATTTTGATAAGTAGTAATAAAGGTATCGACGAATAAAAGGGAGGAGCACTCACAGGTGAAAATTGCTCTTGTCCGTTAGGGTACAAACCCCTAGGGGGTGAAGTGGTTAAAGAGGAACTTTAGCGAATAGGGGGAAAAATAAATGAATACATTGTAAAGTGAAAAGTTATGATTATATACTTAGACTACCGTATTTACCCTGTATAAGACACTCCGGAATATAAGACGTACCCAGGTTTAGAAGGCAAAAACCCAAAAATATATATACTAAACCTGGTGTGCCCATGTTTCAGGAGCGTCCTGTACATGTTCTCCCTCAAATGGTGTCCTCCTGTGTCCCCATGTCTCCACCATTGTGTCTTCCATGTCTGCCCTAAGTGTCCTCTGTGCACCTCATGCATGCCCCATGTGTTCTGTGTTCCCATGCCTGCCCCATGTGTCCTCCATGCATGCCCCATGTGTCCCTCACGAATGCCCCTTGTGTCCTCTGTATCCCTTATGCCTGCCCCATGTGTCCTCTCTATCCCTCATGCATCCCCCATGTGTCCGCCTGTGTCCCCAATGTCTGCTCTGTCCCCATGCCATGTCTCTGCCTGTGTCCTCTGAGTGTGTATAGTGTGCCTGGCCCTCCCTGTATGCCTCCGCCTGTGTCCCCCATGCCATGTCTCTGCCTGTGTCCCCCCACGATTGTATAGTGTGCCACCTCCCTTGTGTGCTCCCCATGCCTGCTCTGTGTCTGGCACCTGTGTCCCCTGGGAGTGTGTAATGTAACCGCTCCTGCTGCATGCCTCATCTCTCCTCTGTAATTGTTGCTGCTCCCCCCCCCCCCCCCCCGGGTAGACCTGCTATAGTCGGTCACTGGGTGACTGGGGTTCAAATTCACTAAAGGGGGCGGAGCCACAACAAGCCAATCAGATTTATTTGCTAGATAAACGCTTCCATTCACACATTTTTGGTGCCAGGAACCGAAAGCTCACAAAGTTGCTCGTTGAGTGACTGTGTGTCAAGGTTACAAAAAGTGGGCAGAGCCAAACACCCTACATTTTCACAAGGAAAATGTAAACTGCAGCCATTCTTACACTACACTACACTTTCAAACTTGGCACACTTAGTCACCGGGTGACTAGGATTGATATTCAGAAAAATTCACCTACTGATTAGCAAGGGGAATATTTAGTTTTGCTGCCATTCTTAAGGTGGCCACACACCATACAATTAAAAGATCAAATTTTACTCCAATTTGAGAAATACGATCGGTTGTCCCAAAAAACAAAAGCTTTTTTTTCCCATTCGTTCGAGAAATCGGATCAAATTTTAGCTAATCAGATTGGTATTATTTCAATGGCAAATTATAAATTATTGATGCCAATGACACCAAACCTAACAAATTTGGTTATTGGGCGACTGTGTGTCAAGGTTAAAAAAAAAGGGTGGAGTCAACAACAACCAAACTCATACCCGGGCAATGGCAGGTCTTTATATATATATATATATATATATATATATATATATATATATATATATATTATTTTTATAAAAATGGTATTGGCTAGTATACTGTGTGTAGATACAGGACCAAAAATATGCTTTGTGCTAGCAATATATTGCAGTTTCCTATTAAGTTTTCCTGTACTATTGAAATGTACCAGATTAAGCTTTGTTCATTAAAAATAATTTGGAAAGCCCATTTTAAGTAAACAAATCATTACCTCTATTTTGTATTGCCCATTGGGTCTGAACAGCAGGGTCAGTGAACCAGGCATTACAAGTGATATTTTCTCCATAGTCCCAGCTGTGTAAGCTAAGTGAGAGTAAGTTCAGAACAGTCCAGTTGTTTAGTAATTGTTTGCTGTAGACCATCTTGCCCTTGTGATGTGTCCCAGAGAGGCTCCAGGTCACATAGATGCTTGAAGGAGCTGAAGTCACTACACAAGCCAGCTGCTTGGTGCCATCAGATGAAGGAGGTTCCAGGATATAGATTGAGCTGTTGGCTGCGGAGCTTCCTGAAAAGTACAAGTAAATACAGTGTGATCAGCTTAGTCTTTAAACATGGACTCCTGAACCGGCCTTCATTACTCCTCCCTGTCTTTCCTCACCAGGGTGCAAGATTCCCTGTCAGCTGACTGGTTCAGTGAGAGATAAATGACACCAACAGTAAGTTCTGAATCCATAAATAGAGGCTGGTAGAGTTGACACTGGAAAATATCTTAGGTAGGGATGGTGATGCCTAGGAGAACTAATGGAGAAGCATGTGAAGCATGTGACCAGTTTAATCAACTGATACATTTAGAAGGTTCTGATTTGCTGTGATGACTTGCTGGTTTAACTCACGAACATGACTAGCAAATCAACTTCTTACAAATCTATAAGCTGATCAAACTGATCATGTTCTTCTCCATGAGTTCTCCTAAGCATTGTCATCCCTATTGGTTTGTTCTTCAAGAGAGGTAGAGCACATCATCTCTTATTTACAATTATATTTGTCATTAGCAGCAATTATTATTCTCAAGGCATCTCCACTACTTTTTCTAGATATTTGTACATTTTCAACATCACAAGGTAACCTGATAGGAAGATGTATGGCAAGATTTACTGGGACTGATAGAGGGCCAAAGAGTGGATATTCTAGGTGTGGTTGCTGAATTTGTCCTGTACCAGCTAATGTCACAGCTAGAGGTTGCTTTGAGACTGGTGTGTAGCAAGTAACCTGGAAGATCCAGAGCACCACTTGTTACCAAGAAGGCAACAGTGTACTGGGGTGCCAAAAAATCTGTGTGATCATGATGGGCGGAGCCAGATGTACATGAACCCAGCAGTAGTGGAAGACATTGGGCCTGTCCAGCAAAATTTTGTATGACACGTCCTCTTGACTCAATTCCCATTTTTTCCACTGGAGCACCTCTATCCCTTATAAATGTCCCTGATGTCTAATATCCCTCTCCATTCCCGCTACAGTTCCCTGGTGTCTAGTGCTCCCCTCCTTCCCCTATATGTTTGTCTGGTGTCTAGTGGCCCTCCTCCTTCCCCTATACAGTTAACTGATGTTTGGTGGTCCTCCCTTCCTTATCTATTCAGTTCGTTGGTGTTTAATGGCACTCCATCCCTTCCATATAAAGTTTCCTGGTGGCTAGTGGTGCTCTCCTTCCCCTATACAGTTCTCTGGTGTCTAGTGCCACCCCTCCCTCTCCTTTACAGTTCCCTGGTATCTAGTGATTTACCCTCAGGGGAGGTCTGCAGCCACTATACACATGCTGGATTTACTCTACATTCCTGACCGCGGCAGTCTTTATTAGCTGCCATAGCCAAATTCAATCCAGTTTGTAAGGCTAGTTAGGAGACAATGGGCTCTATTCACAAAACTTCTCATAAATTACGTATTTATCACCTACCGTATTTTTCGGACTATAAGACGCTCCGGACTATAAGACGCACCTAGGTTTAGAGGGCAAGAACCAGAGAAAAAAATATATATACTAAACCTGGTGAGTCTATGGTCCAGGAGCGTCTTGTAGAAGTTTCCCCCCCCCCAATTATTGGGTCTCACCGGTGTCCCTCTGTCCCATCTGCCCCTTTGTGTCTCCAGTGTCCTATCTGCCCCCGTGTCCCCAGTGTCCTCCGGTGTCCCATCTGCCCCCGTCTCCCCTCTGGTCAGTGTCCCATGTCTTACTGGTCCCCTGCGCCCTAATGTGTCCGCTTTGACCTCATGTGTACCTCTGAGATCAGTCTATCCCCATCTGCTCCCCTGTGTCTTATGTCCCCCTGTGCCTCACTGACCCCCTCCGTCCCATCTGCCCCCTATGTGTGTTCAGTGTGATCAGACCTGTGATCAATGATCTCTATTTGAAGCTGTGCCCTGTGTCCCCCTGTACCTCACCGGCCCTTTCTGTCCCTTCAGCCACCTGTGTCCTCTTAATAAATTAATTTTCTTACCACTGCTAAAACAATAAAACAATGCCCCGGGTGTAGGGACCTCCATGCAGCCTCACTCGCTGGATCCTTCAGGCATCGTGCAGCCCCTATACTTCGCCAGCCCCCTCTGTCCCATCAGTCCTCCTAGTAAGTTAATTGCCGCTTACCGCTAATAAAATGATGTCCCGGGTGTAGAGACCCGGGACCTCCGTGCAGCCATTCAGCGCCTCGCTTGATCATGCAGCCCCTATACATCGCCAGCCCCCTCTGTCCCATCAGTCCTCTGAGAAAGTTACGAGTCCGACGTCCCCGGTGTAGAGACCCGAGATCTCTGTGCAGTCATTCAGCCGTTCGCTCGCTGAAGCCTCCAGACACTGTGCAGCCAATCAGTGGGAGCGCTGCAAGGAAACCGCTGATCGTGATTGGCCCATTGACGGAGCCACTGTCCCGCCTCCGAGACCAGCGGCTCCAGTCAGAATGCCAGGCTGCCGTGAATGACCAGCAGCGCTCCCACTGATTGGCTGCACAGTGTCTGGAGGCTTCAGCGAGTGAACGGCTGAATGACTGCACGGAGATCTCGGGTCTCTACACCGGGGACGTCGGACTCGTAACTTTCTCGGAGGACTGATGAGACAGAGGGGGCTGGCGATGTATAGGGGCTGCATGATCGAGCGAGGCGCTGAATGGCTGCACGGAGGTCCCGGGTCTCTACACCCGGGACATCATTTTATTAGCGGTAAGCGGCAATTAACTTACTAGGAGGACTGATGGGACAGAGGGGCCGGTGAGGTACAGGTGGACACCGGGCATGATGGCAGATGTGACAGAAGGGACATGGGGGCCAGTAAGACTCTGAAGGACAGACGGAAGACAGAGACAAACGGGCACCTTCGGACTATAAGACGCACTGACTTCTCCCCTCCACTTTTGGGGAAGAAAAAGTGCGTCTTATAGTCCGGAAAATACGGTAATTGATAAGAATAACCTTTCAGCACATTTACAAGCAAAATAATCACGTTGTTGCTGATTAACTTTATTTCAATATTGCTTTCCTTACCTTAATTATATTGTATTTTTGCTCTTTAGGAGCTTAAAAAAAGTTACATAGATAAAGTGAAAACAGAGGGAAACAGGTGAAAACGCTTTGTGACTCATGCCCAATCTGATCTGTAAAATTTGGGAGGAACTATCTTCTTTTTTAAGACAGAGCTAAAATTCATAAAGCAATTATAATTCATTACTGATCAGACCCTGTTTTTAAGAACAACACCTAAATGATAATAAAATGTATAAAGTAAAAATCTAATTGTTCTTACAGTCAGTGATATTCTTCTTCTCATGGTGAAGTGTAACAATCTGCTTGGTGACCAAGCTTCAGGCAAGCCCACGTCAGAACAGTGGCTTGGTGAACTTAGTGATGATCGTAACCAACAAATTACGATTTCGCTAAATTTTGTGTACATTTTCGCAATTACACTTGTATGTAATTGCGATTTCCAAATTCAATTGATTTAATGTAGTCATTCATAATTTCGCATACATTTTTGCGAAATTTTGTGTAATTTCTTGACGACTTTAGCAGTGAATAGGAAAGCCCCCATGCATGCTATTGACACCAAATATCGCTACATATGTTAAGGAGAACCATGGGTACAAGTCAAAAAAATAATTTTGCAAAAAGACCTTATAGTTTTTGAGAAACTCGATTTTAAAAATGCAAGTAATAAATGGTTTTTAAACTTAAAAAAAATACAGCTTAAAAACCCTTTTTCCTTGCATTTTTTAAAATCGAGTTTCTGAAAAACTACAAGGTCTTTTTGAAAAATTATTTTTGTGACTTATACCCAGTATTCTTAACCTTCTGCCGCCCGCGCCAATGGGCGTGGCCGCGGCAGCAGCCCCAGGACCGCCTAACGCCGATTGGCGTAAAGTCCTGAGGCTGTAATTTGCATGAGATCGCACGCACGCTGCGCGCGCATCTCGTGCTCGGAGGGCGGAGCTCCGCCCCGCCTTCAGTCTCCGAGCGGCTGTTGCCGCTCGGGAGACTGTTAGACAGCGTGATCGCCGTCTATTTACACTGTGCAGCGCTGCGATTAGCAGCAGCGCTACACTGGGGACAGCCGTGTGACACGGCTGCCCCCCTGGGGGACAAGAGAGGGATCGGCTCTCATAGGCCGTAATTGGCTGGCTGTGGAGAGGGAGGGAGGGAGGGAGGGAGGGTACATATTTAAAGAAACACTTTTTTTTTTAAATCACTGACAATAATATTTATTTAAAAAAAATAAACATGGGGGAGCGATCAGACCCCACCAACAGAGAGCTCTGTTGGTGGGGAGAAAAGGGGGGGGATCACTTGTGTGCTGTGTTGTGCGACCCTGCAGCTTATCCTTAAAGCTGCAGTGGCCAATTTTACTAAAAATGGCCTGGTCACTAGGGGGGTTTAGCCCTGCAGTCCTCAAGTGGTTAACATATGTAGCAATTTTGGTAGCAATAGCATGTATGGGGGCTTTGCTATTAACCTCTAAATTCGGCACAAAATTATGCGAAATGTTGCTAAAACTATGTGAAAAATTACTCGAAATTTTGAAATACTGCTATTACATACAAAATGAATTATGACTTTTTCTAAAATTTCACATTATGATTACTAAGCGTAATTGCAAATTGCAATGCCAGCAGTGACAGCCTCTGCGGATCTCCCTCCACAGAGTACCATAAATCTCCACACACCATTCCCCTGCCAACTGTTGCCAATACACTTAAAGTATAAACACATATAATATTGGATCTTCAGTCCAAAAACTAAACTGCTCACATCTGACCACAAACCATATTTCCATATTGAAAATAGGTCACTCTTATCTTATGCCTTTCTTTTTCTTTCATTCTTTTTTTAACTATGTACGTGGCTTCACAGGGTTTATTTTGTAATACCTGCCCATATAGGTCTGATATTTATGTTTGGCTTTTCATGTGGTTCTTGGGTGGTAACCGTATACTCCAGTTCCAGATATTGGGCTCTGCAGTCCCAACCCGAGCTAACTTTCCAGGCAAGTCCTGATGTAGTTTTATTTTCTTTATAGCTGAACTGAACATGCGGTAACCACTAGCATATCGCAGTGCTACTACTCAGCATACTAAATTATTGTGGAAGAAGCAATACATATTGACCCTGATGCATTAATCTGTTCACCTAAGTAATCTCTTCTTAAAGTGAACTTGAGGTGAAAATAAACTGATGAGGCAAACAATTGTATTAATCCTCCTACTTTTTTTTTTTTTAGAAATGTAATGGTTTTATTTTAAATTTAAACATTTACAAAGTAGATTGAATGTTTTGTTGTCTCTGCTCAGTGGCAGTCCATTAAGTGTCCCTGAGTAAAAATACATAAACTATTGACCTTTTTCTATTTCCCTCTGATCTCTGAAGTTGTATTCTACCAGGAATACTTTTAGGGCTGTCGTTTGCTTATCAGTGATGTTTACTATATTCCCGACAAGACAGAAGCTGTCACGTGCATGCCTAAAAATTAACTCTTTAATTCAGGCAGCAAAATAAAGCATGTTATTAATATGTTTTGCTCTGTACATTTATCTCATCATGTCACATGTCGCCTCGGGTACACTTTAAGACCTTATTATTTTCTCACCTTGTTTGTATATTCCCTTTCCAGTACCTAGTTGTATAGAGGAAACTGAAATAAATAGCAAGGTGGAAAAAAAGGAGAATTGATCTTTAGTGAATCAGAACAGCTTATTTTGACATACATTTTTTGCTTGCAATGTGCTGAAAAGTTGGTCAATAAATCAGAGGAGAAATGGATATTGTGACAATGCTCATGACATACATTTAGTGCATCAGGGCCGTCATCTGTCACTATCTCCCCCACGGTGCAGTATAGAAGCAGCCAGCCAGCATGCTCTAACTTAGTCTACGATAAGGACATAAGACTATGACTATGGTAGGGATTGGATTGGGAACTCCTCTGAGTGATATTAAAAAGCGCTGGAGATCATGTCAGTTCTATATAATAACAATAATTTGAGTGCAATGGTCATTCAAATGCCATACAATGTCTGCTAGCAATGACCATATTCATTGCCCTCATCCATTGTCACTACTCACTATCACAATATGGCCTTGCTGTAGCATCATCCACATAGTGCAAGGTGCTTGATCTTGGTGTAAGTTGCACCCTAGACAGGTAATTGCTGAAGATAATAGACAAGTTTGTAGAAGTTAGACCTAACTAAGTGGTTACATTAACAAATTTGAAGTGATATTCTACCCTTAACCTCCCTAGCGTTCTGGACGAGCTAGGCTCGTCCAGAGACGCCGGAGGTCACTGCTCAGGCCCCGCTGGGCTGATTTGAATATTTTTTTTTTAAAACACGCAGCAAGCACTTTGCTTGCTGCGTGTTGTGTCTGATCGCCGCCGCCCGCCGCAGATCCGCCGCTACCCGCCGCGATGCAGGCCCCCCCAGGCGAAACCCCGTGCGCTGCCTGGCCAATCAGTGCCAGGCAGCGCTGAGGGGTGGATCGGGTCTCCCTGTGACAGCAGGACGTCGCCGACGTCGATGACGTCACGACGTGCGTCGTCATGGCGACGGGGGAAGCCCTCATGGAAATCCCGTTCAGAACAGGATTTCCGGATGGGTGATTGCGCCGGCGGGGATCGGAGGGGTGGGAGGGACGCCGCAGGGAGGGGGGAATCATGTAGCTAGCGCTAGGCTAGCTACATGATATATTTTAAAAAAAATTGCAAAAAACGTTCCTGCGGCCGCGGGAATCAGAACGCCAGGCAGGTTAAAAAGGCAGAATAACTCTTTTGATTAAAAAAAATAAAAAATAAATCACCCCCCCCCCCCGTATCGAGATAAGAATCAACATTATTACAGATGTGTTATCTTAGTTTTAACTGCATAGACGGCCACATGAGTAGGTCAGCCACCCTGCTAGCAAAGTGACTATTGGGTGTGTCAGTTTTATGATTAGTACAGGTATATGGCAGAGTTACAATGCATTCAGCTTTGTGCAGCTATTTATATATACAGGGAGAGGTGATTTCAAAGAAAAAGCTTAAAAGTTAAGATTGAATGCTTTGGAAAAGTGCTACTTGAGAATCCATGGCCGTTAAGTCATGTACAGCAAGCCACAAAGCTATGCAAACATAATGATAATAGTGTTCAATACAAAATGACACATGTATCACTGATACATTTTTTTCTTTCAACAAAGGTGGAATTTTACTTTAAATAAGTATTACATTGTACATTTAACATTACTTTGTTTTGTAAAGGAGAAGAGTAGGGCTGAGCCCTCGGAATCCGAATTTCGAGTTTGGCATCAACATTTGGTTTTCCATTGCAGTTAATAGTGCCAACTTCCACGGTTAATTGTAAAGCCCCCATACATACCTTTATCACCAAAGTGTTTATTGTTCTAAATTAACACTGAACAATTTTACCTGAAATATAGATCAATTAAAACATAACTTTTAATAGCTTTACATTTATAAAATGTAACAATGTAGGATAGACTGACACATAACCCCCACCAAAACAATAACCCGACATGTTTCACTTCCTTGCGGAAGCTTTTTTAAGGGAACAAAAGTGAAGTGCAATAGTACATAGTGCTGGGGTGCAATTACATTGAAACAAACAAAAAACAGAGAGTCAAGGAGCGTGTCCGCTCATGACAGCAGTCAGAAGTCAGCAGTCAGAATCTGACTGCTGTCATGAGCGGACACGCTCCTTGACTCTCTGTTTTTTGTTTGTTTCAATGTAATTGCACCCTAGCACTATGTACTATTGCACTTCACGTTTGTTCCCTTGAAAAAGCTTCAGCAAGGAAGTGAAACATGTCGGGTTATTGTTTTGGTGGGTGTTATGTGTAATTGATCAGTAACAGTAATGAACTCAGAGGAAGTTATATACTCGATTAATACTTACTAGACACCTCGAGTTTATTAGTAAGGAGATTTTATAATTGACAGTCAGTCTATCCTACGTTCTTATATTTTATAAATGTAAAGCTATTAAAAGTTACGTTTTAATTGATCTATATTTGAGGTAACATTTTTAGTGTATGTTGAAATCAGGTTTCGTAATTATTGTTCTAAATTAACCATGGATACTTACCTGATGAAAATTCCACGCCAGTATCCTCAGAAGTGATCCCACGCCAGTATCCTCAGAAGTGATCCCACGCCAGTATCCTCTTAGGAGGTCCCATGCACCTGCCGATCCCGCCCGACTCCCAAGGCTTAATGGCTGATATGCTACAAACACGAAAATAGTTTTATGAAACAATAATTTATGGCAAACAGTGTCACAAACAAAATGGCTGCTGCGGAATGCCTGTTCCCTGGAGACCACGTCAGAGTGTCAGAATGAGCGTTATTTCACATGAATGGGTGGGTCCAGGGGACCACAGCACCTCCTGCTCTGGTCACCTGGACCCACCATCTATGTGAAAAACGGCTTGTTTTGCCACAAACTTTTCTTTTTCACAGCCTCTGCTATACAGATGCAGAGGCTGACTGTGACCATTCAGTGGCGGGAGTTTGCCAGTGTGGGAGGGTGGTGGGATGTCTTAGAGGATACTGGCATGGGACCACTCCTGAGGATACTGGTGTGGACAAGGGCTCTGGAGGGGAGGGTACTTTGTACCCATATACTAATTTCTCCTGAGAGGGGGGCAGGCATTTGGGGTCCCCTTTTTAGAGGGGACTCCCAGATGCCACCATGAACCTCCCCAGGGAGTCATCACCCCACCTCATCCTGGGGCAGCGAAGGTAGGGAAGAGCCCCTTGTCCATGGATTGGACAAGGGCTCCGGGGGGGAGGGGAAGGCTTGGCTACTTCTCTCCTCCCTCAGGCTTGGCCTCTCCCGGCCTCCTAAGTGGCAGGGACTCTGCATTCTGGCTATCCCAGCCTGCATGGGGACAAGGGGTTAAGGAGGCTCGTGAGAAGGGGCCCCATGCTGTCGGTTTTCATGAAATGTATACAATATGTATACAGAACTCGGAATGCCATACTCTGTCGTGCAGCAAAGTGTCATTTTACACAGTTTAAAAACCATCTTTCCTATGAAACTTTGACATCAATTTTATCAAAAACTATAAGATCTTTTCACAAAATGTTTTACCATGTTCCTACTCATCTGCTTAACATGCGTGGCTAATTTGGTGATGATAGCATGTATGGGGGCTTTACAATTAACCACAGAAGTTGGCGATATTTAATTCAATAGAAATGCACTCGGAACACAAAAATTCGGAACATGAAATGCGGTTTTCGCCCGCGGTACTTTTAATGTGTCTTTTTAAGCTCCCTGGTTATATCCCGGGTCAGGCTTGGGGTGGAAAAAAGAAGCCAGGAGCGGTAATCCTGACCCTGACTCGGGGTAGCTGCCAGGAAGCTTGTGCAGAGCCTAGCGCACAACAGGCCTCTTAACTCACCTACCCCATGATCCAGTCGCCGGCAACCATTCTCCTTCCTGTCCTCGGAGGCTCTGCATCCCTCTGGTGAGATCGCCATCTGTCGTCATAATGACAGCTAGTGATCTCACTACAGGGTTACAGTGTCACCCGGAGGGCGGGGGGAGAAATGCATTGCTGGATCCCAGGGAGGTGAATAAGTGCAGGGGCTGCTGTAGGCTCTCTAGCAGCATGATTTTTTCCTGGTTTTAGGGTCTTATTGTAATGAAATTGCACTGCTTTTAGACCCTAAAATCTGGAAATAATCATACCATCAGGGAGGTTAATACGTATAATGACATTCAAAATCACAAGTACATCCTGTGTGTGCAACAACTTCATCTGTATAGGCCCCCTCATGTGCATTTCATAATATAAGGTTGGTTATTCACACTCCCACCCTTTATCCACCCCCACCCTTTAGATTGTAAGCCTCTGGCAGGGCCCTCCTCCCTAGTGTTTCCAGCTTGATTATGCAATCTTACTGTCAGTCACTCCTCTTGTGGACTAGAACAGTCTCTATTTTGACCTGACACTGTACTGTTATCAAATCATTTGCATGAACTTGTTTTTGTTGTGAGTTTCCTGTATGTCCCACCTTGTTAACCCAATTATCTATTGTGCAGTGCTGCATAATATGTTGGCACTTTATAAATACAATAAATAATAATAATCACAGGAAAATGACACTATGACAGCATACCCAGAGAATTAGCCCTAAACCAATTGTCAATGGCTTCAAAAAACAGGACCATCTCCTTATGCGTTTCACGGGTATATTCCCGCTTCCTCAGGCAATAAACAGATAGGAGTACACAGTACAGTCTCAAGGTCGCGAATAGCGCACAGAGGCGCTATTCGTGACCTTGAGACTGTACTGTGTACTCCTATCTGTTTATTGCCTGAGGAAGCGGGAATATACCCGTGAAACGCGTTGCGGTTCTGTTCATGGATTATGTGAATAAATTGTCTTTATCTTAAGCGACAGCATCGAGTCTATTCCTGAGTGGCCGGTCCACCGCTGCCACCTGAATATTTTAAACATTTTAGCATATTTTATCCTTTTGGCGCCTCTGTACATCTACTTGTCAAGATATCCACCCTTGGTGGTTGGAAGGGTGACAAACCCTCCTTTCCTTCTTCAGAGAGCGACATCTTATTCCTGAGTGGGGACAGGTCTAATCTCCCCACCTGCCTATATAGTGGTTGCCTTAACGGTAACCCATGTTTGTAAGTATAATACTTACTCCACACTAATTCTCCCTGATCCAATACATACTACACTATATTGGGCTCTCGGTTTCTCTGTTTTATCTCCGTATGCGTTATTATTAATTGGCAAATACACATAAAGAACCTGGTGCCTTTATAACTGCTCCCTCTTCCATTGATGTGGCTGCAGAATGCCAGATGGATTTTTCAATATGAACCATAATCCATTGTTTGCATTATTAAACAGAACTCCTTATATGTTTGTTTGCAGATTTATTATGTGTAAACCATATAGTTTTTTTGTTATTTTTTTTAACTGAAACATATGAAGTATTTCAAATAACGTTTTTAATTTAATTAGAGCTCCATGTCCTGTATTGACTGGCAAATGTTTTGATCTAGAAAGCATTCTGTTTAACTGATGCATAGTAACAGTAAGGACCACTATCGCGGAAATCTTCAAATGTAAAATATATGTAAACACATACAAATAAGAAGAACATTTCTTCCACAGTAAATTGAGCCATAAATTAATTTTCTCCAATGTTTCTGTCAGTTACAGTAAGTAGTAGAAATCTGTCAGAACCGACAGGTTTGGACTAGCCCATCTCCTCATGGGAGGCTCTCAGGGTTTTCTTTATTTTCAAAGCACTATGTGAATGGTAGTTGCTCCGTCCAACTGCCAAAAAAGTTTATGGTGAGCAGGGAGGCTGTACAGCATCTTTGTATAAATCAGGGAGTGTCTTTATTAAGAATAAAGGCCATGCTGAGACTCCCCTATAGAGAGATGGACTAGCCCAAAACCTGTCGGTAATGTCAGATTTCTACTACTTACCGTAAGTGACAGCAATATAAGAGAAAATAAATGTATGGCTCATTTTACTCTGAAACTAACATACTTCTTATTTGTATGTGTTTACATGTATTTTACATTTTAAGATTTTTACGACAGAGGTCCTTTAATAGTGAACAGTCAGGGTTTAATAGGATTTATTTACTACAGCAATAAAGCAAGACCCTCACTATCTTTTTTCTATTTATACATTTGTGCATGATAAGTTGACATTTTTGTACCTGAAATATGTACTTACGAAGATATCTTATCTGAGAATGAATTCTCTCCCTACCGTGTGCTGTAGGTTCCCACCCAGGGGCGTAGCAATAGGGGTTGCAGAGGTAGCCACCGCATCGGGGCCCTTGGGCCAGAGGGGCCCCGAAGGGCCCTCCCTCAACTGCAGTATTAGCTCTGTATAGGTCCTGTGCTCATAATAATCACTTCTATAGATACTTTGAATAGTGGTAATCATTAACAGACTGTTCCCCATCCCCTTCTTGCACCTCTGACACTGTAGTTGCCATTGACAGGATTTGGTGCGCCATATCAATTGCTATGTATAGATTGCTTGGGGGCCCCATTGTAAAACTTGCATCGGGGCCTACAACTGCTTAGCTACGCCATCCCACCTTCACCCTGTGCAGAACCCATTGATTGGATAGACACAAGATGTATTTAAAGCACACACTGGAGAACATCTCAGGCATTCATATTTACTACACATTTCTACTTATATCTTGTGTCTCCTTGCGAGAGCCCCAGGACAGTCATTTTGGCCAAGTAGCTCAATAGCAAGTTATAGTATTTTGGTTTTTCTGCAGGACAATCCTTGATCCAGCATATCAGCAGGTTACATAAAAACAAATAAAACAGCAGATATCATACACAATACACATGCCCCTTAATAGCATATTGTTCTATATTAACCTACTCCACCAAAAGGGTATTGCCCCTAACTGTGTTTTTCAACGTTGTTGGATAAACTATTGAAACATGTACTGCAATACAATATTGCAGTTTTGTAATTTTTTCTGAATATATTTTGGAATCAAAATGTTTACATACCCGGTAAGTCAAAATTATACATTTCTAGTGAGTCATAAAATAGTGAGCTGTAAAGCACTCTCTCTGATTACAGTGAAAACCCTTTTAGCATGTCTTTGATATTTAAATTCTATTTATGAATGAGTGCTAAATGGTTTTCTGTGCTACTCATTAACAATGATCTTATTGATGAATCTTGACTTAACCTCCTTGCCGGTCTAATTCCCGCCGGCAAGGAGGCAGCGCAGAACTTTTTTTTAATTTAATTTTTTTTAAATCATGTAGCGAGCCCAGGGATCGCTACATGATAGCCGCTGAGCAGCGGCATCCCTTCACCCACTCCGATCGCCTCCGGCGATCAGAGTAAGCAGGAAATCCCGTTCAGAACGAGATTTCTTGCAGGGCTTCCCTGGTGGCCATGGCGACGGGGCGGGATGAGGTCACCGACGTCATGGACGTCGGGACATCACAGGAAATCCCGATCCACCCCTCAGCGCTGCCTGGCACTGATTGACCAGGCTGCGCAGGGGTCTGGGGCGGGGGGACGGCTCGGCGCGGCGGGTAGCGGTGAATCGGCGGGTGGCAGTGGCGATCGAGTACCACACGCTAGTGTTGGGCGAACACCTAGATGTTCGGGTTCGCGAACGTTCGCCGAACATCGCCGCGATGTTCGGGTGTTCGCGCCGAACTCCGAACATAATGGAAGTCAATGGGGACCCGAACTTTCGTGCTTTGTAAAGCTTCCTTACATGTTACATACCCCAAATTTGCAGGGTATGTGCACCTTGGGAGTGGGTACAAGAGGAAAGAAAATATTTGAAAAAGAGCTTATAGTTTTTGAGAAAATTGATTGTAAAGTTTCAAAGGAAAAACTGTCTTTTAAATGTGGAAAATGTCATGTTTCTTTGCACAGGTAACATGCTTTTTGTCGCCATGCAGTCATAAATGTAATACAGAGAAGAGGTTCCAGGAAAAGGGACCGGTAACGCTAACCCAGCACCAGCAGCAGCACACGTGATGGAACAGGAGGAGGCGCAGGAGGAGAAGGCCACGCTTTTTGAGACACAACAACCCAGGCCTTGCATGAGGACAAGAAGCGTGCGGATAGCGTGCTTTGTACCGCCATGCAGTCATAAATGTAATAAAGATAAGAGGTTCCATAAACAGGGACCGGAAACGCTAACCCAGCAGCAGCAGACATGATGGAACAGGAGGAGGCGCAGGAGGAGAAGGCCACGCTTTGAGACACAACAACCCAGGCCTTGCATGAGGACAAGAAGCGTGCGGATAGCATGCTTTTTACCGCCATGCAGTCATAAATGTAATAAAGATGAGAGGTTCCATAAACAGGGACCGGCAACGCTAACCCAGCAGCAGCAGACGTGATGGAACAGGAGGAGGCGCAGGAGGAGAAGGCCACGCTTTGAGACACAACAACCCAGGCCTTGCAGGAGGACAAGAAGCGTGCGGATAGCATGCTTTTTACCGCCATGCAGTCATAAATGTAATAAAGATGAGAGGTTCCATAAACAGGGACCGGCAACGCTAACCCAGCAGCAGCAGCAGCACACGTGATGGAACAGGAGGAGGCGCAGGAGGAGAAGGCCACGCCTTGAGACACAACAACCCAGGCCTTGCATGAGGACAAGAAGCGTGCGGATAGCATGCTTTTTACCGCCATGCAGTCATAAATGTAATAAAGATGAGAGGTTCTATAAACAGGGACCGGCAACGCTAACCCAGCAGCAGCAGACGCGATGGAACAGGAGGAGGCGCAAGAGGAGAAGGCCACAGAATGCTATATAGTGTGGCTGAGCGAGGTACACAGAGTGGCAGTAAACAGAATGCTATATAGTGTGGCTGAGCAAGCGGTGTACTACTATTCCCAGCAGACACAGAGTGGCAGTAAACCGAATGCTATATAGTGTGGCTGAGCAAGGTACACAGAGTGGCAGTAAACACAATGCTATATAGTGTGGCTGAGCGAGCGGTGTACTACTATTCCCAGCAGACACAGAGTGGCAGTAAACAGAATGCTATATAGTGTGGCTGAGCGAGGTACACAGAGTGGCAGTAAACAGAATGCTATATAGTGTGGCTGAGCGAGCGGTGTACTACTATTCCCAGCAGACACAGAGTGGCAGTAAACAGAATGCTATATAGTGTGGCTGAGCGAGGTACACAGAGTAGCAGTAAACAGAATGCTATATAGTGTGGCTGAGCGAGCGGTGTACTACTATTCCCAGCAGCGACACAATGACTGGGGGGACCCTGGCTAGTGTGGCTGGAGCGCGAACTACCCTGCCTGCCTACCCAAAGCTAAACCCACAGACAAATGGCGGAGATATGACGTGGTTCGGGTATTTATTTACCCGAACCACGTGACAGTTCGGCCAATCAGAGCGCGTTCGGGTCCGAACCACGTGACCCGTTCGGCCAATCACAGCGCTAGCCGAACGTTCGGGGAACATTCGGCCATGCGCTCTTAGTTCGGCCATGTGGCCGAACAGTTTGGCCGAACACCATCAGGTGTTCGGCCGAACTCGAACATCACCCGAACAGTGGCGAACACTGTTCGCCCAACACTACCACACGCAGCTAGCAAAGTGCTAGCTGCGTGTAGGGGAAAAAAATTATGCAAATCGGCCCAGCGGGGCCTGAGAAATCCTCCTGCACAGGTTACCCCGAGCTGAGCTCGGGATAACCGGCAAGGAGGTTAATCTCTGTCCCAATAACAGGTTACTAGAATTCTCTCGGTGCTAACATTTTAGATTCTGCTTTGCAGAGTTCACTGTTTAAACTCTATCAATCCCTCTCTTTTAAAGGACTTCATAATCCAGTTTCTCTATCGCAGTCATCGCCAGCCAGATAACAAAAAAAACACCTTTTAGGTGAGGGAAGAAGGAATGGATCTTCACATTATTATAGGTATTTTTGCTGTCAGTCAGTATCACCGTTAGATTTTCCCTCACTTTCTGTACTAGTGGCTGGGCACACTGTGATTTAGATGACAATAAAATACAACAGAGGTTAGACTTTATCTCAGGTATTTACTACTCTGTGGGCCTGATCCAATTCCCTTTTTCTCCTGTGCTTTCTCCTAGGTGATATTATCACACCTTATCAATAAAATGACTTGGAAGCCACCAGCAAGCAAGAAAATACTCAGAATAATTTGGATATTAATTGCCAACTTTTTAGACTTTTTTTTTTAATAGCAGAGTGCTAAACATTATTTCAAACAGAAGATAAAATGATCTCCTAGGAAAAAAACTTAGGAAAAAGTGAATTGGATTAGGCCCTTTATGTGTCCCTCATCTACTGCCTAGACATCATATTCATTCATGTAAACAATACAAGAGGCATAGTTATGAAAAGAAAAAGCAAAATACTCCAGATATGGCTAGTTGCTAAAAAGCTGACGGAAACTATCTTGGTTTATAAACTATTTGTGGATGTTTATTGGTCTTCAAGCTTTCTTTTGTGGCATTTTATGCTGTTGTGAAAATTATTTCTTACCTCTTGTAATTAGTGTTGTCCCATTGCCAAACTTCCGGACAGTAACATAATGGAATGAGCAGTAATAAACTCCAGCATCATCACTTTGTACATTATAAATCCTCAGGTTTGCCTTGTTGTCTCTATTCTCACATCCATATTTATGCCCATCTTTATCTGAGGAACAGCTCTTCACAGTCTCTGGGATTTCTGTGACATTAAAACTCTTTTTATACCAGGAAACAGTTTTTCCAGTTTCCAGATCCACACTGGATACACATGTGATAACTGCAGTGTCTCCAATATCCGCTGTCACACTGTCCTGAGGCTGATACAGACTCATCTGTGCATCTATCACTGCTAAAGGAGAGACAGATCAGTGCCTTGTATCAAGTATCTGCAATTATACATAATAATGTGCCATACTTAGTCTCGGCTATATATAATCTGCAAGCATTTTGTTTATATGACCAGTAAGCAAAGAAGTCTTCCTTATACTTTGACAAAGTACAAAGTTTACAAATCCTAAAATGTGTTTGTATCTGTTAATATTTATGTAATGTTATACTTTAGGATAGGAAATTGTTACCTGGGCTTTATAAACTTTTGGGAAAGTTGTAAATATTTGGACAAGTATGGAGGGGAAACAATTTACAAATACTTTTTCTAACTTCTTAAGCTAAGTAGAGACTTGAGTGTTAAAGCAGATTATAGTCGTATCATGTACTGTATAAATATAATACTTAAAGGGAACCTGAACCGACAATAAAAATGGAATCTGAACTTACCCGGGGCGTCCTCCAGCCCCAATAGCCTGAGAGGTCCCTCAGCATACTCTGGCTCTCTCCATTCTCCTGCTGGCAGCTCCGGTAGCGCACAACTTGGCTGGGAGACATGCGCAAGTGCACATGCTTGGCGGTCTACATGGCAGGCTCGATCACGTGCCTGTCGCCATGAGTGTTCTGTGCAAGCATGGTTCTTTGATAACCACGCATGCGCAGAACACTTACTGCAACAGGCGCGTGATTGAGCTGGATGCGCGGATGTACCGTGCATGTACAGTAGCATTCCACTCTGTGCTAAGTGGCATTCTACCGGAGATGCCAGCAGAGAACATAGGAGACCCAGAGGGCACTGAGGGAACTCGTGAGCTATGGGGGATTGGAGCAAGCACCAGGTAAGTTCAAATTCTGTTTTTAGTGTCTGTTCAGGGTTCCTTCAAGTATAATAGTTATACAGTACATGATAAGACTATAATCTGCTTTCTTAACACTCAAGCCTCGTACACATGCAACATGGCTCTTGCCCAAGGTATGGTCGAGATCACCGCTGACAAGAAATTGGTGTTATTGATGCAATGCTGGGAAATCTGAAATGTTTTATCATCTCCACCATGCACAGGCCAGCCCATTGTTCTCCTCCTTACCCCTCAGGCAGTGTCATGTGCCCCTAGGATAGGGACAGATCTGCACAGAATTAGTTCCCAAATTGTTGCCCAATCCCTGTGACAGTAATTGTTCTAATTAAGGTTGGGTTTACACGACACCAACGGCATGCAGTGTCTGAATAGATAGATGTGCTGTACTGTCAGCAGAGTCTATTGAAGGGTCTGCTTGCTCTCCACAGAAGATGCACACCTTTCATTGAATGAGCATTATGGTAGCATAGTGAACAGCTCTCTAACCTTGCAGCACTGTGGTTCTTGGATCAAATCTGGGCCAGGACACTATCAGCATGGAGTTTGTATGTTCAACCTGTGTGGGTTTCCTCTGAGCACTCTTGTTTTCTTCCACATCCTTGAAACATAATAATAAGTTAACTTGCTTCCCTAAAAAACTGACAATAATGTTAAAGACATTAGACTCTGACTATGGTGGAGATTAGATTGTGAGCTCCTCTGAAGGACAGTTAGTGACATGACTATGCAGTCTGAAAAGCGCTGCAGGAGATGCCAGGGTTATAAAAATACACAATGATAATAATAATAATAATGAATTGCAGCACAATCCTCTGTCCAGAAAAATGCATATAGGTGGGATTTTTATGCAGTAGTACGCAATAAACAACACTGCAATCAACTTGTATGAAAGGGCCCATAGGAAAGCACTTTCTGCTTATCTATTGTTCACTTCGGTCCCGCACAGTAAAGTGCAGGGCGGCTGAAGATCCTGTTAGCCATCCTTACGTTATACAACCTATAATTTTCTGTTGAAAGAGAATGAGGTGGAGAAGCAGGAGGCCTCTTCATGTGAGCACTTGTGGTAGAGAACAGCAATAGGCCAAAAAGTTCCAATGTGTCCCCATGCAGATGCTGCAGCAACACTGGACAATTGGAAAGACATGAATTGTTGCCCAAGATCATCAAAGTTACAGGTTAAGGTTACATGGAAGACAGGACCATTGATAAAAAAAACTTGAAAAGGATGGCACAGAACTTTACAACAGCAATATGGATGATTAATTGAAGAGTAAATAGTTTAAGCCAACGTTCTAAATTTGTATTTATTTTAAAGACAAATAAAAGTGGATAATTGCTAATATTACTGCTTGGAAATAAAAGAATATAAAGCGAATGAAGTATTCGCTAAAAATTGTCAGTGTAAGGAAATATTATAAGCTTGATCTTATCATACAAAACTCTTGGTTTTTTGTTTTTTGTTTTTTGTTTTTGAACATTTGTTGACTATCCAAGAAAGAATTTATAGGCATTCATAATCTGCAATACTATGGTACTTCATGTTATTGTTCCTAACATTATTGCAATAAAACATCAACAGAGGGTATTCAGCAGAAGACAAACTGTTTTCTGTTAGCGTAAGGCAATGTTCTATATGCAGTACTTTTCATTCTTCAAATTTGTAATTATTTTTATTAATCATTATTTTAATTGTTGGTTTTTTTTTTATTTGTGCAGTGTTATTTATTTTGTAATTTAAAGAGTTTATAAATTTGCCCTGGTATTTTTGGTATATCTTTTTTTTTTCACAAACATCAGCTGCACTAGGTGCTGATAGCTGGGCTAATTAATAGGCTTTATCAGCTCATTCCCAGTGTTGGGCAGACAATTGCATCATAGTTTGCTGTTTATTTATAAATCAACTCAAAAGAACAAAAAATGTAAAAAGGTTTTTTATCTTGTTTTTTTCACATTTACAATGTTACTTGTAAAATTTCTTCCATAATTTATACAATTGATATGTTCTTGTCCCATTACATGCCTTAGTAAACTGCTACCGAATAAATCATGCCTGGTGCCTACCAATCTCAAGCACAGCCACTCACACTTACATACACTTTTCATTTATATCATGTGTCAGAGGCTGTTTTTTTGTTTGTTTGTTTGTTTTTTTTGTTTGTTTAATGTTGGTATAAGTATCTTCTCATGTAATTATAATTAACGCTTTGAAATATATGTTTCTTACCTTCATAGAGCAGGAGTAAGCTGATGAGCTTCATGGCCATTTGTCAGTGATGTAGTTTGTGGTGTACTACAAGCTAGCTTACGGTGTACAATCAATCCTATTTCCCAGAAACCACTCCTCTTGTCAAACGCCTCCCTCTCTCTGATGGGCAATGCTGAAATCATACACAGCACATGGTGGAAATTTTTTGAACTGCTGCTGCATCGCTGGTTTATTAACTACAACTGTGAGTATCTAATATTCACAACATTTATGACAATATGAGCTCAAAGAGGAACCTTGCTGAATATAATGTATTGAATAAAATTGCTTATTTTTTACAATATTGCTTTGTACAGTGCTGATCGTAATGGAAAAAGCTACGCTTACGGATCATTACGCGTAATTTTACGCTATTACGCATTACGAAATTACGCTTACGGCATAGACATTCAATTTCGGTACATGTCTGTAATTACGCATTGCCCTTACGCAATTACGTGTAAGAATACCGTAATTCAAGTTGTTACGTTATAGGCTTACGCGTAAATTCTTACTAGCAATTAATGCGTAAGGTCATGCTGCCAAGCGGAAAAGTTGACGCATGGATCAATGTTAGGTAGCCGCCGACTTTAAGGGTTAATAGCAAAGCCCCCTTAAGTGCTAAGAGCCTCAAATTTGGAGAATATATTAAGGAGATCAGAAGGAATAAGAGGGAAATTTTTTTTTTCAAAAAGACCTTATAGTTTTTGAGAAAATCGATGTTAAAGTTTCAAAGGAAAAATAGATACATTTAAAAACCCGCCGACTTTAACGGTTAATAGCAAAGCCTGCTTAAAATTTAGAAACACCAAATTTACAGGGTATATTAAGGGGATCAGTGGGAATAAGAGGAAAAAATTTTTTTTCAAAAAGACCTTATAGTTTTTGAGAAAATCGATTTTTAAGTTTCAAGGGCAAAAATGTCTTTTAAATGCGGAAAATGTCAGGTTTTTTTGCACAGGTAACAATAGTGTTTTATTTTCATAGATTCCCCCAAGTGGGAAGAGTTTTACTTACTTCGTTCTGAGTGTGGGAAATCTTAAAAAAAAAACGACGTGGGGTCCCCCCTCCCAGACCTCTTTAACCCCTTGTCCCCCATGCAGACTGGGATAGCCAGAATGCGGAGCACCGGCCGCGTGGGGCTCCGCACCCTGACTATACCAGCCCGCATGGTCCATGGATTGGGGGGTCTCGGAAGGGGAGGGGCAGCCAAGCTTTCCCCTCCCCCTCCGAGCCCTTGTCCAATCCAAGGACAAGGGGCTCTTCTCCACCTCCGATGGGCGGTGGAGGTGGAGGCCGCGATTTCCTGGGGGGGAGGTTCATGGTGGCATCTGGGAGTCCCCTTTAAAAAGGGGTCCCCCAGATGCCCACCCCCCCTCCCAGGAGAAATGAGTATAGAGGTACTTGTACCCCTTACCCATTTCCTTTAAGAGTTAAAAGTAAATAAACACACAGACACTTTGAAAAAGTATTTTAATTGAACAAAAAACATAACCACGAAAAAAGTCCTTTAATATTCTTAATTAACCATTAATACTTACCTGTCCCTTTAAAAGCCAGTTCCCACGCAATATCCTCGGAAATATACTAATCAGTTACAATGTAACAAAGCTATTACAATGTAACAACTTTGTTACTTTGTAACACCACCGCACCCGACGTCACTCGCCGCCACCGCCGCGTCTGCGCTGACCCGACAGAGCTCTGAGCTATATAGCTCAGAGCTCCCTAAGCATCTTTGTATTTGGGCTCCAAGGAGCCCCATTGGTCCTTAGCAGACCAATGGGGTTCCTTTAAATCAGAAGGAACCCCATTGGTCTGCTAAGGACCAATGGGGCTCCTTGGAGCCCAAATACAAAGATGCTAAGAGAGCTCTGAGCTATATAGCTCAGAGCTCTGTCGGGTCCGTGCGAGACGCTAAGTCCCCGCCGCCTCCCGCTGTCCTCCCCGCCTCTTCCACATGTCACCCACATGTCACCCACATGTGGGTGACATGTGGGTGACAGATGTGGGCGTCCCGCTGTCCTCCCCGCCTCTTCCACATGTCACCCACATGTCACCCACATGTGGGTGACATGTGGGTGACAGATGTGGGCGGGGCTGACAGCGGGAGGCGGCGGGGACTTAGCGTCCCGCACTGACCCGACAGAGCTCTGAGCTATATAGCTCAGAGCTCTCTTAGCATCTTTGTATTTGGGCTCCAAGGAGCCCCATTGGTCCTTAGCAGACCAATGGGGTTCCTTCTGATTTAAAGGAACCCCATTGGTCTGCTAAGGACCAATGGGGCTCCTTGGAGCCCAAATACAAAGATGCTTAGGGAGCTCTGAGCTATATAGCTCAGAGCTCTGTCGGGTCAGCGCAGACGCGGCGGTGGCGGCGAGTGACGTCGGGTGCGGTGGTGTTACAAAGTAACAAAGTTGTTACATTGTAATAACTTTGTTACATTGTAACTGATTAGTATATTTCCGAGGATATTGCGTGGGAACTGGCTTTTAAAGGGACAGGTAAGTATTAATGGTTAATTAAGAATATTAAAGGACTTTTTTCGTGGTTATGTTTTTTGTTCAATTAAAATACTTTTTCAAAGTGTCTGTGTGTTTATTTACTTTTAACTCTTAAAGGAAATGGGTAAGGGGTACAAGTACCTCTATACTCATTTCTCCTGGGAGGGGGGGTGGGCATCTGGGGGACCCCTTTTTAAAGGGGACTCCCAGATGCCACCATGAACCTCCCCCCCAGGAAATCGCGGCCTCCACCTCCACCGCCCATCGGAGGTGGAGAAGAGCCCCTTGTCCTTGGATTGGACAAGGGCTCGGAGGGGGAGGGGAAAGCTTGGCTGCCCCTCCCCTTCCGAGACCCCCCAATCCATGGACCATGCGGGCTGGTATAGTCAGGGTGCGGAGCCCCACGCGGCCGGTGCTCCGCATTCTGGCTATCCCAGTCTGCATGGGGGACAAGGGGTTAAAGAGGTCTGGGAGGGGGGACCCCACGTCGTTTTTTTTTTAATATTTCCCACACTCAGAACGAAGTAAGTAAAACTCTTCCCACTTGGGGGAATCTATGAAAATAAAACACTATTGTTACCTGTGCAAAAAAACCTGACATTTTCCGCATTTAAAAGACATTTTTGCCCTTGAAACTTAAAAATGGATTTTCTCAAAAACTATAAGGTCTTTTTGAAAAAAATTTTTTTCCTCTTATTCCCACTGATCCCCTTAATATACCCTGTAAATTTGGTGTTTCTAAATTTTAAGCAGGCTTTGCTATTAACCGTTAAAGTCGGCGGGTTTTTAAATGTATCTATTTTTCCTTTGAAACTTTAACATCGATTTTCTCAAAAACTATAAAGTCTTTTTGAAAATTTTTTTTTCCTCTTATTCCTTCTGATCTCCTTAATATATTCTCCAAATTTGAGGCTCTTAGCACTTAAGGGGGCTTTGCTATTAACCCTTAAAGTCGGCGGCTTTTTTATATTATACGGGAGCGTAATATTACGCGATTACGGCAGACTGTGTAATTTCAATGGGAGTTTACTGTCTTACGCGTAATTTGTTACGCGTAAAACGTAACCCACGGTCTACGCGTAATTAATTACGCGTAATACCGTAACCTTACACGTAACGCTTACGGTGCATTTGTAGTGAATTACGATGCGTAATTACGCTAATGCGTAATTACGGCCCAGCACTGGCTTTGTAAATTATTTAGTCAGTGTTTGCCCAGTATAAAATCTTTCCTCTCCCTGCTCTACATTCTTAAATTTATTACAGGTAGTGAGAGTGAGAGTGCTTAGCAGTTGGAAAAAGCCGTTATTTACCACAATGCAACAGCTCTGACATCACACTGTGGGAGGGATCTTTCCACGTTATCAGCCATATAGATGTCCCTGATAGAGATGGCCTGAAACTCCGATTTTAGATTCGCGAACTTCCGCAAAAGGTTTGGTTCGCGCGAACTTTCGCGAACCGCAATAGACTTCAATGGGGAGGCGAACTTGGAAAACTAGAAAAAATTATGCTGGCCACAAAAGTGATCGAAAAGATGTTTCAAGGGGTCTAACACCTGGAGGGAGACATGGTTAAGTGGGATAGATGTCAAAAGTCCGGGAAAAAAATCTGGATTTGACACAATGCAGTTTTTTTAGGGCAGAAATCACATTGAATGCTAAATTGCAGGCCTAAACTGCTTTATAACATCTTGCATATGTATACATCAATCAGGGAGTGTAATCCCTATCCCTCCCTTCCCTCCTCCCTTGTCTTGTCTTGTCTTCCAGGGATTTGTAGAATGTCAAAAGCCAGCTTACATACATTGGCCGGGAATCAAACCCAGATCAACTGCTTGGAAAGCAGCTATGCTCACCACTATACCACCAACACTACATGCTGAAGCCAGCCTAGCATATACCATCCTGATATACCCAAGAGAAGAATGAGCTTGCTTAGGAATTTGTAGGATGTCAAAAGCAACCTCATGTACATTGGCCAGGAATCGAACCCAGGTCAACTGCTTGGAAGGCAGCTATGCTCACCACTGTACCACCAACGCTACATGCTGAAGCCAGCCTAGCATGCACCATTGTGATATACCCAAGAGAAAAATGATCTTGCTTATTTGCCTATTTTGCTAGATCAAATCAGTGGGACACATGGTGATACTGCTTACAGGCTTCAATTCAAGACTTCATAAAGATCGTGATATCCCCCTGGATGATGCTGGTGTAACACACACAGCAAAGGACAGCAATTTGAAGTCTGGAAGATTCCAGGGCAAAGGTGGGAAGGATGAAAAGCTAGGTGGCCATGCAACCATTCCTGCTACCCTAAAGCTTACTTGTGTCTTACAACACATTGGCTTAAAGGGATACTGTAGGGGGGTCGAGGGAAAATGAGTTGAACTTACCTAGGGCTTCTAATGTCCCCCCGCAGACATCCTGTGTCCGCGTAGCCACTCACCGATGCTCCGGCCCCGCCTCCGGTTCACTTCTGGAATTTCAGACTTTAAAGTCTGAAAACCACTGCGCCTGCGCAGCTGCATCCTCGCTCCTGCTGATGTCACCAGGAGTGTATTGCACAAGCCCAGTATGGTCTTTGGTCTGCGCAGTATGCTCCTGGTGCCATCAGCGGGAGCGAGGACACGGCAATGCAGGCGCAGTGGTTTTCTGACTTTAAAGTCAGAAATTCAAGAAGTGAACCGGAGGCGGGGCCGGAGCATCGGTGAGTGGCTGCGCGGGCACAGGATGTCTGTGGGGGGCCATTAGAAGCCCCGGGTAACTTCAACTCATTTTCCCCCGACCCCCCTACAGTATCCCTTTAAAGGGACTCCGAGCAGTACAGAAACTATGGAAAGATGCATATCATTTTAAAGCTCTCTTTCTCCTCTTTCCAATGATATATAAACCGCCGCCCTACGCCTTTTAGTTTTCGCTATTTTCACGATTGAAATTGCCGTGGCCGCAAATTCGATCGCGAAAATAGAGAAAACTAAAAGGCGTAGGGTGACGATTTAGGGGTCGTCAGAAAGAGGAGAAAGAGAACTTTAAAATGATACCCATCTTTCCATAGTTACATTGTATTACACAGGGCGACTTTTTCTGCTGAATGGAGCTGCTGACTTTGAGAAAAAGTCGCCCTGTGTAATACAATGTAACTATGGAAAGATGGATATCATTTTAAAGCTCTCTTTCTCCTCTTTCTGACGACCCCTAAATCGTCGCCCTACGCCTTTCAGTTTTCTCTATTTTCGCGATCGAAATCGCGGCCGCGGCAATTTCAATCGCGAAAATAGCGAAAACTAAAAGGCGTAGGGTGGCGGTTTATATATCATTGGAAAGAGGAGAAAGAGAGCTTTAAAATGATATGCATCTTTCCATAGTTTCTGCACTGCTCGGAGTCCCTTTAAGACTTTACCAAATCCAATGCTCCAATATGGGGAAGCTTCTCTGTTTTGTTTGTTTTTTTAAGTGTGGTGTCACAGTTCACTCATCTCTTCAACTACATGTAAGGCCCAGGAATAGTCTTAGCTTCTGTAATATCTATGTTACCGCAGGGCCCTTATTACACTTTCTCTTCCAGGGCTATGGAAACCGTTTTGCCCATGTGATAAAGCGAGGTACAAAAGTGAAATCATGCCTAGCAGAGGATCCATCAACCTCTGGGTTATGGGTCCAGCACGCTTCCGCAGCACCACTCTGCTTACGTTTCTATATAACCTTCAAGTTTAAGAAGGGTACATTAGTTGAAATAGTTACACTATTATCTATGTTAGAGCAAGGCCCTAATGACACTTTCTCTTATGGGGCTATGGCCACCAATTGGCCCATGTGGTAAAGCAAGGTGTAAAAACCAAAGTACACCTAGCAGAGGATGGTTTCGATCCATTGACCTCTGGGTTATGGGCTCTGCACGCTTCCGCTGCGCCACTCTGCTGTTGTGCAGCAGATGCTTTGTTGTAGGAAAAAGTGAGTGAGACCACTTAGCCTTACGGAAAAATGGGCACTCCTTTGCCTACTTCTTTCTGGCCTTTGTCATCATGAAAGGATCATAGAAATATATGTAGAAATTTTATATATACAGGTTTTGTTTAAAGTGGTGTTAAACTTCTTGGAGCAGACTTTTTTCCTCCCTCTACAAGACACACATGCATCCACATAAAATCGTTTAGCAACAACTGTGTGCACAGTCTCTGTGGTGCAATCAGTTAGTGTGTTTGGCTGTTAACCGAAAAGTTGGTGGTTCAAGCCCAGAGAGAGAAAGAGATGATTCTACATGGCTATCTGGGGTTTTCTTTGTACAACTGTTGAATGCAAAAGGCAAGGCTGTCCCTGGGTGGGCTTGAACCACCAACCTTTCGGTTAACAGATGAATGCACTAACCGACTGTGCATGCAGTTGCTGTTGAATTATTTTATGGGGTTGTATGTGTGTCTTTTGGAGGGAGGAAGTAAGTCTGCTCCAAGAAGTTTCAGCATGTAGTGTTGGTGGTATAGTGGTGAGCATAGCTGCCTTCCAAGCAGCTGGCCTGGGTTTGATTCCTGGCCAATGTATGTGAGCTGGCTTTTGACATCCTGCATATCCCTGGAAGACAAGATCCCTGGAAGACAAGAGAGGAGGAGGAGGAAGAAGGGAGGAGAAAAAAAAGCACAAGAACAAGATTAGCTCTCAAAAGAGCTGTTGTGGGGTGCTATTTTAGGAATAAGAATCAGCCAGGATCAAGCTAACAAGCTTACAAGAGCCTAACTAATCTTTCCCTATGAGAGTCTGCCAGCAGCTTGCCCTTCACTAATTACTGTAGGGACACGGACGACTGTAATGGCCGGTGCTGCCTGCCTTATATAAGGGATGGGGTGGCTCCAGGAGATAGTGCAGCCTAATTGGCTACAATGGGCCTGCTGACTGTGATGTAGAGGGTCAAAGTTGACCCTAATGGTGCACTAAGGGGGCTAACCAAACTTTCGGGAAAGTTCGCATGCAATCGTGAACCACCCAAAGTTCGCCTGGAACCGTTCGGGCCATCTCTAGTCCCTGATGATCTTTTTGGAAAAGTTAAAGATTTCTCATGGGAAAAAGATATCAGCTACTGACTGGGATTAAGTTCAATCCTGGGTTAAAATACCTCTTTACATTGTTTTACATTGTTTTCATTAGGCATGAAGGTACATTCATTAAGGGGCACTACAGTGAAAAACTGTAAAATGTAAAATATGTGCAAACGTATAAAAATAAGAAGTACATTTTTTCCAGTGTAAATTCAGCCATAAATTACTTTGCTCCTATAATGCTGTCACTTACAGTAGGCAGTAGAAATCTGACAGAAGTGACAGGTTTTGGACTAGTCCTTCTGTTCATAGGGGATTCTCAGCAAGGCTTTTATTCTTTATTAAGATATTCCCGAAAAAGGATTTAAACAATGATGCTGGCCAGCTTCCCTGCTCGCTACACAGTTTTTTGGCAGTTGGACAGAGCAACTGCCATTCACTAAGTGCTTTTGAAAATAAATATATCCCTGAGACTGCCCTATAAAGAGATGGACTAGTCCAAAACCTGTTACTTCTGTCAGATTTCTACTACCTACTGTAAGTGACAGCAACATAGGAGAAAAGTAATTTATGGCTCATTTTACTCTGGAAAAAAATGTACTTCTTATTTGTATATGTTTGCACATGTTTTATATTTCACAGTTTTTCGGTGTAGTGCCCCTTTATGGTCAGTAGGGTTTCTCAGAGTGCACTGGGAGACAAATGCAGCATTATAAACAGCCTAGGCTGTGACATCACTGGGATGGTAGGATAACATATCGATATACAGCAATATACAATATGGATATTGGAAGTGTTTCTAAGGCTGAAACTATTATAAGGAACATAAAAGGGGGTAACCTGAATACATTACTGCATTTAACTATATGTCGCTAGCGTTCCTATTTAATAAAGAGTTTAAGTCAAAACTTTAGGTCTGCGGGTTTAAAAGAAAAAAAACCTGTATTTTCCAAAAACTCTGGGGGAGGAGATAAGGAGGCATCATCACACTTTACTCGATTCCACATGGGCATGTCTGAGACATAACATCAGGTACATCAAAATGCAGCTAAAAGTACACTCTCCAGGCTGAAGCTTTTTCTCTCTAGGCTGAAAAGCAGTTTAACTACATGGAAGACAATGCTGAAGACATTCTTGATTGCAAATTTCAAAAATCAAGTACAAAAGATTGAGAGCCAATCTGGTCTGTTATTGTTTGAAAGCAATTGTTGTGGAGGATGTAAAGGCAGGTTCTTACAGACATGGGTAACCTGAAAGAAGGCAACCAACCACAAGACAGGTGGGGAGAATTAGCCTGATCATACTAGGGTCTGCAGGACCTTCAAGAGTATGTCACACTCACACATGGATAAACCCAACATTGCTACTTAAGGTGGGCAGATGATAATAAAAGAAGAGATGACAATCAAACATAAAACAATAAAAAAAAACTGTAGAGGAAAAACAAATGGACTTTCTCTTTTAGCACCATTAGACTCATTTTTTTCATCTGATGAAGAAAGCATTATAGGCACGCAAAATAAATGTGTTGCCCATTAATGGTGTACTCATGATTCCAAGTAAGTCCAGTTTTCAAACGTTTATTTTGTATGTGTTATTGGCACCTTCGCCCACACTTTTAAAAAATAAATTGATTTTAAAAGTCAAAAGTCTATTAAGGGACCAATGGGGAGCCCAAACAACATATTTAAATATGCTTAATGCCAGAGTTACATTAGTATAGCAAGCCCTGACCACGCTTACTGCAGCCAAACCCACAGCAAAAGCATCTTTAACCACTTGAGGACTGCGGTGTTAAATCCCTCTAGTGACCAGGCCAATTTATACTAAATGGGCCACTGCAGCTTTAAGGCCTCTCTAAAGGGCCGCACAACTCAGCACACAAGTGATTTCTCCCCCCACCCTTTTCTCCCCACCAACAGAGCCCTCTGTTGGTGGGGTCTGATCATTCCTCCAATGTTTATTTTTTCTTATAAATATTTTTCTTTTATATTTATATAAATTTGCTTATTTTTGTACTTTCCCTCCCTCCCCCCGACAGCCTATCACAGCTATCACTCCTGTGTCCCCCAGGGGGACAGCCCTGTCACACTGTTGTCCTCAGTAAAGCCCTGCCTTAGATCACAGCGCTGTACATAGTTATTAGACGGCACTGGAAGACTGAAGGCGGAGCCAATCGGTGTTGAGTATTCGCCACTGGAGTTTGCTACTAGTAATTAAACTGAACAATGAAATCCCTTAAAATAAGGGGGGTGTTCCATTAGGTGAGGGGTGAGTGTGGGTGGTGAGTAGCAGCTGTTAACTGGTGGTGTTTTGGATACCATAAGCAGTATGATTGTGTTAGGGCTTGCAATACTAATGTATAGTGAGCTCTGGCATTAAGAGCATCTTTAAATATACCGACAGGGCTCTACATTGGTTCCTTTACAGACCAATAGAAATTCTCCTCAGTTAGGATTCTCATTGGTTGGATAAATGACCAATTGGGAGTTTCAGTGTCATATTTAATGATGCTTTTTGCCAGGGCTTACGATACATTTGTACAGTGAATGCCGGCCATGGGGAGCAACATGTGCGGTGGGGTTCTTCAATCAACATCTAAGAGTATATTGGCATGTGATCATTCATTAAAGGTAAGTTTTGATTGTTAACCTGTTAACTTAACCTTCTGCCGACCGCGTCACGCCAATGGGCGTGGCCGCGGCGGCAGCCCCAGGACCGCCTAACGCCGATTGGCGTAAAGTCCTGGGGCTCTGTTTTGCAGGAGATCGCGCGCACGCTGCGTGTGCATCTCCTGCTTGAGGGCGGAGCTCCGCCCCACCTTCAGTCTCCGAGCAGCTATTGCCGCTCGGGAGACTGTTAGACGGTGTGATCGCCGTCTATTTACTTAGTGCAGCGCTGCGATCGGCAGCAGAGCTGCACTGGGGACAGCCGTGTGACACGGCTGTCCCCCTGGGGGACAAGAGAGCGATCGGCTCTCATAGGCAGAAGCCTATGACAGCCGATCGCATTCGCCATAATTGGCTGGCTGTGGGGAGGGAGGGAGGGAAGAAATTTAAAGAAACAGGGTTTTTAAAAAAAAAAAAACACAGACAACAACAATATTTATTATTAAAAAAATTAACATGGGGGGAGCGATCAGACCCCACCAACAGAGAGCTCTGTTGGTGGGGAGAAAAGGGGGGGGATCACTTGTGTGATGTGTTGTGCAGCCCTGCAGCTTAGCCTTAAAGCTGCAGTGGGCTATTTTTCTAAAAATGGCCTGGTCACTAGGGGGGTTTAGCACTGCAGTCCTCAAGTGGTTAAACTGGACGTATATATACGCATCCAATTTGAGCAATGCTATAGCAATTAATCCTGTCAATCAGCAGTTCGTTCATGGCAGGAATAACTTGGCAGAGATTGGTGAATGGGAACATGTGTTTCCAAAGCCAATCAAAGTGCTTTTCAATGAATAAACAATTAGAATGTTCAATCATATAAATGAAAGTAGAAAGTACATGTAAAAAACATTCACACACTTTCTGGTAGCACAGGATAATAAATTGGGGTTATCTAGTGGACAAGAAAATAAAAAATTAAATAAAGATACATTACAGAATACATCCTCCCTATATTTATTAACCCATTTTCCCCCTGTTTCTTCCCCTCCCCCTCCCCCCATAATTACCAAAATATAACACTTGGGGGGAAAAGCAATGTGACAGCATTTAAAAAAATACATAAACAGGTTATTTTTGGGACTCAACTATTTTAATATGTATGTCATCGGGTTATATTACTGTTATTTTAGCAAACAAGGGCTTGTAATCATTGATAGGCTACAAAAACACAAAACATAAAAAAATACACCTTTATTTTCAAATAGTATATTGTCACCATACATTGTACTAGGGACATAATTTAAATGCTGTGATAGCCAAGACTAATGGCCAAATAAAATGTGTGGGTTTTATCTACAGTAGCATTGTTTATTTTAAAACAATATGGGAAGAAATTGGTAAAATAGTATTTTTTTTTCATTTAATATGCACAGAAAATACATTAATTACCGAGAAAATGTATAATCCGCAAGAAGCCTAATTTTTGGTGAAGTAAAAAAAAGATATAGATCATTTAGGTGTGAAAAGCAGAGATAAAGTTATGGCCTAATCAATGTGTGGAGTGCCAAAAGGTGAAAATAGCTCTTGGCAGGAAGGGTAAAGTAGTCTGTGGGGTTAAGTGGATAATTGAGATTATTAAAATATATTTTTGTTTGGTCTCTAGTTTAACTCTGTGTGGTAATAAGTAAGGGGTACAAAAGTAACCGTATACCAATTTCAACGGGGTGAGCAAACATCTAGTGGTCCCCTTGTTGAAATGAACCAGCAGGTGCCACCATGAACCCTGAGCACTGGTGCTCATTGTCCATAATATGAAAAAGGGGTTTGGGGGAAGTGGGGGAGGCTTTGCAATCCCTGTCTCCCAGAGCCCTCCATATCATGGACCATGCAGGCTGGTATAGCTCAGGGTGCATAGGCTCATGCTCTCCAGGCTCTGATTTCTGGGTATACCAGACTAAAAGGAGAAAAAGTGTTAAGTGGGTTGGGGGTAGTGTTGGGCGAACAGTGTTCGCCACTGTTCGGGTTCTGCAGAACATCACCCTGTTCGGGTGATGTTCGAGTTCGGCCGAACACCTGATGGTGTTCGGCCAAACCGTTTGGCCACATGGCCGAACTAAGAGCGCATGGCCGAACGTTCCCCGAACGTTCGGCTAGCGCTGTGATTGGCCGAACGGGTCACGTGGTTCGGACCCGAACGCGCTCTGATTGGCCGAACTGTCACGTGGTTCGGGTAAATAAATACCCGAACCACGTCATATCTCCGCCATTTGTCTGTGGGTTTAGCTTTGGGTAGGCAGGCAGGGTAGTTCGCGCTCCAGCCACGCTAGCCAGGGTCCCCCCAGTCATTGTGTCGCTGCTGGGAATAGTAGTACACCGCTCGCTCAGCCACACTATATAGCATTCTGTTTACTGCCACTCTGTGTACCTCGCTCAGCCACACTATATAGCATTCTGTTTACTGCCACTCTGTGTCTGCTGGGAATAGTAGTACACCGCTCACCAGCCACTGTATAGCATTGTGCTCTGTGTCGCTGCTGGGAATAGTGGTACACCGCTCACCCGCCACTGTATAGCATTGTGCTCTGTGTCGCTGCTGGGAATAGTGGTACACCGCTCACCCGCCACTGTATAGCATTGTGCTCTGTGTCGCTGCTGGGAATAGTGGTACACCGCTCAGCCACACTATATAGCATTCTGTTTACTGTTCTGTGTCTGCTGGGAATAGTAGTACACCGCTCGCTCAGCCACACTATATAGCATTCTGTTTACTGCCACTCTGTGTACCTCGCACAGCCACACTATATAGCATTCTGTTTACTGCCACTCTGTGTCTGCTGGGAATAGTAGTACACCGCTCACCCGCCACTGTATAGCATTGTGCTCTGTGTCGCTGCTGGGAATAGTGGTACACCGCTCACCCGCCACTGTATAGCATTGTGCTCTGTGTCGCTGCTGGGAATAGTGGTACACCGCTCAGCCACACTTTATAGCATTCTGTTTACTGTTCTGTGTCTGCTGGGAATAGTAGTACACCGCTCGCTCAGCCACACTATATAGCATTCTGTTTACTGCCACTCTGTGTACCTCGCACAGCCACACTATATAGCATTCTGTTTACTGCCACTCTGTGTCTGCTGGGAATAGTAGTACACCGCTCACCCGCCACTGTATAGCATTGTGCTCTGTGTCGCTGCTGGGAATAGTGGTACACCGCTCACCCACCACTGTATAGCATTGTGCTCTGTGTCGCTGCTGGGAATAGTGGTACACCGCTCAGCCACACTATATAGCATTCTGTTTACTGTTCTGTGTCTGCTGGGAATAGTAGTACACCGCTCGCTCAGCCACACTCTATAGCATTCTGTTTACTGCCACTCTGTGTCTGCTGGGAATAGTAGTACACCGCTCACCCGCCCCTGTATAGCATTGTGCTCTGTGTCGCTGCTGGGAATAGTGGTACACCGCTCACCCGCCACTGTATAGCATTGTGCTCTGTGTCGCTGCTGGGAATAGTGGTACACCGCTCAGCCACACTATATAGCATTCTGTTTACTGTTCTGTGTCTGCTGGGAATAGTAGTACACCGCTTGCTCAGCCACACTATATAGCATTCTGTTTACTGCCACTCTGTGTACCTCGCTCAGCCACACTATATAGCATTCTGTTTACTGCCACTCTGTGTCTGCTGGGAATAGTAGTACACCGCTCACCCGCCACTGTATAGCATTGTGCTCTGTGTCGCTGCTGGGAATAGTGGTACACCGCTCAGCCACACTATATAGCATTCTGTTTACTGTTCTGTGTCTGCTGGGAATAGTAGTACACCGCTCGCTCAGCCACACTCTATAGCATTCTGTTTACTGCCACTCTGTGTCTGCTGGGAATAGTAGTACACCGCTCACCCGCCCCTGTATAGCATTGTGCTCTGTGTCGCTGCTGGGAATAGTGGTACACCGCTCACCCGCCACTGTATAGCATTGTGCTCTGGGTCGCTGCTGGGAATAGTGGTACACCGCTCAGCCACACTATATAGCATTCTGTTTACTGTTCTGTGTCTGCTGGGAATAGTAGTACACCGCTCGCTCAGCCACACTCTATAGCATTCTGTTTACTGCCACTCTGTGTCTGCTGGGAATAGTAGTACACCGCTCACCCGCCCCTGTATAGCATTGTGCTCTGTGTCGCTGCTGGGAATAGTGGTACACCGCTCACCCGCCACTGTATAGCATTGTGCTCTGGGTCGCTGCTGGGAATAGTGGTACACCGCTCAGCCACACTATATAGCATTCTGTTTACTGTTCTGTGTCTGCTGGGAATAGTAGTACACCGCTTGCTCAGCCACACTCTATAGCATTCTGTTTACTGCCACTCTGTGTCTGCTGGGAATAGTAGTACACCATTCACCCGCCCCTGTATAGCATTGTGCTCTGTGTCGCTGCTGGGAATAGTGGTACACCGCTCACCCGCCACTGTATAGCATTGTGCTCTGTGTCGCTGCTGGGAATAGTGGTACACCGCTCAGCCACACTATATAGCATTCTGTTTACTGTTCTGTGTCTGCTGGGAATAGTAGTACACCGCTTGCTCAGCCACACTATATAGCATTCTGTTTACTGCCACTCTGTGTACCTCGCTCAGCCACACTATATAGCATTTTGTTTACTGCCACTCTGTGTCTGCTGGGAACAGTAGTACACCGCTCACCCGCCACTGTATAGCATTGTGATCTGTGTCGCTGCTGGGAATAGTGGTACACCGCTCACCCGCCACTGTATAGCATTGTGCTCTGTGTCGCTGCTGGGAATAGTGGTACACCGCTCACCCACCACTGTATAGCATTTCTGTACTGCCACTGTACTGCTGCCAGTCAGCCTGTACTTTAAGGATAAGTGAAATGAGGAAGAAATCCGGTGAAAGAGGGAGGGGCAAGGGAAGAGGTGTTTCCCCTGACGGTTCACGTACAGGCCACAGGGGAGCACCCAAGAAAACCCACTCAATACCGCCCATGTTGTCCAGGACAACAACCCTCACAAATCCAAAAGAACAGGACCAGATAATTACTTGGATGACCTCTCAAGCGTCCAGCAGTGGGTTAAGCAGCACCAGCACATCACGCACGAGGTCCGAGTCCTCAGCCAGTTACAAGGAGCCAGTGGGCACAAAGCTGACACAACCGGCAGCGACACCACGCACACAACTGCCAGATAACCAGTCCGATGAATTACCTCAGGACACAATGGGGTATTCGCAGGAGCTATTCCCAGCCCAACAAACTTCCACCTTTCAAAGGTCAATGGAGGAACAGCCAGAAATGTTGTGCCCGGATTCACAACCATTAACTGTGGGAAATGCACCGCGCACTGAAATACGAGGAGGACTCGGAAACCCAAATCCCAGAGCAAGTTGGGCAGGAGGGGTTGCAATTGCAGGAGGTCGGCCGACAAGATCTGGAAGACGACGTTGGAGTGAGCTGCGCAGAAGTTGTTCTGGGGAGCTCTACTCCACGGCGGCGGCCCCCCACAATGACATATGACGAGTTTCAGGAGATGGAAGAGGAGGGTATGGACAATGTGGACAGAGACCCAGATTTTGTTTGTGAACGAGAACATCGCCGTCGTAGCAGCAGCACAGATGAGTCTGTTGAAGAACCCACTGCTGCACGAGTTCGCCTTGTGCCACAAGGTAGGCGGCGCGCAATTTCAGGCACCACAAGCGTGGAAGTTCAAGTGAGAGGCAAAAGAGGCGCAAACAGAAATCGCCAGCAAGGCAGGTGCTCCAAAGTCTGGGCTTTCTTTGAAGACTGCACTGAGGATGGTACTATGGCGATTTGCAAGGTGTGCAAGACCCGCCTGAGCAGGGGGAAAAGTATTAACAACCTCTCCACCACCAGCATGAGCCGCCACATGCTATCCAAACACCCCACTCTGTGGGCAAACGCGGCAGGACAGGGTACCAGCAACACTGCCTCCCTTGGGGTCACCAGACTCACCACCAGACCCGCCTCAGCAGCAGCAGTAGCCCAGCCATTGCGTGGTTCACAACATTCACAAACATCAGACGACGCTGACACTGTCACTTTCCGGACTAGTGCTCTTGAGGTCTCCCAGTGTTCATCAAACACAACAACCAACAGCCCTTCAGTGTGTAGCCCTACGATTCAGTTGTCTGTCTCGGAGATGTTTGATCGCAAGAGGAAATTGCCAGCAAATGACCCCCGGGCCGTGGCAGTAACAGCCAGCATAGCCAAGCTTCTGGCCTGTGAAATGCTGCCATATCGAGTGGTGGAGACAAACAGCTTCAAGGGCATGATGTCAGTGGCCATCCCACGTTACGTGGTTCCCAGCCGCTACCACTTTGCGCGCTCTGCAGTGCCTGAGTTGCATGAGCACGTGGTCAGTAAAATAACCTGAAGCTTGAAGAATGCCGTTGCCTGCAAGGTTCACCTCACCACTGACACCTGGACGAGTGCGTTCGGCCAGGGTCGATACATCTCCCTTACCGCGCACTGGGTGAACCTTGTGGAGCCTGGCAGCGAATCCTCACCTGCTACGGCGCGGGTGTTGCCCACGCCGCAAACAGCTGCACCGCCGTCCCTCCCACTGGATAACAACAGCAGCACCTACCTCTCTGACTCCTTCTCCTCCAACGCATCTCAAAGCTGTACCTCATCCGGAAACGCTAACCCAGCAGCAGTAGGATCGTGGAAGCAGTGCAGCACAGCTGTTGGCATGCGTCAGCAAGCGTTGCTGAAGCTGATCTGCCTTGGGGATAAGCAGCACACAGGGGAGGAAATTTGGAGGGGAATAAAGGAACAGACGGATTTGTGGCTGGCACCGCTGGACCTAAAACCGGGCATGGTTGTGTGTGATAATGGGAGTAATCTCATTCGCGCTTTAAGGTTGGCTAAGCTGACACACATCCCTTGCCTGGCGCACGTGATGAACCTAGTAGTTCAGCGGTTCCTGAGGACATACCCAGGCGTGGCCGATCTTCTATTGAAGGTGCGACGAGTGGCCAAACATTGCAGAAATTCCAGTACTGCTTCGGGTTCACTCGCCAAGATGCAGGAGCGCTTCAATCTCCCCCACCATCGCTTGCTGTGTGATGTCCCTACGCGCTGGAATTCTACGCTGCACATGCTAGCCCGCTTTTGCGAGCAGAAGAGTGCAGTGGTCCAGTACATGACGGCGCAGTACCGAGGCGCATCCGGACAGCTGCCAAGCTTCTGTGGATCCGATTGGGCCAACATGTTGGACCTCTGCCAAGTCCTCCAAAATTTTGAGCAATCCACGTTGCTTGTGAGCAGTGACAACTCTTCAGTCAGCATTACCATACCACTGCTGTGTTTACTGAAGAGGTCAATGTTGAAAATCAAGGAAACAGCTGTCATGATGCAACTGGGGGAATCTGAAGGAGAAAACGATCAGCGTGATGGTACCAACATCAGGCCATCCGCATCAGGAAACGCTGGCCCCAGCAGCTATGACGAAGAAGAGGAGGAGGAACAGCTGGAGTTGGAGCAGGAATTTCCTGCCACCACTGACGAGGGCCAGAGCGGTGCACGTTGGACTTCCACAATTCAGCGCGAATGGTCAGCAGAAGCAGACCAGGAAGAAGGTGACGACTATGATGCATCACAACAACTATCACAACGCTCACAAGAGGATGATGAGGATTCTGGCAGGACTCTGGCACACATGGCTCAATTCATGCTAGACTGCATTAAACGCGACCCACGCATTGTGCGCATTCTGGACAGCACCAATTACTGGGTTTATACCCTTCTGGATCCACGGTACAAACACAATGTTCCAAAACTGCTTGAAGAAAGAGTCAGACAGGTCAAAATGGAAGAATACCAGCAGGCCCTTGTGGAGACTTTAGAGAGGAGATTGACATCCTCCCCCTCCTCTAGCCAGTTGTACGCCGACAGACTGACTTCCGCAAACCCAGGACGACCAGGAGGGCAGCAAACAACACAAGCCGCAGCTAGTGCCCAAAAGGGAATGGTATCGGCAGTGTCCTTGGAGTGGGAAAATGTTATGACACCCATGCAGCAGCAGCCCACAGAACAGCAAGCGTGCAGATCCACCTCCAACACCGATCGCCTGGAGAAGATGGTCAAGGACTACATGTCAGATGGCGTAGCTGTGTTGAACAATCCATCTGCACCCTTCAACTATTGGGTATCGAAGCTAGACACCTGGCACGAACTGGCAATGTACGCAATAGAGGTGCTGGCTTGCCCGGCAGCCAGCGTTATGTCGGAACGCTGTTTCAGTGCTGCCGGAGGCATCGTCACAGATCGGCGTATCCGCCTCTCCACAGAAAATGCAGACCGTCTGACTCAAATTAAAATGAATCAATCCTGGATTGGAAACGACTACGCAACACTCCTGGACCCCAACCAAGTAACATGAACAATGACCATCTGTGATGGGTTAGCGTTTCCGGTCCCTGTTTATTGAACCTCTCATCTTTATTACATTTATGACTGCATGGCGGCAAAAAGCATTGCTATATCCGCACGCTATTTGTCCTCATTCAAGGCCTGGGATGTTGTGTATCAAAAAGCGTGGCCTTCTCCTCCTGCGGCTCCTCCTGTTCCCTCACGTGTGCTGCTGCTGCTGCTGCTGGGTTAGCGTTTCCGGTCCCTGTTTATTGAACCTCTCATCTTTATTACATTTATGACTGCATGGCGGCAAAAAGCATTGCTATATCCGCACGCTATTTGTCCTCATGCAAGGCCTGGGATGCTGTGTCTCAAAAAGCGTGGCATTCTCCTCCTGCGCCTCCTCCTGTTCCATCACGTGTGCTGCTGCTGCTGGGTTAGCGTTTCCGGTCCCTGTTTATTGAACCTCTCATCTTTATTACATTTATGACTGCATGGCGGCAAAAAGCATTGCTATATCCGCACGCTATTTGTCCTCATGCAAGGCCTGGGATGTTGTGTCTCAAAAAGCGTGGCCTTCTCCTCCTGCGGCTCCTCCTGTTCCCTCACGTGTGCTGCTGCTGCTGCTGCTGCTGGGTTAGCGTTTCCGGTCCCTGTTTATTGAACCTCTCATCTTTATTACATTTATGACTGCATGGCGGCAAAAAGCATTGCTATATCCGCACGCTATTTGTCCTCATGCAAGGCCTGGGATGCTGTGTCTCAAAAAGCATGGCCTTCTCCTCCTGCACCTCCTCCTGTTCCATCACGTGTGCTGCTGCTGCTGGGTTAGCGTTTCCGGTCCCTGTTTATTGAACCTCTCATCTTTATTACATTTATGACTGCATGGCGGCAAAATGCATTGCTATCCGCACGCTTCTTGTCCTCATGCAAGGCCTGGGTTGTGTCTCAAAGCGTGGCCTTCTCCTCCTGCGCCGCCCTCCTCCTGTTCCATCACGTGTGCTGCTGCTGGGTTAGCGTTACGGTTACCGGTCCCTTTTCCTGGAACCTCTTATCTGTATTACATTTATGACTTCATGGCGACAAAAAGCATGTTACCTGTGCAAAGAAACATGACATTTTCCGCATTTAAAAGACAGTTTTTCCTTTGAAACTTTACAATCAATTTTCTCAAAAACTATAAGCTCTTTTTCAAATATTTTTTTTCCTCTTGTACCCACTCCCAAGGTGCACATACCCTGCAAATTTGGGGTATGTAGCATGTAAGGAAGCTTTACAAAGCACGAAAGTTCGGGTCCCCATTGACTTCCATTATGTTCGGAGTTCGGCGCAAACACCCGAACATCGCGGCGATGTTCGGCGAACGTTCGCAAACCCGAACATCTAGGTGTTCGCCCAACACTAGTTGGGGGCACCCCACTTCATTCTTTTAAATGTATTTATTTTAATGCAAATCAGAGATATGTTTACCATGGATCCTTATACAGCAGTATTTTGTCAAAAACATTATAGTCTTTTTGATTTTTTTTTCTCTTGTTTCCACTATTTTCCTTAACACACCAAGCAAATTTGGTGATTACAGAGCATGTATGGAGGATTTGCATTAACCGTTTAAGTCCTCCTTGACTTCTCAGCAGCTTTTGACACAGTAGACCATTCCCTACTCCTCCAGTCCCTCCAGTCCATGGGCATTCCCGACCTCGTCCTGACCTGACTTTCATCCTACCTCTCCAACCGCTCCTTCACAACCTCCTTCAACGAGTCCTCATCCACCCCTAACCACCTCTTGGTGGGAGTCCCCCAAGGCTTGGTCCTTGGCCCCCTACTGTTCTCCCTATACACAGCCTCCATTGCCAAGGTTATCTCCTCTATGGGTTTTAATTATCATCTGTATGCAGATGACACCCAGATCTACCTCCACACCCCTGACATATCCACCACTACCATGGACAAGGTCTTCTTCTGCCTATCAGCCATCTCCTCCTGGATGTCCGCTAGGTTCCTGAAACTAAATCTAGACAAAACAGAATTTATGATCTTCCCACCCTGGCCATGCCTAAACCTCCCAGATGTGTATGTCACTGTTAACCACACTACCATTCGCCCTACCTCTCAAACCCGCTGTCTGGGTGTCACCCTGGACTCTGCACTCTCCTTCACTCCCCACATCCAAAACCTCACAAAGTCCTGCAACTTTCACCTCCATAACATCTGCAAGATCCGCCCTTTCCTGACCTCTGCCACCACCAAACTCCTCATCCATGTCCTCATAATTTCCCGCCTTGACTACTGCAATGCCCTTCTGTCTGGTCTCCCTACGACCCGAATTGCCCCGCTGCAGTCCATCATGAATGTGGCAGCCAGAATTATCCACTCCTCCCATCGCTCCACCATGGCAGATCCCCTCTGTGTATCCCTTCATTGGCTTCCTATCCAGTCCAGAATCGAATTCAAGATACTGTGTCTGACTTAAAAATCTGTCCACAAAACCTGTCCAACCTACATTTCCGATCTCACTCAGAGGTACACACCTAGCCGCTCACTCCACTCCTCCAATGAACTTCCCCTGACTGCCCCCCGAATCACCCAGTCACATGCACGCCTCCAGCACTTCTCAAGAGCTGCTCCAACACTATAGAATTTACTACTTCCCCCCATTAGGGCAGTCCCCTCCTTCAACATCTTCAGGAAGGCCCTCAAAACTCACCTTTCCACTCTGGCCTACCACCCAGGGATGGTCGTAGTCAGCCAACTTCGCTACGCTGGAAATACATGTAGTTTTACGCAATTACGCTTCGCCAAACTACAGCTTCGAAATCAAATATTCGCTTTGTATGCATTTCGTAGACTATGTTAAAATACGCAATTACGCGTAGTGCGAAGCATAGTGCATGCGGATGCTTATGCCCGCATGCAGAAAATTTTACTCAGTAATTCCTCTTTCTAAATGCTTATACCGGGAACTCTTGTATGCGTACATTCCCTTTTCCAATGGGTAAATTTATAAGCATACAATTGCACGCGGAAAATTATATGCGAATAACGCATTCGTAGTTCACTATGCGATACACATGTTAACTACGCATAGTGGGCGTAAGCTACGCGTAGCGGTACTTCACTATGCGTAAGTTCGTAAGCGTAGTTTTGAAACTTCACCTACGAACTACGATGCATAGATGCGAACTACGATGCATAAATTCGCACTGGTGTAGTTTCTGCTCATCACTGCTACCACCCCTCACAAGTGCTCTAAACCCGCAGCTGAACTCTGGTCCCTACCTGTCGTGTCCCTACCTCTCCCTCTAGATTGTAAGCCTTCGGGCAGGGTCCTCCTCCTTTTGTGTCCTACCTGATCATGCACCTGCATTACTGTGCACCCATGCTATGCATTTGAGTGAACTCCACTTGCCTAATCTCCATGCTCCCATCCAGTGACTGACTAAACATTACTGTGTACTCATACTGTGCTGTGTTATCTGTTTTTTCTTGTTTTCCTGTGTTGTCGTATTGCAGCATGCCACCCCTAAATATTGTCTGTAACCTAAACTAATGTCCTGTGTAATATGTTGGCACTTTATAAATACAATAAATAAATAAAATAAATAAGTTGTCCATTTAAGTTGGCCCATTAACTTTAATGCAATTTTGCAAGAACAGTCTTGTCAAACATTTGCAGAACCATCCAAAGTTTAAGGAAATTCTCAAAAGACTGCTAGACACATTCTGCCCCATCTCTACTTTCTTTACTACTTCCTCAGTGTCCAGAGTTTCCTATGAACAATGGTCAATCATAGAATCATTACAATTGATTCCTAATAACGCCATAGCAGTTGTAAAAGCAGCTTGTGTACTCCATCAGTAATTTCCTGTCAACTCATATTAAGTTGGAGGAAACAGGTTGTCCTGAGAAAATTTGACTTTGGTGTCATCAGCATAGAGGTGCTAATGAAAACCAGAAGACCATAGTAATTTTCTTGGGTCATGAATGGAAAATAGAAGAGAACTTTTTGCACACCAGCAGACAGCTGGCATGGAGAGACGTTATTATTAGTAGTTATTGCTGTAGAAAATAGTGAAAGAAAGTCAAGACAGATAAGAGGGCATCCAAGAGTGTGCTTGGCCTTAGATTCCTAAAGAGAACACCTAGAGAAGCAGAGCATGTTTTACACTGTCAAAGGCAGAGGAAATATGGGTATGCGGAATGGCCTTAGTATTTTGCCACCTAGAGGGCATTAGTGATTTTAGTAAGAACGGTTTCAGTAAAGTGGCGGGGGTAGAAGCCAGACTGAAGGAGATCAATCAAGGTGTTATTAGAAAGTCAGACAGGGATCATGATGGCTATCCTTAAAACAACCTTTGACAGAAAAGTCTAAAGGCTTTAGAAGTCCCCAGGGAAGTGGATTCTCTGTAGATTAGACCAAGCTCCACACAGCCATGTCTTGTATACTGGAAACAGTCCAGTTCTGGTATTACAATAGCTAAGTTGTCTACTAACCATTGTTTTCTCATCCCACATTTTACACAGATTTTTGACAATTCTGGGGTATCAATACAGAGAAAAAGCATTCAGTAGCAGGCATGGCCAGTCCCAACAGATGGGGTGCTTATTTGGAACACTCGGCACACAATGATTACACAACTTCCTAACACACCACACTACACAACACAGCACCCTAACTGTTATTGATCCCATTGAGCATACTATCACAACAACTATTAATGAATCACAATTAAAGGAACACGATCAAACCAAGTGTTCTAAAATGACAGTGTACAAATAATTTCTAAGTGGCTGTGTAAACATTTTCCTACTTTTCATGTTAAATATCAGAGGCAAAAGCTTTACTTCATTGTGTGTAGATTTTGGAATGTTTCATTTTTTGCAAAGGTGAATCTCTGTTTCAACATTACACCGTTTTTTTGCATGTCAGACTGCAGAGCTACTGTATATGAAAAGCCTCTGGTGTCAGGTTTCACACACAATTACAGATGTTTATGTTGCACATAAGATACATTTCTTCTGCTCTCGTGCAGACAGCTCAGTTAGAAACACAGGCAGCTGCCAGTGAGAGCTTTCTCTCATACAGGGTTAACAGATGTAGTGTGAGGGAATCCCCTCCCCCCATGGTTCACTTGTCTGTCAATTTTGGTGTCAGTAAAGTGCGAAAGGAATTTGATAACAGTAAACAAAGAGATAAGCATTCAAATGCATATATCAATACTTAGCAGCACTTCCCAAACAATTTCTATCTCATTTAAAAAAAAAATGTTAATCGATAGTGTTCCTTTAACCTCCTTCAGTCGATTTTCACCTTATGCATCTGAGCAATTTGTACCTCCTATTCATTCCCCAATAACTTTAACACTAATTATCACAATGCATTGATCTATATCTTATTTTTTCCACCACTAATTAGGCTTTCTTTGGGTGGTACATTTTGCTAAGAATGATTTTTTTCTAAATGCATTTTAAAAGGAATATTAAGAAAAAAATGAAAAAAAATCATTATTTCTCAGTTTTCGGGCCATTATAGCTTTAAAATAATACATGCAACCATAATTAAAATACACACATTTTATTTGACAATTTGTCCCAGTTATTACACCATTTACATTATGTTCCTATCACATATGTATGGTGCCAACATTTTATTTGGAAATAAAGGTGCGTTTTTTCAGTTTTGCGTCCATCACTATTTACAAGCTTATAAATTAAAAAAATATTAGTAATATACCCTCTTGACATGCATATTAAAAAAGTAGAGACCCTTAGGTAACTATTTATGTTTGTTTTTTTAAATTGTATTTTTTTTTTTTGTTAAAAATTTTATTTGTGTATTTGTTTGGGTGTGGGAGGTGAACAGTTAATTTTAAATGTAATTTATTGTGTTTTGTTTGCAAAAAAAAATGTATGTACATGTAGTTGTACTATTTGGCCACAAGATGGCCACAGTCAATTTTTTTTATTACATCTTGTAAGCTAGCACTCTTGCTTATAGGAATTATAAGGCAGACGTGATTTTTTGGGGGGGTTCAGAAAGACCGCGGATTCTCATAAGAAGCTGTCGGTCTTTCTCTCTGGGCTAACGTGGGGTGGCACGGGAGCGCACAGCAGCAGCCTTTTGGATGTGACAGTCGCTTCCAAAAAGCTAAAATGGTTAATGAACCACATGCCCCAATGTAACGATTGGGTGTTGCAACTCAGACGTCTGATTATTAGGTGATCTGCAGTATCACCAATAATACAGACACTATACCTGATTATGTGGTGATCTGCAGAATCACCAATAATGCAAGTATAGCTATCAAAGTTACTGTGTAAATGGTGCTTGGTGCAACAGTAAGAAATAATTAGATAGACCTTACCAGAGGAGCTGAAAGGTCTATCAGAGACTGTAACTGAATAGTTTGACTGAACCTTACCAGAGGAGCTGGTAAGGTACTAACTAAGTAAGTGACTGTATAGTTTGACCAGACCTTTCCAGAGAAGCTGGCAAGGTACTATCAGTCACTAATGAAAAAGCAAAACCTCACCAGAGGAGCTGGTTGGTAAAATAACTATAAACACCTCACCAGTGGCGAGGGCCCACTGGTGAGTAGAGAGGTCAGACAGGCAAGGTTCGGCAATAGAGAGGTAATACAGTACAGAATCGTATGGCAGAAGAGTCATGAGTAATCAGGCAGAGGTTCAGCAACTTAAGATAGATAGGCAGAGGTACAGAAACGATAAGCAATAGCAAGGCCAGAGGATAGCCAAAATCATACACAGGTAATCAATAACAATATAACAATAGTCCTAGTCTTGTGTGAAATCCCTGGTTTCCTCCCAGATCAAAGCACACTGGATACTATTCTAAGGTCTGAGCGCTAACACAAAGTATTCACAACAGCAGACAACGACTGAATGAAGAACGAAGGCGTATGAAGCAGAGGAAGAATCTTGGCCGTGCCCACCTCGGAATCCGCCAATCCGAGCGGTGAGAGTCACCTCTGACGTCAGCCAACCGGCAGGTCAGCTGACGCTCCTTCTCCCAGCATAAAGGTCCTGTCTCCGAGCGCACCCGCGCGAGACCGAGACCCTATGAGCAGGAGACAATACCGTTCCCGGCGTGCTAGACGCCGACGGAACGGATGAGGCCTGAGTACATGAAAGAAAGGCAGCTGCGGATATACCCTGCATGTCCGCAGCCACCATGTCAGCAGTTGTTACACCCAACATTCTAAGTAGGTTTGCTATACTGTGTAGCACAGAAGGTGAACTACAACTCCAAGTTGAAATTGTAACAATCTTACCTTCCAGCAGCAGGTCCTGTGGCATCTTCGGCGTGGTCTTGGCGAGCGGTGGGATTTCGCAGCAGGCGTCCTCTGGCGGCATCCCCGGCATCCCTCCAGCGGTATCTTTCGGCTCGCTTATAGGCTCAGGAGGAGGGTAAGGGAGGGTGGCAAGTGACGTCACATGTGACATCACTAATTGGGGGTGGTTCTGGGGTTTTGAGAGATGTACTGAAGGCCAGTGATTTCAGTCACTCACTGGCCTTGATTCTAATCAGTTCGCTGGTTTTTGGCCTAGCCAGCTACCTTTTGAGCTACATTTATATATTGTGTAGACGCACAATATATATGTACTGTAGTTAGTCAGTCCTTGTTGTTTTCATTCATTGATAGCTGTAATTGTAATTAATTCGTAATATCCTCCTGATATTATTGAAGTATCATCTATTGTGTGATTTATCTGTGTACCGACTTTTTGCCTGTTTCCTGACCTCGCCTCTGTCTAGCCCTTTTTACTGCAGCTATCTGATTTATGTTACCGACTCGGCCTGTCCCTGACTCTGTTACTGTCTGATCCTCGCAATACGACTGACATCTGATACACGTGTATGACCCAGCTTGAATTTGACTACGATTTAGCTTAAGGGCTCTGTACCTCGATACCTTACTTGTGCACAAGTTCTGACCGTTCTAAGACTACGCATTGTACTGTGATTGTGAATTTATCTGTACGTTTCTCGTCACGCACCAGCGTGATAGAAATGCAGTGCTCAGCAGGATACTGGATAGACAACAAGTCCCGGAAGTAGACTCATGATAGGCTTCCAAGACCACCTGGAGAAAGGGTAAATAGATCTGCACTCAGATGCAAGAACTGGAAAGTCTTTATTCTTCAGATGGTCAGATCTTCACTCGGTCATGACTTCTCCAAAACAGGGTGTCTGAATACAGGTTGCTTTAGCTTTAAAGGGACTCAGAGATGAAGTAATAGAATAGATTTATACATACCTGGAGCTTCCTCCAGACCCATCCACATGGATCACTCCCACACCGCCGTACTCAGCCTTCTCTATCACCAGTACTGGGTCTCGTAACTTCGGCCAGTCACGTCCAGTTTTACGCATGTGGTGTGACTCCCTCGGTCTCTCTGGCACCTGCTTTACGCAGGCGTCTGCACAGAACGGAGGGAGCGCACTGTGCTTGCTCAGACTGGCCCTGTCTGGCCGAAGTTACAGGACACGGTACCGGCAATAGAGAAGGCTGAGGACAGTGGTGTGGGAGTGATCCATGCTAATGGGGCTGGAGGAAGCCCCAGGTATGTATTAATCTATTATGCTACTTTATCTCTGGGTCTCTTTAACCACTTCAGGATGAGAGCAATTTTAGAATATCAGCGCTGCTCCCATTCATTCGCCAATAACTTTATTACTCCTTATCACAGATAAATGATCTATATATTGTTTTTTTCTGGACAAATTTAGGCTTTTAGTGTGTTTAGTAAATACCTAATTTTCTATGCATTTTACAGGGAAATTAAGGTAGAAAATAGAAAAAACACACTATTTATCTATTTACATCCATTATAGCTTTACAATAAATAGTGCTAAGTATAAGTTAAACCCACAAATTGTATTTGCTTATCTATCCTAGTTATTTCAACATTTAGATTATGTTCCTAGCACAATGTATGGTGACAATATTGTATCTAGGAATTAAGGTGCATTTTTCTGTGTTGTGTTTTTTTATTTCTCATTGTTCACCATTACGAGACCTTATTTGCAAAAATAACAGTAACATACCCTCATGGTATACATACTTAAAAAGCCAAGTTTCTAAGATAACAATACATGTTTTTTCTCTCATATTCTGTCACTTTGTTTTCATTTTACAGGTCTTATATTTTGGTATAGCATATGCGAAAAATGCAATTGCTTTTGATACAGTTTTAGACTAAAAAGAATACACAAGACATGGGCATCAACCCTAAAGCTTTGTAAACTCCATTCTACAACTTATCAGGGTTAAAATGTTACCAGTTATATCTCTTGTAGTTTTGGTAAGACTTTCCCAATTTTGACATGTGTGCAAGCTTTAAGACACACCAAAATTTATTCTACAACTCTTCACGGTTAAAATGATACCACATATGCTTCATTTAGTAACAAACTGGTGGTGTACTCTCCACAACTACACTGGACGTATATATCCATCAAGATAGGCTTAAAGGATACTGCAGCCGAAAGGCTGCAGAGAGATAAAACCTGCATTGTGTAGGTAAAGAAAAGTACATACTCACCGCTCCCCTCGCTCCCTGCCGTCGGGTCCCGCTCATCAGCCACAGCTCCCGGTACTGGCCGACTTTCCTGACCCCTGACCCGGACATACTGCGCCGCACATGCGCAGTATGTCCTGTAATCTTCGCTTCTGGCGTCACATCAAGACGCCAAAAGTACGGACACTCCCCCGCCTCCTGCGTGTGCGCTCCAGCGGCTCCACTATAAAGCTAGCATGTAGCTTTATAGTGAAGCCGCTGGAGCGCACACGCAGGAGGCGGGGTAGTGTCCGTACTTTTGGCGACTTGATGTGACGCCAGAAGTGAAGATTACAGGACATACTGCGCATGTGCGGCGCAGTATGTCCGGGTCAGGGGTCAGGAGAGTCGGCCAGTATCGGGAGCTGTGGCTGACGAGTGGGACCCGACGGCAGGGAGCAAGGGGAGCGGTGAGTATGTACTTTTCTTTACCTACACAATGCAGGTTTTATCTCTCTGCAGCCTTTCGGCTGCAGTATCCTTTAAGTGGTTAAGCACTTGAGGAAGGCTGTGTTAAACCCCCTAGTGACCAGGCCATTTTTCAATAAATAGGCCACTGCAGCTTAAAGGCCTCGCTGCAGGGCCGCACAACTCAGCACACAAGTGATTCCCCCGCCCTTTTCTCCCCACCAACAGAGCACTCTGTTGGTGGGGTCAGATCGCCCCCAGATGTGTTTATTTATTTATTATAAATATTTATTTTATTTTTGTTAAATCTTCCTATTTTTTAAATTATTTTAATTGTGGAGATACGTGTGCGCTCTCCTGAAAAGCCCATTCCCAGCCGTTCACGCCAGTCGGCATGGAGCGTTCCTGGGGCTGCTGCACTGCTCACGCCAATTGGCGTGGAACATTCGGCAAGAGGTTAAGTTCTCAGAACAAAAACAACTGGACATCATATTATTATTCTTTCATCTCGAAGGATAGGCAAAGTCTTAAGATGTGCCCCATTGTCTACTTCCCTAATAAGGCCCATATGCAATTCACTTTTTCTCCTGAGTTTTCTCCTAGGAGATAATTTTTCATCTTCAAATTAAAATAACTTTTTAGCACTTGGAAAAAGTACCAAAAAGTAGGTGAAAAAGTACTGTCAAACTTATTTTGGATTTTTGTTTTCTTGCTGGTGGTTTAAAAGGCATTTTATTTAGACGTTGTCAAAATATCACCTAGGAGAAAATTCAGGTGAAAAAGTTAATTGCATATGGCCCTAAGAGTAATAATGAAGTAGAGAACATGGGAGGAGTTTGTGTTGCAGAAGTGGAAGGTATATTATTGTCTTGAAAGTGCTTGGAATGTTTCTCCTCTGTGGATACACTAAGCTGAAAAGGACATGGCGGGATACCGCTAGGAAAGCAGACAAAGCAGTTTTCATGTAGTCATGCACAGTCATGAAAAAAAGAACATAAACCATCTTTTAATTCTAAGGTTTTGTGTATCAGGACATAACGATCAATCATTCAGTCTTTAGTAGGTCTTAAAATTAGGTAAATACAATGTCAGATTTACAACAACATATGACATATTATATTTCAAAGACTAAGTCAAAATACAGAAGCTGAGTGTGAAAAACTAAGTACACCCTTTCCACATATTTTGGAATTAAGAGTAAAAGTTAGCAGCAGCCAGATACTCTTGAAATACACTTGATTAATTGATCGTCAGAAGGTGTGACCACCTCTATAAAAGCAGAGGTTTTAGCAAATTTCTGGTCTGGATCATTAAGGACAAACACAATGCGAACAAGAAATGTCCTGGCTCATAAACTCTTAAAGGACAACCAAGGTGACATGTGACAGGATGAGATAGACATGTGTATGTTCAGTGCCAAGCACACAAATGACTACGCTGCATTCTTTTTTTTTCTTTCTATGCTTGAAAAAGTTAAAAAATAAGGTATGCAAGTGACAGTTTCTGTCCGGGTTGGGACTGGGTCTGACGATAGCATAACCCTCACTGATAAGGAATTACAAACATAAAACATTTTTCTGTCAGTTAATGGCTTCTGGGAGCAGAAAAGAGATAAAAAAGATAAAAAAAAAGAGATAAAAAAGGTCAATAGTGCATATATTTGAGCTCTGGCATACTTCAGTGAAGGTGTGATTGAGCAGAGACAATGAAACAGTCAAAACTTAAAAACTAAATTCAAATATAAAATAAAACTGTGGGATATCTAAAACAAGTCAATCTTGATGTCTATGAACTCCACCGAAGGACCGGCACCACTCAATGTATTTAATAGCTCTTTATAGCTTTATTGGCATCAATATGATAGCAACGACAGACGCTGTTTTGGCCCCCATGGGCCTTTTTCAAGTTGCACAGGATCATCAAATGACCACATGAAAAATACACATATATATAGTCAAATAACAATTACCCATGAATCCTCCATCAACCAATCACTAACACGCTATAGCAGAGGACCTGATGGAAGACTCAAGTTAAAAATAAAACACCAATGAAAGAACAGTGTTCAAATTTAAACCTCACCAACCATGAAATCAAGAGGAGTTCCCCCAAAGACATCACCGCTGTTGTAACGGTCCCAAACGAGCAATGTGACGTCATGATCACATGACAGGTCACATGCCCTAGTCAGCTGACCGCTGCCGACCAGAGCGCAAAGCGTAAAAAACGTTGCATAGCCGCAACAAAAGCGGACGGCGCTACACGTAATCAGCTGACCGCAGCTCTCTATGCGTAACATACGACGCATGTATGCAATCAGGCGGGAGGTGCTCAGAAAATTTCCGGCAACGCCCCCATGCGCGCAATAACAAAAACAGGCTTTATGGATGGGCGGAGCTGGAGGCGGCAATAGGTAACGAAGTTACCAAGCAACCAAAGTAAACAAGGCGCGTAAATACAGCGCTATATCAAATAGCCAAGCCAAAACTCAGCACTCACCCATCCACGATTTTAACCACTTAACGACCGCCCACTGCACATGGGCGGGCGGAAAGTGGACCCCGCATGGACCAGCTCATGCCCAGAGGCGGCGGTCCTTGTAGGGGCATGGGCGGCGCGATCGCATCATTCGTGACGCGATCGGCCACCGGCGACTGGCTCCGCCCCCCTCGCGCTGTAACCCGCCGGTCGTTCGGAAGCACCGGCGGGTTACTAGCACCCAGATCGCCGCATACAAAGTGTATAATACACTTTGTAATGTATACAAAGTGTATTATACAGGCTGCCTCCTGCCCTGGTGGTCCCAGTGTCCGAGGGACCACCAGGGCAGGCTGCAGCCACCCTAGTCTGCACCCAAGCACACTGATTCCCCCCCCGCCCCCTGACCGCCCACAGCACCCCTCAGACACCCCCCAGTCCCCTGTTTGCACCCAATCACCCCCCTAAACACCCATCAATCACTCCCTGTCACTATCTGTCAACGCTATTTTTTTTTATTCCCTAAACTGCCCCTGCTCCCTCCTGATCACCCCCCACCCCTCAGATTCTCTCCAGACCCCCCCCCCCCGTGTACTGTATGCATCTATCCCCCTGATCACCTGTCAATCACCTGTCAATCACCTGTCAATCACCCATCAATCACCCATAAATCACCCCCTGTCACTGCCACCCATCAATCAGCCCCTAACCTGCCCCTTGCGGGCAATCTGATCACCCACCCACACCAATAGATCGCCCGCAGATCCAATGTCAGATCACCTCCCAAGTGCAGTGTTTACATCTGTTCTCTACCCTAAACACCCACTAATTACCCATCAATCACCCATCAATCACCCCCTATCACTACCTGTCACTGTTACCCATCAGATCAGACCCTAATCTGCCCCTTGCGGGCACCCAATCACCCGCCTACACGCTCAGATTGCCCTCAGACCCCCCTTATCAATTCGCCAGTGCAATATTTACATCTGTTCTTCCCTGTAATAACCCACTGATCACCTGTCAATCACCTGTCAATCACCCATCAATCACCCCCTGTCACTGCCACCCATCAATCACCCCCTGTCACTGCCACCCATCAATCAGCCCCTAATCTGCCCTTTGCGGGCAATCTGATCACCCACCCACACCAATAGATCGCTCGCAGATCCGACGTCAGATCACCTCCCAAGTGCAGTGTTTATATCTGTTCTCTACCCTAAACACCCACTAATTACCCATCAATCACCCATCAATAACCCCCTATCACCACCTGTCACTGTTACCCATCAGATCAGACCCTAATCTGCCCCTTGCGGGCACCCAATCACCCGCCTACACGCTCAGATTGCCCTCAGACCCCCCCTTATCAATTCGCCAGTGCAATATTTACATCTGTTCTTCCCTGTAATAACCCACTGATCACCTGTCAATCACCTGTCAATCACCCATCAATCACCCCCTGTCACTGCCACCCATCAATCACCCCCTGGCACTGCCACCCATCAATCAGCCCCTAACCTGCCCCTTGCGGGCAATCTGATCACCCACCCACACCAATAGATCGCCCGCAGATCCGACGTCAGATCACCTCCCAAGTGCAGTGTTTACATCTGTTCTCTACCTTAAACACCCACTAATTACCCATCAATCACCCCCTGTCACTGCTACCTATCAGATTAGACCCCTATCTGCCCCTAGGGCACTCAATCACCCACCCACACCCTCAGAACTCCCTCAGACCCCAGCCCTGATCACCTCGCCAGTGCATTGCTTGCATCTATTCCCCCCTCTAATCACACCTTGAGACACCCATCAATCACCTCCTGTCACCCCCCTAGCACTCCTATCCATCAGATCAGGCCCAATACAATCTGTCATCTAAAAGGCCACCCTGCTTATGCTTACCGGTTCCACAAAATTCGCCCCCTCATAGACCACCTGTCATCAAAATTTGCAGATGCTTATACCCCTGAACAGTCATTTTGAGACATTTGGTTTCCAGACTACTCACGGTTTTGGGCCCGTAAAATGCCAGGGCGGTTCAGGAACCCCACAAGTGACCCCATTTTAGAAAAAAAGACACCCCAAGGTATTCTGTTAGGTGTTATTTTTTGTCAAAAGTTAGCGGAAATTGATTTTTATTGTTTTTTTTTACAAAGTGTCATTTTTCACTAACTTGTGACAAAAAATAAAATCTTCTATGAACTCGCCATACACCTAACGGAATACCTTGGGGTGTCTTCTTTCTAAAATGGGGTCACTTGTGGGGTTCCTATACTGCCCTGGTATTTTAGGGGCCCTAAACCGTGAGGAGTAGTCTAGAAAACAAATGCCTCAAAATGACCTGTGAATAGGACGTTGGGCCCCTTAGCGCACCTAGGCTGCAAAAAAGTGTCACACATGTGGTACCGCCGTACTCAGGAAAAGTAGTATAATGTGTTTTGGGGTGTATTTTTACACATACCCATGCTGGGTGGGAGAAATATCTCTGTAAATGGACAATTGTGTGTAAAAAAAATCAAACAATTGTCATTTACAGAGATATTTCTCCCACCCAGCATGGGTATGTGTAAAAATACACCGCAAAACACATTATACTACTTCTCCTGAGTACGGCGGTACCACATGTGTGGCACTTTTTTACACCCTAAGTACGCTAAGGGGCCCAAAGTCCAATGAGTACCTTTAGGATTTCACAGGTCATTTTGAGACATTTGGTTTCAAGACTACTCCTCACGGTTTAGGGCCCCTAAAATGCCAGGGCAGTATAGGAACCCCACAAATGACCCCATTCTAGAAAGAAGATACCCAAAGGTATTCCGTTAGGAGTATGGTGAGTTCATAGAAGATTTTATTTTTTGTCACAAGTTAGCGGAAAATGACACTTTGTGAAAAAAAAACAATTAAAATCAATTTCGCTAACTTGTGACAAAAAAATAAAATCTTCTATGAACTCACCATACTCCTAACGGAATACCTGGGGGTGTCTTCTTTCTAAAATGGGGTCATTTGTGGGGTTCCTATACTGCCCTGGCATTTTAGGGGCACTAAACCGTGAGGAGTAGTCTTGAAACAAAAATGACCTGTGAAATCCTAAAGGTACCCATTGGACTTTGGGCCCCTTAGCGCAGTTAGGGTGCAAAAAAGTGCCACACATGTGGTATTGCCGTACTCAGGAGAAGTAGTATAATGTGTTTTGGGGTGTATTTTTACACATACCCATGCTGAGTGGGAGAAATATCTCTGTAAATGGACAATTGTGTGTAAAAAAAATCAAACTATTGTCATTTACAGAGATATTTCTCCCACCCAGCATGGGTATGTGTAAAAATACACCCCAAAACACATTATACTACTTCTTCTGAGTACGGCAATACCACATGTGTGGCACTTTTTTGCAGCCTAACTGCGCTAAGGGGCCCAAAGTCCAATGAGCACTTTTAGGCTTTACAGGGGTGCTTACAAATTAGCACCCCCCAAAATGCCAGGACAGTAAACACACCCCACAAATGACCCCATTTTGGAAAGTAGACACTTCAAGGTATTCAGAGAGGGGCATGGTGAGTCCGTGGCAGATTTTTTTTTTTGTCACAAGTTAGCAGAAATGGAAACTTTTTTTTTCTTGTCACAAACTGTCATTTTCCGCTAACTTGTGACAAAAAATAATATCTTCTATGAACTCACTATGCCACTCAGTGAATACTTTGGGATGTCTTCTTTCCAAAATGGGGTCATTTGGGGGGTATTTATACTATCCTGGAATTCTAGCCCCTCATGAAACATGACAGGGGGTCAGAAAAGTCAGAGATGCTTTAACATGGGAAAATTCACTTTTTGCACCATAGTTAAACGCTATAACTTTTACCCAAACCAATAAATATAGGCTGAATGGGGTTTTTTTTTTATCAAAAACATGTTTGTCCACATATTTTGTGCTGCATGTATACAGAAATTTTACTTTATTTGAAAAATGTCAGCACAGAAAGTTAAAAAAATCATTTTTTTGCCAAAATTCATGTCTTTTTTGATAAATATAATAAAAAGTAAAACTCGCAGCAGCAATCAAATAGCACCAAAAGAAAACTTTATTAGTGACAAGAAAAGGAGCCAAAATTCATTTAGGTGGTAGGTTGTATGAGCGAGCAATAAATCATGAAAGCTGCAGTGGTCTGAATAGAAAAAAAGGGTCTGGTCCTTAAGGGGGGTAAAGCCCACGGTCCTCAAGTGGTTAAAGGGGAACTCCTCTGCCACTCAATCTTAGAAATGTGAGATCTGCAAGAAAAGTTAAAAACAAAGATAAGCTCAACAAAGTACAAAAGAATTAAAATATACATCATAATATTACACAGCTGCAGAGAGAAGCGGCATGGATTAAACGATTGGATGCCATGGGGAGGGTGGGTCTCAATCGGGAGCTAGATCTGGGTTTCTGTTTATGAATATTGTATTCACATCTGCTGCACTGTGTAATATTATGATGTATATTTTAATTCGTTTGTACTTTGTTGAGCTTATCTTTGTTTTACCCTTCTTCTACATATTTTTGGTAAGATCAAAATTGTATTATTGGTGAGCAATAGAATTGAAAGAGGGATTACTCATAACTGTGTACCTATACATAATATACACACACCATCTACTGGTTATTTTTCAGTATAGAGAGAGAGCATCAGATCCATAGAAGTATAAGTATTTTGCAGTAGACAGAACCCAAGGTGCAGACTGTCTGGAGAGGCCTCAGAAACATACCAACTCAGAGGCATGGTTCACACTAGATCAGCTGCCTGTGCATTTTTCAGATCAGACCATGAAGCAATAACAGACATGAAAAAGAGTCTGTGATTTCCTATAGACCTGTTAATTGCTAAGACCCTGTGCAGAGCCTTCAAGCTCCCGGATCTAAAGTATTGCCAAATGTCAGTAAATTTACGGACAGTCAGTAAAAAGGTAAACAAATCTAGCCTGCCAGTAAAGTTGGTGATGACTTTGTGTCTGTAAAAAAAACTCTCCCTTCTGGAAGCAATATAATCGGGCACTGCCATTTATTCTAATGTTAAATATTAGATATTGGGGGAAAGACTGGATGATTTGGGCCCCCGTTAAATAATGAGAAATTTTTTGTTTTGAGAATTAGTGGTATGTAAAATTATCTTTTTTTGTAAAGTATCGTTTTAACTATTTTAACTTTATGAAATTTGGCTTGAGACTTATCATTTTTAAAATTATTGTTTTAACTACTAGCCGATCGCATCATTCCGATGGGCGTGACCGTGGCAGAAGCCTCCGGACCACCTAACGCAGATCGGCATAAAGTCATGGGGTGGGGATTTGCAGGAGCTGTGCTCCGCCATCAGTCTCCCAGCGGCGATTCTACATGCGCAGTGCTGTTCCACCTCATACCAGCTCTTTGACCTATCGGAGACATCACCCTCTTTTAGCATCGCCATTTACTTTTCCCTGTAAGATCACTTAAGAATGTGACCTCTCTCCCATCTTCTTACATAACCACTAGTCCAACTGCAGGACTGATTCCAAATGCCAGCTGTTGCATGGCAAACAATAATTAAAAACAGAGTTCATCTAGTTACGCTGGCTGCACTAAAAGACCAGGGTTCAAATCTCTCCTCCTCCTGTTCAGTAAGCCAGCACCTATTCATTAGGAGACCTTGGGAAAGACTCCCTAACAGTGCTACTGCCTATAGAGCGCATCCTAGTGGCTGCAGCTCTGGCGCTTTGAGTACTCCAGGAGAAAAGCGCGATATAAATGTTCTGTGTTTACTTGTTCTGTGTTTGTGTGCTGAGTTGTATGGCCCTGCAGCGAGGCCTTAAAGGTGGAGTGGCCCAATTTGGAAAAAATGGCCTGGTCACAAAGTGGGTTAAGCCTGTGGTCCTGAAGAGGTTAAAATGTAAATTATCATGTAACTGTTTTTTAACATTTTGAAATTTGTTTGGATGGTCGTAGTCAGCCAACTTTGCTACGCTGGAAATACGCGTAGTTTTACGCAATTACGCTTCAGCAAACTATGCCTTCGAAAACAAATATTCGCTTCGTATGCATTTTGTAGAATACGCATTAAAATACGCAATTATGCGTAGTGTGAAGCACAGTGTATGCGGATACTTATGCCCGTATGCAGAAAATTGTACGCATTAGGGAACCCTTCTATGCGTACATTCCCCTTTCCAATGCGTAAATTTGTATGCATACAATCGCATGCGGAAAAATAGACGCGAGTAACGCATTCGTAGTTCACTACGCAATACACATGTTAACTACGCATAGTGGGCGTAAGCTATGCGTAGCGGTACTTCGCTATGCGTAAATTCGTATGCGTAGTTTTGAAACTTCGCCTATAAACTACGATGCGTAGATGCAAACTACGATGCGTAAAATCGCACTGGCGTAGTTTCTGCTCATCCCTGGTTTTGAGAATTATAATTTCGTAAATTATTGCTTTGATGTATTATCTTACAAATGTATTGCTTTTAGTTTTGAAATGTATTCTCTTACAAATGTATCACTGTAACAATTGGTGTAGCAACTCAGGTGTCTGATTATTGTGTGATCTGCAGAATCACCAATAATGCAGACTCTATACCTGATTATGTGGTGATCTGCAGTATCACCAATAATGCAAGTATAGAAGACAGAGGTACTGAAGAAATTGTGTTTGGTGCAACAGTAAATGAAAGGATAGATCTCACCAGAGGAGCTGGTGAGTGCTATCTGCAACAACAGCAGATTAGTTTGACTAAACCTCACCAGAGGAGCTGGTGGGTACTATCTGCAAATCATCTGCGCTAGGCCCTACCAGGGGAGCTGGTGGGTACTAGCTAGAAGATCAGTGTTTGACCTCACCAGAGGAGCTGGTGGGTACTAGCTGCAACAGTAGCTGAGTAGCTAAGGAGCCCCCACCAGAGGAGCTGGTGGGCACTAACAGAGCACCTCTCCAGTGACAAGGGCTCACTGGAGAGTAGAAGGTCAGACAGGCAAGGTCGGCAACAGAGAGGCTAGGTCAGTACAGAATCGGCAGGCAAGAGGATAGTAATGTATCAGGCAGAGGTTTGGCAACTAGATCAGATGGGCAGAAGTACAGAAACGTTGAGCAAAAGCAGAGTCAGAGATAAGCCAGAGTCATACACAGAATATTAATAATACAATAAAGCAATAGTCCTAGTCTTGTGTGAAATCTCTGGTTTCCTCCCAGATCAAAGCACACCGGATACTAGTCTAAGGTCTGAGCGCTAACACTGATGTATTCGCAACAGCAGACAGTTTGCAAGTGAGCGGAGAAAGCTTTTGAAGCAGCGAGGAGAGCCCACAGCCGCGCCCATCACCAAGCAGCCAATCCGGGCGCTGTGAGTCTCTCCTGACATCAGCCGACCGGCAGGTCAGCTGACGCGCCTTCTCCCAGCATAAAGGTCCTGTCTCCGCGCGCGCCCGCGCGAGACAGCGACCCTATGAGCAACAGACAATCCCGTCCCCGGCGTGCTAGACGCCGGCGGAACAGATGAGGCCTCAGAACAGGGAACAAAGGCGGCTGCAGAGACACCCTGTGTACCTGCAGCCGCTACCACAGCGGATGTTACAATCACTTTTTGTATTTATGTTATATGCAGTGGAGAAAGGGAGTTTTAGGGATAAGCAACAAATAGGGGAATTTAGGGTTAGGCTTCAGTAAGGGGGATTTAAAGTGTACCAGAGACAAACTGTTTAAACATGCGAGAAGAAGACCCCGGCTGACGTCACTCAGTCAGACTGAGCCCTACTGAGCCGAGTACTGGGGCTTGATTGTGGCTGAATAGAGGGCTACAGGAGAACAGCAAGGGATGCATGCATGCTTATGGGGCTGGAGGAAGCTCCGGGTAAGTAAAAAAAATGTTTAAACAGCTCGTCTCTGCGTCACTTTAAGGTTTAGGCACCACCAGGGGGTTCTTAGGTTTAGGCACCAACAGGGGGGGTTAGGGTTAGGCACCACCAGGGAAGTATTAGGGTTAGGCGATGTAGACTTGTGGAGAAAAAACACAGGGAGACCAGGAGACAAATCTGGTGTTAGGTCACCAGGATAGCATAAAGGATAGAGGTAGATAATATACTCACAAAGATTGGTTGCTGTGTGAGGCATGTGGGGAAGTACCATCCCCACTTGGCCTTTAAAAGATTTTGGAAACCCGGATTTTGCTGCACACCATACTTCAGTACCTCAGCTAGTGGAGACGGTCATGGGAAGGTCACTCACGTGCAGTTCATGTCACTCTTCACGGGACTCTGGTGCATCCTCCTTCCAGCTTGGAAGGAGGAAGTATCAGAGTCCTTCCAGCTTGAAAGGAGGAAGCATTTGATTCATGTAAAGCGTGGTGTGGCCAACAGCCCCGTGACCCTGTCCACTAGCTGAGGTACTGAAGTGTGGTGGTGTAATTTGGGTTTCTAAATAAGGAAACCTGGATTCAAACAACAATTAATTACCACAATGGGACTTCCATTAGAAAGTGTGTAAATGGGTGTGTGTGTAATGAGGAAGGTGGCACAAAGAAAGGTGAAACTCTCCAAAACTCTCTCTCAAACCAAAAAAATTCAAGATTGCTGTTATCATGTCTCTATTATTATTATTAGTAATATGTTTATTTTTTTTAAATAAGGTAAATAAAATGAATGATTTAAAATAATGTAATTTACGGTAATGTAAATTATATTAAGGCAGGCACTAAAAGAGATAGAATAATTAAAGAATGAATATGATGTAAAATAAATATTGCCCTGATACAAGAAGTTCACTTTTACTTTCCAAAAAGCTTTATTATCAGCTAAGATTAAAAAAATAGGTAAAAGGTGGTGTATATAAAACCTGATATCTTAGTAACATACAGAAATGAGAAACACAAGTAAAACAAAAAATACATAAATAAGTCAATATAACAGAAGGGAACAAGAATAACAACTTAATGTCACACAACTTAATGTCAATGGTATTTAAGAATGCATATCCTTCAGGAATAAAGTACTGTAGTTCAGACAAAGGCTATCATTCATAAAGGAGCTGTCGGTACGGGGAATCAGTGCGGGAAAACACCGCTGACGGATTTTTAGACTTCTGGGTGGGCATTCATAAAAAAACATCCAGGTGCGGTGGCAGTGCGGAGATTCCCCGAACTAGGCAGGCGGTAGGCTGGCGGTAGGCAGGCGGAGACACGGAAGCTGCCGAGTTGATACATTTCTCCGTGTTCCGCTCTGCTGCAGCTGCCTGGGAGGTCTGCGTGTCTCCATTCCCTTGCATTGGTATCGCCACATCACAGGGAGCGGAACTTCCCGACCTCACACCGCTTGCGGTGATCTTTATGAATGAACATTTTGCTACATTTGTTCCGATAATCACCGCACAAGGCGGTGATTTATCACTCTGCTCGGTAGTGTCATTTTTTTATGCGGAAAGAGGCTTTATGAATACTGACTTTGCCGAGTGGTCGGTAAAGTCAGCTGTTTTTAGCATTTCCGCATGCGGAAATGCTTTATGAATGATAGCCAAAGTAGTAAAGGCAAGGGGGATTATTACGTCAGTATTTGGAGAGACACATGGGAGCTGTAAGGGGCATTGAGTCAGGGTGACGATATTTTAAGGAAGGAAGGAAGGTGTAATATCCTGGATGAAACTAGAGAGACATTCATTTTGGCATATGTAATTCATTTTGTTCACTATTTGGTTCCAGTCTAAATTCTCCATTAACCATTTGGCCATAATGGAGAGTCTAATTGCTGAAAACACTTTTGTGTATAATTTGTTCTTTATTGGAACAATTGATGCTAATATTACATTCAATAAGGCTTTCTTACCAAATGCCTTTGATAAGAGATACAAGAGCTAGCTTACGATCAACAACAACTTATGATAGATACAGTGGCTTGCAAAAGTATTCGGCCCCCTTGAAGTTTTCCACATTTTGTCGCAATACTGCCACAAACATGAATCAATGTTATTGGAATTCCATGTGAAAGACCAATACAAAGTGGTGTACACGTGAGAAGTGGAACGAAAATCATACATGATTCCAAAAAATGTTTACAAATCAATAACTGCAAAGTGGGGTGTGCGTAATTATTCAGCCTCCCTTAGTCAATACTTTGTAGAACCAACTTTTGCTGCAATTACAACTGCCAGTCTTTTAGGGTCTGTCTCTACCAGCTTTGCACATCTAGAGACTGAAGTCCTTGCCCATTCTTCTTTGCAAAACAGCTCCAGCTCACTCAGATTAGATAGACAGTGTTTGTTAACAGCAGTTTTCAGATCTTGCCACAGATTCTCGATTGGATTTAGATCTGGACTTTGACTGGGAGATTCTAACACATGGATATGTTTTGTTTTAAACCATTCCATTGTTGCCCTGGCTTTATATTTAGGGTGGTTGTCCTGCTGGAAGGTGAATCTCCTCCCCAGTCTCAAGTCTTTTGCAGACTCCAAGAGGTTTTCTTCCAAGATTGCCCTGTATGTGGCTCCATCCATCTTCCCATCAACTCTGACCAGCTTCCCTGTCCCTGCTGAAGAGAATCACCCCCAGAGCATGATGCTGCTGCAACCACCATATTTAACAGTGGGGATGTGTGTTCAGAGTGATGTGCAGAGTTAGTTTTCTGCCACACATAGTGTTTTGCATTTTCGCCAAAAAGTTCCATTTTGGTCTCATCTGACCAGAGCACTTTCTTCCACATGTTTGCTGTGTCCCCCACATGGCTTGTGGCAAACTGCAAACGGGACTTCTTATGCTTTTCTGTTAACAATGGCTTTCTTCTTGCCACTCTTCCATAAAGGCCAACTTTGTGCAGTGCACGACTAACAGTTGTCCTATGGACAGATTCCCCCACCTGAGCTGTAGATCTCTGCAGCTCGTCCAGAGTCACCATGGGCCTCTTGACTGCATTTCTGATCAGCGCTCTCTTTGTTCAGCCTGTGAATTTAGGTGGATGGCCTTGTCTTGGTAGGTTTACAGTTGTGCCAAACTCCTTCTATTTCTGAATGATCGCTTGAACAGTGCTCCGTGGGATGTTCAAGGGTTTGGAAATATATTTGTAGCCTAAGCCTGCTTTAAATTTCTCAATAACTTTATCCCTGACCTGTCTGGTGTATTCTTTGGACTTCATGGTGTTGTTGCTCCCAATATTCTCTTAGACAACCTCTGAGGTCATCACAGAGCAGCTGTATTTGTACTGACATTAGATTACACACAGGTGCACTCTATTTAGTCATTAGCACTCATTAGGCAATGTCTATGGGCAACTGACTGCACTCAGACCAAAGGGGCTGAATAATTACGAACACCCTACTTTGCAGTTATTGATTTGTAAAAAATGTTTGGAATCATGTATGATTTTCATTCCACTTCTCACGTGTACACCACTTTGTATTGGACTTTCATGTGGAATTCCAATAAAATTGATTCATGTTTGTGGCAGTAATGTAACAAAATGTGGAAAACTTCAAGGGGGCTGAATACTTTTGCAAGCCACTGTGTGTGGAATAGCAAGTATTACTTTGGTCCCATAATTAGACAATTCTTTGGAGAAATCATTGATGCTTGGAAAATTTGAGGGCAAGAGAAGAAGAGGACAGCTTAGGCTGCCATGGATAGACAGTATATGTGATGCTATGAACATGCCTATGCAACAGCTGAAAGAAGCAGTAACTGACAGACATATTTCTTCATCTGTGTTCTTCTGCTCTGGTATCTGTGTTCTTCCTGCTTGCTTGCTGAGCTAAAAAAAATAATTTGTTTTCTCCACAACCCCCAGATGACCAGGAATAAAAGCATAAGGATATTTCAGTTATACTAAAAAGACAACATCTTTAAATTGCATAGGCATGGTACCCTCTTGCAATGGATCAAAATGCCACATTTGGAGTGGACAGTTCAGTGTCCAGTGCACATCTGGAGCAGATGCATTTCCACCATAGGTCAATATGGGAGACACATCCGCTTTCCGGAAAAACACTGCAGATCTGAACTTTTTGGCCTATGAAGAAACAGGTCTTACCCGCAAAACGGCTTTCAGGTTGTACACTATACGTTTTTTTTGTGTGAGGATTAAATAAAGGTATTTTGGGAATCCCTTTGTCTGGTGCCCAGAACTTTCAAGCTCACTTATTGATGACTGCATGATCTGGAGGTACAGCTTTAAACCTGTTGCCCTCATCAGCCTGACGAGGTGCATCTTGCCCCAACCCTTTCTGTCTTTTTTTAACTTGCATAAAATTCAGTACTATGGCCCAAATCCTATTACCCTTTTTCCTGAGTTTTCTCCAGAGAGATATTTTCAAACCAAACCAATAAAATAACTTTAAAGATCACACCATGCAAGAAAATACTAAACAAAGTTTGCCATTAGTTTTTTTTATCATCTTTTTCAATCGTTAAGTGCTAAAAGTTATCTTTTATATTAGGTTCAACATTATTTCCTGGGGGAAAACTAGGATGAAAAAGTTATTTGGAAAAAGGCCAATGTCACCTGGAGTAGGGCTTATGTTAACTTTTTAGGCAAGTTCATGTCTTTAAAAAAAAAACTTATTTTTTAATTTTATTTTTTATTTAAATGTTTGAAGAAGAGCTGTAACATTTTTAAAAATAATATATGTGTATATATATATATATATATATATATATATATATATATATATATATATATATATATATATATATATATACATACTAAAGTTGGGCAGTTGTGCTTGTCGTTGTGCCATGTGGTCAGCTGTCTATATCCTGTTGTGGATAGAGAGATACAGAAGGATGTAAAACCAAACTGTTCATTTTATGAGATGTAAAACTAGCTTTAGCAAGTAACCAGTGACAGATGTCAAGGTATAAAAAGCTAATTGTGCCAAGTAAGATGAATACAATCTCATCGCAAATATATAGCTTTTATGTTAAATGGTTTCCTACATTATTGCCAGTGCAGTTCCACCTCATACCAGCTCTTTGACCTATCAGAGACATCACCCTCTTTTAGCATCGCCATTTACTTTCCCCTGTAAGATCACTTAAGAATGTGACCTCTCTCCCATCTTCTTACATAACCACTAGTCCAACTGCAGGTCTGATTCCAAATGCCAGCTGTTGCATGGCAAGCAATAATAAAAAACTCATTCCATCTAGTTACAATGGCTGCACTAAAATAGTTTATTATTTTTAAAAGAATACAAATATTTTCTGTGTACACTAAAATTTGGTGACATCACACAATGAGAATTTTATTTGTGAAGGTTCTTTAACCCATTCGCGTTCCGTCGTTTTCACTTGAGAAATGTTCACCTCCCATTCATTAGCCTATAACTTTATCACTACTTATCACAATGAACTGATCTATATCTTGTTTTTTCCGCCACCAATTAGGCTTTCTTTGGGTGGTACATTTTGCTAAGAGCCACTTTACTGTAAATGCATTTTAACAGGAAGAATAAGGAAAAAACGGAAAAAATGCATTATTTCTCAGTTTTCAGCCATTATAGTTTTAAAATAATACATGCCTCCATAATTAAAAATCACGTATTGTATTTGCCCATATGTCCCGGTTATTACACCGTTAAAATTATGTCCCTATCACAATGTATGGCGACAATATTTTATTTGGAAACAAAAGTGCATTTTTTCCGTTTTGCATCCATCACTATTTACAAGTTTAAAATAAAAAAAAAATATAGAAATATATCATCTTTATATTGATATTTAAAAAGTTTAGACCCTTCGGTAAATATTTACATGTTTTTTTTTTTAATGTAATGTTTTTTTTTTTTTTTTATATTAAACATTTTATTTGGGTAGTTTTGGGAGGGTGGGATGTAAACAATAGGTTTATAATGTAAATGTGTGTTGATTTTTATTTTTTTTTTTACTTTTAGTTGTAGTATTACTTTTTGGCCACAAGATGGCGGCCATGAGTTTGTTTACATGACGTCACTCTAAGCGTAACATACGCTTAGAGCGACGCATGGGGGAGGTAACAGCCAGAAAAGGCGCAGCTTCCGAGAAAAGCTGTCGCTTTTTCAGCGGGGGACAGGAATCAGTGATCGGGCACCATAGCCAGATTCACTGATTGCCTGGCTAACGAACCGCGGGCCGGGAGCACGCGTGCACGCGCGCGATCGGCCACGGGAGCGCGCATGGTTCCTGGACGTAGTTTCTACGTCCAGGAACCAAAATAGGTTAATAATACGTGAACAGAGTACTTACTGCTCAAAGTGAGGAAATAATATAATCAGAGCAGTTTCTGATCTTTTTTGTGCTTAAGAAAAGACATCCTTTGGGTTTATATGAAAAGGGCGCCTGTAAAAAAGGGTGCCTGGTGGAGTCCATATAAAAACTTTGGCTACAAAAAAGGCGCCTGGTGTAGCCCATATAAAAACTTCGGCTACAAAAAAGGTGCCTGGTGTAGCCCATGTAAAAACTTCGGCTACAAAAAAAGTCTGGGATGTGTTAATTACTATTCCCCCTCCAAGCCGCCATAGATAGTGGGGGAATGAAATAATTTGGCTTCCTGCTTCCAGCGCCTATAGCCTATATCAAAACTCGGGCGCCCTTTTCTACACCTTGTTGTAACCCATATTTCCAGAAATAACAATGATGTCTATGGCGGCGCCCTTTTCATACAGGCAGCTCAGACGCCCTTTTCAACCAATACCCATCCTTTGTCCTTCGCCCCAATCTGGAGAATTGGAAAATTGTAGCCTACAATAAATAGTTTTACCAACAACAATAACAACTACCTCTGGCTACCTCTGGTCCTTTAGGCTTGGTTCTCTTTTGCAAGGGACCAAAATGCATTATCTGATTTGTCCAATGCTTCCGAGTTCTGTGATTGGGCTAATATCACCGAGTTGTGGTAACATAGTATTTCCACAGAAATACTATGTATTCCGACCTTGTTGGAATTCCTACTTTCTAACAACATTTTCGTCTTTGAGGGGACCCACTACCTCCAGGTGCAGGGTGCGGCGATGGGGACCATCTGTGCCCCATCGTATGCTAACCTGTACCTGGGGGTGTGGGAACGCGAGATCTTTTCCGATGAGTCCATGTCGATGTACATGTGCCATATTGAGTCGTGGCATAGGTACATCGACGACATCCTGCTTTTCTGGACAGGTGGGCGCGATCTGCTTGTTGAATTTGTGCGCCGGCTTAATATTAATGAGTACAATTTGCGGTTCACGTTCCAGGATAACACCATGACTATCCCCTTTCTTGATCTGAGGATTTCTATTGATGCTGATGGCTATATTTCTAGTTCCCTCTACAGGAAGGAGACGGCCACTAACTCACTGTTGAGAGCTGACAGCTTCCACCCCTCGCATACTGTCAGGGGGGTTCCCACCGGACAGTATCTGAGGGTGCGAAGGAATTGCTCAGATGGAACAATGTTCGAAACTGAGGCCAGGGATCTACGCCATAGATTCAGGGAAAGGGGATACCGTGATGTTCACCTGAGACGAGCATACCAACGTGCAGCGCATGCCGATCGCGATGCCCTAATAGGGGTACAACAACATTCCAAACGCCTGAATAACGAGATACGCTTCTGTACCAAGTTCACCGTCCAGCATGGCTTGATAATGGATGCTTTGAAGCGTCACTGGTATATCTTGAAAAATGATCCTAAGTTGGGTCCCCTGGTTCCAGATTCCCCGTTGGTCTCTTGTAGGAGGGCCCCCTCCTTGAGAGATCTACTTGTCAATAGTCACTTCGCAGGTACCGCAGAGACTGCTAGACACTGTAAGGTCACTGGTACCTACAGATGTGGAGGTTGTACAATTTGTCAGTTCATGCAGGTTGGGAGAGTGGTAGAACTACCTGATGGCAGGTCTTGGACCCTCTCTCACTTCGTGAACTGTGATACCATCCTGGTCATTTACCTCTTGGTCTGCCCGTGTGGGGCGTTCTACGTGGGCAAGACCAAGAGGGAACTCAGGAGACGTATCAACGAACACATCACTAAAATAAAAAGTAAAAAACCAGAAGCTCTGACACCAGTGGCATCTCATTTTAAGACCGTTCATGGGGGTAGGTACAAGAGTCTTAGGGTGATCGGTCTTGATCGGATTCACACCAATATACGTGGTGGGGACTTCGACAGACTGGCCCTCCAGCGTGAGGCACGCTGGATTTTTGATCTGAAGGCCACTACTCCTCCGGGACTGAATGACTCACAGAGCTACGCCTCCTTCCTGCCTTTATAATATATTTTTCCTGTCCCTGGTGCTCTGCGTCCTGTGACAATTCCCTCCGCGTAGTCGTTGGGATGTCACTTTTGAATCGTGCCCCCTCCTCCTTGTGGGATTGAAGTCTGTTATCCCCCCTTCCATCTGTAGCATTGTGGCCCCGTATGCATTACTGGCCTCTGTCTTTATGAACTGAATACTCATTTACAATGTTTAAGGGAATTTTCCCAGATGGCGACATGGACTTTTGTTCCTATGTCGCCCTTATTTTTTCTTTGAATAATATATTTTCTTTTCCCCTACTTTCTGGGCTTGATTAAATTTTGGAGGCCATATCCACATTTTCATTTTGATATTTTTGTTTCTTTGCTGTGATGTACCGCCCAGCGCTGCCGGCCTCCTACCCAATTTTGCCCGCATGGCGTTCGCGTTCTGCGGGCGTGTGGGCGGGGTGGCCGATAGGCGCTGATTGGACGAACACCTGTATGAATAGGAAGTGTGCACCCATTGACGTGAATGACTGACACGCCCCCTTGAGAAAGCCGGAAGTCTACCGGCGAAACATGTCGGGTTCCTGGCGTTCCGGCACAGCCTGCATGGGGTGAGCTGTCCTCTGCCACCGCAGCCGCCTCATATCTTCACCGCATCATTGCTGCACTCCGCAGCGTGGACTCTCTACCCCATTCCTCACATAGTGTGGATTTCCCATCCGGCACATCCAGGATCTGCATATTGCGGACCTTTGCAGTCCTTAAGCCACAGCACGACATACCTTGGACTCAGTATCACCAGCCAGGAGGCTTTATACTGGCGGCTTTACAGCGACTCTATCCGGTCCACTCGGAGCACACACGGAAGTGTTGAACTGTAACTGCATCAATGATGCTGACATCGTGGAGCCGGTAGAGTATGTTTACAATCTCCGTACATGCGTCATGCCGCTTATGTCGCTAACTTGAATTGGCTTGCGAGTGGAGCCCTTGTTTTCCTTTTCTCCTGTCTCCTGCTGCATTGCTTGGATTACTACCGCTTTACTAACCATTACTGTGGCTTTGCTTGTCCATGAGGAACAGTATCCTTTGAGAGGAATTGACGGTGCATTTTGTATATGGGAATCCCTGTGTTCTCCTCAACTGAATGATTACTCCAACCTAACATCCCCGGTGTGCATGAGTGAGTGCGTGGTGGGTGCGGTGGGATAGAGGGTCGGCCGACCTCTGTGCAGGCATAGTGCCTTTTATTGGAATTTATTTCCTTTTAAACTGTGGAATGTAATAATAAAATTTATATGTTTATTATTTAGCTAGTACATTTGTTTTCTTTGGAGTGTACTCCTCCTCCAATTTACCCTTAATGATTTTCATATAAAAACTTCGGCTACAAAAAAGGTGCCTGGTGTAGCCCATGTAAAAACTTCGGCTACAAAAAAAGTCTGGGATGTGTTAATTACTATTCCCCCTCCAAGCCGCCATAGATAGTGGGGGAATGAAATAATTTGGCTTCCTGCTTCCAGCGCCTATAGCCTATATCAAAACTCGGGCGCCCTTTTCTACACCTTGTTGTAACCCATATTTCCAGAAATAACAATGATGTCTATGGCGGCGCCCTTTTCATACAGGCAGCTCAGAGGCCCTTTTCAACCAATACCCATCCTTTGTCCTTCGCCCCAATCTGGAGAATTGGAAAATTGTAGCCTACAATAAATAGTTTTACCAACAATAACAACTACCTCTGGCTACCTCTGGTCCTTTAGGCTTGGTTCTCTTTTGCAAGGGACCAAAATGCATTATCTGATTTGTCCAATGCTTCCGAGTTCTGTGATTGGGCTAATATCACCGAGTTGTGGTAACATAGTATTTCCACAGAAATACAATTTCCGACCTCCGATTTCCAAGTAGTTGTTTTTTGGTCATTTTTTGCATTCTCTGATTGGCCAAATACTTCTGAGTTCACTCTGCATTCTCTGATTGGCTCATTGCTTCCAAGATCTGTGATTGGGATCAAATTACCGAATTGCAGTAATACAGTATTTTCACAGAAATCTGATTTCTGAGTTCCATTTTCCATTCGGAAATACGGATTTCTGATTGGAAATGCGGAAATTTCAAGTCCGCAAAATCCGAATGAGCATCCGTAATGACTGCATGATCCGGAGGTACAGCCTTACACCTGTTGCCCTCATTAGTCTGACCAGGTGCATCTTGTGCCAACCCTCTGAGTTTTAATTAACACTTGCATAAAATTCAATGCTATGGCATATATCCTATTACCTTTTCTCCTGAGTTTTCTCCAAAGAGATATTTTCAAGCCATACTAATAAAATACATTTAAAGGTCCCACCATGCAAGAAAATACTAAAACAAAGTTTGTCATTACTTCTTTATCTGGTTTTTGAACTTTTTCAATTGTTAAGTGCTAAAAAGTAATTTTACATAATGTGAAACATTATCTCCTGGGAGAAAAGGTTAATTGGATAAAGGTCCATGTGACCTGGACCAGAGCTTTTTGTTTTTTTATGCAAGTACATAGTTTTTGTTTTAATTTAATTTTAGGTTTGCAGGAGAGCTTAAATCTATAGTGCTGTTCATAATTATTCATACCCCTTGCAAATTCTGACTTTTATTCAATTTTGACTTTTATTCAACCAGCAAGTCATTTTTTGACGGGAAATGACATAGGTGTTTCCCAAAAGATAATAAGACAATGTACAAGAAGGCATTATTAGGGAAAAGAACATTTCTCATCTTTTGTTTACATTAGAGCAAAAAGTGTCCAGTCCAAAATTATTTATACCCTTCTCAGTAATCAATAGAGAAGCCTTTATACAGCAATCAAAAAATTCCTATAATTGCATACCAGCTTTTTGCATGTCTCCACAGTAATTTTTGCCCATTCATATTTAGCAATGAGCTCCAAATCTTTTAGGTTGGAGGGTCTTCTTGTTATCACCGTGATCTTTAGCTCCCTCCACATATTCTGAATTGGATTCAAGTCAGGACTCCGACTGGGCCACTCCAAAACGTTAATGCTGTTGTCTGCTAACCAATTCTTCACCACTGTTGCTGTGTGTTGTGGGTCATTGTCATGCAGAAATGTCCACTCCACCGGTACCCAAGGCCAAGTTTCTCTGCAGACTGCCTGATGTTGTTGTTAAATATCCTCATGTATTGCTCTTTTTTCATGGTGCTTTTTACTGTGATTAGGTTCCCTGGTCCTTTGGTTGAAAAAACAACCCCAAAGCATTAGGTTCCCACCACCATGTTTGACAGTGGGGATGGTGTTCATTGGGTTGAAGGCTTCTCCTTTTTTACACCAAATGAAGGAAACATCATTGTGACCAAACAATTACATTTTGTTTCATCTGACCATAACACAGAAGTCCAGAAGTCTTCTTCTTTGTCCAGATGAGCATTTGCAAAGGCCAAGCGAGCTTTTGGGTGCCTTATCTGGAGAAGTGGCATCCTCCGTGGTCTGCATCCGTGGAACCCAGCAGTGTGCAGTGACTGTTGGATTGTCTGCCTTGAGACATTGCCACCAGCAGAGCCCATATTCACCAGAAAGGCCTTGGTGGTGATCCTTGGATTCTTTTTCACCTCTCTCACTATCCTCCTGGCCGGTACAGGTGTCACTCTTGGCTTCTGACCACATCTTCTGAGATTTTCCACAGTGCGGAACGTCTTGTATTTTTTAATAATACTTTGCACTGTAGCCACTGGAACTTGAAAACGTTTAGAAATGGCCTTGTAGCCCTTTCCTGACTTGTGAGCAGTCACAATGCGCAGCCACAGGTCCTTACTGCGCTACATTGTCTTAGCCATGACTGTCCACAAACCAACTGCAGAAAGCTGCTGCTTTTCACCTGTTGAGTTGATTAAAACAGCTGTTACCAAATAATCATGGTAATTAGGATGCTTTAGAACAGCTTGGACTATTTGGAATGGTATAGAACTTTGGATTTCCCCACAGGCTGTGGCAGTTTGTGAAGGGTATGAATAATTTTGGACTGGACACTTTTGGCTCAAATGTAAATAAAAGCTGAGAAATGTTTTTTCTTTCCACAATAGTGCCTCTTGTACTTCGATCTTATTATCTTTCGGGAGACACCTATGTCATTTCCCATCAAAAAATTACTTGCTGGTTGAATAAAAGTAGCTTTAAAGGAATACTGTAGGTGGGTCGGGGGAAAATGAGTTGAACTTACCCGGGGCTTCTAATGGTCCCCTGCAGACATGCAGTATGGTCTGTGCCTGCGCAGTACGCTCCTGGTGACATCAGCGGGAGTGAGGACACGGCAATGCAGGCGCAGTGGTTTTGCAGACTTTAAAGTCTGAAATTCCAGAAGTGAACTGGAGGTGGGGCCGGAACATCGGTGACTGGCTGCGCGGGCACAGGACATCTGCGGGGGACCATTAGAAGCCCCAGGTGAACACTCATTTCCCCCCGACCCCCTTACAGTATTCCTTTAAGTCAAAATTTGCCCGGGGTATGAATGGTCATGGGCAGCTCTTTATATATACACTTGAGTTGGGCAGTTGTGCTTGTCTTTGTACCTTGTGGTCAGCTGTCTATATCTTATTGTGGACAGAGTTGAAGTAGTATGTAAAGAGACCAAACTGTACCAAACCAAACTGTTCACTATCTGAAATGTAAAGCTGGCTTTAGCAAGTAACCAGAGACTGATGCTAAGGTATGAAAATCAATTATTGCCAAAAAAGTTACAATAATACAATCTTATCGCAAATATATAGAAACAGATTTAATGTTAAGTGATTTCATACATTATTGCCAGCCGCATGTATGCCTGCAAAGTATAAAGTAAGTGTGATTCTATATATGCAGTACTGTCTCTCCACATACCAGCTCTTTGACCTATTGGAGACATCACCTTCTTTCAACATCACCATTTACTTTCCCCTGTAAGGTCACTTAAGAATGTAGCCTCTCTCCCATCTTCTTACATAACTACTAGTCCAACTGCAGGTCTGATTTCAAATGCCAGCTGTTGCATGGCAGATCAATAATAATAATAAAAAAAATTCCAACTAGTTACACCGGCTGCAAAAATTGTTTTATAACTTTTAAAAGAATAGGAGAAGGATGAAGGTACCACACAATGTTTATAGTCAAAATATATTTAACTTTATTGAACCAGGTAAATGCTAAACAGCGAGGTAAATGGTTTTGGACATGCATGTCCTTAATCATAGCACACGGTGTGTTATGACTAAGGACCTGCGTGTCCGAAATGTGTCAGTTACCTGGTTATTTGGCTTTTTCCTGGCTCAATAAAGTTAGATGTATTTTGAATATAGACATTGTGTAGAACCTTCGTCCTTCTCCTGCTCTTCTGTGTTCAATCACCTAGTTCCAGCAGTTCCAGTCTTAGTGGCCGAGGTAGAACGAAATTCACCTTTTTGTTGTTTTTTTTAAATACATATATTTTCATGTACATATTTCCAAGTAATATTTGGCAACATCTCTTAGTATAACGAGAATTTGATTTGCGAGGGCTCTTTAACAATATGGTGACCAGAGCACTTATTGCTCAAACTGAGGAAATTATATAACCACAATCACAGCTCACAGCAAGCTTTTAAAATATTGAAAGACATGGTGGTTGGTGGTGGCAGTTAAGTTATACACAGGGATGAACAAAGCGATGCAAATACTTTTGAGATTATGCAAATGTATGTAAAATTTTTATGCCAATATATGCAGCTTGAAAATATACCAATCGAGTCTCACCCAGGTTTAAATTGATTGGTCCATTGTCAAGCTGCATATATTTGCATAACAATTTACATAAATGTTCACTTCACAAACTCGGAAGTATTTGCATCTCATTGATCATCAGGGCCGCCATCAGAAATTTTGGGGCCCCTCACACATCATCAGGCCTTGGCCCCCCTCCCAGGGGCCAACCCACTGGTTGCTGTGCCTGCCCACTATCTACCCCACCCTCGTGTCCATACGCAAAGTGCGCTGTGGCGAAATATGTGCATGGCTCTGACACTGAAGAAAGCGGCATGCACAGCGTGATGTGGCAAAAAGTGGGCATGACCATGGCATGTTGTGGGTGGAACCAAATATTAGCAAAATACAGGTAGCCCCCAGTTAACAAATGAGATAGGGACTTGTAGACCCCTTCTTATCCTTTATCTGTTCTCTTTTGTCCCCCTCTTTTCTTCCTGTGCCTTTTTTGTCCCCCTTTGTCTCACCTCAGTTTGTGCCTCTTTTGTATAAATTTGTGTGACCTCATGTTCCCATCTCATCTCTTTTCTCCCTGTGCCTCTTTTGTCCACCTCTGTTTCCCCAGTGCCTCTTTTATCCCCCTGTGTTACGTCTTGTCCCCTTCTGTCTCAGCTCGTCCCACTGCCTTGCCAGGTATAGGTGCCCCTAGTATAGATATCCAGGCATAGGTGCCCCCTGTATAGGTAGCCAGGTATAGGTCCCCCCAGTATAAGTAGCCAGCTATAGGTGGTGCCCCAGTATAGGTAGCCTAGTGTAGATGCCCCCAGTATAGGTAGCCTGATATAGCTGATGCCCCAGTATAGGCCAGCAAGATACAGGTGGCCCCAGTATAGGTATTCAACTATAGGTGGTGCCCCGGTATAGGTAGCCTGGTATAGTTGCCCCCAGTATAGGTAGCCGGGTATGGGTGGTGCACCAGTATAGGTTAGCCAGGTACAGGTGTCCCCAGTATAGGTAGCAAGCTGTAGGCGCCCCAGTATAAGTAGCCAAGTATAGGTGGTGCCCCAGTATAGGTAGCCAAGTATAGGTGGTACCCCAGTATAGGTAGCCAGGTATAGGTGGTGCCCCAGTATAGGTAGCCAGGTACAGGTGGAGGCCCAGTATAGGTAGCTAGGTATAGGTGGTTCCAGCCCCAGTATAGGTGGTGCCCCAGTATAGGTAGCCAGGTATAGGTGGTGCCCCAATATAGGTAGCTAGGTATAGGTAGTTCCAGCCCCAGTATAGGTAGCCAGGTATAGGTGGTGGCCAGTATAGGTAGCCTGTAGCCAGATATAGGTGGTGCCCCTGTATAGAAAGTCCGCTGTAGCGGGCTCACTCATCTGCTCCCCACGTTCAAGAGCTGATGTCACTCTTCTCTCAGTGCTGGAATGCAGTGTGCTGGTTAGTGAGCCACAGGCCCACAGCCAGCACATGCGGCCCTTCCAGCGCATTGGCGCCCCCCAGAAGCCCTGGACCCCTCACTGCAGTGTCAGTTGTCCCCCCCTGATGGCTGCCCTGTTGATCATCCCTAGTTATATGTTGATGAACTGTCTTCAGACTGTTTATTGCAGGTATATAGGAAGGATATCTGAAGAGCGCTACATTTACTAAACCCACCCCTTGCTGTGCAGCAGAGTGTCTACGAGTGAAGTGTCTTATACATTGGTTCTGCAGCAAACCCATAGAAGAGTGTCTACTAAATTGGATTTCTTGATTAGTAATGTGCAGGTTTAGCACTGCTGTCTTCATCTAATAAAATTACATTTTTCTGCAGTACATTTTAACATATACAGAGTTTTAAGTTTTATAAATGTATATTAACATTTTTAAGAAAACAGGCTGCCTGGGGTCCCTCCTCTTTTAAGCCTCTTAAACCCATTTCACCCATGCATTCTAGTATAGCTGGAATTTAGAGCCTGGAGAGCATCAGGCTTCGCACCTTGGGCTATACCAGCCTGCATAGTCTATGATGTGGGGGGTTCTGGAAGAGAGTGTAGCAAAGCTTCTCGCCCAATGCCATTGTCCATACCATGGACAAAGGGCTCTTCCCCATTTCCAGTATCCAGGAGGAAGTGGGGGCTTTGGGGGGGGGGGGTTATAGTGGAATCTGGGGGTACATTGAAGAAGGGGACTCTAGATGCCCACCCCCAAGTGAAAAGGGTATCATGGTACTAATGTACCCTTTATCCATTTCCACAAAGGGTTACGTTGAATTAAGTCAACAAATATGAAAAATGTCATTTAATGTTCTTAATTAACCATAAATACTTACCTTTGTCCCCTGTCTCTTCCTGAGGTGTTCTTGCTCATCCCTACTCACTACGACATCTTATGATGTACAGTTGTTTTTAATAGATCCTGCAGCTGTTGAGAACTGGCTGTACACACAATTTGAGATGTTACTGACTGTGATTTACATAAAGATTTGTTAAAAAGAGCGAAATGGAGATTTTATGTACAAATAATATTTGGAACTGTCTATATTATTTATGTGGTGAAGATGAAGCTCCATTACGCCTTGTAAGTTCCATACAAGTGCTTCTGGAAAATGTGTCACCGGTAAGTCCAGGATAGATGTACGGTGAGGATGAACATCAGCAGAGCCAGTAGAATCAGCACATATCTCACATAGGAGGCACATTGAGCAAAGCACCAGCCACAACCTGAATCTGAGAAACAACAAAAATGCAGCAGTGTATTAATAGTTCCATCAAGAGATTGTTTTTAAGATATCTGAACTAAAGTGATTAGTTTATTAAAGTGGTATAAAACGCACCGATTAGAACAACATGGGGTAGTGAGGAAGTGGGAGGACTCGTTTCCAATCACAGCAGTAATATTAAAGAGCCACAAAATCAATTTCTAAGTGTCCTCTCAATCCAGGTAGGGATGTATTATTGTTCTGACTTATTTTAATCAAATTAAAGAAGTGAACTTCATCTGGGGGGAAAGTGTGCAGCTCCTGTTCTCATATGCCTGACATACCTATGCTCAGCAGGGGGGGATTACAGCTGCCCAGAATCCCCCCTCAGACAAGGGCCGGTGCAGTGTCTGAGGACAGGCACAAGTTGAGACACCAGAATATCTGCAGGTATCCTGCAGCTCACAGCACCGCCCCCTTTCTTTCCCTGCTAAGGTTGACTTTGGATGGAGCAGCAGTGTGTGTACAGAGCATGGAGCAGCTCTGGTGAACTTAGAGTCAGGTATGAGCACAGCCCTGTGCCCTGCTGTATGAATGCTTCACTTTCCCCTTCATTACCCATGTCGGCTGTCCTCATTATTATCTGTATCCAAACTGCTCCTCATTGGTCCCGTTGTTGGATGGGAAATTGCATTATGTGTACCCAGCATGATGTTCTATGATATTATTATACTGTATTGGGTGTGGCTGAGGGAAACCTTTCAGGAATCCCCCCCCCCCCCCCTTGAAAATCCTGGATTTGCCTCTGTACGGGATGCAGGGGTTGTAACCTCATCGGGGGTCCTGAGGCTGAGGGGCCCAACTACTGTATTAGCTCTTTATTGGTGTTATGCTGGTAATGATCATCTCCATATGTGCTTTGAATAACGGTAACCATTAACGGTAACCAGTGTCTTTCTGACACTGTGGCTGTCTTTGTCTGGTTTCGGTGCTCCATTTAAATTAAGAAGTATTGAGTGCTTTAGGGAGCTCAAAGTAAAAGTTGCACTAGGATATAGCTCCTTAGCCACACCACCAGGGCCGGATTTGTATTTTCCAGCCACCAAGGCCCACTGTCACCAACTGACAGAGACTGCTAAGATGTGTCAGAGAGTACCAAAGCATCCATTATCAGCAAGGGGTATTTATCTTTTCAGAGGACATTGGACTGGAAATAGACTTTATGAATAAAATGTTATCTGTGTATTGCAATGCCTTATTAAGAAGGGTGAGAACACTCCAATTAAGTTCTAAAGGGCTGAACTTGTAATAGACTTTAATGGAAATTAAATATTGTTCCACTGGCTCCTGGTTAGTTAAAACCTAGAGATTTATCACAAGACCTCTTTAGTTAGCAGCATCTTTCTGTCACCTGATTGTAGTACAGTGGGATGCGAAAGTTTGGGCAATCTTGTTAATTGTCATGATATTCCTGTATAAATCGTTGGTTGTTACCTTAAAAAATGTCAGTTAAATATACCATATAGGAGACACACACAGTGATATTTGAGAAGTGAAATGAAGTTTATTGGATTTACAGAAAGAGCGCAATAATTGTTTAAATAAAATTAGGCAGGTGAATAAATGTGAGCACTGTTGTCATTCTATTGATTCCAAAATTTTTAGAGCTGATTATTAGAACTCAAATTGGCTTGGTAAGCTCAGTGACCCCTGACCTACATACACAGGTTAATCCAATTATGAGTAAGAGTATTTAAGGGGGTCAATTGTAATTTTCCCTCCTCTTTTAATTTTCTGCGAAGAGTAGCAACATGGGGGTCTCAAAACAACTCTCAAATTACCTGAAGACAAAGATTGTTCACCCTCATGGTTTAGGGGAAGGATACAGAAAGCTGTCTCAGAGATTTCAGTTAGGAACATATTGAGGATATGGAAGACCACAGGCTCAGTTCAAGTTAAGGTTCAAAGTGGCAGACCAAGAAAAATCTCAGATAAACAGAAGCGACGAAGCGACGAATGGTGAGAACAGTCAGAGTCAACCCACAGACCAGCACCAAAAACCTATAACATCATCTTGCTGCATTTTTCTACCATTCGGCGCACTCTACACAAGGAGATGCTATATGCGAGAGTGATGCAGAGGAAGCCTTTTCTCCTCCCACAGCACAAACAGAGCCGCTTGAGGTATGCTAAAGCACATTTGGACAAGCCAGCTTCATTTTGGAATAAGGTGCTGTGGATCGATGTAACAAATTTTGAGTTTTTTGGGCATAACAAGAGGCATTATGCATGGAGGAAATACACAGCATTCCAAGAAAAATACCTGCTACTTACAGTAAAATATTGTGGTGGTTCCATCATGCTGTGAGGCTGTGTGGCCAGTGCAGGGACTGGGAATTTTGTCAAAGTTGAGGGACGCATGGATTCCACTCAGTATCAGCAGATTCTGGAGACCAATGTCCAGGAATCAGTGACAAAGCTGAAGCTGCGCCAGGGCTGGATCTGTCAACAAGACAATGACCCTAAACACTGCTCAAAATACACTAAGGCATTCATGCAGAGGAACAAGTACAATGTTCTGGAACAGCCATCTTAGTTCCCAGACCTGAATATATTTGAAAATCTGTGGTGTGAGTTAAAGAGAGCTGTCCATGCTTGGAAGCCATCAAACCTGAATGAACTAGAGATGTTTTGTAAAAAGGAAAGGTCCAAAATACCTTCAACTAGAATCCAAACTCTGATTGGAACCTACAGGAAGCGTTTAGAGGCTGTAATTTCTGCAAAAGGAGGATCTACTAAATATTGATTTCATTTCTTTTTTGTTGTGCCCAAATGTATAAACCTGCCTAATTTTGTTTAAACAATTATTGCACACTTTCTGTTAATTTCAATAAACTTCATTTCACTTCTCAAATATCACTGTGTATGTCTCCTATATGATATATTTAACTGACATTTTTTATCGTAACAACCAACAATTTATACAGGAAAATCATGACTATTAACAAGGTTGCCTAACATTTCGCATCCCACTGTAGTTTACTGATTATTCTTCCTATAATTTTATTTATTTAATCCTTATTTAAGTGTTGCTCATCACGCAGTGCTTTATTGGGCATTTCCTCACAAGGGAGACATGGGGTAAATGAACACTCAGCTGCTGCATCTGTTGGTAATGTTAATCATTCTAATGTGTGCTGGGTCTGCAATTACAGCAGGTTTTCTAATCAAGTATTAGACTATATTTTTCTGTCATTATGAAGGATGGCCGAACATCGCAATTTCACGTCCATTTTGCACTGCTGGCATTTGTTCACTGCAATGGGGACTGCGGGGAACAAGTGCCAGCGGCGCAAAACGGATGTCCACAGGGGGACTTAGACCTGGCGCCCACTTAGTCTGCTGTAGTCTGTATCTGCATCCATGACTGTAAGTGACTTTAACTTGATTGCTAATAAATATCGCTAATCGCAGTGCCAGCTCTGCCTCTCCTTCTATCTACCAAATGTTTACTATCTGTATACAGCTTGAGCACACCATTTAAAGGGACTAGCTCCCTTACAGTCTCAATTCATCCACAGACGTGTCCAGTCTCCTGCTGCAGTACTTTTGGAATCCTACATCTCTCTTTTCCCACAAACATTTCTTTATTTCAGGCCTCTTTGAGGACTGGCATTCTCTTTACTGGCCGTCAGGAAAGAAGGATGCTGTGGCTGCCAAGTGAAGGTGTTGGCAACGTGAGGCATTGAGTTGAAATGCTGACACTTTAGGTCACAAAAAGTTTCAAAATGTAATGGATAAATTTGCAATGACACATATTTCTGGTCTCTGATAAAGTGGCTGAACATACCAATTTTTAGGCAGGTTTTTTTAGGCCAGTAACCTAAAAAAATCTAAATATTATATGTGATTTTGGGCATTTAGACATAAAAAAAGCCTGTGTGTAAAATATGTTTTTGCAGAACATTTCACCCTTCATCCCCCTCCGACATGCCACTGTCCAGGTTTGGGTACACTTTGTATACATTTTGTAAAGAAATTGTGGATGCAGAAATGCTTTCAGAAGTTCAGGTGATATATATTTGGGAATACCCCTTTTCAAAGAAAAGGCAAAAAAAGAGTTCTCTTATGGGTGAGCCACCACACCCACTATTGTCCTTCAGGAAAGATACAAGATTGTGTTATAGTATCTTTCCTGAAGGGCAATAGTTCTCTCAAAAAAGCAGATGTTTTCAGAAGTTCACCCTGCCATTAAAGTTAATGGTGCTCGAGGTGAACTATTGGTTCATGAACATTCAGGGTTATATTGGTAAAAGTGTTTGTAAATGTGAAATTGGAATGTTTGGCCATCACTAATGAACAGGAAGGGCAAAGATGCAATGCTGTTAACCATGTTTCAGGCATGCATGAAAACTGTAGACCCATCTCCTCTGTGTAAACAACCAGTCACCACAGGTGATGGGGTAGATGCTCGTGCATATGCAAGCAAGGCAAAAAATTCTGTACATGTGTATAAGCTTTGGGCCATCCTACTATATTGTAACTTTCAGTTTGCTATGAGCATCATGTGTATAGCACAAGTTTATACTTAATCAGTTGCTCTCAGTTATACTGAAAGGAAAACTGATTTTCAAAGGAATGCCCATGTTTCCCAAAGGCTCAGTTAACACTATATGCGTTTTAACTGAAAGATTTTTCATAATGCACTACTATGGAGAAGAAAGAAAAACGCACGCAGTTATCCAGAACTCAACTAACCAGAAGTCTCTGTCAACTAGTGTTGGGCGAACAGTGTTCGCCACTGTTCGGGTTCTGCAGAACATCACCCTGTTCGGGTGATGTTCGAGTTCGGCCGAACACCTGACGGTGCTCGGCCAAACCGTTCGGCCACATGGCCCGAACTAAGAGCGCATGGCCGAACGTTCCCCGAACGTTCGGCTAGCGCTGTGATTGGCCGAACGGGTCACGTGGTTCGGACCCGAACGCGCTCTGATTGGCCGAACGGTCACGTGGTTCGGGTAAATAAATACCCGAACCACGTCATATCTCCGCCATTTGTCTGTGGGTTTAGCTTTGGGTAGGCAGGCAGGGTAGTTCGCGCTCCAGCCACGCTAGCCAGGGTCCCCCCCAGTCATTGTGTGTCGCAGCTGGGAACAGTAGTACACCGCTCGCTCAGCCACACTATATATAGCATTGTTTACTGCCACTGTGTACCTCGCTCAGCCACACTATATAGCATTCTGTGTACTGTTCTGTGTCTGCTGGGAACAGTAGTACACCGCTCGTTCAGCCACACTATATAGCATTCTGTGTACTGTTCTGTGTCTGCTGGGAACAGTAGTACACCGCTCGTTCAGCCACACTATATAGCATTCTGTGTACTGTTCTGTGTCTGCTGGGAATAGTGGTACACCGCTCGTTCAGCCACACTATATAGCATTCTGTGTACTGTTCTGTGTCTGCTGGGAACAGTAGTACACCGCTCGTTCAGCCACACTATATAGCATTCTGTGTACTGTTCTGTGTCTGCTGGGAATAGTGGTACACCGCTCGTTCAGCCACACTATATAGCATTCTGTGTACTGTTCTGTGTCTGCTGGGAACAGTAGTACACCGCTCGTTCAGCCACACTATATAGCATTCTGTGTACTGTTCTGTGTCTGCTGGGAATAGTGGTACACCGCTCGTTCAGCCACACTATATAGCATTCTGTGTACTGTTCTGTGTCTGCTGGGAAAAGTAGTACACCGCTCATTCAGCCACACTATATAGCATTCTGTGTACTGTTCTGTGTCTGCTGGGAATAGTGGTACACCGCTCGTTCAGCCACACTATATAGCATTCTGTGTACTGTTCTGTGTCTGCTGGGAACAGTAGTACACCGCTCGTTCAGCCACACTATATAGCATTCTGTGTACTGTTCTGTGTCTGCTGGGAATAGTGGTACACCGCTCGTTCAGCCACACTATATAGCATTCTGTGTACTGTTCTGTGTCTGCTGGGAACAGTAGTACACCGCTCGTTCAGCCACACTATATAGCATTCTGTGTACTGTTCTGTGTCTGCTGGGAACAGTAGTACACCGCTCGTTCAGCCACACTATATAGCATTCTGTGTACTGTTCTGTGTCTGCTGGGAACAGTAGTACACCGCTCGTTCAGCCACACTATATAGCATTCTGTGTACTGTTCTGTGTCTGCTGGGAATAGTGGTACACCGCTCGTTCAGCCACACTATATAGCATTCTGTGTACTGTTCTGTGTCTGCTGGGAACAGTAGTACACCGCTCGTTCAGCCACACTATATAGCATTCTGTGTACTGTTCTGTGTCTGCTGGGAACAGTAGTACACCGCTCGTTCAGCCACACTATATAGCATTCTGTGTACTGTTCTGTGTCTGCTGGGAACAGTAGTACACCGCTCGTTCAGCCACACTATATAGCATTCTGTGTACTGTTCTGTGTCTGCTGGGAACAGTGGTACACCGCTCGTTCAGCCACACTATATAGCATTCTGTGTACTGTTCTGTGTCTGCTGGGAACAGTGGTACACCGCTCGTTCAGCCACACTATATAGCATTCTGTGTACTGTTCTGTGTCTGCTGGGAACAGTAGTACACCGCTCGTTCAGCCACACTATATAGCATTCTGTGTACTGTTCTGTGTCTGCTGGGAATAGTGGTACACCGCTCGTTCAGCCACACTATATAGCATTCTGTGTACTGTTCTGTGTCTGCTGGGAATAGTGGTACACCGCTCACCCGCCACTGTATAGCATTGTGCACTGTGTCGCTGCTGGGAATAGTGGTACACCGCTCACCCGTCACTGTATAGCATTGTGCTCTGTGTCGCTGCTGGGAATAGTGGTACTGTATAGCATTTCTGTACTGCCACTGTACTGCTGCCAGTCAGCGTGTACTGTAAGGATAAGTGAAATGAGGAAGAAATCCGGTGAAAGAGGGAGGGGCAAGGGAAGAGGTGTTTCCCCTGACGGTTCACGTACAGGCCACAGGGGAGCACCCAAGAAAACCCACTCAATACCGCCCATGTTGTCCAGGACAACAACCCTCACAAATCCAAAAGAACAGGACCAGATAATTACTTGGATGACCTCTCAAGCGTCCAGCAGTGGGTTAAGCAGCACCAGCACATCACGCACGAGGTCCGAGTCCTCAGCCAGTTACAAGGAGCCAGTGGGCACAAAGCTGACACAACCGGCAGCGACACCACGCACACAACTGCCAGATAACCAGTCCGATGAATTACCTCAGGACACAATGGGGTATTCGCAGGAGCTATTCCCAGCCCAACAAACTTCCACCTTTCAAAGGTCAATGGAGGAACAGCCAGAAATGTTGTGCCTGGATTCACAACCGTTAACTGTGGGAAATGCACCGCGCACTGAAATACAAGGCGAGTCCGAAGAGGACTCGGAAACCCAAATCCCAGAGCAATTTGGGCAGGAGGGGTTGCAATTGCAGGAGGTCGGCCGACAAGATCTGGAAGACGACGTTGGAGTGTGCTGCGCAGAGGTTGTTGTGGGGAGCTCTACTCCACGGCGGCGGCCCACAATGACATATGACGAGTTTGAGGAGATGGAAGAGGAGGGTATGGACAATGTGGACAGAGACCCAGATTTTGTTTGTGAACGAGAACATCGCCGTCGTAGCAGCAGCACAGATGAGTCTGTTGAAGAACCCACTGCTGCACGAGCTCGCCTTGTGCCACAAGGTAGGCGGCGCGCAATTTCAGGCACCACAAGCGTGGAAGTTCAAGTGAGAGGCAAAAGAGGAGCAAACAGAAATCGCCAGCAAGGAGGCAGGTGCTCCAAAGTCTGGGCTTTCTTTGAAGACTGCACTGAGGATGTTACCATGGCGATTTGCAAGGTGTGCAAGACCCGCCTGAGCAGGGGGAAAAGTATTAACAACCTCTCCACCACCAGCATGAGCCGTCACATGCTATCCAAACATCCCACTCTTTGGGCAAACGCGTCAGGACAGGGTACCAGAAACAACACTGCCTCCCTTGGGTTCACCAGACCCGCCTCAGCAGCAGCAGTAGCCCAGCCATTGCGTGGTTCACAACATTCACAAACATCAGACGACGCTGACACTGTCACTTTCCGGAGTAGTGCTCTTGAGGTCTCCCAGTGTTCTTCAAACACAACAACCAACAGCCCTTCCGTGTGCAGCGCTACGGTTCAGTTGTCTGTGTCGGAGATGTTTGAGCGCAAGAGGAAATTGCCAGCAAATGACCCCCGGGCCGTGGCAGTAACAGCCAGCATAGCCAAGCTTCTGGCCTGCGAAATGCTGCCATATCGATTGGTGGAGACAAACAGCTTCAAGGGCATGATGTCAGTGGCCATCCCACGTTACGTGGTTCCCAGCCGCTACCACTTTGCACGCTCTGCAGTGCCTGAGTTGCATGAGCACGTGGTCAGCAAAATAACCCGAAGCTTGAAGAATGCCGTTGCCTGCAAGGTTCACCTCACCACTGACACCTGGACGAGTGCGTTCGGCCAGGGTCGATACATCTCCCTTACCGCGCACTGGATGAACCTTGTGGAGCCTGGCAGCGATTCCTCACCTGCTACGGCACGGGTGTTGCCCACGCCACAAACAGCTGCACCGCCGTCCCTCACACTGGATAACAGCAGCACCTACCTCTCTGACTCCTTCTCCTCCAACGCATCTCAAAGCTGTACCTCATCCAGAAACGCTAACCCAGCAGCAGTAGGATCGTGGAAGCAGTGCAGCACAGCTGTTGGCATGCGTCAGCAAGCGTTGCTGAAGCTAATCTGCCTTGGGGATAAGCAGCACACAGGGGAGGAAATTTGGAAGGGAATAAAGGAACAGACGGATTTGTGGCTGGCACCGCTGGACCTGAAACTGGGCATGGTTGTGTGTGATAATGGGAGTAATCTCATTCGCGCTTTAAGGTTGGCTAAGCTGACACACATCCCTTGCCTGGCGCACGTGATGAACCTAGTAGTTCAGCGGTTCCTGAGGACATACCCAGGCGTGGCCGATCTTCTGTTGAAGGTGCGTCGAGTGGCCAAACATTGTAGAACTTCCAGTACTGCTTCGGGGGCACTCGCCAAGATGCAGGAGCGCTTCAATCTCCCCCACCATCGCTTGCTGTGTGATGTCCCTACGCGCTGGAATTCTACGCTGCACATGCTAGCCCGCTTTTGCGAGCAGAAGAGTGCAGTGGTCCAGTACATGACGGCGCAGTACCGAGGCGCATCCGGCCAGCTGCCAAGCTTCTGTGGATCCGATTGGGCCAACATGTTGGACCTCTGCCAAGTCCTCCAAAATTTTGAGCAATCCACGTTGCTTGTGAGCAGTGACAACTCTTCAGTCAGCATTACCATACCACTGCTGTGTTTACTGAAGAGGTCGATGTTAAAAATCAAGGAAACAGCTGTCATGATGCAACTGGGGGAATCTGAAGGAGAAAACGATCAGCGTGATGGTACCAACATCAGGCCATCCGCCTCAGGGAACGCTGGCCCCAGCAGCTATGACGAAGAAGAGGAGGAGGAACAGCTGGAGTTGGAGCAGGAGTTTCATGCCACCACTGACGAGGGCCAGAGCGGTGCACGTTGGACTTCCACAATTCAACGCGAATGGTCAGCAGAAGCAGACCAGGAGGAAGGTGACGACTATGATGCATCACAACAACTATCACAACGCTCACAAGAGGATGATGAGGATTCTGGTAGGACTCTGGCACACATGGCTCAATTCATGCTAGACTGCATTGAACGTGACCCACGCATTGTGCGCATTCTGGACAACACCAATTACTGGGTTTATACCCTTCTGGATCCACGGTACAAACACAATGTTCCAAAACTGCTTGAAGAAAGAGTCAGACAGGTCAAAATGGAAGAATACCAGCAGGCCCTTGTGGAGACTTTAGAGAGGAGATTGACATCCTCCCCCTCCTCTAGCCAGTTGTACGCAGACAGACTGACTTCCGCAAACCCAGGACGACCAGGAGGGCAGCAAACAACGCAAGCCGCAGCTAGTACCCAAAAGGGAATGGTATCGGCAGTGTCCTTGGAGTGGGAAAATTTTCTGACACCCATGCAGCAGCAGCCCACTGAACAGCAAGCGTGCAGATCCACCTCCAACACCGATCGCCTGGAGAAGATGGTCAAGGACTACATGTCAGATGACGTAGCTGTGTCTAACAATCCATCTGCACCCTTCAACTATTGGGTATCGAAGCTAGACACCTGGCACGAACTGGCAATGTACGCAATAGAGGTGCTGGCTTGCCCGGCAGCCAGCGTTATGTCGGAACGCTGTTTCAGTGCTGCCGGAGGCATCGTCACAGATCGGCGTATCCGCCTCTCCACAGAAAATGCAGACCGTCTGACTCAAATTAAAATGAATCAATCCTGGATTGGAAACGACTACGCAACACTCCAGGACCCCAACCAAGTAACATGACCAATGAACATCTGGGATGGTTTAGCGTTTCCGGTCCCTGTTTATTGAACCTCTCATCTGTATTACACTTATGACTGCATGGCGGCAAAAAGCATTGCTATATCCGCACGCTTTTTGTCCTCATGCAAGGCCTGTGTTGTTGTGTCTCAAAAAGCTTGGCCTTCTCCTCCTGCGCCTGCTCCTGTTCCATCACGTCTGCTGCTGCTGGGTTAGCATTTCCAGTCCCTGTTTATTGAACCTCTCATCTGTATTACATTTATGACTGCATGACGGCAAAAAGCATTGCTATATCCGCACGCTTTTTGTCCTCATGCAAGGCCTGGGTTGCGTCTCAAAAAGCGTGGCCTTCTCCTCCTGCGCCTCCTCCTGTTCCATCATGTGTGCTGCTGCTGGGTTAGCGTTTCCAGTCCCTGTTTATTGAACCTCTCATCTGTATTACATTTATGACTGCATGGCGGCAAAAAGCATTGCTATATCCGCACGCTTTTTGTCCTCATGCAAGGCCTGGGTTGTTGTGTCTCAAAGCGTGGCCTTCTCCTCCTGCGCCTCCTCCTGTTCCATCACGTGTGCTCTGTGCTGCTGCTGGGTTAGCGTTACCGGTCCCTGTTTATGGAACCTCTTCTCTTTATTACATTTATGACTGCATGGCGGCAAAAAGCATTGCTGCTATATCCGCACGCTTCTTGTCCTCATGCAAGGCCTGGGTTGTTGTGTCTCAAAAAGCGTGGCCTTCTCCTCCTGCGCCTCCTCCTGTTCCATCACGTGTGCTGCTGCTGCTGCTGGGTTAGCGTTACCGGTCCCTGTTTATTGAACCTCTTATCTTTATTACATTTATGACTGCATGGCGGTAAAAAGCATGCTATCCGCACGCTTCTTGTCCTCATGCAAGGCCTGGGTTGTTGTGTCTCAAAAAGCGTGGCCTTCTCCTCCTGCGCCTCCTCCTGTTCCATCACGTGTGCTGCTGCTGCTGCTGGGTTAGCGTTACCGGTCCCTGTTTATTGAACCTCTTATCTTTATTACATTTATGACTGCCTGGCGGTAAAAACCATGTTACCTGTGCAAAGAAACATGACATTTTCAGCATTTAAAAGACAATTTTTTCTTTGAAACTTTACAATCAATTTTCTCAAAAACTATAAGCTCTTTTTGCTAAATTTTTTTTTCCTCTTGTACCCACTCCCAAGGTGCACATACCCTGTAAATTTGGGGTATGTAGCATGTAAGGAGGCTTTACAAAGCACAAAAGTTCGGGTCCCCATTGACTTCCATTATGTTCGGAGTTCGGGTCGAACACCCGAACATCGCGGCCATGTTCGGCCTGTTCGGCCCGAACCCGAACATCTAGATGTTCGCCCAACACTACTGTCAACCAGCACAAATTGCCGGCAGTACTCACAGTACTGAAGAGAAGACCAACTTCTTAGATTGCTTGTGGGCTTTTCTGTGCTTAAAGACTGGATTGCATGTTTGCCTATAATTCAGGCTTAAAGCAAAGAGGTGAAAAACAAATATGGTTTTAACTGCTATATGGTTTTCCTATGCCAAACTATATATATATATATATATATATATATATATATATATAGATAGATAGATAGATAGATAGATAGATAGATAGATAGATAGATAGATAGATATAGATATATAGATATATATATATGCAGACAATAATTGCAAATGGTTGTTTACCTCTTTTGATTATCCAGTGAATCTGAACAGGCGAGGAATTAGTCCAGACATTACAGGTCACATGATCTCCAAAGTTCCAGGCATGTCCAGGAAGTGAAAGGTGGTTATTAAAAGTCCTGGTCCATTCAAGTTTCTCCATAAAGATAATTTTGCCCTTTTCATGGGATCGGAAGATGTTCCAGGTCACATAAAGTGCATGAAGAGAGGCTGTCACCACACAAGTCAAATGGAGGGTTGAGATAGGAAGAGGCGTCTGAGGATATGCCAGAAGATGGAAAAGACTGATGGATGTAGGACTGCCTGTGAGTGTGAGAGATAAGTAAAATAAAGAAGCCAAATCTTACATAAGGACTACTAGACTTAAAATCTTCAGTTGTCAGATTAATGCGGAAAGTTTTTAACATACAGTATTTAATACCATTTATTTACTAGCTTTAAAAGATTCAAAGAATACCTTTTGATAGCTCAATATATAAAATACAAGTGTCCCTGTATGCATGGCCGGTGCGCATGTCCTGCACTGACACAGCCGTTGGCACAGGGCGCAGGACGGGGCAGGAGGCGTGCCACCCAGCTGAGCGGGCGAGCGGGTGTGCGCGGCGGGCGGTTGCACGCAGCGGGCGGCGATGAGAGACCTAGAGCCCATTTTTAAACGGGATCAGGTCAGCTAGTAGTTATATTTTCTTCAAGGTTTGATCCTGTGTGCTGGATTCCTTTTATAAATTATATAAAGTAATGATTTTAAGATAAATTAACTTTATACCACAAGCAAACTTAAAATAAGGAACGAACATTGAAATTAATTTTCTGGATTCAACCATCAGCAAAGCAACCTACAAATTCTGTTTACCATAAAACTACAGACCAACCTAAATTGTTTAGGAATTACAGTTTTCATTCCAGACACAAAGAATGCATTATCTACAGCCAAGCTATAAGCTGCAGATGAAAATCATGCGAGCCTACTAGCAACAATTTTTCTTATCCCTATTCACCCCTTTTACAAGGTACCCCCAATATAATGCACTGTGTGACCTGGTATAAGTGAGGCCCCACGCTCATGGACTCCACCTTCCCAGGCAATACCAGACTGGATGGAGTAGGCTAAGGAGTAAGGATGAGTGAGATCAAATTTGCAAAATGCAAAATACTACAAGAGCACGCTGTCATGAATGACAAAAAAATCGTGCGCAAAATCGACCTCGTATTGTCCGACACAGCAGAGTGTCATTTTTCTGTTTAAATATACAGGCACATGTTTTGTTTTTCTTTTCTCCTCATCGCCCACTCTAAATGAGAGCAGAGTTCCCCCACCCATTTCACACAAAAAGTGGGTGGGGAAACTTCCCTCCAAAACTGTGAATTCAAATAATGCCAAAATCCCATTTATTAATAATTCAAGATGAGGTTATCACAGACAGAAAACAAATATATTTTCCAGTTTCTAAAAATCAGCATAATAACTTGTCCTTATAGCATTCTAGCATTATAGCAACTTAAGCATTCTAGCTGCTAGGGAAACTGAGTTATTCAGCATTTGCTGACCACACATGTTAACCCATTGATATTTCATGTCATTTGATCAAGCATTGGACGCAGGTTACAAATCTGCCCTCGGATTCGCTGTGGGCCAATCCAGACAGAAATGGCACAGATTATTGGTAAATTGTCAATGTAAGAGTGAACAGAGGCGCCAGCATCTTTGGGCATCTTTGCGCAAAGAGACAGCAAGACCGAGTTTCTGACTCTGAGTGAATGGCCTCAATTCACTAAGCTTATCGTCTGCATTTCTATAGTTATCACCATGGGGATAAGTAGTGTTGGGCGAACACCTAGATGTTCGGGTTCGCGAACGTTCGCCGAACATCGCCGCGATGTTCGGGTGTTCGAGCCGAACTCCGAACATAATGGAAGTCAATAGGGACCCGAACTTTCGTGCTTTGTAAAGCCTCCTTACATGCTACATACCCCAAATTTACAGGGTATGTGCACATTGGGAGTGGGTACAAGAGGAAAAAAAATTTAGCAAAAAGAGCTTATAGTTTTTGAGAAAATCGATTTTAAAGTTTCAAAGGGAAAACTGTCGGCATGCAGTCATAAATGTAATACATATAAGAGGTTCCAGGAAAAGGGACAGCAGCAGCACACGTGATGGAACACAACAACCCAGGCCTTGCATGAGGACAAGAAGTGTGCGGATAGCAATTTGCATGTTGTCGCCATGCAGTCATAAATGTAATACAGATGAGAGGTTCAATAAACAGGGACCGGAAACGCTAACCCATCACAGATGTTCATTGTTCATGTTACTTGGTTGGGGTCCGGGAGTGTTGCGTAGTCGTTTCCAATCCAGGATTGATTCATTTTAATTTGAGTCAGACGGTCTGCATTTTCTGTGGAGAGGCGGATACGCCGATCTGTGACGATGCCTCCGGCAGCACTGAAACAGCGTTCCGACATAACGCTGGCTGCCGGGCAAGCCAGCACCTCTATTGCGTACATTGCCAGTTTGTGCCAGGTGTCTAGCTTCGATACCCAATAGTTGAAGGGTGCAGATGGATTGTTCAACACAGCTATGCCATTTGACATGTAGTCCTTGACCATCTTCTCCAGGCGATCGGTGTTGGAGGTGGATCTGCACGCTTGCTGTTCTGTGTGCTGCTGCATGGGTGTCAGAAAATGTTCCCACTCCAAGGACACTGCCGATACCATTCCCTTTTGGGCACTAGCTGCGGCTTGTGTTGTTTGCTGCCCTCCTGGTCGTCCTGGGTTTGCGGAAGTCAGTCTGTCGGCGTACAACTGGCTAGAGGAGGGGGAGGATGTCAATCTCCTCTCTAAAGTCTCCACAAGGGCCTGCTGGTATTCTTCCATTTTGACCTGTCTGACTCTTTCTTCAAGCAGTTTTGGAACATTGTGTTTGTACCGTGGATCCAGAAGGGTATAAACCTAGTAATTGGTGTTGTCCAGAATGCGCACAATGTGTGGGTCGCATTCAATGCAGTCCTAGGCCGAAGAGGTCATAGCCTAGGGTCACAAAAACCTGTTTATTTGGGCAATTTCAATGGTAGTGATGCTGACGTACATAAATCTCAGCCATGGCCGTTAGCAAAGTCTGAATTTCACGAAATGTCTCATGCAGGTAGAAGACATATTGTTAGACTTGGATTCCAAAGATGGGGTCCCTACATCTCTGCAAACCAGAGTTACAGGGGTCCAAAATTGGTAAAATCCCCCATAGGCTTTCATTGCCTCCCTATTTCACTTTCCAAAATCTCACATCTTTTCAAAGGGCAATTGCTCAGCAGTGGCAAATTTTCTAGCATCGTAGGGACCCTTAGGGGGAACATGACTGGTGAGTTTCGGGTCCCTAGGCCGAAGAGGTCATAGCCTAGGGTCACAAAAACCTGTTTATTTGGGCTATTTCAATGGTGGCGAGTCTGACATACATAAATCGCAGCAATGGCCGTTAGCAACGTCTGAATCTCACGAAATGTCTCATGCAGGTAGAAGACATATTGTTAGACTTGGGCTCCAAAGATGGGTTCCCTACATCTCTGCAAACCAGAGTTACAGGGCTCCAAAGTTGGTAAAATCCCCCATAGGCTTTCATTGGGCCTCCTATTTACAGTTCCAAAATCTCACATCTTTTCAAAGGGCAATTGCTCAGCAGTGGCAAATTTTCTAGCATTGTAGGAACTGTTAGGGGGATCATAACTGGTGAGTTTCGGGCCCCTAGGCCGAAGAGGTCATAGCCTAGGGTCACAAAAACCTGTTTATTTGGGAAATTTCAATGGTAGTGATGCTGACGTACATAAATCTCAGCCATGGCCGTTAGCAACGTCTGAATTTCACGAAATGTCTCATGCAGGTAGAAGACATATTGTTAGACTTGTATTCCAAAGATGGGGTCCCTACATCTCTGCAAACCAGAGTTACAGGGGTCCAAAATTGGTAAAATCCCCCATAGGCTTTCATTGCCTCCCTATTTCACTTTCCAAAATCTCACATCTTTTCAAAGGGCAATTGCTCAGCAGTGGCAAATTTTCTAGCATTGTAGGGACCCTTAGGGGGAACATGACTGGTGAGTTTCGGGCCCCTAGGCCTAAGAGGTCATAACCTAGGGTCACAAAAACCTGTTTATTTGGGCTATTTCAATGGTAGTGATGCTGATGTACATAAATCTCAGCCATGGCCGTTAGCAACGTCTGAATTTCACGAAATGTCTCATGCAGGTAGAAGACATATTGTTAGACTTGGATTCCAAAGATGGGGTCCCTACATCTCTGCAAACCAGAGTTACAGGGGTCCAAAATTGGTAAAATCCCCCATAGGCTTTCATTGGGCCTCCCTATTTCACTTTCCAAAATCTCACATCTTTTCAAAGGGCAATTGCTCAGCAGTGGCAAATTTTCTAGCATTGTAGGGACCCTTAGGGGGAAAATGACTGGTGAGTTTCGGGCCCCTAGGCCGAAGAGGTCATAGCCTAGGGTCACAAAAACCTGTTTATTTGGGCTATTTCAATGGTAGTGATGCTGACGTACATAAATCTCAGCCATGGCCGTTAGCAACGTCTGAATTTCACGAAATGTCTCATGCAGGTAGAAGACATATTGTTAGACTTGGATTCCAAAGATGGGGTCCCTACATCTCTGCAAACCAGAGTTACAGGGGTCCAAAATTGGTAAAATCCCCCATAGGCTTTTTATTGCCTCCCTATTTCACTTTCCAAAATCTCACATCTTTTCAAAGGGCAATTGCTCAGCAGTGGCAAATTTTCTAGCATTGTAGGGACTCTTAGGGGGAACATGACTGGTGAGTTTCGGGCCCCTAGGCCTAAGAGGTCATAACCTAGGGTCACAAAAACCTGTTTATTTGGGCTATTTCAATGGTAGTGATGCTGATGTACATAAATCTCAGCCATGGCCGTTAGCAACGTCTGAATTTCACGAAATGTCTCATGCAGGTAGAAGACATATTGTTAGACTTGGATTCCAAAGATGGGGTCCCTACATCTCTGCAAACCAGAGTTACAGGGGTCCAAAATTGGTAAAATCCCCTATAGGCTTTCATTGCCTCCCTATTTCACTTTCCAAAATCTCACATCTTTTCAAAGGGCAATTGCTCAGCAGTGGCAAATTTTCTAGCATTGTAGGGACCCTTAGGGGGAACATGACTGGTGAGTTTCGGGCCCCTAGGCCGAAGAGGTCATAGCCTAGGGTCACAAAAAACCTGTTTATTTGGGCTATTTCAATGGTAGTGATGCTGACGTACATAAATCTCAGCCATGGCCGTTAGCAACGTCTGAATTTCACGAAATGTCTCATGCAGGTAGAAGACATATTGTTAGACTTGGATTCCAAAGATGGGGTCCCTACATCTCTGCAAACCAGAGATACAGGGGTCCAAAATTGGTAAAATCCCCCATAGGCTTTCATTGCCTCCCTATTTCACTTTCCAAAATCTCACATCTTTTCAAAGGGCAATGGCTCAGCAGTACCAAATTTTCTAGCATTGTAGGGACCCTTAGGGGGAACATGACTGGTGAGTTTCGGGCCCCTAGGCCGAAGAGGTCATAGCCTAGGGTCACAAAAACCTGTTTATTTGGGCAATTTCAATGGTGGCGAGTCTGACGTACATAAATCGCAGCAATGGCCGTTAGCAACGTCTGAATCTCACGAAATGTCTCATGCAGGTAGAAGACATATTGTTAGACTTGGATTCCAAAGATGGGGTCTCTACATCTCTGCAAACCAGAGTTACAGGGCTCCAAAATTGGTAAAATCCCCCATATGCTTTCATTGCCTCCCTATTTCACTTTCCAAAATCTCACATCTTTTCAACCCAGGACGACCAGGAGGGCAGCAAACAACACAAGCCGCAGCTAGTGCCCAAAAGGGAATGGTATCGGCAGTGTTCTTGGAGTGGGAAAATTTTCTGACACCCATGCAGCAGCACACAGAACAGCAAGCGTGCAGATCCACCTCCAACACCAATCGCCTGGAGAAGATTGTCAAGGACTACATGTCAGATGGCATAGCTGTGTTGAACAATCCATCTGCACCCTTCAACTATTGGGTATCGAAGCTAGACACCTGGCACAAACTGGCAATGTACGCAATAGAGGTGCTGGCTTGCCCGGCAGCCAGCGTTATGTCGGAACGCTGTTTCAGTGCTGCCGGAGGCATCGTCATAGATCGGCGTATCCGCCTCTCCACAGAAAATGCAGACCGTCTGACTCAAATTAAAATGAATCAATCCTGGATTGGAAACGACTATGCAACACTCCCGGACCCCAACCAAGTAACATGAACAATGAACATCTGTGATGGGTTAGCGTTTCCGGTCCCTGTTTATTGAACCTCTCATCTGTATTACATTTATGACTGCATGGTGACAAAATGCAAATTGCTATCCGCACGCTTCTTGTCCTCATGCAAGGCCTGGGTTGTTGTGTCTCAAAGCGTGGCCTTCTGCTCCTGCGCCACCCTCCTCCTGTTCCATCACGTGTGCTGCTGCTGGGTTAGCGTTACCGGTCCCTTTTACTGGAATCTCTTATATGTATTACATTTATGACTGCATGCCGACAAAAAGCATGTTACTTGTGCAAAGAAAACAGACATTTCCCGCAATTTAAAGACAGTTTTCCCTTTGAAACTTTAAAATCGATTTTCTCAAAAACTATAAGCTCTTTTTGCTAAATTTTTTTCCTCTTGTACCCACTCCCAATGTGCACATACCCTGTAAATTTGGGGTATGTAGCATGTGAAGAGGCTTTACAAAGCACGAAAGCTCGGGTCCCCATTGACTTCCATTATGTTCGGAGTTCGGCTCGAACACCCGAACATCGCGGCCATGTTCGGCCCGAACCCGAACATCTAGATGTTCGCCTAACACTACACGTGACCCGTTCGGCCAATCACAGCGCTAGCCGAACGTTCGGGTAACGTTCGGCCATGCGCTCTTAGTTCGGCCATTTGGCCGAACAGTTTGGCCGAATACCATCAGGTGTTCGGCCGAACTCGAACATCACCCGAACAGGGTGATGTTCTGCAGAACCCGAACAGTGGCGAACACTGTTCGCCCAACACTAGTGATAAGGCATGTAGTATTCAGGAAACATTTTACCTCAGGCAAACTGTGTGGAGGTAAGATTTCTCTTGCCTTATTATCTCCAGCATGATCTTAGTGAATTGAGGCCATTAACCCAATCATGGACCAGCCCTTGCAGTCCTACGCGCGAGAGGCATAGGCTACAGCAGAGAGGGTAACTTACCTAAGCTGCCACCTCTCACCGATGCACTCCATGCTGCTCTCCATCTTCCCCACACTCTCGCCTTCACAGCGGAAGTTTCAGTTAAAAAGGCAGAATTCAAATGTTTTAAATTTACACCAAACATTGGTTTAGATTAATATTTGATTTTCTTGCTTTGAAGTCTCTGGGTAGCCATGTTGGTCCCCATTTCTGAGTTAAAGGAGAACTGAAGTGAGAATGATATGGTTATCGGCCATAGAATGCCATAGTTATCGGCTTTTAAACAATACCAGTTGCTTGGCTGTCCTGCTGATCTATTTGGCTACAATAGTGTCTGAATCACACCAGAAACAAGCATGCAGCAAATCTTGTCAGATCTGACAATAATGTCAGAAACACCTGATCTGCTGCATGCTTGTTCAGGGGCCATGGCTAAAAGTATTAGAGGCAGAGGATCAGCAGGATAGCCGGACAACTGGTATTGCTTAAAAGTAAATAAATATGGCAGCTAGTGTTGGGCGAACACCTGGATGTTCGGGTTCGCGAACGTTCGCCGAACATGGCCGCGATGTTCGGGTGTTCGCGCCGAACTCCGAACATAATGAAAGTCAATGGGGACCCGAACTTTCGTGCTTTGTAAAGCTTCCTTACATGCTACATACTCCAAATTTGCAGGGCATGTGCATCATGGGAGTGGGTACAAGAGGAAAAAAAATATTTGAAAAAGAGCTTATAGTTTTTGAGAAAATTGATTGTAAAGTTTCAAAGGAAAAAATGTCTTTTAAATGCGGAAAATGTCATTTTTCTTTGCACAGGTAACATGCTTTTTGTCGCCATGCAGTCATAAATGTAATACAGATAAGAGGTTCCAGGAAAAGGGACCGGTAACGCTAACCCAGCAGCAGCACACGTGATGGAACAGGAGGAGGGTGGCGCAGGAGGAGAAGGCCACGCTTTGAGACACAACAACCCAGGCCTTGCATGAGGACAAGAAGCATGCGGATAGCAATGCATTTTGTCGCCATGCAGTCACAAATGTAATACAGATAAGAGGTTCCGTAAAAAGGGACCGGCAACACTAACCCAGCAGCAGCACACGTGATGGAACAGGAGGAGGTGCAGGAGGAGAAGGCCACGCTTTCAGGCGCAACCCAGGCCTTGCATGAGGACAAGAAGCGTGCGGATAGCAATGCATTTTGTCGCCATGCAGTCATAAATGTAATACAGATGAGAGGTTCAATAAACAGGGACCGGAAACGCTAACCCATCACAAATGTTCATTGTTCATGTTACTTGGTTGGGGTCCGGGAGTGTTGCGTAGTCGTTTCCAATCCAGGATTGATTCATTTTAATTTGAGTCAGACGGTCTGCATTTTCTGTGGAGAGGCGGATACGCCGATCTGTGACGATGCCTCCGGCAGCACTGAAACAGCGTTCCGACATAACGCTGGCTGCCGGGCAAGCCAGCACCTCTATTGCGTACATTGCCAGTTCGTGCCAGGTGTCTAGCTTCGATACCCAATAGTTGAAGGGTGCAGATGGATTGTTCAACACAGCTATGACATCTGACATGTAGTCCTTGACCATCTTCTCCAGGCGATCGGTGTTGGAGGTGGATCTGCACGCTTGCTGTTCTGTGGGCTGCTGCATGGGTGTCAGAAAATGTTCCCACTCCAAGGACACTGCCGATACCATTCCCTTTTGGGCACTAGCTGCGGCTTGTGTTGTTTGCTGCCCTCCTGGTCGTCCTGGGTTTGCGGAAGTCAGTCTGTCGGCGTACAACTGGCTAGAGGAGGGGGAGGATGTCAATCTCCTCTCTAAAGGCTCCACAAGGGCCTGCTGGTATTCTTCCATTTTGACCTGTCTGACTCTTTCTTCAAGCAGTTTTGGAACATTGTGTTTGTACCGTGGATCCAGAAGGGTATAAACCCAGTAATTGGTGTTGTCCAGAATGCGCACAATGCGTGGGTCGCGTTCAATGCAGTCTAGCATGAATTGAGCCATATGTGCCAGAGTCCTGCCAGAATCCCCATCATCCTCTTGTGAGCGTTGTGATAGTTGTGATGCATCATAGTCGTCACCTTCTTCCTGTTCTGCTTCTGCTGACCATTCGCTCTGAATTGTGGAAGTCCAACGTGCACCGCTCTGGCCCTCGTCAGTGGTGGCATGAAATTCCTGCTCCAACTCCAGCTGTTCCTCCTCCTCTTCTTCGTTTTACCTGCTGGGGCCAGCGTTTCCTGAGGCAGATGGCCTGATGTTGGTATCATCACGCTGATCGTTTTCTCCTTCAGATTCCCCCAGTTGCATCATGACAGCTGTTTCCTTGATTTTCAACATTGACTTCTTCAGTAAACACAGCAGTGGTATGGTAATGCTGACTGAAGAGTTGTCACTGCTCACAAGCAACGTGGATTGCTCAAAATTTTGGAGGACTTGGCAGAGGTCCAACATGTTGGCCCAATCGGATCCACAGAAGCTTGGCAGCTGTCTGGATGCGCCTCGGTACTGCGCCGTCATGTACTGGACCACTGCACTTTTCTGCTCGCAAAAGCGGGCTAGCATGTGCAGTGTAGAATTCCAGCGCGTAGGGACATCACACAGCAAGCGATGGTGGGGGAGATTGAAGCGCTCCTGCATCTTGGCGAGTGCCCCCGAAACAGTACTGGAATTTCTACAATGTTTGGCCACTCGTTGCACCTTCAACAGAAGATCGGCCACGCCTGGGTATGTCCTCAGGAACCGCTGAACTACTAGGTTCATCACGTGCGCCAGGCAAGGGATGTGTGTCAGCTTAGCCAACCTTAAAGCGCGAATGAGATTACTCCCATTATCACACACAACCATGCCCGGTTTCAGGTCCAGCGGTGCCAGCCACAAATCCGTCTGTTCCTTTATTCCCCTCCAAATTTCCTCCCCTGTGTGCTGCTTATCCCCAAGGCAGATCAGCTTCAGCAACGCTTGCTGACGCATGTCAACAGCTGTGCTGCACTGCTTCCACGATCCTACTGCTGCTGGGTTAGCGTTTCCAGATGAGGTACAGCTTTGAGATGCGTTGGAGGAGAAAGAGTCAGAGAGGTAGGTGCTGCTGTTGTTATCCAGTGGGAGGGACGGCGGTGCAGCTGTTTGTGGCGTGGGCAACACCCGCGCCGTAGCAGGTGAGGAATCACTGCCAGGCTCCACAAGGTTCACCCAGTGCGCGGTAAGGGAGATGTATCGACCCTGGCCGAACGCACTCGTCCAGGTGTCAGTGGTGAGGTGAACCTTGCAGGCAACAGCATTCTTCAAGCTTCGGGTTATTTTGCTGACCACGTGCTCATGCATCTCAGGCACTGCAGAGCGCGCAAAGTGGTAGCGGCTGGGAACCACGTAACGTGGGATGGCCACTGACATCATGCCCTTGAAGCTGTTTGTCTCCACCACTCGATATGGCAGCATTTCGCAGGCCAGAAGCTTGGCTATGCTGGCTGTTAGTGGCACGGCCCGGGGGTCATTTGCTGGCAATTTCCTCTTGCGCTCAAACATCTCCGAGACAGACAACTGAACCGTAGGGCTGCACACTGAAGGGCTGTTGGTTGTTGTGTTTGATGAACACTGGGAGACCTCAAGAGCACTATTCCGGAAAGTGACAGTGTCAGCGTCGTCTGATGTTTGTGAATGTTGTTGTGAACCACGCAATGGCTGGGCTACTGCTGCTGCTGAGAAGGGGCTGGTGGTGAGTCTGGTGACCCTAAGGGAGGCAGTGTTGCTGGTACCCTGTCCTGCCGCGTTTGCCCACAGAGTGGGATGTTTGGATGCCATGTGGCGGGTCATGCTGGTGGTGGAGAGGTTGTTAATATTTTTCCCCCTGCTCAGGCGGGTCTTGCACACCTTGCAAATCACCATGGTACCATCCTCACTGCAGTCTTCAAAGAAAGGCCAGACTTTGGAGCACCTGCCTTGCTGGCAATTTCTGTTTGCGCCTCTTTTGCGTCTCACTTGAACTTCCACGCTTGTGGTGCCTGAAATTTCGCGCTGCCTACCTTGTGGCACAAGGCGAACTCGTGCAGCAGTGGGTTCTTCAACAGACTCTGTGCTGCTACGACGGCGATGTTCTCCTTCACATACAAAATCTGGGTCTCTGTCAACATTGTCAAAACCCTCCTCTTCCATCTCCTCAAACTCGTCATATGTGATTGTGGGCCGCCGCCGCGGAGTAGAGCTCCCCAGAACAACCTCTGCGCAGCTCACTCCAATGTCGTCTTCCAGATCTTCTCGGCCGACCTCCTGCAATTGAAACCCATCCTGCCCAACTTGCTCTGGGATTTGGGTTTCAAAGTCCTCGGACTCGCCTTGCATTTAAGTGCGCGGTGCATTTCCCACAGTAAATGGTTGTGAATCCGGGCACAACATTTCTGGCTGTTCCATTGACCTTTGAAAGGTGGAAGTTTGTTGGGCTGGGAATAGCTCCTGCGAATACCCCATTGTGTCCTGAGGAAATTCTTCGGACTGGTTATTTGGCAGTTGTGTGCGTGGTGTCGCTGCCGGTTGTGTCAGCTTTGTGCCCACTGGCTCCTTGTAACTGGCTGAAGACTCGGACCTCGTGGATGATGTGCTGGTGCTGCTTAACCCACTGCTGGACGCTTGAGAGGTCATCCAATTAATTATCTGGTCCTGTTCCTTTGGATTTGTGAGGGTTGATTTCCTGGACAACATGGGCGGTATTGAGTGGGTTTTCTTCGGTGCTCCACTGTGGCCTGTACGTGAACCGTCAGGGGAAACACCTCTTCCCTTGCCCCTCCCTCTTTCACAGGATTTCTTCTTCATTTCACTTATCCTTAAAGTACACGATGACTGGCAGCAGTACAGTGGCAGTACAGAAATGCTATATAGTGGTGGGTGAGCGGTGTACTACTGTTCCCAGCAGCGACACAGAGCACAATGCTATACAGTGGTGGGTGAGCGGTGTACTACTATTCCCAGCAACGACACAGAGCAAAATGCTATACAGTGGTGGGTGAGTGGTGTACTACTGTTCCCAGCAGTGACACAGAGCACAATGCTATACAGTGGTGGGTGAGCGGTGTACTACTGTTCCCAGCAGCGACACAGAGCACAATGCTATACAGTGGTGGGTGAGCGGTGTACTACTGTTCCCAGCAGCGACACAGAGCACAATGCAATACAGTGGTGAGTGAGCGGTGTACTACTGTTCCCAGCAGCGACACAAAACACAATGCTATACAGTGGTGGGTGAGCGGTGTACTACTATTCCCAGCAGCGACACAGAGTACAATGCTATACAGTGGTGGGTGAGCGGTGTACTACTGTTCCCAGCAGCGACACAGAGCACAATGCTATACAGTGGTGGGTGAGCGGTGTACTACTGTTCCCAGCAGCGACACAGAGCACAATGCTATACAGTGGTGGGTGAGCGGTGTACTACTGTTCCCAGCAGCGACACAGAGCACAATGCTATACAGTGGTGAGTGAACGGTGTATTACTGTTCCCAGCAGCGACACAGAGTACAATGTTATACAGTGGTGGGTGAGCGGTGTACTACTGTTCCCAGCAGCGACACAGAGCACAATGCTATACAGTGGTGGGTGAGCGGTGTACTACTGTTCCCAGCAGCGACACAGAGCACAATGCTATACAGTGGTGGGTGAGCGGTGTACTACTGTTCCCAGCAGTGACACAGAGCACAATGCTATACAGTGGTGGGTGAACGGTGTACTACTGTTCCCAGCAGCGACACAGAGCACAATGCTATACAGTGGTGGGTGAGCGGTGTACTACTCTTCCCAGCAGCGACACAGAGCACAATGCTATACAGTGGTGGGTGAGCGGTGTACTACTATTCCCAGCAGCGACACAGAGCACAATGCTATACAGTGGTGGGTGAGCGGTGTACTACTGTTCCCAGCAGCGACACAGAGCACAATGCTATACAGTGGTGGGTGAACGGTGTACTACTATCCCCAGCAGTGACACAGAGCACAATGCTATACAGTGGTGGGTGAGCGGTGTACTACTGTTCCCAGCAGCGACACAGAGCACAATGCTATACAGTGGTGGGTGAGCGGTGTACTACTGTTCCCAGCAGCGACACAGAGCACAATGCTATACAGTGGTGGGTGAGCGGTGTACTACTGTTCCCAGAAGCGACACAGAGCACAATGCTATACAGTGGTGGGTGAGCGGTGTACTACTGTTCCCAGCAGCGACACAGAGCACAATGCTATACAGTGGTGGGTGAGCGGTGTACACAGAGTGGCAGTAAACACAATGCTATATAGTGTGGGTGAGCGGTGTACTACTGTTCCCAGCAGCGACACAATGACTGGGGGGACCCTGGCTAGCCTGGCTGGAGAGAGAACTACCCTGCCTGCCTACCCAAAGCTAAACCCACAGACAAATGGCGGAGAAATGACGTGGATCGGGTATTTATTTACCCGAACCACGTGACCCGTTTGGCCAATCAGAGCGCTTTTGGGTCCGAACCACGTGACCCATTCGGCCAATCACAGCGCTAGCCGAACGTTCGGGTAACGTTCGCCCATGCGCTCTTAGTTCGGCCATATGGCCGAACAGTTTGGCCGAACACCATCAGGTGTTCGGCCGAACTCGAACATCACCCGAACAGGGTGATGTTCTGCAGAACCCGAACAGTGGCGAACACTGTTCGCCCAACACTAATGGCAGCCTCCACAACTCTCTCACTTCAGTTGCCCTTAAATTGCAAAGCGCTCAGTATGATATTGTCACCAATTGCTGGGGAGTTCAGGAAATCCTGTGGATAAATGTTTGCAATTCCAAAGTTCTGCCAGGAGAATGCATTTTTAGAGGATGAATTGCAGCATTTTGGCATGAGTCTTTTCTCAGTTAGCAAAATGAAGACTTGGGACATGCTTTCACTGGTGCCCAGTGGCAAAGGACACTGAGAAATGCCCACTAGCGTACCTATTAGGACACTGTTCCCTGAGCCAATCAAAGTGCCTTTAAGGAAAGGATCATGGCTTCATTGCCTGTAAGGGAAGGATCATGGATTCATTGCCTGTAAGGGAAGGATCATGGATTCATTGCCTGTAAGGGAAGGATCATGGCTTCATTGCCTGTAAGGGAAGGATCATGGCTTCATTGCCTGTAAGGGAAGGATCATGGATTCATTGCCTGTAAGGGAAGGATCATGGCTTCATTGCCTGTAAGGGAAGGATCATAGCTTCAACGTGAAGCCAATGATCATTCCTGTAACAAAAACTGCCTGTGTGCAATACAAGCAAAAATGACCAAGATGGTGCCACATCGGTAGCCATGGCCACAGGGCACCGTTTTTTTTTTTCCAATTTATCGCCTCACTTTAAACTACTTGCCGACTGCTCCACGCCAATTGGCGTGAGCAGTGCGGCATCTCCAGGACCGCTCCACGCCGATTGGCGTCAATGGCTGTCTATGGGGCTGGCAGGAGATCGTGCGCAGGCTGTGCGCGCATCTCCTGCTTGGAAGGTGGCACTCTGCTCTGCCTTCAGTCTCCGAGCGGCAATCGCCGCTCAGGAGACTGTAAAGGTGGCCACTAATGCGAGCCACTAATGATCCAATCTTTTTCAACCAATTTTACCAAATCTATGTAGTTTAAGGGTAAATTGAGTGAATATATTGAATGGATAATATAGGGAGTGCCCTTATATTACATAGGAATGGTAAGATTGGATGAAAAAGATTTGCTCATTAGTGGCCACCTTTAGACGGCGCCATCTAATTATGTTGTACAGCGCTGCAATCTGCAGCAGCGCTGTACTGGGGACAGCCGAGTGACCCCCTGGGACACAGGGAAGTGGTCCACTGTGATAGGCTGAAGCCTATTACAGCTGATTGTGCTGATAGGCTGGCCAGGGGAGGGAGGGAGGGAAGGTAGAAAAAAACCAAAACATCATTTTATTTAAAAATAATAATTATAAATACATATTTATAAAAAAAAAAAAACATTGGGGAGAGATCAGACAGAGATCTTTGCTGGTGGTGAGAAAAGGGGGGGAGGGAATCACTTGTGTGATGAGTTTTACGGCCCTGCAGCTTGGCCTTAAAGCTGCAGTGGTCAATTTCAAGAAAATGGGCCTGGTCTTTAAGGGGGGTTAACACTGCGGTCCTCAAGTGGTTAACTATGCTGCCCCCCAATTCGGGGACACATGAGAGCTAACCCATGGCATGTAGACACCATGGGGTGGCAGCAGCCTGCCAACTGATCAGGCAACCAGCTGATCAGGGCCCTCATGTTCCGATCCGTACAACACCACCACCGCTGCCCGGACTGCTCCTTGCCGCTGAGGGAAACTGCAAGTGAGGCCAACCTGCTGCGGATGAAATCATCACTGACTGCTGTACATGTTTCTGACTCCCAGGACCCCGGTGTACCAGCACTACTGCCTGAAAACATCGCCACGTGGGGAAGTGAAGCCGGCCACTGCACCATTCACAGTGGTTCTCGGTCCAGACCTAGCCACGGCTCCAGCCTTCTGTTCTCTCCAGCCTTCTCGTTCTACAAAGTCACTGGACCTGACAGGGTCCACAGTGGGACAATTCGAGCGGCCGTTTGTTTTGGGGTAACGCAAGTAAGTTAGTAGTGCATGCTACAGCAGCAATGTGTGCACTACTTTGAACATTTTACTTGCCCTGCCACACTAAGCTGCACTGCTTGAGCTGTGTAGCTTAGTGAATCAACTTCTACTGATTTGTTTGTGAGCCAGATGTAGCCATCCCGAGCCATAGGTTCCCTACCCCTATAAGCTATTATTGGATTGTGTAAGAATACAGTATGCAATCTCATAAGTCTGAAATCTCTGGTATTAATTAAGAAGTGTAACGATTGTGGAATTCTCTCCGTGATCAGCGCACAATGCGTGCGCTGACACGGCGGAAATCCTCCACAAGTGTGTAATTAGAGGGAACCCAGCAAAAGGTGCAACGCACCTGTAGAGGGAAATTCCTGTCGGCAGGTGGAGCTGTGGAGTGCAGAGGAACAGCTCCTCTGCCCTGCCACAGACGCCAGACAGGAATTGTACGAAGGGAAGAAACGCAGGGCAAGATAGCCCTGAAAGAGAGAGATCAAAGCGACAGAAGGTATGTGTGTCCACCAATCTAGTCGCCACCCTGCGACGATGAACACACAACCATTAAGATCAGGTGAGAAGGCAATCGCCAGAGATGGCGATTGCTAACAGCGACACAAGACCGAATGAGCACAGATGAGGAATGTATGTATGTCCACCAATCTAGCCGCCAAACTGCGACGGCGGACACACAACGGAGGAAACCAAGTGAGAACGCAATCGCAAGAGAAGCGATTGCGAAAGAGAATGAGCATAGGGACAGAATGTATGTATGTGCCCCAATCTATTCGCCAACCCGCGACGGTGCACACACAACAGCAGGAACGAAGTATGAACGCAATCGCGAGAGAGACGATTGCCAGAGGTGACACAAGGCTACAGCAAGGCAGAGCACGAGAGTAGCAAAGGCACAGCAAATCATACAATGAGAAGATAAGGAAAATAATAAACGCTAACTAAACGCGAACACTGCACTCATTCGCAACAGCGAACGCGTTTTCTGCACTGTCTCCGCGTGTTAAGCACAACAGAGACACGCACGCCTAACTAACCACCGACAGACAAACATGAAACAGAGGACACGAGCGCTTGCTTAACGGTTACCTCACCGAGCCTCCAGCAAGCGTTCGTAGCAGACAAAACAGATACACGGAAACAGGAATAAGTGAGAGATACGATCCACTGCTCTTTCCACCAGAGCAAGTGCGAACCAAGTACAGCAAGAGAGTTGCAGACCAGAAGGATCCACAGCACTAGCGCAAGGCGAGTGCGATCCAGGCAAGACAGATCAGAAGGGGCTACCAGTAACAACCGCTGTTCCGGTTAGCACCCAGACACACAGAATGATTCCCTGTCGACCACCGCTGGGACAGGACAATCGCAACAGACAAACAAACAGATATGCACTCCTAACTGCACTAGGGAACCTGCCTAGTGCAGTACCAAGAATTACTCTAAGCTAATCTTCAAACAATAAGCAAGGCTGACACTCAGGAGTGTTTCACAGGACAAATCCTTATGACCAGCCCAGGTCTGTGATATCACATGGTATATATAGAGCAAGCCTACAAAGGATGTGGCTAGGAAATTTGCATGACCAACGTATGCAAATTCCTCAGCAACAGCAAGCTGCAAAACTGACAAAAGGTCTCTCTTCCAGAGACCTGCAGAATGCAGACCTGAACAGTGGTCAAAAAGCTGCCTGCCTGCGCTGGCAGCTGAGTGGATCCTCATAAGAAGTCATGCAATTTATCTAGTTTAGCTGGTGTTGTTTTGTCCAGTGTTGTAACCTACATAACAATATACTGTATATATACAAAGATACTTATCATAATTAATTAATACTGTTTTGTACAATGTATATATAAAGATATTTATCATAAATAGATATTGCTGTATTGTACAATGTAATTTGTAGTATATTATATTCAGCGATTCCTTACCTCTTGTAGTTAGCATTGTGCCATTGCCAAACTTTTGGAAATTAAAATATAGGTATGTACAGTAATACACTCCAGCATCATCAATCTGTACATTAGTTATCTGCAGGCTTGCACTGTAGTCACTATTTTGACAGCTGCATTTCGGCACAGAGGTATAGGAGTTACAGTACTTCACATACTCAGGGTTTTCTGAGGATTTATAACTCTTCTTGTACCAGGAAACAGTTCCTGCATCCAGTGGTTCATTAGACACACATCTAATAACGGCTGTGGCTCCAGCATCAACCATCACAATGTTCTGAGGCTGATACAGAAACATTTGTGCTTCTATCACTACATAAAGAACATAAAACAGTTTTAGTATAAAATATCTTTCATTACACATAGAATATTATATTACTTCACACTGTTATATTAATTCCTAGCACTTGCATTAGTGGCTTTTGGAAGCCAATTATGCTTTTATTGGACAGCATTCATTTGTGGGTTAGCATGTTATATTCTCAGCATTATATTATAGCATTTATTACAAGTCTGTTTCATGGTGCCCAATACACAGTACAATAAAAACATTTGATTTTCCAGTTTATTTGACCAAAATGATCAAATCGAATGAAAGACAAAAATAATATTTTTTTTATTTTTTATCAAGAAAATGAATGATTAACCCGTTTGATCAGATTTGTATTAAAAAAAAAAAAAAAAACAGACATGTTGGAAAAATCTTTATATTCAATCTAATGGAATAATCAAACAAAATTATTTAATTGAAAAAAATGTGCCATGTATGGGCACCATTACTTGTAATAAATGCTAATAAACAATACTAGATAGATAGATAGATAGATAGATAGATAGATAGATAGATAGATAGATAGATAGATAGATAGATAGATAGATAGACTGATTTCTGGATATTGCCCTGTTCAAGCAATTAATAATTGCTGTCACCGCTTTTGTAAGGATGAGCTTGCAAAATATCTAAAATTGTTTTAATCACAGGGGAAATTTTATGTGAAAATTAACTGAATTTTTGCAGCAGATCATTTTTTTTGAAAAATTACTTGTCCATTGACTGCAATATATTTTCACAAAATACATATATATATGCACATTGCTAAAAATGGGGGCCTCTTGCTTATAACTTTCTGAATCTTGAAGTTGAGGGTAGAAACAATTGAGATCTTTATTTTTACTGGTCTCTAAGGGCCCGTTTCCACTCTCGCGGAAACGGCCGCGAATCCGCAGAGTTTCCCCGCAGGCAAATCGCGCGGGGAAACTCTGCCATAGGGGACAACGGCGCCGCCGGCCGAATCGCTTGCAGTAGCGATTCGGCCGGAAACCCCCACAGAATTCGCGGCGGAGGCTGCGATTCCCATAGCCGTGCATGGCACGGCTGATGGGAATCGCCTGCGATCCCGCCCACCCGCTCAGTGCCGGCGTGCGTCTACGAGACGCACGCCGCACTAGTGGAAACGAGCCCTAAGTGAAATTTAAAGATTTTGGAATTTCATTGTTTTATGAGTGGAAGTAACTACCATATTTTTCACCATATAAGACACTTCGGAATATAAGACTAACCTAGATTTAGAGGGCAAAAACCAGGTAAAAAATAAATAAATATATATATATATATATATACTAAACCTGGTGCGTCTATATTCCAGGAGCATTTTGTAGATGTTCTCCCACAGTTGGTATCCTCCCATCCCTTCTGTCCCGAAGTGTCCCATTCTGTCCTCCCAGATGTCCCCTTCTGTCCCCAGGTGTCCCCTACCATCCCCCACGTGTGCCTTACCATCCCCAGGTGTCCCCTTCTGTCCACAGGTGTCTCCCTCTCTGTCCTCCCAGGTGTCTCCTTCTGTTCCCATGTGTCCCCAGGCCCCCCTTCTGTCCCCAGGTGTCCCCCCTTCTGTCCTCCCAGGTGTCCCTTTCTGTTTCCATGTGTCCCCAGGCAATTGTTTGATTTTTTTTTACACACAATTGTCCATTTACAGAGATATTTCTCCCACTCAGCATGGGTATGTGTAAAAATACACCCCAAAACATATTATACTACTTCTCCTGAGTACGACGATACCACGTGTGGCACTTTTTTGCACCCTAACCGCGCTAAGGGGCCCAAAGTCCAATGAGTACCTTCAAGATTTTAAATAAGATTTTATTTTTTATCACAAGTTAGCGGAAATTGATTTTAATTGTTTTTTTTTTTTTTTCACAAAGTGTCATTTTCCGCTAACTTGTGACAAAAAATAAAATCTTCTATGAACTCACCATACTCCTAACGGAATACCTTTGGGTGTCTTCTTTCTAGAATGGGGTCATTTGTGGGGTTCCTATACTGCCCTGGCATTTTAGGGGCCCTAAACCGTGAGGAGTAGTCTTGAAACCAAATGTCGCAAAATGACCTGTGAAATCCTAAAGGTACTCATTGGACTTTGGGCCCCTTAGTGCACTTAGGGTGTAAAAAAGTGCCACACATGTGGTACCGCCGTACTCAAGAGAAGTAGTATAATGTGTTTTGGGGTGCATTTTTACACATACCCATGCTGGGTGGGAGAAATATCTCTGTAAATGACAATTGTTTGATTTTTTTTACACACAATTGTCCATTTACAGAGAGATTTCTCCACTCAGCATGGGTATGTGTAAAAATACACCCCAAAACACACCCCAAAACACATCATACTACTTCTCCTGAGTACGGCGATACCACATGTGTGGCACTTTTTTGCACCCTAACTGCGCTAAGGGGCCCAAAGTCCAATGAGTACCTTTAGGATTTCACAGGTCATTTTTGTTTCAAGACTACTCCTCACGGTTTAGGGCTCCTAAAATGCCAGGGCAGTATAGGAACCCCAATAATGACCCCATTTTAGAAAGAAGACACCCCAAGGTATTCCGTTAGGAGTATGGTGCGTTCATAGAAGATTTTATTTGTTTGTCACAAGTTAGCGGAAATTGATTTTAATTGTTTTTTTTCACAAAGTGTCATTTTCGGCTAACTTGTGACAAAAAATAAAATCTTCTATGAACTCACCATACTCCTAACGGAATACCTTTGGGTGTCTTCTTTCTAGAATGGGGTCATTTGTGGGGTTCCTATACTGCCCTGGCATTTTAGGGGCCCTAAACCATGAGGAGTAGTCTTAAAACCAAATGTCGCAAAATGACCTGTGAAATCCTAAAGGTACTCATTGGACTTTGGGCCCCTTAGCGTACTTAGGGTGTAAAAAAGTGCCACACATGTGGTACCGCCGTACTCAGGAGAAGTAGTATAATGTGTTTTGGGGTGTATTTTTACACATACCCATGGTGGGTGGGAGAAATATCTCTGTAAATGAGAATTGTTTGATTTTTTTTTACACACAATTGTCCATTTACAGAGAGATTTCTCCATCCCAGCATGGGTATGTGTAAAAATACACCCCAAAACACATTATACTACTTTTCCTGAGTACAGCGGTACCACATGTGTGACACTTTTTTGCAGCCTAGGTGCACTAAGGGGCCCAACGTCCTATTCACAGGTCATTTTGAGGCATTTGTTTTCTAGACTACTCCTCATGGTTTAGGGCCCCTAAAATGCCAGGGCAGTATAGGAACCCCACAAGTGACCCCATTTTAGAAAGAAGACACCCCAAGGTATTCCGTTAGGTGTATGGCGAGTTCATAGAAGATTTTATTTTTTGTCACGTTAGTGAAAAATGACACTTTGTGAAAAAAAAACAATAAAAATCAATTTCCGTTAACTTTTGACAAAAAATAAAATCTTCCATGAACTCGTCATACACCTAACAGAATACCTTGGGGTGTCTTTTTTCTAAAATGGGGTCACTTGTGGGGTTCCTATACTGCCCTGGCATTTTACGGGCCCAAAACCGTGAGTAGTCTGGAAACCAAATGTCTCAAAATGACTGTTCAGGGGTATAAGCATCTCCAAATTTTGATGACAGGTGGTCTATGAGGGGGCGAATTTTGTGGAACCGGTCATAAGCAGGGTGGCCTTTTAGATGACAGGTTGTATTGGGCCTGATCTGATGGATAGGAGTGCTAGGGGGGTGACAGGAGGTGATTGATGGGTGTCTCAGGGGGTGGTTAGAGGGAAAAATAGATGCAATCAATGCACTGGGGAGGTGATCGGAAGGGGGTCTGAGGGGGATCTGAGGGTTTGGCCGAGTGATCAGGAGCCTACACGGGGCAAATTAGGGCCTGATCTGATGGGTTGGTGTGCTAGGGGGTGACAGGAGGTGATTGATGGGTGTCTCAAGGTGTGATTAGAGGGGGGAATAGATGCAAGCAATGCACTGGCAAGGTGATCAGGGCTGGGGTCTGAGGGTGTTCTGTGGGTGTGGGCGGGTGATTGAGTGCCCTAGAGGCAGATAGGGCTCTAATCTGATAGGTAGCAGTGACAGGGGGTGATTGATGGGTAATTAGTGGGTGTTTAGGGTAGAGAACAAATGTAAGCAATGCACGTGGGAGGTGATCTGACGTCGGATCTGCGGCGATCTATTGGTGTGGGTGGGTGATCAGATTGCCCGCAAGGGGCAGGTTAGGGGCTGATTGATGGGTGGTAGTGACGGGTTGATTGATGGGTGGCAGTGACAGGGGGTGATTGATGGGTGATTGATAGGTGATTGACAGGTGATCAGTGGGTTATTACAGGGAAGAACAGATGTAAATATTGCACTGGCGAATTGATAAGGGGGGGTCTGAGGGCAATCTGAGCGTGTAGGCGGGTGATTGGGTGCCTGCAAGGGGCAGATTAGGGTCTGATCTGATGGGTAACAGTGACAGGTGGTGATAGGGGGTGATTGATGGGTAATTAGTGGGTGTTTAGGGTAGAGAACAGATGTAAACACTGCACTTGGGAGGTGATCTGACGTCGGATCTGCGGGCGATCTATTGGTGTGGGTGGGTGATCAGATTGCCCGCAAGGGGCAGGTTAGGGGCTGATTGATGGGTGGCAGTGACAGGGGGTGATTGATGGGTGATTGATGGGTGATTGACAGGTGATTGACAGGTGATCAGGGGGATAGATGCATACAGTACACAGGGGGGGGATCGGGGGGGGGGGTCTGGGGAGAATCTGAGGGGTGTGGGGGTGATCAGGAGGGAGCAGGGGGCAGTTTAGGGCATAAAAAATAGTGTTGACAGATAGTGACAGGGAGTGATAGATGGGTGATTAGGGGGGTGATTGGGTGCAAACAGTGGTCTGGGGGGTGGGCAGGAGGGGGGGTCTGAGGGGTGCTGTGGGCGATCAGGGGGCAGGGGGGGGGGGAAATCAGTGTGCTTGGGTGCAGACTAGGGTGGCTGCAGCCTGCCCTGGTGGTCCCTCGGACACTGGGACCACCAGGGCAGGAGGCAACCTGTATAATACACTTTGTATACATTACAAAGTGTATTATACACTTTGTATACGGCGATCCGGGTGCTAATAACCCGCCAGCGCTTCCGAACGGCCGGCGGGTTACAGCGCGAGGGGGGCGGAGCCAGTCCCCGGCGGAGGATCACGTCACGAATGACGCGATCGCTCCGCCCATGCCCGTACAAGGACCGCCATTTGTACATGCGGCGGTCCTTGTGGGATCCACTTCCCGGCCGCCATTTGTACATGCGGCGGTCGGGAAGTGGTTAAAAACATTCTTACCAGCACAAGAATTAATAAGGAATTATGGCACAAGAAATAAAATAAATAAAATAAAAGAATAGTGGAATTTAAAACCCATCATATCTGCACAAGAAATTGCAATCCTTATTTAAACTTTCACCTACAGTTTGAACTAATGTGTAAACTTTGTCTCTTATTAGTCTGTTGTTGTGCAAATTGAAGCCAATTAATACAGTGACGAGAATGAATACAGTGACGAGAAGATCACTTAAACTTTGGCCACATGAGCAGAATGTTTGGGCAATGAGAGATCAGCATATTTGTTTTATTTTTATTTTTTTATTCTGGTAAAGGTGAACCTGTCGGGTGGAGAAGCAGGAGGCCTCTACATGTGAGCAATTGTGGAAGAGAACAACAGCAATTAGCCAAAAATATTCAATATGTCTACATGCAGATGCTGCTGCAACACTGGACAAAAAGACGTGAGTTGTTGCCCAAGATCAAAGTTAGAGGTTAAGGTTACATGGAAGACAGGACTATAGACAAAAACTGTGAACAGCACAAAACTTTACTTTACATCGACAATATGGATGATTGATTGAAGAGTGAATTATTGAACTCTACCTTCTAAATGTGCATGTATTGTAAAGACAGCTTAAAGCGAATAAATACTAATATTACAGTTCGGAATGCATTTGAGGGTAAACTTAAAAACAGAAATAAAAGAATATAAAAGGAATATTAGATTCACTTAAAATGGTCAGTCTAAGTAAACTTTATAAGCTCAATCACAGCATGCAAAGTTATTATTTTGTTTTCTGTTGTCAAACTTTGTTGACTATCTAAGTAAGAATTTATGGAAATGCATTGATGAAAAATGTAATTTGCAACACTATAGTACTTTATGTTATTGTTACCAACATTATTACAATAAAACAACAATAGAGATTATTCAAAAGACAGAAGCTCTACAACGATTCTCCACATAAATGTAGACACATATCCAAAACAATCGAGCTTTAGTCACCCATTTGTTAACTGCAGCAAAAAAAGCTATTGTATTATTATGGAAGACTAAAGACCCTCCTCTATTACTGAACACATATTATTTATCTTTCAAAATTCATAGAAATCGAAGAATACCACAAAAAAAAAATCAATCTACCCCACCCGTAAATACTGGATAAAAAATCCAGCTTTCTGTAACCAACAGAAAATAAGATGCACACTACTTATTACTACGTAATTCTCAGATTTGTATATCAGACATCAGTCATGAAATAAAATTAAAGTTCCACAGTTCACAACTTCCCTAATATATCTCAAGTTTTGACATTAATCTGAACCTGTATTGATATCGATATCATAATGTTCTTGGTTCTAATTTGTTAGATCTAACCTTCTTTTGAACCTGCAGGAATCCATGTTTTTGTTTTCTTTTATCTCTCTATTTGATATATTCAACATCATTGCGACAGTAACATTTTTGATGTGACATTATAATGGTACTCATGCTCCTGCTTGACCAGGTTGCAATGTCATTCCTCATATGTACTATTAAAGTGAACCAGAGACCAAGCACCCTCATGTATTTTACAATATAGATCAGTGGGAACATTAGAGGAAACACCTACCATGCTTTCTGTTTCACTGTGCACTGCACAGCTTGCTTCTAATCAGCCCTGATTAATGACTCAGCTATAATGATTCCTGAGCAGAGCCAGCAGGGGGGAGGCTTGGACTTGCAAAGACATGAGAGAACACAGACTGAGCTTATAAAAATTCCTGAGCAAAGCCAGACAGAATGCTCAGTCAGGGATTTTATCAGGGCTGATTAGAAGCAAGCTGTGCAGTGCAGAATGAAACAGAAAGCAAGGTAGGTGTTTTCTCTAATGTTCCCACTGATATATATGGCAAAATACATGAGGGTGCTTCGTCTCTGGTTCCCTTTAAACTTGAACCAAACAAAATTATAAAAAGACAGAAGTGTTAGGTGACATTTTAAATGCAGTACTTTACATTCTTCTGCTTTTTAATTGTTGTTGTATTTTTGTAGTGTTACTTTTTTGTCCTTTATTAAGTTTAAAGACAGTTCATAAATTTGCACTGGTATTTTTGTAATAAGTATGTTGTTCTTATGCAATGATAAATAACGCTGTGAACTATCTGTTTCTTACCTTCATAAAGCAGGAGTAAGCTGATGAGCTTCATGGCCATTTGTCAGTGATGTAGTTTGTGGTGTACTACATGCTAGCTTATGGTGTACAATCAATCCTATTTCCCAGAAACCCCTCCTCTTGTCAGACGCCTCCCTCTTTGTGATGGGCAATGCTGAAATCATACACAGCACATGGTGGAAATTCTCTGAACTGTTGCAGCATTTTTAGTTTATATCTACAACTGTGGATATAAATTAATCAAAATATTTATTCCAATATGAGTTTTAAGAGGAACTTTACTGAATACAATGTAATGAAAACAATTGTACTTTTTTGCAATATTACTTTATAAATTATTTAGTGAGTTTTTGCCGGTTGTATAATATTTTCTCATCTTGATTTAAATTTTGAAATGTATCCCTGGTGGTGACATCTTTAGTGCCGGCAGTTGCATTACTGTGGAATGTTTGTTTACTGTGTGTTCCGAAGCCAGCAGAAATAATATCTGGTTTACCAGAGTGCACTGGGAGCAGAATTCTGTATAATAAACAGCCTTGGCTGTGACTCAACTGGGAGGGTAGGATTACATAGTGGGATGCGAAAGTTTGGGCAACCTTGTTAATCATCATGATTGTCCTGTATAAATTGTTGATTGTTACGATAAAAAATGTCAGTTAAATATATCATATAGGAGACACACACAGTGATAGTTGAGAAGGGAAATTAAGTTTATTGGATTTACAGAAAGTGTGCAATAATTTTTTAAATAAAATTAGGCAGGTGCATAAATTTGGGCACTGTTGTCATTTTATTAATTCCAAAGCCTTTAGAACTAATTATCTGAAATAAAATTGGCTTGGTAAGCTCAGTGACCCCTGACCTACATAGACAGGTGAATCCAATTATGAGAAAGAGTATTTAAGTTGGTCAATTGTAAGTTTCCCTCCTCTGATAAGTTTCTCTGAAGAGTAGCAACATGGGGGTCTCAAAACAACTCTCAAATGACCTGAAGATAAAGATTGTTCACCATCATGGTTTAGGGGAAGGATACAGAAAGCTGTCTCAGAGGTTTCAGCTGTCTGTTTCCATAGTTAGGTACATATTAAGGAAATGGAAGACCACAGGCTCAGTTCAAGTTAAGGCTTGAAGTGGCAGACCAAGAAAAATCTCACATAGACAGAAGCGACGAATGGTGAGAACAGTCAGAGACAACCCACAGACCAGCACCAAAGACCTACAACATCAATTTGCTGCAAATGAAGTCACTGTGCATCGTTCAACCATTCAGCACACTTTACACAAGGAGATGCTGTATGCGAGAGTGATGCAGAGGAAGCCTTTTCTCCGCTCACAGCACAAATAGAGCAACTTGAGGTATGCTAAAACACATTTGGACAAGCCAGCTTCATTTTGGAATAAGGTGCTGTGGACTGATGAAAGTAAAATTGAGTTACTTGGGCACTGTGCAAGGAGGAAAAATAACACAGTATTCAAAGAAAAACACCTGCTACCTACAGTAAAATATGGTGGTGGTTCCATCATGCTGTGGGGCTGTGTGGCCAGTGCAAGGACTGAGTATCTTGTCAAAGTTGAGGGACGCCTGGATTCTGCTCAGTATCAGCAGATTCTGGAGACCAATGTCCAGGAATCGGTGACAAAGCTGAAGCTGTGGCGGAGCTGGATCTTTCAACAAGACAATGACCCTAAACACTGCTCAAAATCCACTAATGCATTCTTGCAGAGGAACAAGTACAATGTTCTGGAATGGCCATCTCAGTCCCCAGGCCTGAATATAATTGAAAATCTGTGGCGTGAGTTAAAGGGATACTGTAGGGGGTCGGGGGAAAATGAGCTGAACTTACCCGGGGCTTCTAATGGTCCCCCGCAGACATCCTGTGCCCGCGCAGCCACTCACCGATGCTCCGGCCCCGCCTCCGGTTCACTTCTGGAATTTCTGACTTTAAAGTCAGAAAACCACTGCGCCTGCGTTGCCTTGTCCTCGCTCCCGCTGATGTCACCAGGAGTGTACTGCGCAGACACAGACCATACTGGGCCTGCGCTGTGCGCTCTTGATGACATCAGCGGGAGCGAGGACACGGCAACGCAGGCGCAGTGGTTTTCTGACTTTAAAGTCAGAAATTCCAGAAGTGAACCGGAGGCGGGGCCGGAGCATCGGTGAGTGGCTGCGCCAACACAGGATGTCTGCGGGGGACCATTAGAAGCCCCGGGTAATTTCAGCTCATTTTCCCCCGACCCCTCTACAGTATCCCTTTAAAGAGCTGTCCATGCTCGGAAGTCATCAAACCCGAATGAACTAGAGATGTTTTGTAAAGAGGAATGGTCCAAAATACCTTCAACCAGAATCCAGACTCCTATTGGAACCTACAAGAAGCGTTTAGAGGCTGTAATTTCTGCAAAAGGAGGATCTACTAAATATTGATTTCCTTTCTTTTTGTGGTGCCCAAATTTATGCACCTGCCTAATTTTGTTTATACAATTATTGCACACTTTCTGTAAACCCAATAAACTTCATTTCACTTCTCAAATATCACTGTGTGTGTCTCCTATATGATATATTTAACTGACATTTTTTATCGCAACAACCAATGATTGACAGCCTACGTAATTATATATTTATCTATTATATCCTTTTTAATTATGATAATTTCCTCCAATTCTTCTGTATCCTTAACCTTTTCAAATCATAGTTATGAGGTTGGAGCTGTGGTAGAGTTCCAAAGTCGTGAGATACATGCCTTTGCTGCATTTAGCAGGTGAGGCAACAAGGACCTCTTGTAATGCCGCTGTAACGATCGGTGTAACACAGAGAGGATCTGATTACCGGTGATCTGCAGAATCACTGGGAATACAGATATATACCCGATTATTGATGATCTGCAGTATCACCGATAATCAGATATACTTTCTAACCTCTGGACACCTGAGTAGAGTACGAGTGTTTGGTGCAACAGTAATGTTTTGAGGGCTGCACCTCAAGAGCAGGTACAAGGCAGTATAGAGTACTGTGCAAGTACAGATTCCTTCTGAAGGCCTAGACTCTCCCGAGGGAGGAGTCAGGCTGAGCGTAGGAAGGACAGAGCGTGAGTGCCACCAATGAGGTAGTGGCACTAACAGATCTGGGAACTGCCTCTAACAGTAAGGTCAGTTCTCGAGGTCGGGCAAGCCAGGTCGTTAACACACAGACAGATCAGGTACAAAATCAGGAGACAGATGCTGAGTAAATAGACAAGCAGGGTTCGGCAACAGGGAATCAGAAATATCGAGGTACAGAATCAGGAGGCAGATGCAGAGTCTAAGGGCTAGCCGGGGTTCGGCAACAGAGTATCAGAATAGCAAGGTACAGGATCAGAGTTCAGAAGAATAGTCAGGCAAGCAGAAGGTCATAACAGATAATCACAATTCCTAGTCTAAGGTGTGAGATCCTTAGCCGTCAACACCTAGGAAACTGTCTAAATAATTACAGCTAATGTCACAGAACGGACAGGGTCTAAGTGCTACCACGTAGTGATCGCAACGCCAGACACTGGAAGAATGACCAGGCTCCAGTATATATACACCAGCGCTCTCCAGCGCCTCCCCTAAGTGCTGGACCAATGAGGAGTGAAGCAAATGTCAGCTGACCAGCTTGGTCAGCTGACCCTCTTTTGGCTGCCATATAAACTCTGCCTCTCTGCGCGCACGCACGTCATTCTTAATCTTGGTGGACTACGAGTCCCAGCCACACCAACACTGTCTTGAAATGTGTTTGCTGACCTGCGCGCGGGGCTGGTCGCACTGCCAACGGCACAGGCGGCGGCCTCCCCGCGCTGGGTCAGACTGTTAGCAACAGACCCAGGCATGCTAACCGCCGCGTCAGACGCGTCGGTTTCTCCGCGTTCTGCCATGCCATCCGCGGAAAGAGCCGCCTCACGCTGACTTAGAGCGGCGGCTCTTCCGCGTTTCTTCACAGCCGCATAGAGAGGGGAGATACAGGCACTAGAAGAATCTCTGGTTTCAAGCTGAACAACTCTCTAGTAATATCTTAAGCAAGGGTCCTCACTTGTCTCTAAAACTGCCCAATTTAAGGGCAAGACCACAAAATACTGTATCTAAGATGTCACCCAACCTGAACCTCCAGCATGCCTCCGGTTCATTTTATGAAGCTTGGCTTGGGTCCACTCCAGTACCAACCAGAAAGTAGTTTAAAGTTCTTCATGAGTTAGGACATTAAGAGATTTTTTTGTGGGGCAGCTCACATACCGTATGCCATTGTTCACTGCTAAACTCCCAGCCTAGCCACTGCTCCCACTTTGTTTTAATGAGAAAATCAGGTTTAAGGGCTGGTGCACACCAAAACCCACTAGCAGATCCGCAAAATGCTAGCAGATTTTTAAACGCTTTTTTTTATTTTTATGAGGCGTTTTGCTAGCGTTTTGCGGATTGCTACTGCGGTTTTCAGTATAGTAGATTTCATATATTGTTGCAGTAAAGCTGTTACTGAACAGCTTCTGTAACAAAAACGCCTGCAAAACCGCTCTGAAGTGCCGTTTTTCAGAGCGGTTTGCGTTTTTCCTATACTTAACATTGAGGCAGAAACGCATCCGAAATCCAAAAAATGCCTCACCCAGGCATTTTTCGTTTCTGCAAAACGCCTCCTGCTCCGGTGTGCACCACCCCATTGAGATACATTGACCAAGCGGATCCGCAGCCGCAAGCGGATCTGAAAACGCCCAAAAAGCCGCTCGGTGTGCACCAGCCCTTAGTGTATCTGCCAGAAGCCACTTGTAGAAATGAGAGAGGAAATGTCTCTGAGGGAGGCCCAGCAAGCACACATTTTCTAAGTCTGTTATCTTTTTACCAGCCACAGACTTAATGCTTGCATGAGAAAGGTAACTGCACAGTTGCATGTAAGACTAAGCCAACATGGCAATCTGGTTTTTGGAATCAATACTCTCCAACAATTGTACAGCATTAATAGTCACAAAACCTAAAATTAGAAGGTGATCTCCGCTTGGACATTGCCTCAGGAATAGGGCAGAGGACCCCGGAGGAAAATTCACATGCCACTTCAAGGAAGTAAACGGAACGGAAATTGATGACAACCCAGATTCCAAGCAGATACAGCAGAAACCCACGCTGACCACCCTAAATAACGGAGTATCATTAAGTGAGATTTTCATTTCCTTATTTAGCCTAAATGGTTATACCCATGGGAGCTATCAGGGGCGTAACAATAGACCCTGCAAGGGATGCCTCCGCAGGGGGGCCCAGAAGCCACAGGGGGCCCGTGGGGGGAAAAGTTTGAGAGACTGACAGCTAAGGGCGTGGAGAGAAAAAAACGTATTCTGCTCTCGCACCATTGTTATATTGACTGCATGTGTCCACCACACAGATAAAGAATCATACACACTTTGGAATTTGTACACTATCCCTGCTACCTAGGGTTCGTAAAAAAACATGTCTCTCACTGCTGCAGAGTTCTGATGACTTCATGTACAGCCTTACAAACAAAGGAGTCACATTTTGAAAAAAAAGTTGTAGACTTTCCCTTTTCAGCAATCACTCCGAAAGGATTCCTAGATTCTTATCACACACAGGCTAATGACCTTATGGCATCTGATTACTTTTACAACACAGTGGAGTAGAGATTGATGTCTTACTGTTGCTGCTTCATTGAGCGCTTGTTGTCTCATACTGAGTCTAAGTTCTTGTAATAACAGTATCAATCAGTGACATTGTTTTGAATGTTTTGCCAAAGTTACAGTAAATACTATATCTTATGTTCAGCATGTCATTGTTGTTCCTCCATATAGCATGTGTTCTCATGTAGTAAAATAATATGGCTGTGTGTGTATGTATGCATTGGGAGCAGAGCTGCAACGAGGGACTTGTCGGCTGCAAGGGGCTGGAGGAAGCCCCGGGTAAGTAGATCTAGGGGTAGCATAGATTGCCTGATGTTTTCTTTAAGTCTGAAGTGTTTTTATCTGCATGGGGAAAACACATTGGTCCTCAGTTTCCCTGTGCAGAAAGCGAGGGGGTGGGGGGGCCCCATCCAAAGTTTTGCGGGGGGGCCCCATCCAGAGTTTTGCAGGGGGGCCCAGTGATGTCTAGTTACGCCTCTGGGAGCTATTTCACTAGAGCACCAACAATATGGCTTTCAAACTCAACCCAACCCTTTGTTTACCCATGGCAATGCCAGTCTAAAACCCTCACAGAGAGAGGGCAGCCTGGTAATATCTCCCTATACCTGGGATTCCTAAGCCCCCTCTAGCTTTAGGGTAAGTTAAACTACGTGTGTTCAGTCTAGCCGGCTTATTCCCCATATAAATTTGACTGAGAGTCTTTGTAGGCCTTGTACCTAGGATTTGGTAGATCCGTTTGTAAAATATGTTACCCATGGTAAAATTGTCAGTTTGAAAGCTGCTGCTTTTCCAGACCAAGACAGTGGGTTTTTTTGCCCAGTCTCCCAGGTCTTTAAAGGACATCCGAGGCGAAAAAAAAAACTGAGATAAACAATTGTATCTGTCCTCCTACTTCTAAAAATGACTTTTAAAGTTATCCCACAGTTTTGATTTATATTTCAATCAACTTTTTAAGCTTTTACTGTTTCATAGCCTTTTCTCAATGACACATTAATTGAAGTATGCCAGGGTTAAAATATATGAACTATTTACACTTTTTATCTCTTTCCGGCTCTTAGAAGCCATTTACTGCCGCAAAAGTGTTTTATGGCTGCAATTCCTTATCAGTGAGGGTTACGCTAGAGTCCAACCCGGTCCCGACCCAGACAGGAACTGCCACTTACATACCTGATTTTTAGTTCTTTCAGGCAGAGAAAGAAAAAAAGGAACACAGCATAGTTATTTGTGTGCTAGGCACTGTACATACACATGTCTATCTTATCATGTCACATGTCACCTCGTGAGTCCTTTAACAATACTTTCCTCCAGTTTCCCATGATTAAACTTAAACATATCTGTGGGGTTTTTAACCAGCTGAATTCCCAAATATGTTATGGATTAGCCTGACCACTTAAAAGGATACAAAGTTTGCACGTTTCTTTAGCTGAGCTGATAGGGTCATGTTTATAATCCAAGATTTACTGAAGTTTATTTTGAAAGTTAAGTTGGAAATTGTCCCAAACCTCTCCAATTCTCTCATAAGATTAGGAAGGGTCACCCTCGGCTGAGTCGCAAGTGTAAAGGGTTCCTCTAACTCTGCTAGCTCTTCATTAGCTAATGGTGAAAATATATTTTGGGCCAAAACCTCCTGCACTGTATCCACCTGTACTTCTGGAGGGAGCAGAGTTGCTCATAGAATGAAACTGATCCGTTATCCTATTTAGCTCATAAAACTTTGTACCATTCTGGTCAGCTGAAGCTTCAACCTGTAAATTTAATTTCCTTTCTTTCAGGGAATTCGTCAGCAAATTACCAGGCTTATTGCCCAGTTCATAGAACCACCTTTTACAGTGTAACGCCTACCTTTGCGCTTTTCCAAACAGTGCATTATGGAGGATCTCTTGCTCTCTGGATCTCATCCCACCCCTCTTGCGTTGGGTTTGCTTGATGTTCAGTCTCAAATTTTTTAGGCTCTGCTACTCTGAGATGTCATTTAGCTCAAAATAAGTTGAAGTGCATTAGTGATCAATGCAAATTACATATGTAGTCAAAGTCAATTGGCGTGTCTGCAGACCTCTCAAGCAAGTTATTAAAAGTTGCCAGTAATGCTGATTGTAGCTGATTTGGGGCCACTGACTCTGGGATCCCTTTAGCCAAGATATTCCTCATACGACTCCTTTTGTCCAGGTCCTCCATCTGCCTATTAGATGTGATGAGGTGCTCATTATGAATGACAGTGGCCAGCTGAAGCTCCTCAATTGCCATGTCCCTCCTATCCCCTGCCTTCATCAATTCTAGACACCAGGCCCTGCAAAACCTCTTTAAGCTCCTGCACTGCCCCCCGTTTTTATTATCATTTGCCAGCAAAGTCATATGATATCTATCATTTTCAGGAGCTGCTGGATGTATTGCATGGACCTGTTTCTTACCGGTGTTTCTGCAAGCAGAGCTCCAGTGACTGAGGCATAGAGTTGGGCCGAACCTCCGATTTTAGGTTCGCGAACCTGGTTCGGTTCGCGTTAAAGTTCGCGAACCGCAATAGACTTCAATGGGGATGCGAACTTTGAAAAAAAAAAATAATTATGCTGGCCACAAAAGTGATGGAAAAGATGTTTCAAGGGGTCTAACACCTGGAGGGGGGCATGGCGGAGTGGGATACACGCCAAAAGTCCCGGGGAAAAATCTGGATTTGACGCAAAGCAGCGTTTTAAGGGCAGAAATCACATTGAATGCTAAATGACAGGCCTAAAGTGCTTTCAAACTTCTTGCATGTGTATACATCAATCAGGTAGTGTAATTAAGGTACTGCTTCACACTGACACACCAAACTCACCGTGTAACGCACCGCAAACAGCTGTTTGTGTAGTGACGGCCGTGCTGGACTGGTGCGCACCATGGCGAGAGTGCAGGTTTTGGTGGCTTTACAGCCCATATGGTCGCCTGGCTGATGTAGCTGAATGACAGAACAGTGACTGTCCAGCTGATCAAATTTGGTCTGACCACAATGAGGCAATGACCTTATTATCGTGGGTGTGCCCCCCGAGACACTCATCTAGGCGCCGGTCATTGCTTTATTGTGATACGCAAGCCCCTTCACCACGGCAAGGTAATGATCACGAAGGGGAATGGGCGCATGTACATGCCTTTTCTTTTGTTGTTGCAGCTGCCCGCAGTGCAGCCAGAAAAATTAGGCAGTCATGTTCACGCACCAGAAAAATTATTACAGCGGCCGCTGCTAGCAGCGGCCTAAAAAATTCAGCAATCCGCCTGGAGTCCCGGACCCTGTTGGTGGTGGCGGAGAAGGTAGTCAAGCGGCCTGCAGGCAGACATGCTGTGTGGAGGGACTGGGAGCGACTTAGTCTTCTTGGGGCAGGCCAGGCAGCCAGTCACACGGCGTGCAGGCAGAGATGCTGTGAGTGCGGGGACTGACTTAGTCTTGGGGTGGGCAGCAGCCCTCCGGGATCCATGCCTCATTCATTTTGATAAAGGTGAGGTACTTAACACTTTTGTGACTTAGGCGACTTCTCTTCTCTGTGACAATGCCTCCAGCTGCGCTGAAGGTCCTTTCTGACAGGACGCTTGCGGCAGGGCAGGAGAGAAGTTGGATGGCAAATTGGGACAGCTCTGGCCACAGGTCAAGCCTGCGCACCCAGTAGTTCAAGGGTTCCTCATCGCTGTTCACAGCAGTGTCTACATCCACACTTAAGGCCAGGTAGTCGGCTACCTGCCGTTCCAGGCGTTGGTGGAGGGTGGATCCGGAAGGGCTACGGCGAGGCGTTGGACTAAAGAACGTCTGCATGTCCGACATCACCATGAGATCGCTGGAGCGTCCTGTCTTTGACTGCGTGGACACGGGAGGAGGATTAGTGGCAGTGGTACCTTGCTGGCGTTGTGCCGTCACATCACCCTTAAAGGCATTGTAAAGCATAGTTAACAGCTGGTTCTGCATGTGCTGCATCCTTTCCACCTTCCGGTGAGTTGGTAACAGGTCCGCCACTTTGTGCCTGTACCGAGAGTCTAGTAGTGTGGCCACCCAGTACAGCTCATTCCCCTTGAGGTTTTTTATACGGGGGTCCCTCAACAGGCAGGACAGCATAAAAGATGACATCTGCACAAAGTCGGATCCAGTACCCTCCATCTCCTCTTGCTCTTCCTCAGTGACGTCAGGTAAGTCAACCTCCTCCCCCCAGCCGCGAACAATACCACGGGAAGGTTGAGCAGCACAAGCCCCTTGCGACGCCTGCTGCGGTTGTTCTCCTGCCGCTGTCCCCTCCTCCTCCTCCTCCTCCCCCAAAGAAACACCTTGCTCATCATCCTCTGAGTCTGACTCTTCTTCTGCACACGACTTCTCTTCTTCCTCCTCCTTCCCCCTCTGTACTGCCGCAGGTGTTGAGGAAACAGCTGGGTCTGATGAAAATTGGTCCCATGCCTGTTCCTGCCGTAACGGTTCCTGGTCACGCTCATTCACAGCTTCATCCGCCACTCTACGCACAGCACGCTCCAAGAAGTAAGCGTAGGGAATTAAGTCACTGATGGTGCCCTCACTGCGGCTCACCAGGTTGGTCACCTCCTCAAACGGCCGCATGAGCCTGCATGCATTTTCCATCAGTGTCCAGTTGTCGGGCCAGAACATCCCCATTTTCCCAGACTGTTTCATTCTACTGTAGTTGTAGAGGTAGTGGGTCACGGCTTTCTTCTGTTCTAGCAGGCGGGAGAACATGAGCAGGGTCGAGTTCCAGCGAGTCGGGCTATCGCAAATGAGGCGTCTCACCGGCATGTTGTTTTTGCGCTGAATTTCCGCAAAGCGTGCCATGGCTGTGTAAGACCGCCTCAAATGCCCACAGAACTTCCTGGCCTGCTTCAGGACATTCGCTAAGCCAGGGTACTTTGCCACAAATCTTTGAACCACTAGATTCATGACATGTGCCATGCAGGGTATGTGTGTCAGCTTCCCCATATGCAAAGCGGCAAGCAGATTACTGCCGTTGTCGCACACCACGTTGCCTATCTCCAGGTGGTGCGGGGTCAGCCACTCATCCACCTGTTTCTTAAGAGCAGCCAGGAGAGCTGCTCCAGTGTGACTCTCCGCTTTGAGACAAGACATGTCTAAGATGGCGTGACACCGTCTTACCTGGCATGCAGCATAGGCCCTGCGGACCTGGGGCTGTGTAGCTGGAGAGGAGAACTGCCACTCAGCCAAGGAGGAGGAGGACAGCAAAGAGCATGTAGCAGGAGGAGAGGAGGTGGCAGGAGGCCTGCCTGCAAGCCGTGGAGGTGTCACAATTTGGTCCGCTGCGCCCTGCTTGCCATCGTTCACCACCAGGTTCACCCAATGGGCTGTGTAGGTAATGTAGCGGCCCTGCCCGTGCTTGGCAGACCAGGCATTCGTGGTCAGGTGTACCCTTGACCCAACGCTCTTCGCAAGAGATGACACCACTTGCCTCTCAACTTCACGGTGCAGTTGGGGTATGGCCTTTCTCGAAAAATAAGTGCGGCCTGGCATCTTCCACTGCGGTGTTCCGATGGCCACAAATTTACGGAAGGCCTCAGAGTCCACCAGCCGGTATGGTAACAGCTGCCGAGCTAACAGTTCCGCCACGCCAGCTGTCAGACGCCGGGCAAGGGGGTGACTGGCCGAAATTGGCTTCTTCCGCTCAAACATTTCCTTCACGGACACCTGACTGCTGCTGTGGGCAGAGGAGCAGGAACCGCTCAAGGGCAGAGGCGGAGTGGAGGAGGGTGCCTGTGAAGGTGGAAGGGAGAAAGCGGCAGAAGCAGATAATGCACCTGATGGAGGAGGAAGAGGAGAAGGAGGGTGGCTTTGCTTTTGTGTGCTGCTGCTGCTTTTGCTCAGGTGGCCATCCCATTGCTGTTTGTGCCTTTTCTCCAGGTGCCTTCGTAAGGCACTTGTCCGTACGTGAGTGTTGGCCTTTCCACGGCTCAATTTTTGTTGGCAGAGCGAACAGATGGCTTTGGTCCGATCTGAGGCAAACACATTATAAAATGTCCACACCGCTGAGCCACCCTGGGATGTGGGCACTATGGGGACCTCAGCAGCTGATGCTGAAGGGCAAGTTGGCTGGCTGTACATAGGTGGCGATACATGGTGCCGGACTCTGCCACCAGCTGTTTCTGACGAAGAGCTGCCCCAGCTTCTTTCAGCAACTTCTCTCCTCTTACTACTCTCTGACTCCCTCTCTGAACTGTCCCCCTCTTCATCTCCTCTATTGGGAACATACAGAGGATCCCTATCATCGTCATCATCGTAGTCATCCTGCCCAGCTTCGCCTTGACTCAGAAAAATCCAAACATGCACCATCAGTAGGTCCTTCATCCTCCTTACACGTTACATCCATAGTGTTGCCGCATAACGCAGACATATGAGCTGGTGAAAATTCATCTGGCTGTAACAACAATGGCTGTGCATCAGTGATTTCACCACTAAATAATTCTTGCGAAGTGTCAAATGCAGCGGAAGTGGTGCTAGTAGTAGCGCTGGTGGCTGAGCAAGATGAGGTGTTCTGTGTCGCTAAATACTCAACCACGTCCTGACAATCTTGGGAGGTGATGGGACGTGCCTTCTTCCGAGCACTGTACTGTGGGCCAGGTCCACACGAAATTACATTTACACGACCTCGCGCAGACCTTCCGGGTGGCCTTCCTCTGGCTCTGGCACTACCTCTTCCTCTACCTGTTTTGTCCATATCGGGTATGCACGGAGTGATATATCACACTGCGTGCACTCACGTAGGTAGGTGGGTTCACTTAACTGCACAGGTATGCGCACTGATGCGGTAGGTTCACTGAACAGAACAGGTATACAGTGGCGGGTTCACAGAACAGGTATGCAGTGGCAGGTTCACTGAACACAACAGGTATGCAGTGGCGGGTTCACTAAACAGAACAGGTATACAGTGGCGGGTTCACTAAACAGAACAGGTATACAGTGGCGGGTTCACAGAACAGGTATGCAGTGGCAGGTTCACTGAACACAACAGGTATGCAGTGGCGGGTTCACTGAACACAACAGGTATGCAGTGGCGGGTTCACTGAACAGGTATACAGTGGCGGGTCCACTGAACAGAACAGGTATGCAGTGGCGGGTTCACTAAACAGAACAGGTATACAGTGGCGGGTTCATTGAACAGGTATACAGTGGCGGGTCCACTGAACAGAACAGGTATGCAGTGGCGGGTTCACTGAACAGGTATACAGTGGCGGGTCCACTGAACAGAACAGGTATGCAGTGGCGGGTTCACTGAACAGGTATGCAGTGGTGGGTTCACAGAACAGGTATGCAGTGGTGGGTTCACAGCACAGGTATGCAGTGGTGGGTTCAATGAACAGGTATACAGTGGCGGGTCCACTGAACAGAACAGGTATGCAGTGGCAGGTTCACTGAACAGGTATGCAGTGGTGTGTTCACAGCACCGGTATGCAGTGGTGGGTTCACTAAACAGGTATACAGTGGCGGGTCCACTGAACAGAACAGGTATGCAGTGGCGGGTTCACTGAACACAACAGGTATGCAGTGGCGGGTTCACAGAACAGGTATGCAGTGGCGGGTCCACTGAACAGAACAGGTATGCAGTGGCGGGTTCACTGAACAGGTATACAGTGGCGGGTCCACTGAACAGAACAGGTATGCAGTGGCGGGTTCACTGAACAGGTATGCAGTGGTGGGTTCACAGAACAGGTATGCAGTGGTGGGTTCACAGCACAGGTATGCAGTGGTGGGTTCAATGAACAGGTATACAGTGGCGGGTCCACTGAACAGAACAGGTATGCAGTGGCAGGTTCACTGAACAGGTATGCAGTGGTGGGTTCACAGCACAGGTATGCAGTGGTGGGTTCACAGAACAGGTATGCAGTGGTGGGTTCACAGCACAGGTATGCAGTGGTGGGTTCAATGAACAGGTATACAGTGGCGGGTCCACTGAACAGAACAGGTATGCAGTGGCAGGTTCACTGAACAGGTATGCAGTGGTGGGTTCACAGAACAGGTATGCAGTGGTGGGTTCACAGCACAGGTATGCAGTGGTGGGTTCAATGAACAGGTATACAGTGGCGGGTCCACTGAACAGAACAGGTATGCAGTGGCAGGTTCACTGAACAGGTATGCAGTGGTGGGTTCACAGCACAGGTATGCAGTGGTGGGTTCACAGAACAGGTATGCAGTGGTGGGTTCACAGCACAGGTATGCAGTGGTGGGTTCAATGAACAGGTATACAGTGGCGGGTCCACTGAACAGAACAGGTATGCAGTGGCAGGTTCACTGAACAGGTATGCAGTGGTGGGTTCACAGCACAGGTATGCAGTGGTGGGTTCACTGAACAGGTATGCAGTGGTGGGTTCACAGCACAGGTATGCAGTGGTGGGTTCACAGCACAGGTATGCAGTGGTGGGTTCACAGCACAGGTATGCAGTGGTGGGTTCACAGAACAGGTATGCAGCCAGACAGGAACAAGTTAAGCCTAACTAATCTTTCCCTGAGAGACAGTCTGCAGCAGCTCGCCCTACTCTCACTAACGCAGGCAGCACACGAGTGACCGTAATGGCCGCCGCTGCCTGCCTTATATAAGGGAGGGTGGGGCTCCAGGGGCTAGTGTAGCCTAATTGGCTACACTGGGCCTGCTGACTGTGATGTAGAGGGTCAAAGTTGACCCTCCATGTGCATTATGGGGCGAACCGAACTTCCGCAAAGGTTCGTCTGCGGGACGCGAACGCGAACCACCGAAGTTCGCGTGGAACCGTTCGCAGGCGAACCGTTCGGCCCAACTCTACTGAGGCAGTCTGGAAGAGGGGGCAATGCCATTTCTGTTCCCGCAAGGTCCTGAAAATCTGGCTTCCGGGAGCAGAATATGGCCAGGATGTTCTTTGAGAACTGTGTCCCCAAGTCCTTCTGCATCTTCTGCATGCTGCCAGAGGGTTAGCTGCGGGAAGGGAGAAGCTACTGGAGAGCTCCAAGCTTAAGCTGCCACTTCCTGCACTCACCTGCCACTCCTATAGCACCTATAAGGGCTTTGCTATTAACCACTTAAATTGGTGCCATTGACTTTACTGCAATTTTGCAAAACAGTTTTGTCAAAAATTTTGGGAACCACTCGAAGTTTGAGGACATTCTCACAAGACTGCCAAAGGCATTCACACAAGCATTTTATCATCCTCTAAGAAAAGTTCTATTTTGTCTTCTGTCCCATTAATTAAATTAAGTAAAAATGTTACAATCTTTGTTAACAATAAATTTGTATTGCTTTGACTTAAACAAGGCCTAAATAAACTGTGGACCTCACCCGATCTCTTGCACAGACCACAATCAAAAGTATTTTTCTACATACATAGAGTTACTGAAGAAATTCACTGTTTCAGGTTTGATATACCAGATCAATGGGCTCAATTCTGGTAGCTCTGTGAGGTAAATATTGTTTTGTAGGTAAAACACCGCATGAGGTATTTTCCTCTTCTTTTATCAATTCTGAAAGATTTTTCTCCATTTCCGAACATGAGGTAAAACATGTGGTAAAACATGAGGTAAATGCATAGAGTGAGGTGAAACATGAGGTATTTCAGTGGTAAGCCTGCAGTAAATAAGTAATAGTCTTTAATCTTTAATTGTCATCCATAAGTTAAGTTTTTTTTTTGAGGAGGGAAGGTGTATTTGATTATGTAGCAACCTATGAAAAGTAAATTTATAGGCATCCATTATAAAGCTCATTTACCTTCAGAGGCTGGGGGAGAGGGGGGTGTAGGAGCACTTTTAGAGGCGGGGGGTCGGAGCACTTTTAGAGGGTGAGGGAGGTGACTGGGGGTGTGAGTACTTTTACTTTTAAAGGCTGGGGGTCTGGAGGGGGGGGGGGTTACAGCACTTTTACTTTTAGAGGCTGCTGGGGGGGGGGGAGAGGGCCTCGGAGCACTTTTAACCAGAGGAGGGGGGGGTAAATCGGTGTTTGTCACAGTTTTACTTGATTTTTTTTTAAAATAGAGACTGTGGGTTGGAGCATTTTTACTTTTTTTCCAACCAGAGGTTGGGGAATGGCAATGTTGAGGGGGGGGGGGGCGCAGCAGATGGAGGATTGTACGGGGTTTGGAGCACTTTTTCTTTTTTAAAACAAAATGGAAGCTTGGGGGGGATTCATTGGTCAGATCACTTTTACTTATTTCAGCAAAATATGGGGGCCCTGAACACAGAAGAAGCTGAAAAGGCTCCATGTTATGTGACAAATATCACAATTCTGTCACAGCACTGCATTTATCATGTGGTAGAGGTAGGTCTAATTATGTGAGGTAAAAGACATGCAAACACGCACCTTATTTCACTTCAGAATTCAAGTGTGAGGTATTTCACTACTAAATACCACACATTTTTAGTAGAACATTACCACATGAATTACCTCATGAAATTACATGAGGTAAAACTTTACTTAAACTACCAGAATTCAAAAGTTGATTTCCCTCATGAGGTAAACTCAATTCCATGAGGTAATTATTTACTAAACGCTACCAGAATTGAGCCCAATGATTTTTTTCCGTTTTTTTTTCTTATTCTTCCTGTTAAAATGCATTTACAGTAAAGTGGCTCTTAGCAAAATGTACCCCCCAAAGAAAGCCTAATTGGTGGCGGAAAAAACAAGATATAGATCAGTTCATTGTGATAAGTAGTGATAAAGTTATAGGCTAATGAATGAGAGGTGAACATTTCTCAAGTGAAAACGACGGAATGCGAATGGGTTAATAAATACTAAGCCACCTTTCCTTTTTTTTCGATTTTAGTGTTTTTAACCTAGTTTTTGATACTCCTGGGCACCTCTTCACCCTTTTGTCCTAATTGAATTACAATGCTCAGTGGGATACTAGATGGACAACAAGTTCTGTAAGTAGACTCAATGGCCTCCCTGATCCCCTGGAGAAAGGGTACAGTGATCTGCTCTCATATACAAGAATTGGAAAGTCTTTATTCTTCAGGTGGTTTGTAGGTTTTCACAGGATCATGAACTCCAAAACAGGGCGTCTAGCCTAAGTACAGGATTCCCCAATTGTTTTGAGTTCTCAGAACAAAAACAATTGGACATTGTATTACTCTTCTTTCATCTTGACGGATGGGCAAGTCTTAGAATGTGCAAGAAAAGAGGAGGAGCGCTCCATATTGCATTAACTGTGAAGAACTTTAATAGCGCAAACTAGTAAAATTATACTCACAAGATGTCAATTATAAAAACACTTATCAGCGGAGTTGCCCTTCTGCTTAACACCCAGGCAGCTAGATGGGCGCTGTAGCCAGCAGCGTGGTCTCCCGATGTGGTTGAAGCTCGTCTCGCTGGGGAAGTGGGCGGGGCTGACTCTGGACGTGCCTATTGCGTCATTATGCGTTTCGGGCGCACAGTGCCTTCGTCAGATTACCAAGGTGCTGTGCGCCGAAAAAGTGGAAGGGCTACTCTGCTGTTAAGTGTTTTTATAATTGACATCTTGTGAGTATAATTTTACTTTGCGCTATTAAAGTTCTTCACAGTTAATGCACTATGGAGCGCTCTTCCTCTTTTCTTGCATAGATCTATGTCACTACCCAAAACTGTGGAGCTGAGCCGTGTATGAATTGTGTGAAGACTGAAGCGATTTTTGGGACAAGTGTGTGGTATCAGCAGTGTGTGCGCAAGGTTTTTTTTCGTTTGCTTTTTGGGCAGGTCTTAGAATGTGCCTCACTGTCAAATTCCCTACTACGAGCTACAATGAAGTAGAGAACATGGGAGGAGTTTGTGTTGGTGAAGTGGAAAGTAAATTATTATCTTGAATTTGCTTGAATGTTTCTCCTCTGTGGATATACTGAGCTGAGCAGGACATGGCAGCACACTGCTAGGAAAGCAGACAAAGCAGTTTATGAATCAAGACAGAAACTGGCAGAATTCATACACAGTTAAAAGAAAAAGAACATTAATGCTCTCTCAATTCTAAGGTTTTGTGTATTAGGTTAGGAGGTCATAATTAAAAATCATCTCAGCTTTAGTAGGTCATAAAATTAAGCAACAACATGTGAGAATATATGTGGTGATGATGATATGTATGGTAATATGCAGAACATAGCAGCCATATTGTATCTCGTGGAAGCCATATTTTCACCTTTTCTGTCTGTGTCATATGTGTATGTCTGCTAAAAGCCAGCTGGATTCAGGGTATAATTGGTCACCTGGCTGCTAATGTAAATTAAATCTGCATTCAGTGTCCAGCAGGAACGCTACCATTGTCTGCACTGAATAGATCAATTACGTTGGATAGGCACAGGAACCTAGACATTCAATTAGGAAATGTCTACCTAGCCTCTAATTAGGAATCACTTAATCAGACAGTTGCCCGACCACTTTGAAGCCTATACAGGTGATCGGCTACCTGTTGGTCTAAATAGGAGCACAGGAAATGCTAAATTGGCTTGCTAGCCTCTGGCAAGGACTCAGAGATGGCTGATTAGGCCAATAGCCAGCCATATCCTTACTTTTGATCTGTTATGAAATACTGTCTCAGATGTGTATTTTGCTTGGGCAATTGTCACCTGTCACCTGGAGTAGGGAAGTCTTTTTGATGTGTGTGCTAAAATACAATTTTACCTGTGGAAATTAGACCTATGGGGAGATGGAAAATGTCTGCAAAGTTCAAAGTGGGACAGGAAAAGCCTTGACATTTGCATGTCACACCTAGCCCAGATGTGACAGGGGGCTCTGCAGACAGTGATGTCGCACTTTGGGGAAATTGCATTAGTTGTGGGATTGAACATCCATTGCCCCGGGCAACAAATCGTCCTATAAGAGCCCACAGAAGACATTCACAGATCATCTTCTCCTGGAAGTAGCGCATAGCTAGAGATGATTCTGAGCGAATCAGAAAAATTGTGTCTTCCCACAACCAAGTTAGACCTCGTGTTGGTAACATTTATCCCCGTTTTATTTTTATGCAAACTGTCTTGTGTATCTTTGTAACTTTTATCTTTGTAATTTTTATTTTGTTTTTGTAACTCTTTTGTATATATATTATTGTCTGCACTGTTACACTTTTTGGAATATTAAATATTTATTTAATAAGTTTGACTTCTGGTGTAGTAAGCCAAAGCTCATAGCCTAGAGAAAGAGACTGCAGTGTAATTTGTGTTACAAGTTCAGTGCCTGATTGTGCCTTGCTACTGTGTGATTGTATTGTGTGTGTGGCATTCCCGTATTTGGCCTAAAGTGCAAAAGCTGACCCAAATACGAAAGCACCGGACTGCGTGCAGGCCACTCGACAGGAGAGTGGGAATTGTTGAAGTGTCTAGCAACAGCTAGTGGTGGCAGTGAGAAGTGTGTTGAGGGGTGACAGCCTTGTGGTAGCTTGAATAAGGCTGCTCTCCCTCTCGACCTGGTCAGACCCGCAGTCGGGAACCATATCTGCAGGCGTGCTGCGGGGCTGGTTCCTGACACAACACATGACATACTATATAACAAAGATTAAAGCGGTATAAAACTCTGCCATAATATTCAATAAAAACATGTTTTCCTACTTTTTATATCCCATACAGTTATCATATTTGCTTTTGTGCATAAGTATTATTATTCATTTAGAAATTACAGGTTCCCAGAGTACAATTTTTTGGCTCTGAGAGTTGTCATTGCATTTTATTCTTAACTGGTTTATTCATATTGTAATGTACCCAGAAATGCTTTCTGAGTATCTGTCTGTGTTCTGGAGCGTCTGCACAGTCAGAGAAGTGTTTACACTCCTCACTTGATACAATTTAGTAAATACAAGATAATGTTATATCAAGTTTGGATGCGTCCAGCTTTCCCTGCAGGGAGCTTGTAAGTCCTGTGTTTAACTAGTTGAATGCTGTTCTAGTAAAAAAAAATGGTTGTAGTATATATTATATGCTGTAAATAATCTTTTAGAGCAAATAAGAAATGCTGAGTTTCATACCACTTTAAGTCAATATACAGAAGCGGTGTCTGAAAAACTAAGCCCTTACCACTTATTTTGGAATTCAGAAAGTAAATAAGTAGCAGCCAGATGTTGCTAACGGATACACTTGATTCATTGATCATCAGCAGGTTTGACCACCTCTATAAAAGCAGGTTTCAGCAAATCACTGATCTGGATCATTCTCATGTGTGTTTAACACAATGCTAAGTAGAAAAATCTTAAGCCACTTACTAATAGTACAATCTTTATGTCTATGTATTATGAAGGACTTAAAGTGGACCTGAACTCTTGCACAGGACAGAAAGAAAACATATAGAAATGCACCCTGTATGTATTTAGAGAGTTTATCTGTGACTAAGCACAAGTTGTAATTTGATCCCTCAGCTGTGTCAGCTGCCTGCCATGGCAGAGAGCTAATTGGTAAACACAGGATGTTAACAATATGTCTGCTTACATTAAAGCAATAAGTAGACACAGTGCAGATATATTGCAGGATTTGGATCAGCTGTAGCAAAGAAATGTTTTTCTTTAAAGGTCATTGTGCTGTTGGGTATCTTTTAGAGCAGAGAGGAAATTCGTAGTTCAAGTCTGGTTTAAATATCTATAATCGCTGTTTACCCTTCTACATAGATTGGGTAATATTATACAATCAGAATTGTATCATTAGGGAGCACCGTTAGAATTGAAAGGGTTTATTCATAACTGTATACACTGTACCTATTCATAATATAAACACACCACCTAGTGGTTATGGTCTAGTACTACAAACACATAAGAGAGAGAGACATCGAGCTTTAGATCCATAGACGCATAAATCTATTGTAGTAGAGAGAACCCAAGGTGCAGACTGTGTGGAGAGATCTCGTAAACATACTAACATAAAGACATGGTTCACACTAGGGCAGCTGTCTGTGCATTTTTCAGATCAGACCACAAAACAATTACAGACGTGCAAAAGAGCCCAGGCTTTCCTATGGGCCTTCAGGGAGGGAACACAATTATCAAAATCACATGTGTTTTCTTCATAGCATATAATGGAAAATGCATGTGATTATGCTAAGTGTGTTCCCTGCCTCAAGCTCCCAGTCCTCTGGTAAATGACCTGAGATTAAAAAGACACATGCCACCCATAAACAGTGACCAGTTATGCAGTGACTGGTATATAACACTGCTTGCTGTCACGCAGGTGCACTGAACAGGTATGTAGTGACTGGTATTACAAATGTGCAGCTGTCACACACACAGGTGCAATGAACAGTTATGCAGTGACTGGTATATAACACTGCGTGCTGTCACGCAGGTGCACTGAACAGGTATGCAGTGACTTGTGTTACAAATGTGCAGCTGTCACAGACACGGGTGCAGTGAACAGTTATGCAGTGACTGGTATTACAAATGTGCAGCTGTCACACACACAGGTACCGTGAACAGGTATGCAGTGACTGGTATATAATATAACACTGCGTGCTGTCACATAGGTGCACTGAACAGGTATGCAGTGACTGGTATCAATACAATGTGCAGCTGTCACACACACAGGTACTGTGAACAGGTATGCAGTGACTCGTATATAATATAACACTGCGTGCTATCACGCAGGTGCACTGAACAGGTATGCACAGTGACTGGTATCAATACAATGTGCAGCTGTCACACACACAGGTACCGAGAACAGCTATGCAGTGACTGGTATTACAAATGTGCAGCTGTCACACACACAGGTACCGTGAACAGGTAAGCAGTGACTGGTATATAATATAACACTGCATGCTGTCACACAGGTGCACTGAACAGGTATGCAGTGACTGGTATTACAAATGTGCAGCTGTCAAACACACAGGTGCAGTAAACAGTTTTGCAGTGACTGGTATTACAAATGTGCAGCTGTCACACACACAGGTACCGTGAACAGGTATGCTGTGACTGGTATATAATATAACACTGCGTGTTGTCACGTAGGTGCACTGAACAGGTATGCAGTGACTGGTATCAATACAATGTGCAGCTGTCACACACACAGGTACTGAGAACAGGTATGCAGTGACTGGTATTACAAATGTGCAGCTTTCACACACATGTGCAATGAAAAGGTAGGCACTGAATTTGCTGGCTGCTGGGCCTTGCACAGTATAGCAACTAGCAAGTAAGGGCCAGCTGTGACTGACAGGGCTGTATATGCAAGTGTCAGTGGGCCACTCAAAAAAAAGAAAAAACAGAACACAAGAACATCATTACCTCTCAAAAGAGCTTTTGTGGGGTGCTTTTGATCAATAAGTATCAGCAAGGAGCAAGCTAACAAGCCTAACAAGAGCCTAACTAAGCTTTCCCTATGTCTGCAGCAGGTTCCTCTCCCTTCTCTAATTACTGCAGCCACCACGAGTGAGATAATGGCCGACGCAGCTGCCTTGGGGGCTCCAAGAGGGAGTTCAGCATGATTGGCTACCATGTGTCTGCTGACTGTGATGTAGAGGGTCAAAGTTTAGCCTAATGATGTAGTATAGTGGGTGTAACAAACGTTGGAGAAGCAGCTGCGGTGAACAGCGATACCACCGCAGCTGCCTCCAGCTCTCTGCCTAGCAATCCATCCGTGCCTCGGGCGTCTAGCACGTCAAGGACGGGTTTGTCAGCTGCACATAAGGTCGCCTTATCGCTTGCGCGCACGCACAGACAGGTCCTTTATGCGGGGAGGAGGCGCGTCAGCTGACCGGCCGGTCGGCTGACATCAGAGGAGACACTCGCCGCTCCTCATTGGCTGAAGAGGAGTAGGCGTGATGGAGGGGTCTCCTCGGCTTCATAAGCCGCGCTGAATCACTCGCAACTTGTCTGCTGTTGCGAATACTTGGTGTTAGCGCTCAGGCCTTAGATAGTTCCGGTGTGCTTTGATCTGGGAGGAAACCGGGGATTTCACACAAGATAGGAATTGTTTGATAGCTATAAAGATTATTCATTACTGTATTATTATCTGTGCATGACTCTGGCTCGTTCTGACCACTCTTCTGCTCAGTGATTCTGTACCTCTACCCATCTGATCTTGCTGCCGACTCTGCCTGTTTAAACCTTCCTGTCTCTGCCTTCCGATTTTGTACTGCATCTGTCTGTCTGTTGCCAACCCGATTAGTCTGACCACTCTACTCTCACCAGAGGGCCCTTGACTCTTGTGAGGGGCGCTGAACTGTTAGTACCCACCAGCTCCTCTGGTGAGGTATAGCGAAACCTATCAGTTCTACTGTTGCACCAATCACTATACTTGCTATTTGCTGTCACTTCAGCTGCCTGATATACTTGCATTATAGGTGATTCTGCAGATCATCATATAATCAGGTATATATCTGCATTATAGGTGATACTGCAGATCACCTAATAATCAGAATTCTGTTTCTTGCTGACACAAATCGTTACAGCGGGCGGGTCGAACTCGCATTTAGTTCGCGGTTCACCGTGAACGTGAACCACCGATGTTCACGTGAATCGGTTTAACGGTGAACCGTTCGGGCCATCTCTATTTGTAAACTCAGATTCAATCATGAAATTGTAATTTCAGGCAGCAATTTGAGCAATCACAAAAGCAATTAGAAACACCTATTATCTCAAACTCTATTTGGAGAGAAAATTGTGGTAACGGCTCATACGCATAAATGGAATAGAATAAATGTCATATTGAGGAGCGCTTCTGCTTTTATTGACTTCAGATTGGAATTCAATTCTATGTCCCATACCCTAGGAGTATGTAGATGTAATATAGGTGCAGTGTATTGATATAATCAATCATCAGCCAGTTTTTTTCCAATCCACCATGGAACAGTATGTCAAAGATGAACAATAATCAGTGGCGTAAAGGAGGAGCTGTGGGCCCCGATGAAAGCTTTCCAATGGGGCCCCCCAAGCACTCTATACACAACAATTCATACAGCGCTCCAAAACCTGCCAAGGACAACCACAGTGTCAGAGGAGCAAGAAGAGGATGGGGAACAGTTTGTTGATGATACTACTATTCAAAGCATATCAAAAACAGAAGTTGGAGGAGCACTCATCCATAGAAAGGAACTGTTGTGTGCCCAAGCCTTGGATCCCTGTATCCTCAGAATCCTCAGTAGTCAAATGTAGAAAGGAGGATGGCACCACCAAGTAGAAAAGTAAAAAATTAGCTCTTTATTGATCAGTCATAAAAGGACAGCATGGTCAAAAGCCTAAGCCTTATTTTTGACCATGCTGTCATTTTATGACTGATCAATAAAGATCTAATTTTTTACTTTTCTACTTGGTGGTGCCAGCCTCCTTTCTACATTTTACTATTCAAAGCATCTATAGAAGTGATTATTATGAGCACAGGACCAATAGAGAGCTAATACTGTAGTTGAGGGAGGGCCCTTCGGGGCCCATCTGGCCCAAGGGCCCTGATGCGGTGGCTACCTCTGCACCCTCTTTTGCTACGCCCCTTACAGTAATCCTCAGCACTCTCTATTGAACTCCTGCATACTGTGGAGCCTGCAGACACCTTGTGCTCAATATTGGAGACAGTGACCGTCACCCCAAAAAACATATGTAGGAGACGAGTAAGGGCTAAGTACAAACACGGGGGGGTCACTGTCTCCAATATTGAGCACAAGGTGTGTAGGCAGGCTTCACAGTGTGCGGGAGTACAATAGAGAGCGCCAGTGGCGTTTCTACAATAGGGCGCAGGGGGGCATGGCGCACCGGGTGACAGCCAGCCAGGGGGGTGTCGCCACGACCCCCCATTGTTGCAAACATTGCATGAGGGGAAGAGCAGCGCTGGAAGGAGGGGTGACTGGGATAGCGGCGGGGAGGGGGGAAAGATCCCCCCCTCCCTCACCTGGGTCCCCTCCTTCTGCCTCTCTTCCCCTCCAAATGACAGCGGGGGCAGCGGGCAACTTACAGTCAGAGCGGGCGGGCAGAGACTACTCACTTTACTTCTGCGTTCCAGCAGCTGGAACGCTGGGTTGCCATAACGTGCCTCTTCTGCGCCTCCAATGCGTGTCACAGCATTGGAGGCGCAGAAGAGGCACGTGACAGCGACCCAGCGTTCCAGCTGCTGGAACGCAGAAGTAAAGTGAGTAGTCTCTGCCCGCCGCTCTGACTGTAAGTTGCCCGCTGCCCCCGCTGTCATTTGGAGGGGAAGAGAGGCAGAAGGAGGGGACCCAGGTGAGGGGGGGGGGGATCTTTCCCCCCTCCCCGCCGCTATCCCAGTCACCCCTCCTTCTAGCGCTGCTTCCCCCCGCCTGGAGCAGCTATACTGGGGGCAACTAAACTAGCTATACTGGGGGCAGCTATACTAGCTATACTGGGGGCAACTATACTGGGGGCATCTATACTAGCTATACTGGGGCAACTATACTAGCTATGCTGGGGGCATCTATACTAGCTATACTGGGGGCAACTAAACTAGCTATACTGGGGGCAACTAAACTAGCTATACTGGGGGCATCTATACTACCTATACTGGTGGCAACTATACTGCGGGCAACTATACTAGCTATACTGGGGCAACTATACTAGCAATACTGGGGCAGCTCGGGGGGCAACTATACTATCTATACTGGGGGCAGCTCGGGGGGCAACTATACTATCTATACTGGGGGGCAGCTATACTGGGGCAACTATACTAGCTATACTGGGGGCAACTATACTAGCTATACTGGGGCAACTATACTGTGGGGAACTAAACTAGCTATACTGGGGGCAAATAAACTAGCTATACTGGAGGCAACTAAACTAGCTATACTGGGGGCAACTATACTATCTATACTGGGGCAGCTCTGGGGGCAACTATACTAGCTAAAGAAAAAGTCAATAACCTTGCGCTCCTATCCTGAAGTACTTTCAAATGGATCCTCTTGCTCCTTGGTCTCTATGCACTGAGCTGCTCCACTTGTATTGGACAAGGAAGAACTGTTTCTAAAAGAAAGGGAAGCGCTCTATAGTGCATTACCCAAGGGTGTAGTTTAATCGCAAATAAAATTATACTCACAAGATTTAAGTGATAAAATCACTCATCAGCGGTACAGTCCACCGCTACACTCTCAGTCGGATGGGCAACAACGCGCTGTGGCCAGCAGCGCGTTCTCCGGAACTCGGGGAAGCCGTCTCGTGGTGGGAGTGGGCGTGGCTGGGGATTCAGCGTGCGTATAGCGTCATTACGCATTTCGGCGCCCTGCGCCTTCGTCAGATGACGCCTATACGCACTGGACGCTGTCTATGTACGCTACCGAAGCCGTCGTCATGGCTACAGGAGCGACACTGTTAGTTTTTGTAAATTTTGTAAAAACTTTATTAATGGCGAGCAATTAAGTGCACACTATGTTTAGAGAGGTGCGGTATATTGCTCCCAATAGATTTAAATAACACTAAGAGAACTGGATGCGCTGACTCACAGCGCGCTGTTCACAGATGTAAATACATTTCTATGTAATACATAAAAACAACATCAAACTTATAGTAGAAATATTAAAAATATTATGATGCCACCTCCATCTGCTTTCATCACATAGTTGTTAGCGAAAAATAAAACATCCTAGTAGTGAATACCATAAACTCTATGTGAAGAAAGATTTTTTAAAACCTGGGTTATATCAGATGTCACGGGTGGTTGTATAGACTCTTGGGTTTTTATACCAAACACGTTTTTTTAAAAAATAAAAAATAAAAAATAAAAAGTATCAGATACAATCAAGCTTGTCATATTCAGATTAAATACCTTAAAATAAAAATAAACATAAAAATAAAAATAATAATGAAAATGGATAAATATACATATAAAGCTTCTAAGTATAAATTGATTAGTATAGGTTAGTATTCCAAAAATTCAAATAAAAATAAAATGACCATTACAGTGACAATCCAGCCAGTTGTCACTCTGTGTATGGTGGAGGGGGGGGGGGGAGGGAGGGTTTTTAGGGGGATGAGGGACAATAGGGGGGAGGGGGGGGAGGGAGGGGGGTTTTTCAAACTCAGACAGACCGGCTATCTCCATTGAAAAAGATCCATTTGGGGAAGTTTGGCAATAAGGAGCCCTATGGAGTGGGGGGGCCGGAACTAGAGAGCCGGACAAGCTATACAGCGGGCTGAGTCATAGGACCGAGGATATACTACCCCTTCAACGTGGGGTGGACTAGAAAGGTTAGTATGGCACCTGCTATGGACGTTACTACCTTATCGGGTACTCACCACCCTCATCTAGTGTGGAAAACTGCTAGAGATATGGGGTAGCTGTGGAAAGAGAAGGAAACATGTTAACAGCTTCTCAAAGTAGCTGATTCGAGTCAAATATTAACAACATCAATGAATGCTACAAATAAGTGGAAGCTTCCAAACTTTCATTCAAGCCATTTGGTTTGAGAGCATTTAACTTAAAGATCCAAAAGGTCTCTCTTTCGCATAGTTTTCTAAATCTTTCTCCTCGATGAAGATTTTTTGGGATCATTTCCAAACCTATGATCTTAAGTGTTTCAACAGAACAGTTATGACATTCTTTAAAATGACGGGGGACAGTATGTTTCTCAACCCCCTCCAAGATGTTACGCTTGTGTTCCCCAAATCTCTGTCTAAGTGGTCGAGTAGTTCTACCCACATACTTTTTGGGGCAATCACAAGTCAACAAATACACCACGTGGTCACTCCCACATGTAATAAATTCCTTAATCTTATTTACACATTGGCCACCATCAGACACCTCAGTGGCTCTGTGTTGGATAAACGGGCAGCAACCACATCTTTTTATATGACATCTAAAATTTCCTACTATTGAGGGAAACATACTTCTGGGTTTTTCTCTGATTTTTCTTATATTACTTGGTGCGATAGTGTTCTTAATTGATCTCGCTTTTTTAAAAATCACACCCGGGTGGTCAGGAATTATATCCCTCAGTATGGAGTCTTGTTTTAAAATGGGCCAATTCTGTGTTAGAACTTTCTTAATTTTCTTATGTGCCTCTGAATAAGGTGTAATGAAGGACACATCAGCATGAAATTTAGAATCTGAGGTAAACCCCTTCTGACGGGGCGGTCTGGCCCTAAATTCCTCTAGAGTAGTTTGTAACTGCTCAGGTTTATACCCCTTTTCCAGGAACTTTACCTTTAAGGTCTCTCCTTGTTCATAATAGTCTATATTTTAGAAGTACAATTTCGTCTTAGTCTACAAAATTGGCTCCTAGGGATATTTTGGATCCATTTTGGATTATGACAGCTTGTAGCATGCAAATAAGAATTGCCAGCTGTGGGTTTAAAATGGGTTCTCGAACAAATGTCCCCTCTATCATCTGAGTATAATTCAAGGTCCAGGAACACTATACTTTCATCTGAAATCACATGGGTGAAGCTGAGTCCGAACTTATTAGCATTGCACCAATCTGCGAACTTCTCAAATTCATCTCTATCTCCATCCCAGATAATTAAAATATCGTCTATGAATCTTGTATAAAAGATAATATTTTTGGCAAATGGGTTGTTGGCCCAAATATGTTGATTCTCCCAGTAGGACATGTACAGATTAGCAAAGGAGGGGGCAAACCCTGCCCCCATCGAAGTCCCGCAAGTCTGTAAATATATCCGATCCATAAAAGTAAAATAATTATGGGACAAAGCGTATTGTAAAAGATCTAACACAAACTGACCCTGTATAAAGGACAGTGTCCCATCCTCTATCAGGAAGTATTGGATAGCTTCTAGTCCTCTCTCATGTGGGATGCTCGTATACAGGGATGCTACATCCAATGAAGCCCATAGTGTAACGCTTGGTGGTGTATTCTCCACAGTCAGCATGCAACACATGAGCTGGCGTGGAGGAGGTACACACACTAGCACAAGGAAACAGGCTATCCCTAGTATAGTGGAGGGGAGGACTGACTCCAATAGGAGATTGTGGGGCACAGAGCCGGTGCAGATCTGACAGCCACAAACAATGCTTTCGTTATAACGTCTCAGCGCAAAGTAGCGCTGAGCGCATAAACCAGAACTGAGGAGATCAGGACAGGTAGACAGAATGAACGCTTGCTAGCTAGCGGCTACTTAGCGACAGCAAGCGTCCAAAACCAGACAGACTGGAATGAGGCAGCCAATGCGATGCGGCGATGGCGTGCCTCACAAAGACAGGACAGGATAGTCAGAAAATAGCAGGATTAAGATAGATGAACGTAACACAGATAAATATACAATAAGTATGTTTTCCTAGCGTATTACAATTACAGCTATCAATGAAACTATTTGTAACGTCTGACTAACATATGTATATATCGGCAATGAACCGATATATGACATAAGCAGGAACGCCGACTAAGACTGGAGTAATACAGGGAACAGGACTCAGAAGGATTCGCTATCTCTTCGCAGAGATGAACGCAATCCACAAACAGAACCAGGAGCAGGGTAACTACCTCAGCACGGGTGGTCACGGTACGCGCAACCTACCAAAACGTGCTGGAAAGCTGACTAACTGCACACAGGATATAAACAGTTCGTGTACGTATACATCAGCGACACTGGTGTATCAACGTAACACAAATACAAGGAAAATAATAAATGTGCTGGTATGCATATATATTGGCAATGAACCAATATATGATGCAAAGACCAGCAAAGTATCTTTATAACAAGAAACACGATCGGGGGCTAAAGCGACAGCAAGACTGGCTTAAGCTGAAGCTATGAAAACCCAAGGAAACCCTGCAGGAAGCAGATCTTTATACTGAGGTCATCCAATGGGAGCAGACATGCAGATTCCCACACAGGTGAATGATAATCAGTCACAAGCTGACAGCAGGGAAAGACAGACAAAGCTATACAGCTTGCATGGAAATAGATCAGAACTGCCTGAGCTGCAGCACTACTACTTCCAGTAATAGCTGCTGCAGCAGCGATCATTACAGTACCCCCGCCTTTAAAAGCGGATTCCAGACGCTTTTCAAAACTGAAATTCCCAACAAAACAGTCTGACTGATAATTCATGATGACCGGGACAGCCCGGCAAGACCGAATTCCAGAATCAGTCCCCACAAGACTGGACCCATCAGAACCAGAACCTACAGAACCATGCCCATCAGTACTACAAGCCCCAGTGTGACACCCATCAGAACCATGATTTCCAGAAGAAAGCCCTCCGAAACTCCCTGAGCGATACCCACCGCCTTCCAGGAACCGTTCAGAAACGCCAAAGCCTTTGCAATGCCCACCGGTACTGTCTTTACCAACACAAAACCCACTGTTGAACCAGTCCAAGGCACCAGGACAAGTTTTCTCAGAGACCTCCCAGAACACCTTGAAGCTCCAAAGAGATCCCCATAGGTCAGAATGCCCCTTAGGCTCACATGGAGAACCATCAAGAACCCCTATGGAACCTAGGGCAATTCCCGAGTCAGGGCCACAAGGACAAACATCAATATCAGGGCTTTCAGGGACCAGAACCATCTCTGGGCATGCAGGCAGACTGGCAATATCAGAACGTGTTCCCACTAAGGAAGCATCAGAGCACGCTAACACCTTAGACACACTTGGGCATTCTGGCACACAAAGAACATCTGGGCACACCGGCACAAGAGAAACCTCTGGGCATGTCAAGGAACTGTGAGCCTCAGGGTCAGCCAAGACAGGACCAAAACCAGGACTGGCCAAAAAAAAATCATCATGACTAAACTTCGCAACTACTGGACTTTTACACGAGAATGCTGGATCAGACTTAGATGTCGCTGATTCCAGCAAAGTCAGTAACAAATCAGATTCAGGGGCACTAACAAGACAGGACAAATCTTCTGATGTATGCACTGAACCAGACATGGACTCCACAACTACCTCTGGACTGGACAGAGACTCATTTAATACACTGGATTGGAGCTCATGAGGCGCTGCAGAACAAGTCAGTATTGCAGCAGCCCCCACTGGACTAGGCAAAACTGAGGAATTCCCTGGACAGGAAGGGGACTCTGGAACCTCTGCCACAGCGGCCAGAGAACCAGAATCTTTCAGGATACAGGGCTGGGTTTCAGGAACACTCATCAGACCGGACTGAAATTCTGAGATTTCTATTATTTTGACCAGAGAATCAGAATTATCCATGTTACAGGGCAAGACTTCTGAAACATTCAGAGGACAGGGCTGGAGTTCCTCGGCTGTTACAACACTGGAGAGGGACTCAACAACATTGGTTAAATCAGACTGTGTACAGGACAAGGTATCTGACACACTTGCTGACGAGGACAATATTTCAATGGCTTCTGCTTTGCTGGGCAGAAATTCATCAAGTTTTATTAGAGCAGACTGTAATTCCAAAACAGCTGCTAGACAAGTGAATATTACTGCAACACCAACTGAGGTAAGCAGTGCTTCAGCCTCCTCTGCTAGAGGGTTTAAAGTATCCAAAGTACTGGGTGAAGCATAAGACTCTGCGACCACAGCTTCACTGGACAGGATCACTGAACAGTCCATATTGCAGGGCAAAACCATGGAAGCACCTGCTGGACAGCATAATGATTCTGTGACCTGAGTTTCATTGGAGAGATCTACTGCACAATTCATGGTACAGGGCAAATTTATTGGAAAATTTTCTGAACAAGGTAATAATTCTGCGATTTCAGGTTCACATAGCAGATGCTCTGAGCTATTCACGAAACTAGAGCGAGGTGTAGAAACAGGAAGATCAAGACACAATGTTTGCACATCTGAATCACCATTCATTTGTAAAATTGGAAAATTCAGATGCTGGGGTTCTGAGTTTACTAGACAGGATTGCTGGGACTCGGAAACTGATGTAGTGCATCTATTGGCATCTGCTGGATCAGACAGGAGTTGAACTTTATTAACACAGGTAATTTCTGCAGAAGTGTTTGCAGAGACAGGCAAGATTTTTCTGGTGTCTGTTTCACTAAACAAAGAGTCATGAGTACTGGCTAGACTGGACTCGGAAGTCAGCAGGACCTCTGGATTCTCTGCTGAGAAATTTGCGCAGGGCAAGGTTAAGAATGTATCAGTGGCTTCAGTTTTACTGGGAAGTAACACTGAGTTATCCATGGTACAGGGTGGAATTGCAGGAACTTCAATTTCACACAAAAAGAGCTCCGAATCACCTGCTGAATCAGCCAAAGGTGCTGAAGCAGGCGGGTCAGAACGCCAAATTTGCGAATTCGGAGTCACATAAAAATCATCCAAAATCAGTTCCCACACATCAATCAAGGGAGCCACACAGTCATACCTACACACACCAGCCTCTATTAGGTTATAGGCTGACTTAATGCATGCGTTCAATACCATTTCACTTTTTGCACTGTAAAATTGACAAAATGAACTTGAATCATTCTTCCATTCACAGACCAGGGCTTCCATCTCTCCCCTCTCGAATGGAGGATCCCATGCATACTTAACAGCGAAACATTTAGGCTGATCACAGTCTGCAGATATGATTGTGGCAGGCACATGTATAGGGTTAATTAGCAGGTGATTGGCAGATTCCTTATTCTTAAGAATCTCCAATACCTGTAGCAAGTGTTGAACTGTAGTGTATGCAAACTTCCCTTGGTTCACAAATAAGTTGATTTGTTCAATACTCTGTAATATCTCATCATAATCATACTCAGATAATTCTTTTAAACAAAAATCTTTATTTTCCCTAGCCAGGGAGGAAAGTTCATTAGTAGTTTCATAAGTCCATTTAACTCCCCTGAAAGACAATTGCATTTCATTATCTGTTAATGGCAGAATCTCATTATAGGTCTCAGTCGCTAAGGATAACGATTCTGCAGATTGGACACGTTTCTTAGAATGTTTGCGTTTTGCCTTTGACCTTGCGGTTTTTGGTGATTTATTCAAAGCTGCAGGAAAATTATCAGTAACACTTTCTGCTTGCTGCTCATTCTTGCAAGCAATTGAAGGAGCAGCTGATTGGCCTGCTGCCAGGAGTTCATTAAGAGGAAAAGGCAATGGATCTATGCGCAACCAGTTATGGATCACAAACGCTAGAAATTCCAGCGGTCTATCTTTCAAATCGGAATGATTGAGAACATCAAATGCCCACTGGAATAATTCCCCTTTAAACAAAATATAACTTAGTTGGAGTGCCCAGGTTGAAACAGGAGTCGCTTGGAGATCAGGATTGGTCAGGAACCTGGCACATTCAGAGAAAAACTCATTTTCTGTTTCAGAGCTGAGTTCTTCAAATTTCTTAAAGGAACAGGAACCATAATTAACAGTGTCATACTTTCTGGGAATCCCCCCCCACAATGGGGATTGGTAATGGGGTTTTCATAATGTAACGCTTGGTGGTGTATTCTCCACAGTCAGCATGCAACGCATGAGCTGGCGTGGAGGAGGTACACACACTAGCACAAGGAAACAGGCTATCCCTAGTATAGTGGAGGGGAGGACTGACTCCAATAGGAGATTGTGGCGCACAGAGCCGGTGCAGATCTGACAGCCACAAACAATGCTTTCGTTATAACGTCTCAGCGCAAAGTAGCGCTGAGCGCATAAACCAGAACTGAGGAGATCAGGACAGGTAGACAGAATGAACGCTTGCTAGCTAGCGGCTACTTAGCGACAGCAAGCGTCCAAAACCAGACAGACTGGAATGAGGCAGCCAATGCGATGCGGCGATGGCGTGCCTCACAAAGACAGGACAGGATAGTCAGAAAATAGCAGGATTAAGATAGATGAACGTAACACAGATAAATATACAATAAGTATGTTTTCCTAGCGTATTACAATTACAGCTATCAATGAAACTATTTGTAACGTCTGACTAACATATGTATATATCGGCAATGAACCGATATATGACATAAGCAGGAACGCCGACTAAGACTGGAGTAATACAGGGAACAGGACTCAGAAGGATTCGCTATCTCTTCGCAGAGATGAACGCAATCCACAAACGGTAACAGGACAGGATTCAGAAGGATTCGTTATCTCTTCGCAGAGATGAACGCAATCCACAAACGGTAACAGGACAGGATTCAGAAGGATTCGTTATCTCCTCGCAGAGATGAACGCAATCCACAAACAGAACCAGGAGCAGGGTAACTACCTCAGCACGGGTGGTCACGGTACGCGCAACCTACCAAAACGTGCTGGAAAGCTGACTAACTGCACACAGGATATAAACAGTTCGTGTACGTATACATCAGCGACACTGGTGTATCAACGTAACACGAATACAAGGAAAATAATAAACGTGCTGGTATGCATATATATGGGCAATGAACCAATATATGATGCAAAGACCAGCAAAGTATCTTTATAACAAGAAACACGATCGGGGGCTAAAGCGACAGCAAGACTGGCTTAAGCTGAAGCTATGAAAACCCAAGGAAACCCTGCAGGAAGCAGATCTTTATACTGAGGTCATCCAATGGGAGCAGACATGCAGATTCCCACACAGGTGAATGATAATCAGTCACAAGCTGACAGCAGGGAAAGACAGACAAAGCTATACAGCTTGCATGGAAATAGATCAGAACTGCCTGAGCTGCAGCACTACTACTTCCAGTAATAGCTGCTGCAGCAGCGATCATTACACATAGATAACGTTTGTCCCAATTGTAACTCCGCAACATATCCATTACATGTAGAGAGTCCCGGGTGTAGGCTTGGGTCTGCAATACTAGGGGCTGAAGGAAAAAATCTATGTACGAAGAAATGTTTGCAACTAATCCCTCCATCCCAGCTACAATGGGTCTTCCAGGTGGATTTGATGCATTCTTATGAATTTTAGGAATGTGGTAGAAATATGGGATAGAAGGGTGAGTTGGGACCAAGTACTTTTTCTCTAATTCATTCACTACCCCATTACTCAATGCATTGTTGACTAGAATTTTCAATTCTTCTAAATATATTGTTGTAGGATCGTTGAGAAGTGGTAAATATGTTGATGCATCTGTTAATAACCTAAATCCTTCATCTGTATATTTACTATGATCCATTAAAACTATCCCGCCCCCTTTGTCTGCTTGTCTGATAACTATCTGTTTATCTTCCATGAGCTGTTTCAGTGCTAGCCTTTCATTGGGATTAAGGTTTTGATGGGCCTTTGTGGTTCCCTCTTTGCATATCGTTTTAAATTGGTCCAGTACCACCTGATAAAATGTAGTCAGATGTTGTCCTTTGGAATGTATCGGGTTGAAGATGGACTTAGGTTTAAAATTCGTATGATGAATGTTAGCATCTGGTACATACTGTAGCCAATCAGGGTCATCCCCTGACTGGCACTCATCTGGGTCCAGGATGGATGTTTGCATTTCAGTCTCATTCTCAATTAGGACAGTCGGAGTAGTTAACATATTAATTTCTTTACCAGGATCCTTTTTGGTAGCAAAAAATCTTTTAACAGTTAGTGTTCGAATGAACCTATGTAAATCTTTAAACGGCTGAAATTCATTTGGTTTTGCTGTCGGGGAAAAATTGAGACCCTTATTTAGAAGTGAGATCTCATTGTTTGTAAGGCTATGAGCTGACAAATTAAAGATTTTTATTGTAGAGAGCTCACTGTTGGATCTCTTGTATCTTTCCTTTCTTTTTTGGATGGTTCGCCCTCCTCGGCTTCCCCGTCTAGGTCCTCTAGACCTCTTTTCCTTAGGGTTCCCTGGACCAGGGAGGGCGCCATCTCCAAAAAATGGTCTTGCCCTGGATCTCTTACCCCTCCCTCGGGGTTTGCATCAGTAAATGCAGGTTCTGTGGTGGACCTACAGAGATATGATTCTTCAGGTCCTTGTGTGGACTCTTTGGGGATTATGGTTTCTCCATATGTGGTCCTAGCTGGTTTGGGCCTATAGTGTTCTAGGTGTTTCGGGATAGCCCCCTCTCTTTCACCTCTCATTCTTTCCCTAAATCTATCTAAATATCCTGATGCCGTGAATTTGTTTCTCCTCGGACTATCAACACTGGTTTTTTGAAGGGGATATCTAAGGGATGGAGAGTGGGGACCTCTTATATTGTGGGATCCGTAGGGTTCTTTGGAATTAGAATCATAACGGTCCCCATGGCTAGTGTTGAACGTTTTTTTCTCTCTCTTTTGATTCCTATTAAATGTTTGGTGGTGTATGGGGTGATCATATTTATATGGACGCTTTCGTGTTTTATGATCTGAAAAATGCATAGTTTTATGATTCCTACTGTAAGTTTGCTCTGGTCTGGAGTTTCCCCCTAGGGCATTATTTTTGTTGTTTTTATTATCCATTCTATTGTTAGGGATATGAATGTCCATGGTAGTTCTCATTTGTGGTTTGACCTGCGTCAAACTGTTGGATCCATTTATGGGCATGTATGATTTGGATCTAGCAGGGTTGGGTTTTATCTTGACTTCATTGTCCCATTTAAAGATGTTTCCCGTGGTGGCATAATCTTTTTTATCCCTTTCAAATTTTTTTCAATTTTTTAGTAACTAACTCTGTCTCTACTAAGCGAGTGGCTGACTCTATTTTTTCTTTCCACTCTGAGAACTCTTTCACCATCATATATTTACTTAAATCTGATTCAATTGTAGGGATGACTTTACGAACTCTACTTAAGTTCCTTTCCCGTTGTACTACTACAATCTTCATCCATTTTTCTGAACATTCTATTGCTGCTTCTTTCCAGATTAAATCAAGATCTGGGTCTAAAAAATCACAGTCTTTTTTATTTCTCATTCCTCTTGGGGCCATCTGCGCTGTAATGTACCCAGAGAGGAAGGAAGAGTCTATCCACTGAGTACTTTCATACTTTTTGGCGTCCTCCAGTTCTCTAAATAATGAAATCATGAATTTCAAATTAACTGCGGGGTTATTGGTAATGGGATCACTGTTAGATTGAAGTCTCTGTGGATTATTCGTGTGGGGATCTACCACTATTCTTTCTGTAATCAGCTTCATATTATTGTGAATTTCTACTTTCAATCTTTCCCATTTAGAAGTTTCTGCAATTTTACCCGGCATGTTGATGGACATGTTGTTGACAGTCAGTAACTTCGGTGGTGCTGCAAGTAGCTGTTCCAAACTCAGCAGATGTGTGTTCCAAAGAAAAAGTCAATAACCTTGCGCTCCTATCCTGAAGTACTTTCAAATGGATCCTCTTGCTCCTTGGTCTCTATGCACTGAGCTGCTCCACTTGTATTGGACAAGGAAGAACTGTTTCTAAAAGAAAGGGAAGCGCTCTATAGTGCATTACCCAAGGGTGTAGTTTAATCGCAAATAAGAACTGGAGGACGCCAAAAAGTATGAAAGTACTCAGTGGATAGACTCTTCCTTCCTCTCTGGGTACATTACAGCGCAGATGGCCCCAAGAGGAATGAGAAATAAAAAAGACTGTGATTTTTTAGACCCAGATCTTGATTTAATCTGGAAAGAAGCAGCAATAGAATGTTCAGAAAAATGGATGAAGATTGTAGTAGTACAACGGGAAAGGAACTTAAGTAGAGTTCGTAAAGTCATCCCTACAATTGAATCAGATTTAAGTAAATATATGATGGTGAAAGAGTTCTCAGAGTGGAAAGAAAAAATAGAGTCAGCCACTCGCTTAGTAGAGACAGAGTTAGTTACTAAAAAATTGAAAAAATTTGAAAGGGATAAAAAAGATTATGCCACGGGAAACATCTTTAAATGGGACAATGAAGTCAAGATAAAACCCACCCCTGCTAGATCCAAATCATACATGCCCATAAATGGATCCAACAGTTTGACGCAGGTCAAACCACAAATGAGAACTACCATGGACATTCATATCCCTAACAATAGAATGGATAATAAAAACAACAAAAATAATGCCCTAGGGGGAAACTCCAGACCAGAGCAAACTTACAGTAGGAATCATAAAACTTTGCATTTTTCAGATCATAAAACACGAAAGCGTCCATATAAATATGATCACCCCATACACCACCAAACATTTAATAGGAATCAAAAGAGAGAGAAAAAAACGTTCAACACTAGCCATGGGGACCGTTATGATTCTAATTCCAAAGAACCCTACGGATCCCACAATATGAGAGGTCCCCACTCTCCATCCCTTAGATATCCCCTTCAAAAAACCAGTGTTGATAGTCCGAGGAGAAACAAATTCACGGCATCAGGATATTTAGATAGATTTAGGGAAAGAATGAGAGGTGAAAGAGAGGGGGCTATCCCGAAACACCTAGAACACTATAGGCCCAAACCAGCTAGGACCACATATGGAGAAACCATAATCCCCAAAGAGTCCACACAAGGACCTGAAGAATCATATCTCTGTAGGTCCACCACAGAACCTGCATTTACTGATGCAAACCCCGAGGGAGGGGTAAGAGATCCAGGGCAAGACCATTTTTTGGAGATGGCGCCCTCCCTGGTCCAGGGAACCCTAAGGAAAAGAGGTCTAGAGGACCTAGACGGGGAAGCCGAGGAGGGCGAACCATCCAAAAAAGAAAGGAAAGATACAAGAGATCCAACAGTGAGCTCTCTACAATAAAAATCTTTAATTTGTCAGCTCATAGCCTTACAAACAATGAGATCTCACTTCTAAATAAGGGTCTCAATTTTTCCCCGACAGCAAAACCAAATGAATTTCAGCTGTTTAAAGATTTACATAGGTTCATTCGAACACTAACTGTTAAAAGATTTTTTGCTACCAAAAAGGATCCTGGTAAAGAAATTAATATGTTAACTACTCCGACTGTCCTAATTGAGAATGAGACTGAAATGCAAACATCCATCCTGGACCCAGATGAGTGCCAGTCAGGGGATGACCCTGATTGGCTACAGTATGTACCAGATGCTAACATTCATCATACGAATTTTAAACCTAAGTCCATCTTCAACCCGATACATTCCAAAGGACAACATCTGACTACATTTTATCAGGTGGTACTGGACCAATTTAAAACGATATGCAAAGAGGGAACCACAAAGGCCCATCAAAACCTTAATCCCAATGAAAGGCTAGCACTGAAACAGCTCATGGAAGATAAACAGATAGTTATCAGACAAGCAGACAAAGGGGGCGGGATAGTTTTAATGGATCATAGTAAATATACAGATGAAGGATTTAGGTTATTAACAGATGCATCAACATATTTACCACTTCTCAACGATCCTACAACAATATATTTAGAAGAATTGAAAATTCTAGTCAACAATGCATTGAGTAATGGGGTAGTGAATGAATTAGAGAAAAAGTACTTGGTCCCAACTCACCCTTCTATCCCATATTTCTACCACATTCCTAAAATTCATAAGAATGCATCAAATCCACCTGGAAGACCCATTGTAGCTGGGATGGAGGGATTAGTTGCAAACATTTCTTCGTACATAGATTTTTTCCTTCAGCCCCTAGTATTGCAGACCCAAGCCTACACCCGGGACTCTCTACATGTAATGGATATGTTGCGGAGTTACAATTGGGACAAACGTTATCTATGGGCTTCATTGGATGTAGCATCCCTGTATACGAGCATCCCACATGAGAGAGGACTAGAAGCTATCCAATACTTCCTGATAGAGGATGGGACACTGTCCTTTATACAGGGTCAGTTTGTGTTAGATCTTTTACAATACGCTTTGTCCCATAATTATTTTACTTTTATGGATCGGATATATTTACAGACTTGCAGGACTTCGATGGGGGCAGGGTTTGCCCCCTCCTTTGCTAATCTGTACATGTCCTACTGGGAGAATCAACATATTTGGGCCAACAACCCCTTTGCCAAAAATATTATCTTTTATACAAGATTCATAGACGATATTTTAATTATCTGGGATGGAGATAGAGATGAATTTGAGAAGTTCGCAGATTGGTGCAATGCTAATAAGTTCGGACTCAGCTTCACCCATGTGATTTCAGATGAAAGTATAGTGTTCCTGGACCTTGAATTATACTCAGATGATAGAGGGGACATTTGTTCGAGAACCCATTTTAAACCCACAGCTGGCAATTCTTATTTGCATGCTACAAGCTGTCATAATCCAAAATGGATCCAAAATATCCCTAGGAGCCAATTTTGTAGACTAAGACGAAATTGTACTTCTGATATAGACTATTATGAACAAGGAGAGACCTTAAAGGTAAAGTTCCTGGAAAAGGGGTATAAACCTGAGCAGTTACAAACTACTCTAGAGGAATTTAGGGCCAGACCGCCCCGTCAGAAGGGGTTTACCTCAGATTCTAAATTTCATGCTGATGTGTCCTTCATTACACCTTATTCAGAGGCACATAAGAAAATTAAGAAAGTTCTAACACAGAATTGGCCCATTTTAAAACAAGACTCCATACTGAGGGATATAATTCCTGACCACCCGGGTGTGATTTTTAAAAAAGCGAGATCAATTAAGAACACTATCGCACCAAGTAATATAAGAAAAATCAGAGAAAAACCCAGAAGTATGTTTCCCTCAATAGTAGGAAATTTTAGATGTCATATAAAAAGATGTGGTTGCTGCCCGTTTATCCAACACAGAGCCACTGAGGTGTCTGATGGTGGCCAATGTGTAAATAAGATTAAGGAATTTATTACATGTGGGAGTGACCACGTGGTGTATTTGTTGACTTGTGATTGCCCCAAAAAGTATGTGGGTAGAACTACTCGACCACTTAGACAGAGATTTGGGGAACACAAGCGTAACATCTTGGAGGGGGTTGAGAAACATACTGTCCCCCGTCATTTTAAAGAATGTCATAACTGTTCTGTTGAAACACTTAAGATCATAGGTTTGGAAATGATCCCAAAAAATCTTCATCGAGGAGAAAGATTTAGAAAACTATGCGAAAGAGAGACCTTTTGGATCTTTAAGTTAAATGCTCTCAAACCAAATGGCTTGAATGAAAGTTTGGAAGCTTCCACTTATTTGTAGCATTCATTGATGTTGTTAATATTTGACTCGAATCAGCTACTTTGAGAAGCTGTTAACATGTTTCCTTCTCTTTCCACAGCTACCCCATATCTCTAGCAGTTTTCCACACTAGATGAGGGTGGTGAGTACCCGATAAGGTAGTAACGTCCATAGCAGGTGCCATACTAACCTTTCTAGTCCACCCCACGTTGAAGGGGTAGTATATCCTCGGTCCTATGACTCAGCCCGCTGTATAGCTTGTCCGGCTCTCTAGTTCCGGCCCCCCCACTCCATAGGGCTCCTTATTGCCAAACTTCCCCAAATGGATCTTTTTCAATGGAGATAGCCGGTCTGTCTGAGTTTGAAAAAAACCCCTCCCTCCCCCCCCTCCCCCCTATTGTCCCTCATCCCCCTAAAAACCCTCCCTTCCCCCCCCCCCCCTCCACCATACACAGAGTGACAACTGGCTGGATTGTCACTGTAATGGTCATTTTATTTTTATTTGAATTTTTGGAATACTAACCTATACTAATCAATTTATACTTAGAAGCTTTATATGTATATTTATCCATTTTCATTATTATTTTTATTTTTATGTTTATTTTTATTTTAAGGTATTTAATCTGAATATGACAAGCTTGATTGTATCTGATACTTTTTATTTTTTATTTTTTTTAAAAACGTGTTTGGTATAAAAACCCAAGAGTCTATACAACCACCCGTGACATCTGATATAACCCAGGTTTTAAAAAATCTTTCTTCACATAGAGTTTATGGTATTCACTACTAGGATGTTTTATTTTTCGCTAACAACTATGTGATGAAAGCAGATGGAGGTGGCATCATAATATTTTTAATATTTCTACTATAAGTTTGATGTTGTTTTTATGTATTACATAGAAATGTATTTACATCTGTGAACAGCGCGCTGTGAGTCAGCGCATCCAGTTCTCTTAGTGTTATTTAAATCTATTGGGAGCAATATACCGCACCTCTCTAAACATAGTGTGCACTTAATTGCTCGCCATTAATAAAGTTTTTACAAAATTTACAAAAACTAACAGTGTCGCTCCTGTAGCCATGACGACGGCTTCGGTAGCGTACATAGACAGCGTCCAGTGCGTATAGGCGTCATCTGACGAAGGCGCAGGGCGCCGAAACGCGTAATGACGCTATACGCACGCTGAATCCCCAGCCACGCCCACTCCCACCACGAGACGGCTTCCCCGAGTTCCGGAGAACGCGCTGCTGGCCACAGCGCGTTGTTGCCCATCCGACTGAGAGTGTAGCGGTGGACTGTACCGCTGATGAGCGATTTTATCACTTAAATCTTGTGAGTATAATTTTATTTGCGATTAAACTACACCCTTGGGTAATGCACTATAGAGCGCTTCCCTTTCTTTTAGAAACAACTATACTAGCTATACTGGGGGCAACTATACTAGCTATACTGGGGGCAACTATACTAGCTATACTGGGGGTAACTATACTAGCTTCACTGGGGCAGCTATACTGGGGGCAACTGTACTAGCTATACTGGGGGCAACTATACTAGCTATACTGGGGGCAACTATACTAGCTAATACTTAAAATTACAGTTAGCTCCGCCCTCATCCGGTCATGACAACGCCCAATTTTTTGCCGGTTGTGGCCACGCCCATTTTTATCAAGGGGGGGGGGTGTCTTTTAACACCCAGCACCGGGTGCCAAATGCCCTAGGTACGCCACTGGAGAGCGCTGAGGATTATTGTTTATCTTTGACATGTCCCATACCCTGTTTACTTCTTCTTGAGTTTTCTCCAAGGTGATATTTTCAGACCTTACCAATAAAATACCTTTATAGGTCACAGCATGCAAGGAAATACTTCAAAAGATGCCTGATATTATTGTTTACCTATGTTTTAGTACATTTCCATTGCTATGTGCAGAACAGTTATATTGTACATCAGATGAAAAACTATCTCTTGGGAGAAAAATAAGGTAAAATGGACAGGGGCCTATGTCACCTGGAGTTGGCATTTCTTAGGCAGATACATTGTTGTTGTTTTTTATTTATTTATTTAAATGTTTGAAGGAGAGCTTTAATTTAAAAGAAAAATGTATTAGAGTTGGGCAGTTGTGCTTTGTCTTTGTGCCGTGTGGTCAGCTGTCTATATCCTGTTGTGGACAGAGAGATAGAGAAGGATGTAAAAACCAAACTGTTCACTGTAGATGTAAGATGTAAAACCGGTGTTCGCAAGTAACCCGTAACTGATGCCAAGGTGTAGAAAGCAATTCTTGCCAAATAAGGTCAATACAATCTCATTGCATAAATGAAAATAGTTTGAAACCATAAATAGTTTGAAACATGATGGCCAGATGCTCGTATGCCTGAAAATATGAAGTGTGATTCTAAATATTCATTACTGTCCCACCTCATGCCAGCTCTTCAACCTATCGGGGACCATTACAATCTTTTAAGGAGGAACTTTAACCAAGGATTGAACTACATCCCAATCAGTAGCTGATACTCCCTTTTCAATAAGAAATCTTTACCTTTTCTCAAAAAGACCAACAGGGAGGAGGGGGGGTGTCTGTATGGCTGATTTTGTGGTGAAACCGCTCCCACAGTGTGATGTCATGACCATGGTCCTGACAGTTGCTGTATGTGCATCTTGTTGCATTGTGGGATATGATAGTTTTTTCCAACTGCTAAGCAACCAATAATATCTCTCTCTGTGAATAGAGCGCTCAGTAACAAACATTCCGTGCAGATCACCTGACTGGACTAAACATGTGACAACCAGTGACAAATTTCAGAATGCAAATTCAGAATGTAAATTGGGGAGAGAAAATATTTTACAATGGGCAAACACTGACTAAATAATCTATAAATGAATATTATAGAAAATAAGTAGTTTTATCCATTATGTTATTTTCACTACAGTTCCTCTTGTAGGATCACTTCAAGGATTACTATTGTAAAACATAGTAAGACTTAAAATACATGTAATTTCATAGAAATAAGTACCTTTCTTCCTTAGTAAAATTAAAGTGCTGAAATAGTGTGCAAACAGGAAGGCAGGCTAGCCTGCATTTTTGTATAAATCATTTCCTAGGAGTTCTTTTGTAAATAATAAAGTAAATACCAAGAATCCCCCATAAGGAGATGGACTAGACAAGGCATGGGCAAACTTGGCCCTCCAGCTACAAGTTCCACAATGCATTTGCCTTTATGAGTCATGACTGTGGCTGTCAGACTCCCGCAATGCGTTGTGGGACTTGTAGTTCCTTAACAGCCGGAGGGCCATGTTTGCCCATGCCTGGACTAGACTGTCAGATTTGTCAAACTTTTACTATCTGCTGCAAGTGCCAGCAACATAAGATAAAAGTAGTTTATATCTAATGTTACTCTGAAAAATATGTACTTGTATGTGACATGTATTTTAAATTTTGCTTAATTTTGCTTAATTTCAATTAAGCAAGCCACACCACAGAGCTTCTGCTACACTGCAACACTCCACTACAAATGGGGACGAAGACTCTGCAACGTAGCCTGCTGCACTGGAATGTATCACCCATGTGATGTCCACTGTGCAGTGGGTGCTCTGCAATATAAGAGCATGTGGCATGTTATTCTTGGGGGGGGGGGGGGGGGCATGTCACCTGACCCTTGTGTTACCTCATGGCTGTGGCACTCTCACCTATGCTCAGGGGGAGAGACATGCCGAGCATGAGTGTGGCCACGGGCTAACTCCGTAGGTCAGGAAGAGAGGCATATGATGAGATGAGGGCAGGTAGGTGTGAGTGGCAGAGCAAGAGCATGGCTGCAGGCCAATTTTAATGTACAACCCATTTTTTGGCTCTGTAGGCAAGATTTGGCTCCCAGGCTAGAGTTTGACACTTATGATCTACAGTGGTTACAGTGGCTACACTCAAATTATTGTATGAATTTTAAAAGAATATATTTCTATGTACACTAAATTTGGCAACATCAGTTAGTGTAATAGGGCTTTAATTTATGAGGGTTCTTTAACCATACAGTGACCGTCGCATTACTTGCTCAAACTGTTTTTTTTTCTCCACTCCAGTCTGGTGAATTGGGAAAATTGTATCCTACAATAATTCGTTTTGCAAACAACAATAAAACATTTATAGGTTATATACAGAAATTATGCTGTTTCTCACAATAAGTCTATAAACTATGCATACAGTAAATTATGACCAGACTAGATACACCTCACTAGTCCAAACTCACTGAACCCACATAACAAACCCTTCCCATAATTGTTATACTTACCTATAATAGAATGTATTACAGCAGAGTCCTGGTTATCCAGAACTCAACTAACCAGAAGGCTCAACCAACCAAAACAAATATTCGGCAGGACTCACAGTCCACAACTTTTTAGGCTTTTTGTGGACTGGGCTTTGCTGTGCTTAAAGACTGGATTTTTATAGCTCCCTCAAGGTTAATATAATTTCAATTACTGTATTTTAGCATGGAATACAGAGTTCATGGTATGTACTGTATTAACTAGCAGTATACAATGAGACGGTAATAAATTGTGGGGTATGTGCACCAATGAATGCCAAAGAGGCTAATATTCAATCAAAATACATACTTTATTAATACAAAATCTCATTAAAATATTGCTGCCCCCCCCCCCCCCTCCACTCTATCTATCACCCACATAGCCACCCCCAACCACCACATTAACCGCAGCCCGCCACACACACCACACACATGCGAAAAACATCAATGTATAGGACCAAATGAATGAAGACAGTGAGGCCTATGTCCATATGAAGGAAAAAAAGCAGCAAAGAGGATTGTACATCTGTAGCCACATGCACATGCTTTAGTCCAGAAATGATGGCAGCTAAACAGCTGCAGTCAAGGCAAAATCCACAAAAAAGGGTCAAAATAGGCTACAGCAATAAAGCAGATGGGAGTCCATCTACAAATCCAGCCAAAGCTTAGAATGAAAGCATATGCTGCACAGCAATAATTGCAAGTCTAATCCGCATTCAAATTGTAAAGCATCTCTGCAGCACTAGCAATGAGCTACCACAGTCATGTAATGATAAATCCAGTAATATGTCAAGTTGCATAATTGTACATCTCACCCACATCCAGATTGAAGTGCAGGGTCAGTATAACCTCCAGGTTCAGGTTACCTGTCAGTTCCCATTGGTGAGCACAGGCAAGTGGGGATAAATAAGAAACAGTGGGGGAAAGGCTGCACATCCCTAAACACATGCTGCAATTGAATGGTTAATCGCACAGGCATACACCACCTCCGCTAGACTGAAAAATGCATGCCCTGCATCCAAAACAAGTGCTAACATTTATTACACTAGGAGGAACTTTAGCTTCCAATATGGTTTGCATGCAAAGTATAATGTACTAGACACTTGCGCCACGGTGAGGCAAACCTCCGGGCAAGTGACCTAACCTAAATTTAAAACCTTGAGAGCAGCTAAGCAAAAAAAATGTGTAAGTATATAACTATCAGGTTAGCTGCTCCCAGCCCCTCCTCCTGAGTTTCCTGTTTGCATGATAAGTAGTAGCAGATTTGCATATGATTTGCATCTGAATTGAATGTGAAGTGTGCAGAAAGTCTATTTAGGTGCTGCACACATGAGTTGGTGGTCATTTCAGATGCAGCCTTAGTGGTGTGCGCTGGCGTTCTCCTCGCTGTTCAACAAAGTGGGGATAAATGCTGAAGCCTAGTAGCTCCAGCAGGTGCTATGCTGTCACAAGACGAGTCACACATGAACCACAGGTGTAATGGTGACCCGTGGAGGTTCGGGGGTGCCAAGGGGAGGCCAGGGGAGGGGTTCCAGCAATAGCTGTATTAACTAGGCCTATTTTTAACAGAGACCTGTGCTGGTACAAAAAACTGGGCCTACCAACTTCATGCCGCATGAACCCAACGCTCTCACCATTCCCTTTCCTGAAATCCACTCGCTCTGCCATCGCTATGACATCAGATTTCATTGGCTCCTGACCCTGTGATCAGGAGCCAATAAAATCAACTCCTGACCACCTCACGGAGCTCTGCACCAGGGCAAGTGGGCACGATTGGCGGTAGCAGCAGGAGCTCCTAAGGTACATACACACGTCTGATTTTTCTGAATGACTTGTCATTCAAACTGGTCGTTTGAACGTCATTTGGACGAGTGTACGTTCGATCGTTAGACTGACAGCAGCAGTTTTGACTGATCCGCTTGGCAGATCCATTGGATTAACTGTCGTTCAAATGACAGTTAAGTCCGTACATGTGTACAAACTACTTTATGTATTAAAGAGGAACTCCAGTGAAAATAATGTAATAAAAAAAGTGCTTCATTTTTACTATAATGATGTATAAATGATTTAGTCAGTGTTAGCCCATTGTAAAAGCTTTCCTCTCCCTGATTTACATTCTGACATTTATTACATGGTGCAATTTTTACTGTTGGCAGGTGATGTAGCTGCTGCATGCTTTTTTGTCAGTTGGAAACAGCTGTAAACAGCTATTTCCCACAGTGCAACAGGGTTCACAGACAGGAAACTGCCAAGAGTACGTACTCAGAATTTCTTTGTGGGAGGGGTTTCACCACAATGTCATACAGCGCCCCCTGATGGTCTGTTTGTGAAAAGGAAAAGATTTCTCATGTAAAAGGGGGTATCAGCTACTGATTGGGATAAAGTTAAATTCTTGGTCGGAGTTTCTCTTTAAATGACTAATCAAATGACTTGTTGTTTGAATGTCTATTAGTTTGACACTAATAGATATTCAAACAACAAGTCATTTGATCAGTCATTTAATTACGTTCGTTGTTCTATCCAGTCCATTCTATATTATCAAGTTGGTTAAATGACATGTAAATTAGGTTAATTGCATATCAAACGACTTGTTGGTCAGTGTGTACATGATGTCTAAACGACTTGTTGTTTGAACTTCAAGTCGTTCAAACGACCAGTTTAAATGACAAATAGGCGTAAAGTTGGACATGTGTACACACCTTTAGTTATTAGAGCTTTCTCTAATCTCTAGACAAGAGTAACAAACTTCTTAAGATAAGGCTAATAACTTTAATCACAGCTACTTTTAACCACATGGTGCAAAATGAAACGTCCATTTTGCGGCAATGCTCTAGGATGCATATTTAATCGATTTTAATAAGTTAGCTAGTTGTTAGTGATCATTGTTTGCTGTTTTTATATGATACATCCTTATTAAAGAGAACCTGTACTGAGTAAAAATATTTAAAATAAACACATGAAGTAACTTCAAATGAACATTACATACAGTGGAGGAAATAATTATTTGACCCCTCACTGATTTTGTAAGTTTGTCCAATGACAAAGAAATGAAAAGTCTCAGAACAGTATCATTTCAATGGTAGGTTTATTTTAACAGTGGCAGATAGCACATCAAAAGGAAAATCGAAAAAATAACCTTAAATAAAAGATAGCAACTGATTTGCATTTCATTGAGTGAAATAAGTTTTTGAACCCCTACCAACCATTAAGAGTTCTGGCTCCCACAGAGTGGTTAGACACTTCTACTCAATTAGTCACCCTCATTAAGGACACCTGTCTTAACTAGTCACCTGTATAAAAGACACCTGTCCACAGAATCAATTAATCAAGCAGACTCCAAACTCTCCAACATGGGAAAGACCAAAGAGCTGTCCAAGGATGTCAGAGACAAAATTGTAGACCTGCACAAGGCTGGAATGGGCTACAAAGCCATTAGCAAGAAGCTGGGAGAGAAGGTGACAACTGTTGGTGCGATTGTTCGAAAATGGAAGGAACACAAAATGACCATCAAACGACCTCGCTCTGGGGCTCCACGCAAGATCTCACCTCGTGGGGTGTCAATGGTTCTGAGAAAGGTGAAAAAGCATCCTAGAACTACACGGGAGGAGTTAGTGAATGACCTCAAATTAGCAGGGACCACGGTCACCAAGAAAACCATTGGAAACACATTACACCGCAATGGATTAAAATCCTGCAGGGCTCGCAAGGTCCCCCTGCTCAAGAAGGCACATGTGCAGGCCCGTCTGAAGTTTGCCAATGAACACCTGAATGATTCTGTGAGTGACTGGGAGAAGGTGCTGTGGTCTGATGAGACCAAAATAGAGCTATTTGGCATTAACTCAACTAACTGTGTTTGGAGGAAGAACAATGCTGCCTATGACCCCCAAAACACCGTCCCCACCGTCAAGCATGGGGGTGGAAACATTTTGCTTTGGGGGTGTTTCTCTGCTAAGGGCACAGGACAACTTAATCGCATTAACGGGAAAATGGACGGAGCCATGTATCGTGGAATCCTGAACGACAACCTCCTTCCCTCTGCCAGGAAACTGAAAATGGGTCGTGGATGGGTGTTCCAGCACGACAATGACCCAAAACATACAGCAAAGGCAACAAAGGAGTGGCTCAAGAAGAAGCACATTAAGGTCATGGAGTGGCCTAGTCAGTCTCCGGACCTTAATCCAATAGAAAACCTATGGAGGGAGCTCAAGCTCAGAGTTGCACAGAGACAGCCTCGAAACCTTAGGGATTTAGAGATGATCTGCAAAGAGGAGTGGACCAACATTCCTCCTAAAATGTGTGCAAACTTGGTCATCAATTACAAGAAACGTTTGACCTCTGTGCTTGCAAACAAGGGTTTTTCCACTAAGTATTAAGTCTTTTATTGTTAGAGGGTTCAAAAACTTATTTCACTCAATGAAATGCAAATCGGTTGTTATCTTTTATTTAAGGTTATTTTTTCGATTTTCCTTTTGATGTGCTATCTGCCACTGTTAAAATAAACCTACCATTGAAATGATACTGTTCTGAGACTTTTCATTTCTTTGTCATTGGACAAACTTACAAAATCAGTGAGGGGTCAAATAATTATTTCCTCCACTGTAGTTATCTTGCCATCAGTTCCTCTCAGAAGCTGACCATTTTCTTCTGACAATGATCCCTTCCAGTTCTGACAATATTTTGTCAGAACTGAAATATATCAGTTGCTGTCAGTTATATATCAGTTGCTGTCAGTTATAGCTGAGAGGAAAACTGATGTACCAGGTAATGTCCATGTTTCCCTATGGCTCAAGTGGGCGATGTTACAGTTTAACTGTGTGCTGAGCAGAAAGCTGGTATGGGTAATGGCCATTTTCAAAATGGAGGACAAAAAATTCCTTCTGATCACAGTGAACAAACAGGACGCGGGACAGGAGAAAGACACTAAGGAGTAGACTACATGGAAGGTATGTATGACTTGTGTATGCTTATTTTGACTTTTAATTGTCAGTTCAGGTTTTCTTTAAAGTTTTCTACTTTGTTACCTTGGACAAAGTACAGACCTTCTATGTATTGTTTTTATTAGATCCTGTAGCTCTTGAACGGTGTACATGTTTTGAGATGTCACTAACTTTGGATTACATAATGCTCAGTTAAAAAGAGAAAATTGGAGACCCTATGTACAAATAATATTTGAAACTGTCTATATTCTGTATGTGGTAAAGCTGAAGCTCCATTAAGCCTTGTAAGTTCCACGCAGGTGCTTCTGGGAAATTTGTCACCGGTAAGTCCAGGATAGATGTACGATGAGGATGAACATCAGCAGAGCCAATAGAATCAGCACATGTCTCACATATGAGGTACATTGAGCAAAGGACCAGCCACAACCTGAATCTGAGAAACAACAAAAATGCAGCAGTGTATTAATAGTTTAACCAAGAGATTATTTTTAAGATATTTGTGCTAAAATTACTAGTTCATTATTTTCATAACACATGCTGGGACTTTAGCCATACACCACTGCCTCACACTTCAGTGGTTATTTTCTAAGCACATAAGATATATGTATAATATGATGTGGGTGGGTGTCAAGTTAGAGGTATATTTACCTCAAAATGTCCCCTGCTTACAGTAGTATAAGAAGCACCAATCAGCACAACATCGTACCACCTATGGGGTAGTGAGGAGGTGGGATGACTCCCTTCCAGTCATAGCAGTCCTAAAAAGAGCCACAAAATCCATGTCTAAGTGTTCTCTAAATCCAGATAGGGATGTATGCTTGTGCTGACATATTTTAATCAAATTTGAGACGTGAACTTCATTATTGTTATTGGTTAGTTTGAGCCTGTTGCTCAACTATTTAATACATTTGTTCAGGGACTGATTTTCCATAAGGCACTGTAGGCACGTGCCTACAGGCGCCTTGTGTGGGAGAGGAAGCCCCTCCTCCTCAGATCACTGACCTCAGGAACTTACACACTAATCCATTTCTCATGTCACTAAGGATGATATGAGGCAGTGATTAGAGTGTAAAATTCTAAGGACAGTTAGTGATATAAGGCAGGGATTAGCATTTAGAAATATTTTTAGTGTTCAGGGGCGGAGTTTAGGGTGCCAGAAAGCCTGTGCCTACAGGCCTCTGAGTTGTAAATCCGGCCCAGAATTTGTTAATCCTGCTGGATCTGTAGAGAAATGTTAATTTTTACTGTGACTGATGAATACATGCCGTTAAAGAGGGCCGGATTTAGGCCAAGGCCAACTAGGCCATGGCCAAGGGCACCACAGGGGTAAGGGAAGCAAAGCAGCAGGCTAAACTGGTGCAGCATTTGCAAGCTTGCAAATGCTGCAATGCAGGGAGATCAGGTGAGCGCCTGACCGCGGTACTCTGCTGCTAGCTGCCTGTGCAGCAGCCACCTTGCTCCCTGTGCACGCTTGCATTGTGGCTTGAAGCTATAGACTTGGGCAGCATTGGAGACAGAAAGGAAGAGGAAGGTTCTGCACTGAGGATGAGCAGAAAAATTAGTGACACAGATGGCTGCTGCGGTGTGAAGGCGAGCTGGCTACCTATACTGAAAGGGTGGTGGAAAAAGGAGGGATTAAGGGAGTCATCTGGCTACCTATACTGGAGGGAAAGGAGGAGGAGTCATCTGGCTACCTATACTGGGGGGGTCATCAGGCTACCTATACTAGAGGGAAGAGGGGAGCGGTCATCTCGCTATCTATACTGAAGGGGGCAGCTGTTGACAGTGGCCTAGGACGGTAAAGAGTACAAATCCGGCCCTGCCGTTAAACCATTGTTTAATCTTCAGTTCTTTTTTCTGTGACTACACTCAAGATACTGTGTAACCCTATGATGCAATAGTTATACTGTACGCATATGTTTGTCAATTGCCATTCTTTCTTTGATGTCTTTTAAATAACGTACATATGTCACCATTGTAATTGTGTTGCATATACATGTTTGGTTGTTATGCTTATGACACTGATGCATACATATTAGTATGCCCTAGGTGAGTAGGGTGCTGGGAGAGCCAAATGACGGCTCTCCCCACTGCCTCTAAACTCTGTTCCCCCTATGAGTTGTCACAATTTGGAGGGAGGTGTGATGTGGGGTTCAGTGATTGATGGAGCCCCAAATTACTCTTACGTGCCCCACGCAGCATAACATTGCTGCTATGAGGTGCTTGGTTTCTACGCCTGCCGCCGTGCACCAAAACCACCTGCTTTGACACTAATTGATGCCTCTGTAAGATATGTAGTCATTGATGATGGCTGTATGTTACTTATTCTTAAAGTGAACCTAAAGCCGGTAAAAAAAAATGAAATTAACTCACCTGGGGCCTCCCTCAGCCCCCTGCAGCCGATCGGTGCCCTCGCAGCTCCGCTCCGATGTCCCAGGACCTGCCGGCGAGCACCTCCTGGCCGCAATAGCAGCATAGGGGGCGATATACAGGCTGGGAACGCGAACAATCACTCGCGTTCCCATGCCTGTCGGCCGGTGACGGCGAAACCGGAAGTGCTCGCCGGCGGGTCCTGGGACATCGGAGCGGAGCTGCGAGGGCACCGATCGGCTGCAGGGGGCTGAGGGAGGCCCCAGGTGAGTTAATCTCATTTTTTTTACCGGCTTCAGGTTCACTTTAATAAAACAAGTAAAAAAAAATAAATAAAGACGCAAGCTTCATCTGACAGTGAGAGAGGAGGGATCACTGAGATCTTTAGCTATTGGCCCAAATTACAAATAGTTATAATTGTAGCCCCTGTCTGCAGGGAATGTAGAAAGCAGCTTACACAGTTCAGCCTGTGTGAGCACTCCTGCCCTCTGGGTGCTCCTGCCCTCACATGCCAGACATACCTGTGCTCAGTAATGTGACAATAGGGGATGTAAGGGTTGTGACCACAATAGGCAGGGGTCCTGAGGCTGAGGGGCTCAAAAGAGAACCTCCTGTATTACCTCGTCATTGGTGTTATGCTGGTAATTATCACCTCACCTATGTCTGTGCTTTCAATAGTGGTAATCATTAATAGACTGTTGTCAATAGTACAGCTTAGAAACTCTGGGCCCCAGTTCAAGTTTTACATTGGGCGGGCGGGCGCCCCCCCCCCCCCCAAGCAGGTTATACATAACAATATGGAGCACCAAAACCTGCCAAGGACAGCTGCAGTATCACTGAGGTGTAGGCTGTGGGGGAGAATAGTCCATAATAGTTAGAACTAATTTAAAGCACATACTAAAGTGATCATTACTAGCTTAGCACTGATAAAGTGGACCCCTCTGGTCCAGGGGCCCTGGTGCGGTCGCTACTTCTGTATCCCCCTATTGCTACAACACTGACTGTTCTCCTCCCCTGTGACCGCCTAACGCCGATAGGCATCGGCAGGTCGTTAGTGGTTTAGCATGGAAACGGCCGCTCGTTCGAGTTGCCTTTCCATGCCAGTTCACGGAGGGTGTCTCCGTGAACAGCCTGCGAGCCTCCGATCGTTGCCCCGCAGGCTAATTGTAAACATGCGGGGAAGAAATCCATGATGTTTACATCAATACGGCGCTGCTACGCAGCAGCGCTGTAAAGAAGATCAGCGATCCCCGGCCTCTGATTGGCCGGGGATCGCCGGCATATGATAGGCTGAAGCCGTCCTGCGCCGCCCAGGGAAAGGAGGGGAGGGAGGGCAAGCCAGGGAGGGCGGGAAACGTTACGGAGGGGGGCTTTGAGGAGCTCCCCCCGCTACCCTCAAACAGCCGGTGGCGATCAGACCCCCCCAGCAGGACATCCCCCTGGTGGGGAAAAAAGGGGGGAAGTCTGGTCGCCCTGGCTGCCTGCTGATCTGTGCTGTGGGCTGGAGAGCCCACGCAGCACAGATCAACCAGAATTCCCCTGGTCCTTAAGTGGTTAAGTCTTTTTGACACTATGGCTGTCTTTGGCTGGTGTCAGTGCGCTATATGAATTGAGATGTTTCAAGTAAGTAAGGCTTGTACTGGCACATAGCTCCTTAGCTACACCACTGCTTGTGCTGTTCTGCTGGTAAAGTATGTGTGTGTGACATTGTGAGACTGTTGGGGAATGTGTACATGCAATGGTTAGTGTCAGACTGTCAGTCTGCCAGTATCCATGCCTGGCTGGCTAATGGCTAATATTAGTGCTAAGCTAACTGTAGTATTGTATAGACATGTATAGCCAAACTTGCTTCAGTACTTCCTCAGCAGTACAGAGGACCAATGAGTTGCAAATTTGTTGCAATTTGTATGCAGTTTGGAATCCACATCAACAATACTTGCATTTGAGTCGTCCAACTTCATGCTGCATATAAATTGCCAAAAAAAAAGAAAGACAAAGAAAATTGCATACATTTGGAAAAAAATATCATCTCACTAACCACATAAACTCATTAATTCCTAGTTCTCCCTGATGGATGAAGGGCAAAAAGAGAGACAATGAGCAGTATGAGGCAGCTGGGGTGAGTTGTTGTGTGACACAGGAGGGGAGGAGCAAAGCAGAGGTCAGGCAGAGCTGGGGAGATACAGATTGCTGCTGTAAGAAAGAGACTGGAGAGTAAGGGAGAAAATGAAGACAACGCTGAGAAGAAAAGACTCCAGAGAGTGCTGAGATGTGTCAGAGAGTACCAGAGTGTCCAACCATCATCAGCAAGGGGTATCTATCTTTTCAGAGGACATTAGACTGGCCATAAGCTTTGTGGCCAAAACATTGCCCTGTGTATTGCAAATGCCCTATTGGACGAGAACACTCCAAGTAAGTTCTAAAGGTCTGAACTACTGACAGTCTTTAACCTCTTGAGGACCACAGGCTTAGGTTTGGCACCACCAGGGGGGTCTTAGGTGTAGTCTCCACCAGTGGGGGTTTTTACTGTTAGGCACCACCAGGGGGGTCTTAAGGTTAGGCACCACCAGGGGAGAATGTACTGTGTGAGAGTAGATTTAGGTTAAGCTGTGTTTTTGTATAATTAAATGGTTTTTAAAGTAAATATCTTTTTGTTTTCATTCCCGTCTGTTTTACAACAATACTTAACTTTTACATGTTTTCAGCTTCACTTTGTGGCCCAGTTGAAAACAATCTTCATCACTTATTATGATTTTGTTATCCACCTGCATCCTCTTTTATTTGCGCCTTTATTTCATGCATGCATTGGGAACACCCAGTTGCTGCATCTCTTAGTAGCATTATTCATGCCAATGTACAGTGCGCTGGGCCCAAAGCTACATCAGGTTTTTCATTTGTATTTGACTATATTTGTCTGTCAATACAGGAGGTCCTTATTGGTTTAATTTTAAAAGCAGCAATGCTCCATGGAGTTCGACTTTAATTCAGGGATACAAAAGTTATTAATTAACCACTTCCTTGCTATGCATATTTACACCCCTGAAAACTTCACTTACGGATCAGGGGCGTAAATATGTGTATCTGTCTCTTTACCTGCCACGCATGCAGTTGAGCATGTGCACACATGCCCCCATCGCCATCTCACCTGTCCATGATCAGGGAATGGGAATGTGTTCCCAAAGCTGATCAAAGCATTATGAATGATCACCGGCATCAGAAAGATACCTATAGTCATTCATAAAATTGTGGGGGCATCTAGTCAAAAGTATGGGGACATCAAGTGGACAAAAAGTAAAAATATATTTGCAATTCATAAAGATACAATAAAAAATAAATCTCTAATTAGTTAATAATCGAGGACTCCGCTTTTTCAATACAGTAGAGTCCCAGTTATCTGGAGCTGACCAAAGGTCTCTGGCAACCAGCACAAATCGCCGGCAGTACTCACAGTGGTGAAGTCCAACTTTTTAGACTGTGTGGGCCCTGCTGTGCTTAAAACCTCCCTGGCGTTCAATTTTCCCAGGATTTCGGTGCGAAAAGTGATCCAATTAATTTTCATAACTTTTTTTTCCTGTAACTTGTCAAAATAAGTCAAGCAAGGGTCTAGTATACAGTGCAGGAGAGTATTGATGTGTATGCACGTCAATACTGTTTACAGCATGTTTTGTATTGACGTGTATAACCGTCAATACCTCTAGGGAGGTTTAAGACTGGGTTCCATGGCTCTCCACAGGTTAATATACTTTTATTTACTGTATTTAAACATTTAATACAGAGTTCATGGTATGTATATAGTAGGGTAGGGTATAATACTGTATAAGCTAGGCCTATTTTTAACATAACAATCAGAATAATAATCCAAACATTTGCATAGCGCTTTTCTACTATCAGACTCAAAGTGCTCAAGAACAGTGCTGCTCGGATACCACTTTTCACTATCTGGAACTAATTTGGATCCGGATACTCCTCTATCCGATCCGAGTCGGATATCTGGATCAAAAATGTTCCAATCCGAATCCGGGTCGGATATCCGACCCCTGTATCCACCGGATTCGGATATCCGGATGGAAAACCGGAAGTGGCCTTTAAATTGATTTAAAAATGATTTTTAGGGTATATGAGGTATGTAGCATCATTATTTTGTAAAGGGAAACACTAATTGATGATGTGGGGACTTAAACCCCCCCCCCCCAAAAAAAATGGCTGTCAATGAACAGGACTAGGTTCCAGGAAGCGGTCATACTGCCGCAGTTGGGGCCTCCCCATATCTCGGACAGCACAGACACCTCCAAAAAAATTACACAGCAATTGTGTTTAGATAGTTGACCATGGCATTCGTAGGTACCATGGCACAGTTAAAAAATTAGGAGAGGTTCCAGGAAGCAGTCGTACTGCCGCAGTTGGGGCCTCCCCACAACTTGGACAGCACAGACACCTCCAAAAAAATTACACAGCAATTGTGTTTAGATATTTCACCATGGCACTTGTAGGTACCACAGCTCAGTAAACAATTAGGAGAGGTTCGAGGAAGTGGTCGTACTGCCGCAGTTGGGGCCTCCCCACAACTCGGACAGCACAGACACCTCCAAAAAAATTACACAGCAATTGGGTTTACATTGTTGACCGTGGCACTTAGTGTGTTGATACCACGGCTGTGAAAAAAATTAGAACCTGGCTTAATCAAGATGGAGTCAGGAGGTTGTGATGGTAAAGGGTGGTGAAGCAGGCATAGTGATTCCCACTCAGCCACTTCATTTCCCCCTTTTGCCAACAACAGGGGCCAGGAACTCACCAACCGCCCAAGCCTGGTTGATTTTTTAAAAAGTCAGTCTGTCCACAGACTGGCTGGACAGACAAGAGCGCTTCTCAGTGACCTGACCACGCCACCGGCCACACTGAAGCACCTTTCTGACATCACGCTGGATGGCGGGCAGGACAGCACTTCCAGGACGTATTGCGCCTGCTCGCTCCAGATATCCAGGTGCTTGACCCAGTACTCCAAGGGGTCCACAGGGGTGTCGGTGCCAAGCCTGCTGTAGGACCCCATATAGTCGGCCACTATCCGGGTCAGGTGCTGGTTTTGGCTTTGAGAGCCGGATGCTGCTGCAGGCGCCTCCTCTGTAGGCAGCGGTACTGGCGTGGCATAGAGCTGCAATGAACCTATATAGTCGGCCACTATCCGGGTCAGGTGCTGGTTCTGGCTTTGAGAGCTTGCAGGCACCTCCTCTGTAGGCAGCGGTACTGGCGTGGCATAGAGCGCCTTTGTCAGAGACAGCAGGTTTGTTGGGCGCTGTTGCTGCTGGATGCAGGCACCTGCTGCTTTGCTGGCTGTACTGTGACAGCAGGGGGTGTGGGAGTCTGGGGGAAGGCTTCCTCCAAGCACCGAACCAGAATCCGCTGCAAGTCCCTGATTTGGCGCACAGGGTCTCCTCCTATAGGCAGGAACTGAGCTGCTGCAGTTGGGGCCTCCCCACAACTCAGCCGTGGGTCCAGCATCAGGGTGATCCAGATGTCCTCCAGAGCACGCATCTGCTTCACCCTTGGGTCTTTGTGCAGGCACCGCAGCATGTGCGCTGCCATGGGGAAGAGGGCTGCCATCTTTGCTGACCCATCATCTTCTGCACCACTGACAGTGCTGTCCTCCTCCTCTGATTCTGGAGCCTCATCTTGCTCTCTCCACCCCCGCACTACTGCAGCTGCACTCCGCTGTGCCCTCTCCTCTTCAAGGTCAGGGACCTCCAAGTCCTCCAACTCCTCCAACTCCTCCTCCTGCTGCATAGAGGTGGACTGCGAAGGTTGCTGCTGCTGCTCCTGCTGGATCAAGGCTTCCTCTCCCACTTCCAGCAGGTGCATCGAGGGCCTTTTCCAGCATGCACACCATGGTCACCCACTCACACAGCGACGCATGGTCCCGGCTGACCATGTTGGTGGCCTCCAGGAAGGGTGCCTGCACCAAGCACACCAGCTGCATTTTTCCCCAATAAGCACTGAGGATGATGTCTGGGAGGTGGGTGGTGCCGGTCCCCAACAAGTTGGCATCCATGGTGGCTTTGGCCAGGTAGAGGTTGACAGCCCACCTCTGTTCAACCAGACATTCCAACATTGCCAGGGTGGAATTCCAGCGTGTTGGAATGTACAGTATATAATGAGCCGGTGCCGTGGGAGGTTCAGCTCCAGCTGCACGGCTTCCAGGGACGCTGTGGCACCACCCAAGCGGCGAAAATGACCCACCGTTTTCCTTGCCGCTCCCAAAAGAGTGTCCATCCCCTGGTAGGCGTGCAGGAATTTCTGCACCACCAGGTTCAGGACGTGGGCCAGACAGGGGATGTGGGTGAGGTTTCCACACTGGATGGCGGCAACCAGGTTTGCCCCATTGTCGGCCACCACCTCTCCAACTCTGAGGCCTCTGGGAGTCAGCCAACTCCTCTCCTGCTCTCGGAGCTTGGCCAGGACGTGGTCTGCCTTAAACTTGTTCTTCCCCACGGTGACCATCTGCAGCAGCGCTTGGCAGTGGTGGGCCTTCACGCTGCTGCTGAGGCAGGGGTGTTTGGTGGCAGATGGAACCGGATCAGAGCAGGAACCAGTGCGCGGTGAAAGAGAGGTACCGGCCTGTCCCAAACCGACTTGGCCATGAGTCCATGGTCACATGGACGCGCGCACTCACCGCATGATCCAGCCCACGCTCCACGTTGACCTTCACAAAATGGTGCAGTGCTGGGATGGCCTTGCGTGCAAAGTAGTGCCAGCTGGGATTGGCCAATCCAGCGCTGCGCACTGCAGGAGCGCACGCATCTGGCTTCCCTCCTGCGTAAACGAGTACGGGAGGACCTGGGAGGACATGGCCCATGTAAGCAAGCCGTTCAGCCGGCGTATGTGATGGCTGCCATGAGGCTGAGCCCTGACCATGAACGAGTCACTCAGCAGGGTCTGGTGGTGGTGGCGTTTTAGGCTTGCATGGGAAGCCGAGGAGGGAGCAGAGGAGACCACTGAGGACTGGCTGCCTGAACAGGCCTCAGTGTCAGCAGGAGTGGCAAAGGGGGTTATGGTGCTCTGACCTCTGCAAGGGCCAGCGCCAGCTTCCTTCAGCCTCTTCAATTCCTCATGCTCGAGTTTGTGCTTATTGGCCAGATGATTTATGAAGCTGGAGGTGCCATAAGTGGAGGGGTGAGACCATCTGCTCAGCTTCACATGGCATAATTTGCAAGTTACAAACTTGCTATCAAGTGAGGGCAGATGGAAAAACTGCCATATTGGGGATTGCAGTTTGCCCTTACGTCGCTCAGAATGGGATGCTGATGCGGATTTTCTCACAGTGGTGGTTGGGGCCTGGGGTTGAGTGGTACGGCTGGTGGTAGTAGTGCCACTGGCAGATGGAGCAGCAGCCTGTGGGTCATGCATTCCATGCCCACTGCTGCTCCTGCCAATCCCTGCAATGCTGATCCTGCGTGCCAGACCCACTGAATCCTCCTCCTCAGAGTCAGAGCTGACATCCCCCTCTGGTCGCTGGTAGTCCGGGTCCTTCACCTCATCATCAACATCAAACTCCCCCTCCTCAAACAACTGCTGGGATTATGAGCCTGCCTCAAACTCCTCTTGTGCTGACACATCATGGACAGGCTCCTCCCCAACTATTACTGTCAGCATCTCAGACTCTTCCGCAAAGCCAATTTTGCTCAGAATGTTTTCTCTAGGGCTGGTGGTGGCCTCACTGGCCTGCTTGTCATCATTCACCATCAGCTGCATCACAGGCGCAGCGTCTTTCTCCTTCAATTTGCGCCGCTGACCTTGCTTGAAAATGGATGCAACACGCTGCTGCGTCTCTGCAGCGTGGCTCCCCCTAACAGCTGGACGGCCTGTGGGTAGCGGTGGAATGGAGACTGATGCAGCACAACTGCTGCTAGAGGCCGCAATGTTGCTCCCTCTCCTCTTGGCCTTGCTGCCCCTCCCCTGGCTGCCAGTGCCAGACATAGTACCAGATATGTGATGTCACAGATGATGTATGGGGTACTTGTACTTTATTATTGGCGGCGGGCTTGGACTGTGAATCAGCACGGAGTAACAGACAGGAGAAGAGTACAACAACAAGACACACTGACACTGCTCAGTCAGCAGCACAGCAGCTGCAACACTGCAATAATCTGTAGTAGCAGGATAGCAGCTAACACAGTAGTAGTAGTACTACTCTCAATCTAACAACTAATAACACTGCAACTACACAATATAACACAGTAATACTAACTACCTAACTACTAAGGCTAATAGCAGGCCAGCCAGCAGCAAGGAGCCTGGACTGTGTGCACACACAGCACACACAGACAGAGACACAGGACCTAACTAGCAGGCACGGGCAGCTGCTGCAGCTGAAAGACTGACTGACAGATTGACTGACACTAACAAATTACACAGACTAGCTAACTACAACACAGTACAGCAAAACAATAGTGTAGAGAAGGTGTTTAAATGTAAAAACGCTGGGTTTATCACTCAGATAATGCACTTGCTTCAGCCAAACACAATGGAAAATGTATCTCAGTGGCAGTCTCAAAGCAAGGACGATTCTCCTTAACATGGCCGCCCCTTATATACAGGAGGGACTGGCCAAGGTTCCCCTCTGTGATTGGTCGCTTGGGCTTAGCCTGGGAGCCCTCTGATTGGCTGAATGACATCATGGACGTCATCTCCATGGTAACAATACCTGGATCCGGATATCCGCATGATATCCGCGGATATCCGGGCATGCGACCAACTATCCGAAGATAGTTCTCCGGATTTTGGCCCTGGTATCCGGAATTCAGATCCGGTCGGATAGGCCTAAAAAGTTTGGATATACCCGGATATCCGGAATCCTGTTGAGCAGCACTGATGATTACCTGCTGTTTCATCTACTGTTTCCCACTGGATCTGGGCAGGTGCAGATCTACTCCATACGTCACAGCTCACACGATTTCCATCAGTCCAGTTGATTCTAGATAGAAAGAGCTCACTATAGGACATCCAGGTGCCACCAGCTTCCCTATTGAAGATTATCTTGCCTTTCTGATAGTTTCCAGAGATGGTCCAAGTCACCTTGAGAGTATGACGTGTTCTAGGCACCAAACAAGCCATCCGCATGGTAGTATTAGAAGAAGGAAGTATTAGAGGAGCAAGCAAATATGCTGAGTAGGGAGACATGTCTGGGAAGAGAGAGTGGAGAGTCTGCTTAATACATTATATAGAACTAACATTTATAGTTATATTAAATACAAGCAAAAAGTTTAGATCACACATATTCCACTTGTACATTCTGAGTCAAGTGGAATTTTAAGATCAAAGGTCAAGGACAACTGAAGTGCTAAGAGTATGGAGGCTGCCATAATTATTTTCTTTTAAACAATACCAGTTGCCTGGCAGTACTGCTGATCTAGTTGGCTGCAGTAGTGATTGAATAACACCAGAAACAAGCATGCAGCTGGTCTCGTCAGAACCGCCAATAATGTTAGAAACAACAACTGATCTTCTAAATGCTTGTTCATGGTCTATGGCTAAAAGGTATTAGAGGCAGAGGTTCAGCAGGGCTGCCAGGCAACTGGTATTGTGGTATTGCTTAAAAGGAAATAAACAGGGATGAGCAGAAACTACGCCAGTGCGAATTTACGCATCGTAGTTGGCTCTACGCATCGTAGTTCACAGGCGAAGTTTCAAAACTACTCTTACGAATTTATGCGTAGCAAAGTACCACTATGCGTAGCTTACGCCCACTACGCGCAGTTAACATGTGTATTGCGTACTGAACTACGAATGCGTTACTTGTGTCTGTTTTTCCACGTACGATTGTATGCTTACAAATCTACGCATTGGAAAGGAGAATGTATGCATAGAAGAGTTCCAGGTATGAGCACTTGCAGAGGAATTAATGCGTAAAGTTTTCCGCATATGGGCATAAGCATTCGCATACACTACGCTTCATACTACGCGTAATTGCGTATTTTAACGCGTACTCTACGAAATGCATATGAAGCGAATATTTGATTTCAAAGCCGTAGTTTGGCGAAGCGTAATTGCGTAAAACTACACGTAGTTCCAGCATAGCAAAGTTGGCTCACTACGACCATCCCTAGAAATAAATATGGCAGCCTCCACATCCCTCTTGCTTTAATTGTCCTTTAGGGCCCATTCACACTTGAAAAAGGCAAAACAGTAGCGCTTTGCGCAAGTGATTTTACCTTGATTGTCATGGTAAAATTACTGTACAAATCTGCGTTTGATGAGCGATCACGATTAGTGCTTCTACAGCATGCTAATCTCAAACTGCATGTAACGCGTTTGCGATTTCTGCTAATCACTAAACACCTGCGACTGGCGGCTATAGTGGCAGTGAGGTCACTGCCATATAGTTACTATTGCACTAGTGCTTTAAAAAGTGCTAGCGCTTTGGCAATTAGCGGTAAATGGCCACTAATCGCCCTAGTGTGAATGGGCCCTAAAACTTGGAAATGTGTTACTGTGAGACTGATACCATTGGTTTCTTCATCAAGATGTTTCTTATTGACAAATAATAATCCTGATCCTGGTTGCTCTGACTACTTTTATATTGATTATTCAGATGTCCTGATTTATTGTGTGTGTGTTTTTAAAGAAAAAAGAAAAATATATAAATTGTAAAAACAGACAGCATGTATGGAATAATTATTTGAAAATGTACCTCCGATAATCAAAGTTGTTCCACTGCCACGAGCTATAAATTCCCCACCTTTATAAGCACAATAATAAACACCGGAGTCTTCTGGCTGTGGCTTGTACATGAGCAGCCTAGCTTCATGGCTATCCTGTTCACATTTATATTTGGATGTATTATCATATATGCAGGATTTCAGAAGGCTATAACTATTCTCTGTCTTTCCCATCTCTCGGTACCAGGCAATTAGTGTTCCAGCTTCTAAATGGACATTAGACTTACAGCGAATAACTGCTGGGAGGTGAGAATCAGCTGCAAAGGTAACAATGTCCTGCTGATCCAGAACAACATTTGAAGTGACCACTTCAGTGAAAGACAACAAAGAAAGAAACAAGTATTAAAAATAACAAACACTTTTTCCATTGAAAACTGAATTACATTCTCTCATAATATACAATAAAACTTGTTTCTAGTGTCCATACATACATACATACATTTAACAAAGTATATATATATATATATATATATATATATATATATATATATATATATATATACTGTATATATATATATATTATATATATATATACTGTATATACCGTGTTTCCCCTAAAGTAAGGCATCCCCTGAGAATAAGCCCTAGCAGAAATTCCTAACATGCTTGAAATATAAGACCTACCCCGAATGTAAGCCCTAGCTAGGCAGCAGCCCACATATCAAAAGCAAGTCATCCTCAATACAAAGCACAGATACAGGAGAGCAGCAGTATAATGTGAGTTCTACACAGTCCTGTATATGTGTGTCAGGCAATTTGTGTCTTTGTTAGAGCCAGACCTCCTGATCTGTCCTGACAAGCATCAGCAGCACTTCACCTCTTCACCTTTTCTCAGGACACACAGCTTATCCTATCATAGCTCTGGGGAGCCTGACAGAGACACATGAGCAGCAGAATACATTTCTTGTAAGTGAGAGCCAATATCTGCAAACCACAAGCTTAGTGTATGCTGTTTGTGGTTCAGCATGGCATGGAGTACATACATTTTGTACAGGAAAACCACCAGTGTTTCCCCAAAAAGAAGACATCCTCTGAAAATAAGCTCTAGCACATCTTTTGGGGTAAAAATTAAGACATTGTCTTATTTTCTGGGAAACACGGTATGTATATATATATATATATATATATATATATATATATATATATATATAATCCACTCATTTCTATATCTTGAGGTGGGACCACAGCATGTTTTAAACAAAATTATTATAGCAGCAAGAATTGGTGGTAGCCGAATAGGCTGTGGAACCTGGCAGTGGGACCACAACATTTTTTAAATACAATTATGACAGCAGCAGGAGGAATCGGTGGCAACAGGATAGACCGTGGAACCTGTCGGTCTCCATGCAACATTTGTTTTGGATGTCCCCAGTCATACAAACAAACTGGGATGAAGTTTTACTCTTTATATACTTCCAAACAGAGATTTCAGTACCCAAAGACCCTTGGAGTTGCTTGTTGGCCCTCCCAATGGTGTGCATGCAAAAAGGGCACTGAAGAAATGTGGGCACCCAATAACACGATAGTAGAATATTGGTAAATGTACTGAAGTTCTACTATTTCAGTGCAAATGACTATAGTAAAATATTGGTAATAAAGGGTGTGGGAAGTAAGTAGTTAATAATAAATGTAAGTGTGGGTATGTTTATTTAAAAAAAAAATGTATGTCGGTGTAATTTTACAATTTGGCCACATGATCATTTTTTGCTAGGCATCCTGTAAGTGTACGGTTTACACTTACAGGAAGTGAAGCATATGTGTAACTTAGAACGATTGCGGCTTCTCATAGAAACCTGCGATCATTCTAAAGAGGACTTAGATCAATGAATAAGAACTGCTTTCCCATTCATTGATCTCTGGGCTAATGGGCAGCGGTGAGTACGATCGGCCACGGAGGCGATCGGCAGCATGGGCAGCCTTTTGGAAGTAGCAGCTATGTCCAAAATGCTTAAGTAGTTAACCAACTACCCCCTATGCTTAACCTTAACAACCCCCCACACCTAACCTTAACTGTCCCTCCATCACCAATTGCTGCAAAAAAAACTTAATTTTCAGGTCAGCCATAGGCGCCCATTAAAATACCCAATTACCGAAATAAACACAATTTTTCAGTCCCTGCCATAGGTGCCCATTGAAATATTGGCATTAAGAGGTAATTTTCGGGATATGACTAAATGGATACATGAGATTTCAAACATATTAAAAAAAATGTTGTTTATTCCAAAATGTATAGTTAATATAAGTTTATACAGTTAAAATGAAGGGAATCAGATATTGCAAAATCATTGTACGTTTCTACAAAAAATGATATACCGTATATACTCGAATATAAGTCGCAAAATTTAGGACTGACCCAAAGTACAAAAGTGGAGGGGTCGACTTAGAGTCGCATAGTCCTAAATTTTGCGACTTACAGCCTGTGTGGGGTGGGGGTGTGGGCTATGGATGTGGGGTGTGTGTGTGGAGGGGTTACTCACCATCCATCGCTGGGCGCAGTGTCCTCTCTTTACCTCTCTTCTCCCTCACTCGCTCGTCTACCTCCTTCAGAGATGGTCCAGCTCCCGATGTCACATGACGTCGGGAGCGGAAGTTACAGCGCGAGTGGAGGAGAAGCGAGGAGAAGAGAGGAGACTGCGCCCAGCGGTGGATGTGATAACGGACAGCTGCAGCGGCGGGGAGAGCGGGCAGCATGGAGGCAAACATTGCACCTTCCACATCCTCTATCTTCCATCTACCACGTATCCCCTTGTGTTGATACCAGCGTCTCCTGTGAGGATGTCATCACAGGAGACACTGGTATCAGCGCATGGGATGCCTGGGAGAGGAAGTAGATGGAAGATAGGTGAGATGTTTGCCTCTATGCCCGCTCTCCCCGCCACTGCAGCCTATACATGGGGGCAACTGTACTGGCTACCTTACCTATGCTAGGGGCAACAATACTGGCTACTTTTCTATACTGGGGGCAACTATACCTGGCTGCCTATCAATGCTGGGGCAACTATAATGGCTACCTACCTATGCTAGGGGCAACTATACTGGCTACCTACCTATGCTAGGGGCAACTATACTGGCTACCTACCTATGCTAGAGGCAACTATACTGGCTACCTTCCTATACTGGGGGCAACTATACCTGACTGTCTATCAATGCTGGGGCAACTATACTGGCTACCTACCTATGCTAGGGGCAACTATACTGGCTACCTACCTATGCTAGGGGCAACGATACTGGCTACCTACCTATGCTAGGGGCAACTATACTGGCTACCTACCTATGATAGAGACAACTATACTGGCTACCTACCTATGCTAGAGGCAACTATACTGGCTACCTACCTATGCTAGAGGCAACTATACTGGCTACCTTACTATACTGGGGGCAACTATACCTGGCTGCCTACCTATGCTGGGGGCAACTATACTGGCTACATACCTACCTATACTGGGGGCAACTATACCTTGCTACATACACTGGATGCACCTACCTGCCTAGCCTATACTGGGGTAACAATACTGGCTACCTATACTGGAGGCACATACCTGGCTGGCTTACATATAATTACATATAGACTTATACTTGAATAATTGAAAAAATCCACCTTGTGAGGGTCAAATTTGGGGGGTCGACTTATACACAGGGTCGACTTGTATTCGAGTATATATGGTATGTTATTGGGCGCCCACATTTTTACTTTGGCGCCCATTGCTGATATTTTGTATTGGTCAATGGCAGCACCCATTTCGTCCACTAGTGGCTGGCCCAATTTGTCTGCTTCCCTCCCATCACCTGCGATGTTATGGCTGGAAACGTCAAGAATCACTCGCGTTCCCATGCCTGTCGGCCGGTGACGGCGAACCCGGAAGTGTTCACCGGCTTGTCCTGGAGCATCGGAGCGGGGCTGCGAGGGCACCGATCGGCGGCAGGGGGCTGAGGGAAGCCCCAGGTGAGTAAGGCCTCTTGCACACTGCAAGCGATTCCGATTCAGATTCCGCTTTTTAATCAGTTTTTACATCCGATTCAGATTCAGATTTGCAGATTGCTCCCTGCACACTGCAAATCGGAATCGGATGTAAAAACAGATTAAAAAGCGGAATCTGAATCGGAATTGCTTGCAGTGTGCAAGAGGCCTAAATTAAATTTTTTTCCCTCGACTTAAGGATCACTTTAAGATATAGGGCTTGGACCAAGATGTATAAAGTACCCAGATAGCTCATAGGGATCCAGAACCATTATAAAAGTAGAAGGGGCATAAAAAAAACATTTGCTAAGCATAAATTTGCTGTCTGTGATTTACTCAATAGTGAATAATTATTTTTTTCTGTATTGAAAGAAAAAAAAAACATGTATTTTAAAACAACTACTTCTTAGCGTGCCCCCATTTTGCTCCTTTGTCCCTTATATAGTAATCCACTCCTTGCCTTCTGTAACCTCAGCCAACATCCTACATGCCTACCATCTACTTAACCTTCTTTGTGCACCCAAGGCTTGACTTACAGTAAACTCCATTGAACCTCTATATTATCATATCATATATCACTGTGATCATCACAGTTACTTTTTCCCTAATATCCTCAATTTAAAACAGTTCAAGAAAAATAACTGAAATGGTAAACAATAGCACATCACCAAAACATGAGTACTATGGTGCTGAGAATGGTAAAATACAGTGGTTTATCGTATTCTAGTTAAGACAACCAGAATTCATTTCAGATTATGCAGTGATCCATGCTACTTAGTTGTCTGATTTACAGTATACAGGTCCTCATTCTGTACCCAGCTTTCTACATATCTCATCACAGACTTCCGGCCAGCTATGATACAGAAGTAAAACCAGGAGCCTATTTGTAATGTTGGCAATCAGCTGAAATCCAGAAATGGGACTTCATTTCTGCAGAAAGAATAGGACATTTCTGGCAATCAGCTGGTCACCATATTTATAAAAGTGATTCTCTATGAGCTACTTTGCAGATCACCGCTGGAGAATGTTAATCAGTGGACCATTCACCAGCTTTGCCACAAGTTGCCACTTCAGTAAACTGGCAATGCATGGCTGTAATTAAAAGTCAATAGATGTCCCTTTTTTGGTGCATTGCCCATATGCCATTTCTATCCTGTTCAAGTGAATATGACTGAAGATCAGGACTTCGGGATAATTAAGGTAAACAATCAAATCACTGATTTCCACCATAAAAAAAGCTTGTCCTTTTTATAAATGTTGTGATGGCGATTTAACCTCTCTGGCTATATGACTATCTTCAAATATTAGGGTCTACATTTTTTCACACGCTTTTAGACCCTAAAACCAGGAAATCATCATACCACAGTGAGATCTGCAGCAGCCCAGCACATTAATCACCTCCCTGGGATCCAGTGCTGCAATTCTCCCTCTGTACTCCCGGTTGCACTGTAATTATAGTCATCATGACGACAAACGGCAATCTTACCCAAGGGATCCAGAGCCACCAAGAACCAGAAGAAGAATGTCTGCCAGCATCTTGATCCTGGGGAAGGTAAGTTAATAAAAAAAAAAACACTGCTACTCCCAAAACCTTCCAGCAGGTATCCTGATTCAGGGTCGGGGCTGCCTCTCCTGTCATCTTTTTTCCACCCCAAGCTTGACTTAGGCTTACAACCAAGGAGATTAAAAATAAACACGATCAAATAATTAGCAGTTGCTTCTAAGTAGGCTCCTGAACCTTGTTTAACCACTTTACCCCCACTGCTGCGGATATCTCCGTCCCTTTTTCCATCCTTTCACCCCCAGGGACGGAGATATCCGCACCTCCCACGCTACCGCCGCTGTCCGTGCTCCCGCTCACTCGTGCGCGAGCTCGAGCTGCTCGTGCACACCGCCGAAAAACCGTTCCCGTTCGTTGATCTAAGCCCCCCGCAATGATCAGCTGCTTCTACGAGAAGCAGCGCGATCATTGTGATTTTCCCAGCCTCATTGTGCTTCCTGCAAGCATACTTCCAGACGCTTGCTGGTCGCATGAACAAAAAATCACTGTGGCCATCTTGTGTCCAAATAGTAAAACTACACCCTAAAGCATTTTTCATATACACATACAGTGGCTTGCAAAAGTATTCGGCTGTTCATGCGTATCACTAGGCTCTCATGCGTTCCAACGTACGCTTGGCCGGCTTCACGTGCTGACGTAGTGACGGCATGTGGGGCTGCGCCGATGACGCGGCCGCGTCTAGGAGGATCATTTAAACCGCGCCAGCTCCCTTTTTAAATTGTCCCTTGGCAGCTTCGGCGGAACTAGTGGGACAGCGTGGGTAGCGCTGTGCAGCCATTCCTGTGTCCTTACTGTCTTACTTGGTGAGTCTTGTACCCATTCCCACGAGTCTCTGCTTCTCTCACATCACAGCTTGCTTCATTGGCGTGCGGTCTGCCGCCATTGTCCTTCACTTGGTGGTTACCTTTCATCAATAGCTGCTTACTTGCTTTCATTTTCTAGTGGTTTTTATCACTATCTCATCTTTTTTCACCCTATGGTGGGGCTTTTTGTTTCTTTATTGTCTCTATTAATTGATTCTACAATTGATAATATTTGTTGTTCATTTTCATTGTTCATTGTTAATTATTTATTTATTTAGCACGAGCACTTTTCATGTTTATGGAGTTTTGCATACTTTAAGTATATGAATTTAGTCCAATAGGATTAATGTATTTTCACCAAGCACAGGCACTTTTAGCTACAGAGCACTGATACCTAATTAGTAGCAGCTTCTCTGTGGGGATAGTTCAATATATACATACCAATATATGTACACTGTTCCTGGGGTATGTTTCTGTGAAGCAGATGTCCTTAGTTTTGGATTACAATTAATAAATTTACCCTGGACACTGCTATACCCATTTTCACAGACGTATCCGGGTGAATTAGTGTACTTACCTCCTTCATGTACTTGACTCTATTTTTGTAAATATTTTTGTTATTGAGGGACCTTTGTACCAGGTCTGGCTGCTTGTTTTTTAATTGTTTTTAATTTTTGAGCTGGTTTTTGAATAAAGATTTTTGCATGTTTCCAGACATCTTGAGTCAAATGTTTTTCTAAAGCTCTATAATATAATACAAGTGAGGGGAGACCTGCTCTTTTTTGTTTAAAATTCTATATTGAGGTCGGTGACCTTTCCCCCCTCCGACTATTACCTAGTTAGGTGGTAATGAGATAGCTTTTTGCTGCATTATGTTTGCTCGTGTTGCTTAGATTGAATAAAAGTATTCGGCCCCCTTGAAGTTTTCCACATTTTGTCACATTACTGTCACAAACATGTCAAACAAAATCAATTTGATTGGAATTCCACGTGAAAGACCAATACAAAGTGGTGTACACGTGAGAAGTGGAACGAAAATCATACAGGATTCCAAACATTATTTAGAAATAAATAACTGCAAAGTGGGGTGTGCGTAATTATTCAGCCCCCTTTGGTCTGAGTGCAGTCAGTTTCCCATAGACATTGCCTGATGTGTGCTAATGACTAAATAGAGTGCACCTGTGTGTAATCTAATGTCAGTACAAATACAGCTGCTCTGTGACAGCCTCAGAGGTTGTCTAAGAGAATCTTGGGAGCAACAACAGCATGAAGTCCAAAGAACACACCAGACAGGTCAGGGATAAAGTTATTGAAAAATTTAAAGCAGGCTTAGGCTACAAAAAGATTTCCAAAGCCTTGAACATCCCACGGAGCACTGTTCAAGCGATCATTCAGAAATGGAAGGAGTATGGCACAACTGTAAACCTACCAAGACGAGGCCATCCATCTAAACTCACAGGCCGAACAAGGAGAGCGCTAATCAGAAATGCAGTCAAGAGGCCCATGGTGACTCTGGACGAGCTGCAGAGATCTACAGCTCAGGTGGGGGAATCTGTCCATAGGACAACTATTAGTCGTGCACTGCACAAAGTTGGCCTTTATGGAAGAGTGACAAGAAGAAAGCCATTGTTAACAGAAAAGCATAAGAAGTCCTGTTTGCAGTTTGCTACAAGCCATGTGGGGGACACAGCAAACATGTGAAAGAAGGTGCTGTGGTTGGATGAGACCAAAATTGAACTTTTTGGCCAAAATGCAAAACGCTATGTGTGGCGGAAAACTAACACTGCACATCAGTCTGAACACACCATCCCCACTGTCAAATATGGTGGTGGCAGCATCATGCTTTGGGGGTGCTTCTCTTCAGTAGGGACAGTGAAGCTGGTCAGAGTTGATGGGAAGATGGATGGAGCCAAACACAGGGCAATCTTGGAAGGAACCCTCTTGGAGTCTGCAAAAGACTTGAGACTGGTGCGGAGGTTCACCTTCCAGCAGGACAACGACCCTAAACATAAAGCCAGGGCAACAATGGAATGGTTTAAAACAAAACATATCCATGTCTTAGAATGGCCCTGTCAAAGTCCAGATCTAAATTGAATCGAGAATCTGTGGCAAGATCTGAAAACTGCTGTTCACAAACGCTGTCCATCTAATCTGACTGAGCTGGAGCTGTTTTGCAAAGAAGAATGGGCAAGGATATCAGTCTCTAGATGTGCAAAGCTGGTAGAGACATACCCTAAAAGACTGGCAGCTGTAATTGCAGCAAAAAGTGGTTCTACAAAGTATTGACTCAGGGGGCTGAATAATTACGCACACCCCACTTTGCAATTATTGATTTCTAAAAAATGTTTGGAATCATGTATGATTTTCATTCCACTTCTTACGTGTACACCACTTTGTATTGGTCTTTCACGTGGAATTACAATAAAATTGATTCATGTTTGTGGCAGTAATGTGATGATGTGAAAAACTTCATGGGGGCCGAATACTTTTGCAAGCCACTGTACATTGGTTTTACACAATAAATTAATTCATTACCTCCCACACTCCCCAATTTATTTTTTTTGTAATTAAAGAAAAAAAAATTACAATAAAAAAAACCATAAATAGTTACCTTAGGGACTGAACTTTTTAAATATTTATGTCAAGAGGGTATAACACTGTTACTTTATAAACTATGGGCTTGTAATTAGGGATGGATGCAAAACTGAAAAAAATACACCTTTATTTCCAAATAAACTATTGGAGCCAAACATTGTGATAGGGACATAATTTAAACGGTTTAATAACCGGGACAAATGGGCAAATACATTTAAAGGGTTTTAATTACAGTAGCATGCATTATTTAAAAACTGTAATGGCCGAAAACTGAAACATAATAATTTTTCCCACATTTTTTCCTTTTTTCCCATTAAAACACATTTAGAGTAAAATAATTCTTGGCATAATGTCCCACCTAAAGAAAGCCTAATTGGTGGCGAAAAAAACAAGATATAGTTCATTTCATTGCGTAATAATAAAGTTATATAATAGTATAATAATAATAATAATAATAATAATAATATATAATAAAGTTAATTTTATATTGCTGTAATCCTGACCACAAGACACTAACATGCTTCCTAATCCCATCATGGTTTACGTTAGGCTTCTATCTTTTAGGTTACCGTCAAGAAAACGGAGTTATGGTATGTTTACCCTAGTGTTATTGGCAGCCCAAATCCACAACTGCTACATTTTTTAGCTTATAGCTATTGCAATAAACAAATTCAGTCTAGCTACACAATATACTGTAGTAGATTTAGTGCAGGTGAGGAAAATAACTAATAAGAACGTACTTTAAAAACACGGGTTGCCATGTTTTATTGGCTCAATGCTTTTTGAAAAGTTCAGGGCAAAAGTCAACAGTGTGTTTTTCTGTGTGTGCCATATCTATCTATCTATCTATCTATCTATCTATCTATCCATCCATCCACAATTTTTGTGTACAATAAAATTCATATGATCCTATATGATTCTAAATTCTAAAGCAATTCAAAGGATCTACGTATTAGCTCTAAATACATATAGAGCCAAAACATTTACAGTATATAGCCAATAAAGTGTGTATACAAAAGTGGAAATCATCTAAATGATACATTTTAATTTCCAAGTGAAGTACGATGAATAATAGTAGTAGAAGTAGTTGCTGTAGAGGGGGTGGTGTAGTACTAGTAACTTCCATGAAGCAAAACAGATTTAGATGGATCATATAGACTATACAGCTCCTTAAATATGACAATAATAACAAATTCACTGAGGCAAAAAGCATAGATCAGTGACAAGAAAACAACAGAAGAGAGACTTGACCTCAAAAACGTACAATCTAGAATAATACACATTCTATAGCAGAAAATAGTACTAATACAATAATACAGGTTTTCCCTACCTTCAAAAATAGAAAGTAATATGATAAGTTTCATTTCTGGGTGTCAGTAGAAGGTGTCTTAGTCTCCTGTATTGCTGTGCGGTCTTATTAAAATACATGTGAATAGGTAACTGTGACATTAATATTTGGGTGGAAGGGGAGGAGCAGATTCAGATGATGCAAGGCACTGCATAAGTACAGTAAGAAGCCAATTTATCAGTGAAGCAGATGACTACTTTCAGTTTTCTTCAATACTTTTTAGATTCCTATCCTCCCTTTTCACTGCATTTTCATAGCATACTTTTAATTTACTTTCAAATTATGCAAATACAATTATTACAACCATAATTAAAATAAATAAATGAAGAGAATGTCACTGGTATGCATAGAATTGATGGAAAAGTGAGTGACTATGGTCAAAGTGGGGAAAAGATAGTAGATAGGAGGAGAGAATTAGAATCAGAATCAGATGGTGTAAGGCTAGATAGTGTACTGGTTAAGCGCTCTGCCTCTGACACAGGAGACCATGGTTGAATATCAGTTCTTCCTGTTCTGTAAGGAGTCCTTAGGCAACACTCCCTAAAACTACTACTGCCTATAGAGCACAATATACTGTAAATGTTCTGTGTTTTGTCTAAGACACTGCATAACTTCAGTTAAAGGACATCTATCAATTAAAGCAACAAACATTACCAAAACTACTATGAACAACTTCTTTCCTCACACAGCTCTGCCTTTCAGATGTAAAATCATCCTGAAGCCTCCAGATACAAAAGATGTCGGCTCTGCAGCACTGGACCATGTTCTTGCATGGGGGGGGGGGGGGGTGTACTATCAACTCCTCTACGTATAGTCTAGTATTAGTAATCACCTAGCTCAGGGATAGGGAACCTATGGCCCGGGAGACAGATGTGGCTCTTTTGATGGCTACATCAGGCTCACATACAAATCGGTAGGGGTTGATTCACTAAGCTACACTACTCAAGCAGTGCGAGTAAAATTTTCAAAGTAGGCATGCACTAAAAACTTACTTGCGTTACCCCAAAACTAACTGCTGCTCCAATTGTCCCACTCTGGGCCCTGTCAGGTCCAGTGACTTTGTAGGATGAGATCCCCAAACATTGTTTGGCACAACAGGCTGCCTGTCACTTGATAGGCAGCTTATTGGGCCAAAGTGCGGGGATCTCGTCCTCCAAAGTGAATCAACCCCAAGTCGGCTAGCCAGTGGCGTACCTAGGGTGTTTGACACCGTGCTAATTATCCAGATACACCCTCCCCCCCCCCCCCTAAAAATAAAATCCCACTACCAGCCAGGACAGCATCAAGTTAAAGTGTACCAGAGACCAATAGAAATAAAAGTTTTATACATACCTGGGGCTTCCTCCAGCCCATCCGAACAGAGTGCTCTCACGCTGCCGCCCTCCGCTTCCTGCAGCTCCAGTATTGGGTGCAATTAGTTCTGCCAGTGGCGGCCAGTCTGCGCAAGAGGAAATGCGCTCTCTACGTATCTCTCTAGCAACCACCAGAGAGATATGTAGAGAGCACATTTCCTCTTGCGCAGACTGGCCGCCACTGGCTGAACTAACGAGACCCGATACCAGAGCTGTGGGAAGACAAAGGACAGCGGCGTGGGAGCAGTCTGTGTGGATGGGCTGGAGGAAGCCCCAGGTATGTATAAAACTTTTTTTTTATTGGTCTCTGGTTTCCTTTAAAAACAGGGCCCCCTCCTGCTCCCAGTCCCATGACACCTCCCCTTCCCCCCCCCCCCCCCCCAAGAAAATAAGCACACTACCACAAGTTTAAGACAGGGGCAGGGCCCCTCCTCCTGCTCCCTGTCTAATGGCATTTCCACCTGCCCCCCCCCCCCCATCCCCCAGAAAAGAAGCACATTAATGGCCTGGCTTCATAGAGACTCGCTAGTCCCCGCCATGGCACCAGGAACACTTTCTCTCAGAGAAGGGCAGAGAGGAGAGGCGTGCCACTGGGTGACTCAGCAGTCGCAGTCGCATCTGTCACTGGCGGCAGCACGCTTCCTCCTCCAACTTGAGATGCCATCATCAGCCAGGCTCTCCCTCTGTCAGCTGCGTCTATGCTGGTAGTTCAGGTGACACAGTTGCCATGGAGACGCACCGCGAAGTGGAGCAGGAGGAAGCTGCCTCCAACTTCTTTGACTCGGGGCTCCGTGCCTGCTTTCCAAGACTGAAGGGGAGGGAGAAGGAGGAGGCAGCTGAGGGAAGTTGAAGGTAGCTGCGGCCTGCCTGACATTTTGGTAAAATGAAAATTTGGCCGGCCGCACAAGGTTATACAGCGGACAGGGGCGGCTGCACAGGGCTCCATGTGTCACCAACTTCCATGATGACACCCGGGGGCAGGCCGCTTCTGACACTTGACGGTAGGAACGCCACTGCGGCTAGCTAATTGTACAAGCCATTAGTCAGTATTTCTCCAAAATTGCAACACCCGGAGAGCCACCTAATGATTAATTGTGCTACTATAATAAGGAGCCAGCAGAAGACCACCACTTGTATCACTCACAAAATTTCAAATGCTGTCTCATGCACTTATATAAATTTATTGTCCGCTTTGGCTGCATAAAGTTTAGGTCACAACACATTCAAAAACACACACTTAAAAACAAACTACCTGGCCGGGAGTGCTAGCTATTTTTTATGAGGGACCAGATCCATATACCCATGGAGCGCGATCGCCCAGCCTCAGCCTATGCAAAAAAAGCGCTGCACTTTGGATCAACAAGGTCCACACCCACCACCGCAACACCACACACAGTGAGATGTTAGACCGATTGCACAGTCCCAGCACGGTATTCTGATCCTCCTGGCGCTTCCTCACATGACAAGTCCACTTAAACTGGATGGTGATGGACAGCAACTAGCATGTAGAACATACACCCTGCAGGGCAAGCAGTCGCTGGCTTGACTCTAGCAATTACAAGTCCTTATGACATCACCATTGTGACTTTTGATACTTGCGTATTTGGATGGTGAGCTCCGGCTCACTTAGCTTTTAGACCTGCAGTGCACTAGGTCGGGTTGTTCATGTGGCCATCCTAGACAACGGCTTCCATCCAGAGACTCTGGGCCCTATGCAATTACCAAACTCGCCAGTTCCCACTGCTGCCATGGGAACGTACGCGCACTGAGCGGCACTGCCGCAATTGTGTGACGCGTGTGGCGGAGAACCTGCCAGCAGCGCGCAAGCGGTGGAGGCGACGTTTTGTAAACATTGAGATGGCGGGGGTGCGTCCATGGCAACGCGTGGATACGCAATGGCCGCCGCGCTGTGAGTTGTGATTGGCGGCCTGGTTGCCATGGATACACACTACGCGGAAGTGGTACATGCAACACCCGGAAGTGCTCCAGCTAGATACACGCTGTGGTCAGGCGGTGTATGACTATACACCGCACGGGGCACCCAGGCGCTCAGTGCTGAGACACATAGGACGCGCAAGGGCCCCGCAAGCAGGTATGCAATATATGTGGGGACACACCCAGTGGGTGCACATACTTCTAACCTCCAGTATTTAAACCCGCACCTGACGTGGTGCTTCAGCTCTGACTGGGGCTTTTGCGGGGGGACATTGTGTTGGTGTGGGTGGCACTAAGCATTGTATATATGTATAGCACTCTGTGAAAAAGCCGTTTAGGTGAAACATGTCGAGACTCGTATATCAAGCACTTTGTAAATAGGCACTCTCACTTTGTATATATGTTCCTCCTTATTGTGGGCTGAGTATGTACTATATCCAGGGCTCCTTGGCAGATATAGCTTACGGGCAGACCAGGGCAGCCTGTACGACTCCCCACAACTGACATTTACAGGTGTATACAATTGAATGGAATAGCTACACCACGCCTCAAAAGTGTGGGGGATGAGCAAGGACCTCCATTTATATTTGTATCCAACCTCTATACAGAGGCTGTAGCAGTGTAAATATACACCTGCATCTGTGCTGGCGATATCACCAATTATCCAGCAATTTTGTACTTACTTTTTATGCTAAGCTTATTGCTTATTTAGATATACCTATAGGGCTGGTCCTTTGGACTAAGTGTATGTTTTCCCTGGTATCCTCTCGGATAGTGTATGATTGTGGTGCTGAAGGACAGCTCCACGGCACAAATGCCTCGCTCCACATCGCTGGCCACACAGGAGCATCGCTCAGCGTATACCTAGTATTCACCTGAGTTATGCTCCTTTACGCAAGGACATCGCTCAGGTAAAACTGGCAATTGAATTTGCCGGTAAATCCTGAGCGATGTGAGGAGATAAGAAGCTTGCATGTTTTCAGCTTCTTATCTCCTCGAATTGCATATGGCCCTCTATGTCTCTATGACCAGGGACTCTGTAGCTATTGTTGAAGCAGCTGTGGATCCCGGCTGTGTAGTTGGAGTTTCGCTCAGCGTGCCAGCGTTACACGTGGTGGGCCGGCGCGAGAACTCCGGCGGTAGCCATGCCTACCGGCGCGTTTCGCCCCGCCCACGGGGCTTTATCAAGGTAGCGAATGGTGAGTGGTCTTACTGTTCCTCCTCTTGTACTGTGTCATACAGGCTCCACCTCCAGTTTAGGTCTTCCATGGCAACACATGCCTAAGTATTCCTATGCATTCTGGTAACGGTGAGCACAAATAATAGGGGAGCAGATGATTTTTACTCATTCATTCAAATCCTCCTCTATTCTCACCTTCCACCAGGTGACAGGCTATGCAAATATATATATATTGTTCATCAGGTATCTATTAGACTCTTCCATATCAGGGGGGGTAGTTGTAACAATTACAATAAATATACCAAATTTAGATCTGTGTTTAATCCTCTGGGTATTAGCGTTCCCAGACGATAGATCCATGTTTGCTCAATCCTGTATAAGTCCTTTTCAATATCACCACCCAGAAAAGGTACATCTTGTTTAATTATGCCTTCAAAAGTTAGACCATCAGGCTTTCCATCATGGTAGTCCCTGAAATGTTTGCCCAAGGGGCTATCCAGGTCTCGATTGCGGATGTTCCCCACATGGAACCCAATGCACTTACTTAACCGATTCTTTGCTTTCCCTATATTAAAAAAGATTGCAAGGGCATTTTATGGCATATTGTAACGATCGGTGTCAGCAACCAGAAAGAATCTGATCCTTGGCGATCCGCAGTATCCCCAAGAATACAGATATACCCGATTATTGAGCATCTGCGGAATTGCCAATAATCAGATATGTCTAACCTCTAGACACCTGAGCGTGTAAGTGTTTGGTGCAACAGTAATAACTCCGAGTAGAGACCACCAGAGTAGCTGGCGGCCTAAGACACTTGAGAAACTCACCCCTGACTGTGGGTGATATTCCTGTAGCCTGTGGACCCCTAGGAGAGGGACCCAGGCTGGGTTGCAGGAAGTCCTGCTGCAATATGAAAGGTCTTGCCCTGAACTGGGCTAACACAAATATAATACAAATCCTTAGTCTTGGGTGTGAGTTCCGTGATCATCAACACCCTGGAACTAGTCTGGAGTATAACATAGATGATAATACAAATCCCTAGTCTTGGGTGTGAGTTCCGTGATCATCAACACCCTGGAACTAGTCTGGAGTATAACATAAATGATAATACAATTCCCTAGTCTTGGGTGTGAGTTCCGTGATCATCAACACCCTGGAACTAGTCTGGAGTATAACATAAATGATAATACAATTCTCTAGTCTTGGTTGTGAGCAGTGGTGCTCAAATACCCCTTTTCAAAATTCGAGTTTGGTCGAATTCGAATAGTAAATTATTCGAGGTCAGTCGAATATTCGAGTCGAATAAATTTTACTATTCGATTCGACCTCGGACTTCGAGCTCACTATTCGAGTCGGTATTCGAGCTCATTATTCGAGCTGACTATTCGAATTGGCCTTAAATAGCTTCCTACACTTGTTTTGAGGGTGAATGATGCAAGAAACATCTTTTTTTCCAAGTAACAACAGCAAGTGATTATGTGGGGATGTTCCTTTAAAAAAAAAAAGGTGAAAAGAGAAGTTGTGTCCAGAATTTTGTTCAGTACTATATATACTTCTTCTTCTTCTTCTTCTTCTTTATCTTCTATATCTTCTTCTTCTTCTTCTATATCTTCTTCTTCTATATCTTCTTCTTCTATATCTTCTTCAATATCTTCTTCTTCTTCTTCATCTTCTTCATCTTCTTCATCATCATCTTCTTCTTCTTCATCTTCTTTTTCTTCATCTTCTTCATCTTCTTCTTCTTCATCTTCTTCTTCTTCATCTTCTTCATCTTCTTCTTCATCTTCTTCATCTTCTTCTTCATCTTCTTCATCTTCTTCATCTTCTTCTTCTTCATCTTCTTCTTCTTCTCCTTCTTCATCTTCTTCTTCTTCATCTTCTTCTTCTTCATCTTCTTCATCTTCTTCTTCATCTTCTTCATCTTCTTCTTCATCTTCTTCATCTTCTTAATCTTCTTCTTCATCTTCTTCATCTTCTTCTTCTTCATCTTCTTCTTCTTCTCCTTCTTCTTCTTCTTCTTCTTCATCTTCTTCTTCTTCATCTTCTTCATCTTCTTCTATATCGTCTTCTTCTTCACTTATTTCTCTTTTCAATTTTTTTTTTAAAGAAATGCAGCTATTTTTGAGCGTAACAAATAGCTGGTGGCGCACGCATGTTGGAAGCGCCATTGTATGTGCTCCCTGGCAGTGGAAACACACAGACAGCAGGAGGTAAATTCAGCAGCAGGAGGAGGAGGATGAGTGTGTGGCAGCAGGCAGTCAATGAGGCAGGCAGCGTGACATAATAGCCCTGGTACCTAGCGGTGATACCAGGGCTGTAAATAAACACAGCAGGCAGGAGGTCCCAGACAGCGGTCGTGCAGCCCACATTGTGTCCAATACACAACTGGGACAACACAGTTTTCAACCCGGGCACCTCAGAAAAATTAAACCTTTTTTTTGTAATGGTTTTGTAGTTTTGGTTTTACAACCAATTACACAGATATAGCTATTTTTTGACGTAATAGCTGGTGGCAGAGTGGCAGCAGAAGGTAAATCTGTGTACCCTGGCGTTGGGAAACACAGACAGACAGCAGCAGCAGGAGGAATGGAGGAGTAATTATGTGAGCAGCTATTGTTTGACGTAATAGCTGGTGGCAGAGTGGCAGCAGAAGCTAATTCTGTGTACCCTGGCAGTGGGAAACACAGACAGACAGCAGCATCAGCAGGAGGAATGGAGGAGTAGTGTGAGTGTGGCAGCAGGTAGGCAGCGTGACATAATAGCCCTGGTACCTAGCGGTGATACCAGGCCGTAAATAAACACAACAGGAGGTCCCAGACAGCGGTCGTGCAGCCCACATCGTGTCCAATACACAACTGGGACAACACAGTTTTCAACCCGGGCACCTCAGAAAAATTAAACCTTTTTTTTTGTAATGGTTTTGTAGTTTTGGTTTTACAACCAATTACACAGATATAGCTATTTTTTGACGTAATAGCTGGTGGCAGAGTGGCAGCAGAAGGTAAATCTGTGTACCCTGGCGTTGGGAAACACAGACAGACAGCAGCAGCAGCAGGAGGAATGGAGGAGTAATTATGTGTGCAGCTATTGTTTGACGTAATAGCTGGTGGCAGACTGGCAGCAGGAGGTAATTCTGTGTACCCTGGCAGTGGGAAACACAGACAGACAGCAGCAGCAGGAGGAATGGAGGAGTAGTGTGAGTGTGGCAGCAGGCAGGCAGCGTGACATAATAGCCCTGGTACCTAGCGGTGATACCAGGCCGTAAATAAACACAACAGGAGGTCCCAGACAGCGGTCGTGCAGCCCACATTGTGTCCAATACACAACTGGGACAACACAGTTTTCAACCCGGGCACCTCAGAAAAATTAAACCTTTTTTTTTATGGTTTTTTGGTTTTGTTTGTAAAACAAATTACACAGATATATAGCTATTGTTTGACGTAATAGCTGGTGGCAGAGTGGCAGCAGAATGTAATTCTGTGTACCCTGGCAGTGGGAAACACAGACCGACAGCAGCAGCAGCAGGAGGAATGGAGGAGTAATGTGAGCAGCTATTGTTTGACGTAATAGCTGGTGGCAGTGTGGCAGCAGAAGGTAATTCTGTGTGCCCTGGCAGTGGGAAACACAGCCAGACAGCAGCAGCAGGAGGAATGGAGGAGTACTGTGTGAGTGTGGCAGCAGGCAGGCAGCGTGACATAATAGCCCTGGTACCTAGCGGTGATACCAGGCCGTAAATGAACACAACAGGAGGTCCCAGACAGCGGTCGTGCAGCCCACATCGTGTCCAATACACAACTGGGACAACACAGTTTTCAACCCGGGCACCTCAGAAAAATTAAACCTTTTTTTTTTTTTAATGGTTTTTTGGTTTTGTTTGTAAAACAAATTACACAGATATATAGCTATTAGAAAACACCAGAAAACCGCTCACACCACCCTGGGATAGTGCTGGATCCAGGACAGGCCAGTCCAACGAGACAGAAGCAAAGGAGGAGGATGTCGCACGATATCCCTCAATCAAGTTCCTTTATTATGGACGTATCCACACCAAATCACACATCATATAGCTGACATGTTTCGAACCGAACGGTTCTTACTCATAGCTATATAGCTATTGTTTGACGTAATAGCTGGTGGCAGAGTGGCAGCAGAAGGTAAATCTGTGTACCCTGGCAGTGGGAAACACAGACAGACAGCAGAAGGGCAGTACACAGCAGCCCACTGTAGGTGTAAAATGTGTGGCTGCAGGCGACGTAATAGTCAAAGTGAACCAGGCTGGCTTAGTGAGCAGGAGCCAGGAGGTGGTAAAGGGTGGTAAGGCACATTAACGATGGTTCTTAGCCAGTTCATGTCCCCCTCTCGCCGACAACAGGGGCCAGGAACTCGCCTTCCACCCACGCCTGGTTCATCTTGAGAAACGTCAGTCTGTCCACAGACTTGTGAGACAGACGTGAGCGTTTCTCGGTGACCACACCACCAGCTGCACTGAAGCAGCGCTCGGACAGCACGCTGGAAGGGGGGCAGGACAGCACTTCCAGGGCGTACTGCGCCAGCTCGCTCCAGATCTCCAGGCGCTTGACCCAATACTCCATGGGATCAACAGGGGCATCGCTGTCAAGCCCGCTGTAGGACCCCATGTAGTCAGCCACCATGCGGGTCAGGCGCTGGCTGTGACCGGTGGAGGATGCTGCTGCATGCACCTCCTCTCTAGTCACTGCTGCCGGAGCCTCTACAGTCCTGTAGAGCTCGTGGCTGAGAGACAGCAGGTCTGCGGGGCGCTTGCTGCTGGATGCAGGCACCTGCTGCTGCCTCTGTGCTGGCTGCTGGACAGTGGGGGTGGAAGGCTGGGGGAAGGCTTCCTCCAAGCGCTCAACAAGGGCCTGCTGCAAGCTCCTTATTTGTTGCGCTGGGTCTCCTCCTGCAGGCGGCAGGAACTGGCTCAACTTCCCCTTGAGGCGTGGGTCCAACATCATGCTGATCCAGATGTCCTCCCTCTGCTTCATCTGGATCACCCTGGGGTCCCTGCGCAGGCACGTCAGCATGTGCGCTGCCATTGGGAAGAGGCGGGCCACGTCTGCTGGCACATCGACGGCAGTGCTGCTGTCCTCATCCTCCTCCTCTGCCTCGTCAGCCTCATCCTCTCTCCACCCCCGCACCAACTCAGCTGCACTGTGCTGCTCCCCCTCATCAGCAGCAAGGTCAGGGACCTCCACCAAGTCCTCCTCCTCCTCCCCCTCAGAGGTGGACTGTGCAGCTGCTTGCCGCTCCTGCTGGTCCAAGGCTGCCGCTCCCTGTTCCAGCAAAGCATCGAGGGCCCTGTTCAGCAGACAAACCAGGGGCACCCACTCGCAGACCATAGCATGGTCCCTGCTCACCATGTTAGTGGCCTGCAGAAAGGGAGCCAGCACTAAGCACACCTGCTGCATGTGCCTCCAGTCATCATCGGGGACGATGGACGGGATGTTGCTGGTCTTGTCCCTTCTCTGAGCGGCGGAAACAGTGGCCAGGGCAAGGTACTGGTTGACAGCGTGCTTCTGTTCAACCAGACGCTCCAACATCGCCAGGGTGGAGTTCCAGCGAGTCGGAACGTCAAGGATCAGCCGATGGCGTGGCAGATCCAGCTCCTTTTGCACGTCTTCCAGGCTCGCACAGGCTGCAGCCGAGCGCCGGAAGTGACGCACAACGTTCCTTGCCGTTTCCAGCAGTTCGCCCATCCCCTGGTAGGTGCGCAAGAACTTCTGCACCACCAGGTTCAGCACATGGGTAAGACAGGGGATGTGGGTCAGGTTTCCCCTGTCTATTGCGGCAACCAGATTGGCCCCATTGTCGGCCACCACCTCTCCGACTCTGAGGCCTCTGGGGGTCAGCCAAATCCTCTCCTGCTCCTGGAGTTTGGCCAACACATGGCTTGCCGTCAGCTTGGTCTTCCCAAGGCTGACCAAGTGCAGCAGCGCTTGGCAGTGGCGGGCCTTCACGCTGCTGCTGAGGCGGGGGGTTTGGCCAGGTGTGCCGGAGGATGGCAGAGGATCGGAGGAACCTGCTGCAGTTCCCCTGACCCTGCGGGGTGGCACCACCCACTGTGTTGCTGCTGCTGCTGTGCCCGCTGCTGCTCTCCCATCCTCACCCCCTTCCACCAAGCTGACCCAGTGGACAGTGAAGGACAGGTAGCGGCCTGTCCCGAAGCGGCTGCTCCAGGAGTCCATGGTGACGTGGACCCTTTCACCAACCACGTGCTCCAGCCCTCGCTCCACATTGGCCATCACAAAGCGGTGCAGTGCAGGAATGGCCTTGCGGGCAAAGAAGTGTCTGCTGGGGAGCTGCCAGTCTGGGGCTGCGCAAGCAAGCAGCGCACGAATGTCGCTCCCCTCCTGCACGAGCGTGTACGGCAGGAGTTGGGAGCACATGGCCCGTGCCAGCAAGCCATTCAGCTGCCGCACGCGACGGCTGCTGGGAGGCAGAGCCCTAACCACCCCCTGGAAGGACTCGCTCAAAAGGCTCTGGCGTGGCCTTTTGCTGGCACGGGAATCAGCAGACACAGCGGAGGAGGCCACTGAGGACTGGCTGCCAGAACAGGCCTCAGTGTCGGCGGCAGGAGTTGCAGAGGGGGGAGGAGCAGTGCGTTTCCGCACTCCTGCTGGTGCTGCTGGAGGAGCAGGAGGGCGGGTGGCTGCTGTTGCTGCTGCTGCTGCAGCTGAAGGCTGTGCAGTGATGGGTGTGGTGCCACTGCCAGCACCAGATGCCTTCAGCCTCTGGAACTCCTCATGCTGGTGGAAATGTTTCGCAGCAAGGTGGTTGATGAGCGAGCTGGTGCTGAACTTCAAGGGGTCTGCACCTCTGCTCAACTTCCGCTGACAGTGGTTGCAAGTGGCGTACTTGCTGTACACAGTGGGCATGGTGAAAAATCGCCAGATTGGTGACAGAAACATCCCCCTACGGCATGGAAGCGCTGCTGCCGCCTGTCTCCCTGTGGTGGTTGGGGGGGGGGCTTGGGTGCGGCTGGTGGTGGTACTGGCAGATGCTGCTGCTGCTGCTGCTGCTGAGCCTGAGACACCAGCAGGCTGTGGGACCTGCCTACTGCTGCCAATGCTTGCAATGATTCGCCTCCTTGCAAGGCCCACAAGCGCATCCTCCTCCTCCTCCTCAGAGCTGCTGAGGACGACATCCCCTGGAGGTGGTGGCACCCAGTCTCTGTCTGTCACCGGGTCATCATCATCCTCCCCCTCCTGAAACATGTCCTGCTGGGATGATGACCCCCCAAACTCCTCTCCTGATGCATGGATGGACTGCTTGACTGTCGCCACAGTCTTGCTGTCCAATCCCTCATCCCCCAAAGTGCCCATCAGCATCTCCTCCTCCAAATCGCCAACAACAGCAGACAATACCCTGATGGTGCCTGGGGTAAAAATACTGCTGAGTGACAGGTCGCCAACTTGTGACGGTGAACTGGCTTCCTCCCCAGACCCTGCTGGGCGGCTGCTGCGAACAGGGGTGGTGGTGGTGGTGGTGAGGGTGGAGGCCTCGGATGCAGAGCTGATGGCGGGCTGCTCATCCTCCGTCATGAGTTGCACCACAGTGTCTGCATGCTTTTCCTCAATGGGACGTTTCCGACCCGGCTGGAGGAAAATCGGAGCAGGTGCTACACGCTGCTGCTGCTGTGTCTCTGCAGCGTGAGTTGCAGATGCTCCTGCTGGGCGGCGCCCAAGGCGTCCACGGCCAGTGGCTATGGGAGGAATGTTAGCCACTGACGCTGCTGCTGCGGAACTGTGCATGGTGGCGCGGCCGCGGCCTGCCACAATGCTGCTCCCTCTCCTCCTGATTCCCTTGCTGCCCTTCCCCTTGCCCAAACCGCGCTGGCTGCCACTTCCAGACTTCTTCGATGTTTTGGGCGTAAAGACAAAAGTTTTTTAAAAGGGCGGGTTAAAAGTGGGGTACTTTAATGGAGTGGGTTGGTGGGTGAGATGACTGAGTGAGTGTCCCTAGTACAGTAAGTAAGTAGTAACAGTCAGGAAGTACAACTAGAAGTTACAATAATCAGTAGTAATCACAAGTAAATTTAGTGTGTGTACACTACAGACAGTGAGTGCACGCACGCGCAAACACGCGCAGGAGCTAGCCTATGAACAGTGACTGAGTGAGTGTCCCTAGTACAGTAAGTAAGTAGTAACAGTCAGGAAGTACAACTAGAAATTACAATAATCAATCAGTAATCAGAAGGAAATAGAGTGTGTGTACACTACAGACAGTGAGTGCACGCACGCGCAAACACGCGCAGGAGCTAGCCTATGAACAGTGACTGAGTGAGTGTCCCTAATACAGTAAGTAAGTAGTAACAGTCAGGAAGTACAACTAGCAGTTACAATAATCAGTAGTAATCACAAGTAAATTTAGTGTGTGTACACTACAGACAGTGAGTGCACGCACGCGCAAACACGCGCAGGAGCTAGCCTATGAACAATGACTGAGTGAGTGTCCCTACTACAGTAAGTAAGTAGTAAGAGTCAGGAAGTACAACTAGAAATTACAATAATCAATCAGTAATCAGAAGGAAATAGAGTGTGTGTAGTGTGTACACACTACACAGACAGTGAGTGCACACACACACGCAGGAGCTAGCCTATGAACAGTTACTGAGTGTCCTAGACTCCTATAGTACAGTAAGAGTAAGTAGTAACAGTAAGAACAACTAATTACAATAATCAATCAGTAATCAGAAGGAAATAGAGTGTGTGTGTACAGTACACAGACAGTGAGTGCACACACGCAGGAGCTAGTAGCCTATGAACAGTGACTGAGTGTCCTAGACTCCTATAGTACAGTAAGAGTAAGTAGTAACAGTAAGTACAACTAATTACAATAATCAATCAGTAATCAGAAGGAAATAGAGTGTGTGTGTACACTACAGTACACAGACAGTGAGTGAGTGCACACACGCAGGAGCTAGTAGCCTATGAACAGTGACTGAGTGTCCTAGACCTAGACTCCTATAGTACAGTAAGAGTAAGTAGTAACAGTAAGTACAACTAATTACAATAATTAATTTGCATATATTCAGCAGTGGTGCCTGGGAGACATCTCGAGCTCACTCTAACCTGAATTATCGCAAATTCTTTCTGTTTTAGGAAAGCAAACTTTTGTTTTTCTTAACATCTTAGTAAGGGGGCTTTTAGGACCATTGTAGTCCCTTACACACCCCAATGAGTTCTGGGTCTCCATGAGCTTGCTGGTTAGTCTGTGCCTCTCGGATTTACAAGCCCTACTCCATAGAGCCAAATTAATCCATGCCATGCACTGATGAGGATCAAACAATCCGAAACAGCCTGTATGCATGTTGGATTATTATGGCTCTGTACACATTAACAAGCTGACACATCATTGCATTCCAGCGGTTCTGGAGGTGTGTTTAGCTTCTAAGGGTACAATGGTTAATTTGCATATATTCAGCAGTGGTGCCTGGGAGACATCTCGAGCTCACTCTAACCTGAATTATCGCAAATTCTTTCTGTTTTAGGGAAGCAAGGGAATGTTTTTCTTAATAATCAATCAGTAATCAGAAGGAAATAGAGTGTGTGTGTACACTACAGTACACAGACAGTGAGTGAGTGCACACACGCAGGAGCTAGTAGCCTATGAACAGTGACTGAGTGTCCTAGACTCCTATAGTACAGTAAGAGTAAGTAGTAACAGTAAGTACAACTAATTACAATAATCAATCAGTAATCAGAAGGAAATAGAGTGTGTGTGTACACTACAGTACACAGACAGTGAGTGAGTGCACACACGCAGGAGCTAGTAGCCTATGAACAGTGACTGAGTGTCCTAGACTCCTAGTACAGTAAGAGTAAGTAGTAACAGTAAGTACAACTAATTACAATAATCAATCAGTTATCAGAAGGAAATAGAGTGTGTGTACAAGACAGTGAGTGCACACACGCAGGAGCTAGTAGCCTTAGCCTTAGCCTATGAACAGTGACAGTGAGTGTCCTAGTACAGTATAACTACAATACTAAATACAGAATCAATCAGTAGTAAAGGACAGCAGAAATACTGGTATAGATGAGAGAAATATACTAACAGAGGACAGGAGAGAACAGCTGCCCACACAGGCAGGCCCTGAGGCCTAAAGCTGTAAGCTTGCCTGCAGCAGCTGTCTCTGTCTATGTAACACAAAAGCTACTAACTAAAATACAATGTCTATCTAACTAACAACAATATAGGTGTGTATAGGAGGTGTATGTGAGCAAAAACGCTAGGTAAATGACCACAATAGAGCTCTTGCTAAGCCAAAGCACAAAGGAGCAACTCTCTCTCTATGCAAGTCTCAGGCAAGGACGGAGAAACCTAACATGGCGGCCGCTATTTATAGGGTAGGGGCTGGCCAGGGTCCCCCTCTGTGATTGGCTGCCGTCAGAGGGCCTGGGAGCCCTCTGATTGGCTCTAAGGACATCAATCTGGGCTATGACGCTATTCGAGCTCGGTACCCGAGCTCGAATAGCGCCGTTTGCTCGAATAGCTCGAATAGTGAATGGGCTATTCGCGTTTACTCGAATAGCCCATTCGAATAGCTGCAGCTATTCGGAGCTCGAATACCGAGCTCGAATAGCTGGAAAAGAGCTCGAATATTCGAGCTACTCGAATATTCGAGCTCTGCTGAGCACCACTAGTTGTGAGTTCCGTGATCATCAACACCCTGGAACTAGTCTGGAATATAACACAGACAATACAGTTCCCTAGTCTTGGGTGTGAGGGCCTTGATCTCAACACCCTGGAACTATGCTAGAGAATACACAGAAGATACACAATATTCCTAGTCTGGAGTGTGAGGGCCTTGATCTCAACACCCTGGAACTGGTCTAACAAATAATAATAACAGTACAAGGTAATCTGGCTCAGTGTGAATTCCCAGGTCCGTCCTGGTTCAAACACACTGTAAGGATCTGACTATGGTCTGAATGCTTCCACAAAGTGTTTGCAATGGCAGACAACCAGCAACTGACAAGCAGCAGAATATATAGTTGCTGGACTCTGCCGCCCCGCCCGAGCCATTCAGCCAATCATGAGTCCTGCAGGAATCAGCTGATCTTCTTGATCAGCTGACACTTCCCCTGCAGGTATAAAGGTCCTGAGTTCAGGCCCGCGTGCGCGTAGCTCTCCTTCTGCCTATGTGCACTAACAGACCCAGCCACACCAAGCGCACGCTGCTGCATGCAAACCGCCGCGTTGGACGCGGAAACAGCCGCTTTGCTGTCAAGACATGCGGCGGCTTTTCCGCATTCCACCATACTACCAGACGCGTGTCTATGCGTGCAAACCGCCGTGTTGGACGCGGAGTCAGCTGCCTTGCTCTTGGCACACGCGGCGGCTTTTCCACGTTCTCTCACAGTAACCCCCCTGAGGAGTGGACTCCGGCCATCTCCTTCCTGGCTTTCCAGGATGTAAGTTAGAGAATTTCCTCTTTATCTCATACTCAGGCCGGTCATCAATCAACCCAGGGAGGGAGGGAGTGGAATCCACATGCAGCGCTGACCCGGGCAGGGATACAGAAAATGATTTCTTGTCAGCCTGTTTTTTCGGTGGTAGAATGGTTTTGGGCCCAAAACCCCTGTCTAAAGCGTCTGCTTTGGGGCTTTTGCTATCAGATTTATGCATGAGAGATAACCGTGAGGAACCGGAACCGTTAGAAATATCTATACATTGTCCTGTCTTTCCTGCGACCTGTATCTTGGTTTTATCTGCCTCACCCCTCTTCAAACAGTGTTCCTGACAATGGGCTGACCAGTTCAGTAGCTGTCCTGAAGCCTAGTCAATCAGCGGTGAGTGAAGCTGTAACCAGGGCATACCGAGAACAACAGCAGAGCCCTTCATCGGCAGGACCAGGAACTGTAAACTCTCTTCATGCACTGCCCCTAAACAACATGACAGTAGGGGGGTTTGGGAAAGAAACTGGGCACTGCGCAATGGAGAGTCATCCACTTCAGTGACCGAAATCTGCCGGTCGGGTGCAGATAACGGTATCCCCAGACTTTTGGCAAAATCGTAATCTATGAGGTTCGCTGACGAACCCGAGTCCACCATGGCTTCTGCGGACTTGGTCCGACCTTCCCACATAACCGAACAAGGAAGGATCAGCCGACCATCGTTCAGGGATGAACCCTGCTCACCTATGGTTTTGACTAATCCTAGGCGATAGCATTTGTCTGGCCTAGTAGAACTATGTAAAGCGTTCTTCTTTGGGCTCCTGCGACTCTTTTCCCCCAGACTCAACCTTGTGTACCCAATTTGCATAGGTTCGCCTGGAGGTGAGGGAGACCGAGAAGAGTCGTGTAAGATAGACCTTCTGGCCACTGTACCACGAACCTGTCTCTGGTGGCGCAAACGGCGATCTATCTGTATGGCCAAAGAGATTGCCTCATCCAATGATTCGGGCTCAGGATGGCCTATCATTACCTCATGAATAGTATCTGACAATCCGGCCAAAAAACAGTCTAGGAGGGCGAATGCGTCCCATATAGCCGAGACTGCCCACCTCCTGAACTCCGCAGCATAATTCTCTACCGGACCCTTGCCCTGACGCAGAAGCTTGAGCTTCCGTTCAGAAGTCGAGGCGATGTCTGGGTCATCGTAAATCATAGCCATAGCCTCAAAAAATTCATTGACCGAGGTCAGGGCCTGATGCCCAATAGGAAGACCATATGCCCAGGTCTGGGAATCCCCTGACAACAGAGTCTTAATGAACGTAATTCTCTGTGCCTCGGTTCCAGACGAATTAGGCCTTTACTCAAAGTATGATAACACTCTATTTCTAAAGTTCCGAAAGTCAGATCTGTCGCCAGAAAATTTTTCAGGTACAGGCATACGTATGTCTGTGCTAAGAGGAGATCGCACTGATTGAAGTTCCTGAATAGCCCCAAATATCTGACATATCTAGGTCTGTTGGTTCAAAACTGCCACAGAAAGTTGGTTTACCGCGGTGGTCAGGACTTCAACATGGCTATACAGTGCGTCCATTTGGGTTCGGTCTGCCATTCTGTAACGATCGGTGTCAGCAACCAGAGAGAATCTGATCCTTGGTGATCCGCAGTATCCCCAAGAATACAGATATACCCGATTATTGAGGATCTGCGGAATCGCCAATAATCAGATATGTCTAACCTCTAGACACCTGAGTGTGTGAGTGTTTGGTGCAACAGTAATAACTCCGAGTAGAGACCACCAGAGTAGCTGGTGGCCTAAGACACTTGAGAAACTCACCCCTGACTGTGGGTGATATTCCTGTAGCCTGTGGACCCCTAGGAGAGGGACCCAGGCTGGGTTGCAGGAAACCCTGCTGCAATATGAAAGGTCTTGCCCTGAACTGGGCTAACACAAATATAATACAAATCCCTAGTCTTGGGTGTGAGTTCCGTGATCATCAACACCCTGGAACTAGTCTGGAGTATAACATAAATGATAATACAATTCCCTAGTTTTGGGTGTGAGTTCCGTGATCATCAACACCATGGAACTAGTCTGGAGTATAACATAAATGATAATACAATTCCCTAGTCTTGGGTGTGAGTTCTGTGATCATCAACACCCTGGAACTAGTCTGGAATATAACACAAAGACAATACAGTTCCCTAGTCTTGGGTGTGAGGGCCTTGATCTCAACACCCTGGAACTATGCTAGAGAATACACAGAAGATACACAATATTCCTAGTCTGGAGTGTGAGGGCCTTAATCTCAACACCCTGGAACTGGTCTAACAAATAATAATAACAGTACAAGGTAATCTGGCTCAGTGTGAATTCCCAGGTCCTGGTTCAAACACACTGTGAGGATCTGACTATGGTCTGAATGCTTCCACAAAAGTGTTTGCAATGGCAGACAACCAGCAACTGACAAGCAGCAGAATATATTGTTGCTGGACTCTGCCGCCCCGCCCGAGCCATTCAACCAATCATGAGTCCTGCAGGAATCAGCTGATCTTCCTGATCAGCTGACACTTCCCCTGCTGGTATAAAGGTCCTGAGTTCAGGCCCGCGCGCGCGTAGCTCTCCTTCTGCCTATGTGCACTAACAGACCCAGCCACACCAAGCGCACGCTGCTGCATGCAAACCGCCGCGTTGGACGCAGAAACAGCTGCTTTGCTGTCAAGACATGCAGCGGCTTTTCCACATTCCACCATACTACCAGACGCGTGTCTATGCGTGCAAACCGCTGTGTTGGACGCGGAGTCATCCGCCTTGCTCTTGGCACACGCGGCGGCTTTTCTGCGTTTTCTCACACATATACAACACGTGTTGAATTGCAATTTATGGTGTCGCGTATTTCAAAGGACATGGTACCATCATGATTGGTGAAGGTTTTGCTCCTGTCCACATATCTGCAGTAGAGATGTAGCGAACGGTTCGCCGGCGAACGGTTCCAGGCGAACTTTGGTGGTTCGCGTTCGCCTACACAAGGCGAACTTTTGCGGAAGTTCGATTCGCCCCATAATGCACTATGAGGGTCAACTTTGACCCTCTGCATCACAGTCAGCAGGCACATTGTAGCCAATCAGGCTACACTAAGCCCGGGAGAACCTCCCCCCCCCCCCTTATATAAGGCAAGCTCCGGCGGCCATTACACTCACTCGTGCCTGCTGCAAATAGACAGACAAGGGAGAGTTGCTGCAGATTGTTCTCCTAGGGAAAGATTAGGTTCTTGGCTGCTTAGCTTGCTCCTGGCTGATTATTATTGCTTTTATAGCACCCCTCAACAGCTCTTTTCAGAGCTAATCCTGTACTTTTTATTTTTTTTCCGTGTGTCAAACTGACACTTTTGTTGCATGCACAGCCTTGCTAATTCATAGTGTGTGTGCCACTGCCAGCAGCCCAGCACATTCAGTGACTATGACTACCTGTGTGTGTGACAGGGAGCTGCACATTGTACTACCCAGTACTGCATATACCCAGTACCTGTTGTGTTTACTTAACCCACCTCATCACTGCATATACCTAGCTTTGTGTTGAGTGAACCCAGCTCACTGCATCTAACTACCTGTTGTGTTGAGTGAAGCCAGCTCACTGCATATAACTACCTGTTGTGTTGAGTGAACCCACCTCATTGCATATAACTACCTTTACTGTTCAGTGAACCCACCTCACTGCATCTAACTACCTTTATTGTTCAGTGGACCCACCTCACTGCATCTAACTACCTTTACTGTTCAGTGAACCCACCTCACTGCATCTAACTACCTTTACTGTTCAGTGAACCCACCTCACTGCATATAACTACCTTTATTGTTGAGTGAACCCACCTCACTGCATATAACTACATTTATTGTTCAGTGAACCCACCTCACTGCATCTAACTACCTTTACTGTTGAATGAACCCACCTCACTGCATATAACTACCTTTACTGTTCAGTGAACCCACCTCACTGCATATAACTACCTTTACTGTTCAGTGAACCCACCTCACTGCATCTAACTAACTGTATTGTTCAGTGAACCCACCTCACTGCATCTAACTACCTTTACTGTTCAGTGAACACATCTCACTGCATATAACTACCTTTGTGTTGAGTGAACCCACCTCACTGCATATAAGTACCTTTGTGTTGAGTGAACCCACCTCACTGCATCTAACTACCTTTATTGTTGAGTGAACCCACCTCACTGCATATAACTACCTTTACTGTTCAGTGAACCCACCTCACTGCATCTAACTACCTTTATTATTCAGTGAATCCACCTCACTGCAAATAACTACCTTTACTGTTCAGTGAACCCACCTCACTGCATCTAACTACCTTTATTGTTGAGTGAACCCACCTCACTGCATATAACTACCTTTACTGTTCAGTGAACCCACCTCACTGCATATAACTACCTTTGTGTTGAGTGAACTCACCTCACTGCATATACCTAGCATCCCCCGAGATGGACAAAATGGACAAAGCAGGTAGAGGAAGAGGTAGAGGCAGACCCAGAGGAAGGCCACCTGGCAGGTCTGTGCGAGGTGGTGTTGCTGTGATTTTGTGTGACCCTGGCCCAAAGTACAGTGCTCAGAAGAAGGAATGTGCCATCACTTCCCAAGATTGTCAGGACGTGCTTGACTATTTAACACAGAACACCTCATCTCCTGCAGCCACCAGCGCTAGTACAAGCACCACATCCACCGCATTTGACACTTCGCAGGAGTTATTTGGGGTGGTGAAATCACTGATTCACAGCCACTACTGCAACAACAAGAAGAAGGCGCAGGTAAACCACCTCATACGTCTAAATTAGGTGGCGATAGTATGGACGTGGCCTGTTACCAACTGAACAGAAGGCGGAAAGGATGCAGCACTTGCAGAACAAGCTGGCAATGATGCTTTACAATGCGTTTAAGGGTGATGTCACAGCACAAGGCAATCAAGGTACCACTGGCAATAATCCTCCTCCCAAGTCCACGCAGGCAAGGACAGTGATCTCAGGGTGATGTTGGACGTGCGGACATTCTTTAGTCCAACGCCTCGCCATAGGCCTTCCGGATCCACCCTCCACCAACGCCTGTACCAGCAGGTAGCCGACTACCTGGCCTTGAGTGTGGATGTAGACACTACGAGCAGCGACGATGAACCCTTGTACTACTGGTTGCGCAGGCTTGACCTGTGGGCAGAGTTGTCCCAATTTGCCATCCAACTTTTCTCTTGCCCTGCCGCAAGCGTCCTGTCAGAAAAGACCTTCAGTGCAGTTGGAGGCATTGTCACTGAGAAGAGAAGTCGCCTAAGTCACGACAGTGTTCAGTACCTGACCTTTATCAAAATGAATGAGGCATGGATCCCGGAGGGCTACTGCACGACTGAAGACGAAGTCAGTCCCCACACACAGCATCTCTGCCTGCAGGCCGCTTGCCTTCTCCGCCACCAGCAACAGGGTCCAGGACCCTAGGCGGATTCCTGAATTTTTAAGGCTGCTGCTAGCAGCGGCCGCTATACTAATTTTTCTGCTGCGTGTACATGCCTGCCTAATTTTTCTGGCTGCACTGCGGGCGGCTGCAACAAAAAAACAAAAGGCATGTACATGTGCCCATCCCCCTTCGTGATCATTACCTTGCCGTGGTGAAGGGGCTTGCGTATCACAATGAAGCAATGACCGCCGGCTATTTGAGTGTGTCGGGTGGGAGTGGCACACAAAAGATAATAAGGTCGTTGCTTCATTGTGGTCAGACCAAATTTGATCAGCTGGACAGTCACTGTTGTACAATCATTGAGCTACCACAGCCCGGCGACAATATGGGCTTGAAAACCGCCACAGCCTGCACTCTCGCCATGGTGCGTACCAGTCCAGCACGGCCGTCACTACGCAAACAGCTGCGGTGCGTTACACAGTGAGTTTGGTGTGTCAGTGTGAAGCAGTACTCTAATTACACTCCCTTATTGATGTATACACATGCAAGATTTTTTAAAGCACTTTAGGCCTGCAATTTAGCATTCAATGTGATTTCGGCCCTTAAAACGCTGCTTTGCGTTGAATCCAGATTTTTCCCCGGGACTTTGGGCATGTATCCCACTCCGCCAAGCCCCCCCCCCTCCAGGTGTTAGACCCCTTGAAACATGTTTTCCATCACTTTTGTGGCAAGCATAATTTTTTCTATTTTTCAAAGTCCGCTTCCCCATTGAAGTCTATTGCGGTTCGTGAACTTTTCCGCAAACCGAACCTTCCGCGGAAGTTAGCGAACGGTGTTCACGAACCAAAAATCGGAGGTTCGCGACATCACTAATCTGCAGTTCACACATGATCCACAAGGGAACATCCCCTCTCTCCTAGGATATCTATCCAACCATGTTGCAGATTGTGTAGAGTGAAATTCAGACCTCACCAGATGGTCCTTCAAATTTTTTGCTTTACGTGCAGTCATAAACGGTCTATCTCCAACATGTTTTTTTATTCCACTGTCCAGCATAAGTACATGCCAATGCTTCTGGAGGGACCTCTGTAGATCAAACCAGTGGGGTCCAAAATCGGACACAAATCTTATTACTTCATCCCTTGAACGGAAAGTTTTCTTCTTTTTTACATTCCCTGTCCCTTTCGGCTAAGGTACCAATTGCCTCCTCAATAGTGTTGGGCGAACACCTGGATGTTCGGGTTCGCGAACGTTCGCCGAACATGGCCGCGATGTTCGGGTGTTCGCGCCGAACTCCGAACATAATGGAAGTCAATGGGGACCCGAACTTTCGTGCTTTGTAAAGCTTCCTTACATGCTACATACCCCAAATTTGCAGGGTATGTGCACCTTGGGAGTGGGTACAAGAGGAAAAAAAATATTTGAAAAAGAGCTTATAGTTTTTGAGAAAATTGATTGTAAAGTTTCAAAGGAAAAACTGTCTTTTAAATGCGGAAAATGTCATTTTTCTTTGCACAGGTAGCATGCATTTTGCCGCCATGCAGTCATAAATGTAATAAAGATAAGAGGTTCCATAAACAGGGACCGGCAACGCTAACCCAGCAGCAGCACACGTGATGGAACAGGAGGAGGCGCAGGAGGAGAAGGCCACGCTTTCAGACAACAACCCAGGCCTTGCATGAGGACAAGAAGCGTGCGGATAGCATGCATTTTGCCGCCATGCAGTCATAAATGTAATAAAGATAAGAGGTTCCATAAACAGGGACCGGCAACGCTAACCCAGCAGCAGCACACGTGATGGAACAGGAGGAGGCGCAGGAGGAGAAGGCCACGCTTTCAGACACAACAACCCAGGCCTTGCATGAGGACAAGAAGCGTGCGGATAGCATGCTTTTTACCGCCATGCAGTCATAAATGTAATACAGATAAGAGGTTCAATAAACAGGGACCGGAAACGCTAACCCAGCAGCGACACAGAGCACAATGCTATACAGTGGTGGGTGAGCGATGTACTACTGTTCCCAGCAGAGACACAGAGTGGCAGTAAATACAATGCTATATAGTGTGGCTGAGCGGTGTACTACTGTTCCCAGCAGCGACACAGAGCACAATGCTATACAGTGGTGGGTGAGCGGTGTACTACTGTTCCCAGCAGAGACACAGAGTGGCAGTAAACACAATGCTATATAGTGTGGCTGAGCGGTGTACTACTATTCCCAGCAGCGACACAGAGCACAATGCTATACAGGGTGAGCGGTGTACTACTGTTCCTAGCAGACACACAGAGTGGCAGTAATCACAATGCTATATAGTGTGGGTGAGCGGTGTACTACTATTCCCAGCAGCGACACAGAGCACAATGCTATACAGGGTGAGCGGTGTACTACTGTTCCCAGCAGACACACAGAGTGGCAGTAAACACAATGCTATATAGTGTGGGTGAGCGGTGTACTACTATTCCCAGCAGCGACACAGAGCACAATGCTATACAGGGTGAGCGGTGTACTACTGTTCCCAGCAGACACACAGAGTGGCAGTAAACACAATGCTATATAGTGTGGGTGAGCGGTGTACTACTATTCCCAGCAGCGACACAATGACCGGGGGACCCTGGCTAGCCTGGCTGGAGAGAGAACTACCCTGCCTGCCCACCCAAAGCTAAACCCACAGACAAATGGCGGAGAAATGACGTGGATCGGGTATTTATTTACCCGAACCACGTGACCCGTTCGGCCAATCAGAGCGCGTTCGGGTCCGAACCACGTGACCCGTTCGGCCAATCACAGCGCTAGCCGAACGTTCGGGTAACGTTCGGCCATGCGCTCTTAGTTCGGCCATATGGCCGAACAGTTTGGCCGAACACTATCAGGTGTTCGGCCGAACTCGAACATCACCCGAACAGGGTGATGTTCTGCAGAACCCGAACAGTGGCGAACACTACTCCTCAACCATCCTTTCAGGGTATCCTCGCTTCTTGAAATGAGTTTTTAATTCATCTGCCTCTCTAAGATTATCTTTGTTCTGAGAACAATTGCGCTTGATTCTTGCAAACTGTCCCTTAGGGATGGCTCTTTTTTGTGAAGGGAGATGGAAGCTAGAATAGTGCAACAGGGTGTTTCCCGCTGTTGGTTTACGGAATGTGCATGTTGTCAACATCCCGTCTTCTTTTCGAACCATCAAGTCCAAAAAGGACAGGGCCTCCCTGTCATACTGATAGGTTAAGCGTATGTTTCTCAGATTACATTGTAGCTTATCTACAAAATCCGCTAACTGTCGTTCGGAGCCCGGCAGACCAGGAGCACGTCGTCTATGAACCTCAGCCAGAGCACAACATGGCTCCGGTAGAGGTCCAAGGGATAGACGTCCTGCTGCTCCCAGAGCCCCAGATGTAAGCAGGCGTAAGCTGGGGCACAGGACGCCCCCATCGACGTGCCCCTGATCTGGCGGTAGAACCGACCATCAAAAGAGAAGCAGTTAAGGCTCAATACCAGTTCTAGAGCATCACATATTGTAACGATTGTGGAATTCTCTCCGTGATCAGCGCACAGGACGTGCGCTGACACTGCGGAAATCCTCCACAAGCGTATCATTTGAGGGAACCCAGCAAAAGGTGCAACGCACCTGTAGAGGGAAATTCCTGTCGGCAGGTGGAGCTGTGGAGTGCAGAGGAACAGCTCCTCTGCCCTGCCACAGATGCCAGACAGGAATTGCACGAAGGGAAGAAACGCAGGGCAAGATAGCCCTGAAAGAGAGAGATCAAAGCGACAGAGGGTATGTGTGTCCACCAATCTAGTCGCCACCCTGCGACAATGAACACACAACCATGAAGATCAGGTGAGAAGGCAATCGCCAGAGATGGCGATTGCGATTGCTAACAGCGACACAAGACTGAAGAAGCACAGATGAGGAATGTATGTATGTCCACCAATCTAGCCGCCAAGCTGCGACGGCGGACACACAACGGAGGAAACCAAGTGAGAAGGCAATCGCAAGAGAAGCGATTGCGAAAGAGAATGAGCACAGGTAGAGAATGTAAGTATGTGCCCCAATCTAGTCACCAACCCGCGACGGTGCACACACAACAGCAGGAACGAAGTATGAACACAATCGTGAGAGAGGCGATTGCCAGAGGTAACACAAGGTTTAAGCAAGACAGGGCATGAGAGTAGCAAAGGCACAGTAATCATACAATGAGAAGATAAGGAAAATAACAAACGCTAACTAAACGCGAACACCGCACTCATTCGCAACAGAGCACGCGTTTATGTGCGGTCTCCGCGTGTTAAGCACGTCAGAGACAAGCACGCCTAACTAACCACCGACAGACAAACATGAAACAGAGGACGCGAGCGCTTGCTTAACGGTTACCTCACCGAGCCTCCAGCAAGCATTCGTAGCAGACAAGACAGATACACGAAAACAGGAATAAGTGAGAGATACGATCCACTGCTCTTTCCGCCAGAGCAAGTGCGATCCAAGTATAGAAACAGAGCGAGCCGGATCCACTGCTCTTTCCGTCAGAGCAAGTGCGATCCAAGTACAGCAAGAGAGTTGCAGACCATCCACAGCCGCTACTGCTAGAGGCTAGTGTGATCCAAGCACGACAGACAGACAGTACAGGCAATACAAATAATACAATCCTGAATGCTCTAGCAAGGATGCCTAGTGCAGTCCCAGGAATTACTCTAAGCTAATCTTCAAACAATAAGCATGGCTGACACTCCAGGAGTGTTTCACAGGACAAACCCTTATGACCAGCGACGTACTGTGGAATCACATGGTATATATAGAGCAAGCCTACAAAGGATGTGGCTAGGCAATTTGCATGACAAATGTATGCAAATTCCTCAGCAGCAGCAAGCTGCAAAACTGACAAAAGGTCTCTCTTCCAGAGACCTGCAGAATGCAGACCTGAACAGTGGTCAAAAAGCTGCCTGCCTGCGCAGGCAGCTGAGCGGATCATTAGACATATGAACTGATTATGCTGAATAGACTCCGGAAAATGCTCACTTAGGAAGAAAGCTGTAGCAGCTATCCCCACCTCATTGGGAATTGAGGTATAGAGTGACTCAAGTCAATACTAGCGATGTAATCACTTTCATATACCTCAACCGTGCATAGCACACGTAGGGCATCACCGGTGTCCCTCACATATGATGGCAACACATCAACCATATTCTTGAGCTTGAGGTCTAAATACCTTCCCAGTCTTTCTAATGGGCCTTCATTACCCGACATGATAGGATGACCAGGGGGTGCGTGGAATTTTTATGAACCTGGGGTATCATATAAAACACCGGTATACGGTAAGTATCCACCCAACAAAAGTCGTGTTCATTCTTTGACACAACCCCCCGGTCACGACCCTCGTCCATCAGGTGGTTCACCCTGGGCTTAATTGCTGGAAAAGGATCAGACCTCAGTTGCAAATATGTATTTTCATCGCTCAGCAATCTCATACACTCTTCAACATAGTACACAGTAGGTAACAGAACGACATTGCCGCCCTTGTCACTAGGTTTGATCGTTACATCAGATAAACTCTTTAGATACTCAAGGGCCTGCTCCTCCCTCAAAGTGAGGTTCTTATTGTGGTTACATGGAGACCAATGCAATCTTTTAAAATCTCTACATACAAGTTCCTTGAACGTGGATAAACGATGAGACAGCTGCGGCATGAACTTAGATTTAGTTCTCACTTTGGCTGGTAAAGGATTAAGTATCTCATCAGAAGCCGCAATGTCGGGCACAGGGGGGCCTCCCTCATCCATTAGACTTTCTAGAGTTATAAGCGCTTCCCTATCACACAGACTATCCAATCGTGGAGGGGATTTCTCGGGGGGCTGAGTCCCATGTTCATCGCCACCAAATGTGAGGGAGAGCTGTATACGTCTCAAAAAGAAGCTAAGGTCTTTATATACCTGGAAGGGATCACCCTTGCTTGCAGGGGTAAAGGTAAGTCCACGGGACAAAAGAGAGTACACCTCAGGACCGAAGTCATAAGAGGTGAGATTCATGACGTTATTAAACCCTATTTGTTCTGTTTCCTGGCTGGTTGAACCCTCCTTTCTGTCACTTCTCTCTTCTGTTTCCCTGTCTCCTTCTGGGATTCCTGCCTCAAGATCCCCTTCACTTTTTCCCTTGGATCTTCCTCCTCCTCTTCCTCTGCCTCGTCTCCTTTGTTTTCTATATCTATATCCTGATCTAAAAAAATAACGTTTGTTTTTCCTGAGACATCCGCCCCACTGAGCCTGCACTTGGATCCCTAGGTCGCCGCCTACTCATAGACCGATTTCTAGGCCTTCCTCGATCACACTTGAAGAATTCCCCCTGATTTCAACTCGCCACATCCTCCTGGAATTTTGCCTGCTTGTCTTTCTTAATTTTTTTTTTTTTTTTTTTCAACCTCTATCTTTAGTTGATGGTTTAATTTCTCAAATTCCTTATATTCACTATAGGGTTCTAACTTTAGTCTACTGATTTCTATCTCCAATTTGAGTTCCTCATTTTGTAAGGTCTCTTCCTCAACTATCATTCTCATGATCATTAAACCCCTCTCTATACATCCTTCTTTCCACACAGTCATGAAACTTTCCATTCTTAGATGTTCAGCTGGGATGATGCGTTCTCTGATGCCCCATGGAGTCACCTGTGCCTTTATATAAGATTTTAGGGTCGCAATATTCCACCGTCTCCGTAATGATTTTAAGGTTAATCGCTTATGTTCCCTAAAGAGAGGACTCAAATCCTCTCTTTGGTCAACACTTTGAATCGCATCTTGCTTCACATCAACTATCTCCACCTGAAAAGCAGAGTCAATATCTACCTCGATATCATCACTTATAACATAAGCCATTTCTGTCTGTTTAAATTGGATTATGAGACAAATTAACTCGAGTTAAAAATCAGCCTGTGTGCCCAAACAATTATGCATTCAATGGCATTTAAGCCCAAGCTTGAGCAAAATGAAGGTGTCTCATCTGGCAAAATCACAGCTATTTCCAAATTTGCAACACATGGAGAGCCACCTAATGATTAATTGTGCTACTATAATTAGCAGCCAGCAGAAGACCACCACACGTATCACTCACAAAATTTCAAATGCTGTCTTATGCACTTATATAAATGTATTGTTCGCCTTGGCTGCATAAAGTTTAGGTCACAACACATTTAAAAACACACACTTAAAAACAAACTACCTGGCCAGGAGTGCTAGCTATTTTTTTTTTTAGATGGTCAGTTCTACCGCCAGATCAGGGGCACGTCGATGGGGGCATCCTGCACCCCAGCTAATGCCTGCTTGCATCTGGGGTTCTGGGAGCGGCAGGACGTCTATCCCTTGGACCTCTACCGGAGCCATGTTGTGCTCTTTTTTTTAAGGTAAGCGCTACAGCTGGTCTGGATATCGCACAAGCTGTACAAAAATTGTCACTATACACACACAATGACTCTATAGTTCTTAATTGAGCATCACCGCTCTACTAAATGTCAGTCCAAAGTTCAGCTAACAAGCTGCAGTCTCTTTATCTGTATGCGCTTCTAGGACGGTGTCAGTTCCACCTCGCTTCAAACCTTTTTGTTATAGTAGATAGCGCTCCTCCATGCATAACACCAGCAGCAAGCTTCATATAAAATGATTGCACTCACCCTGTCCAATTGACCACTGCGAGACTGGTCATAAGATCGCTCATGTATTGTCCTCCACGATCAGTGTCTCCTCCCCGTTGCTCTTTCACATTCCTGCCGGTCTCAGTAGTAAAATATACCTCATTGGATGAGAAAATCTCACATAGTACAGTTCCGTTTGGTAAAATATAAGTTTAATTATAAAAGTACACTCACAATGTGTTGGCTCAAATACAGCGCTCAGAGTTTTAAGAATGGGCTCTCCCCCGTGCCTCCCGGTCAGGCTCGTTGGGTCCGCTCCGCTCCCGCAATTCATCCACACACTTGTAGCTAAAATCCCCACGCTGTGCGCTCCGTGCTTCCTGACAGTCCGAGGTAGCTCCACCCTACGCGTTTCGTCACACCGCGTGACTCATCAGGGGCGTCGGGCATGTTGTGCTCTGGCTGAGGTTCATAGACGATGTGCTCCCGGTCTGGCGGGGCTCCGAACGACAGTTAGCAGATTTTGTAGATAAGCTACAATTTAATCTGAGAAACATACGCTTAATCTATCAGTATGACAGGGAGGCCCTGTCCTTTTTGGACTTGATGGTTTCGAAAAGAAGACGGGATGTTGACAACATGCACATTCCGTAAACCAACAGCGGGATACTCCCTGTTGCACTATTCTAGCTTCCATCTCCCTTCACAAAAAAGAGCCATGCCTAAGGGACAGTTTGCAAGAATCAAGCGCAATTGTTCTCAGAACAAAGATTATCTTAGAGAGGCAGACTAATTAAAAACTTGTTTCAAGGAGCAAGGATACCCTGAAAGGAAGGTTGAGGAGGCAATTGGTGCCTTAGCCGAAAGGGACAGGGACTCTTTGATTACTGTAAAAAAGAAGAAAACTTTCCGTTCAAGGGTTGAAGTAATAAGATTTGTGTCCGATTTTGGACCCCACTGGTTTGATCTACAGAGGTCCCTCCAGAAACATTGGCATGTACTTATGCTGGACAGTGAAATAAAAAAATGTGTTGGAGATAGACCGTTTATGACCGCACGTAAAGCAAAAAATTTGAAGGACCATCTGGTGAGGTCTGAATTTCACTCTACACAATCTGCGACATGGTTGGATAGATATCCTAGGAGAGAGGGGATGTTCCCCTGCGGATCATGTGTGAACTGCAGATATGTGGACAGGAGCAAAACCTTCACCAATCATGATGGTACCATGTCCTTTGAAATACGCGACAACATAAATTGCAATTCAACACGTGTTGTTTATGCTATAAAATGCCCTTGCAATCTTTTATATATAGGGAAAACAAAAAATCGGTTAAGTAAGCGCATTGGGGACCATGTGGGGAACATCCGCAATCGAGACCTGGATAGCCCCTTAGGCAAACATTTCAGGGACTACCATGATGGAAAGCCTGATGGTCTTACTTTTAATTTAAAAGGCATAATTAAACAACATGTACCTTTTTCCGGTGGTGATATTGAAAAGGACTTATACAGGATTGAGCAAACATGGATCTATCATCTGGGAACGCTAATACCCAGAGGATTAAACACAGATCTAAATCTGGTATATTACTTCAGAATCAGAATCAGAATTTATTTCGCCAAGTACAACGGTGGATTGTACCCGGAATTGGTTTTGGCGCATACAGGGTCGTTGGTGAAAAACAAGAAAATAGCACGGTCAAGCATTGTACATACGTAGACAATGTGACAAGCATACATAGGATAACATTACAGTTTGTGCGTACATTTAAGCAGAGCGTCTTATACAGTTAAAGTGTACCCGAGGTGACATGTGACATGATGAGATAAACATGTGTATGTACAGTACTAAACATATTAATAACCAGGGAGTTTTACTTTTTTTATTTTGCTGCCTGAAATAGTTAATTTTTAACTAAGCAAATTACAGCCATAAAAGTTTTTGGTAACAAAATACATTTTCTACATATTTCTGAGAGCAGATGGAGAGAGAAAGGGTCAATATAGTTCATGTATTTTCATTTAGGGACACTTAATAGACTGCAACTGAGCAGAGACAACAAAACATTCAATCGACTTTCTAAATGTTTAAACATAAAATAAAATCCTGGGATATCTTAAAAAGTCATTTTTAGGAGTAGGAGGATAAATCTAATTGTTTATCTCATCAGTTTATTTTCACCTCGGGTTCACTTTAAGCATGGTACATACGTATAAACAATAAAAGCAAAATCAAAAGCAAACACAGAGAGCATTACAGCATACACGTACAGTTAATGTAATACAAGCAGAGCATTACAGCATACACATAAAATTAACGTAATACAAACATAGCAAGACATACACTGATAGCAGGAACAGAAAAGTGTGGGACTGGAGGAGCAGCCTGAGAGCTGATATGAGCGCTGCCATTTTCGGCACTGGACACTACACAGCGACACGCTCCCAACTAGACAGGTGCTACCGATTGTCCACGAAAAGTAGAGAGGAAGCTGGGGGGGATCCTGATGGAGGCGGAAAGCAGGGATCACTTGAGCCAGGTTGCTCGAGGAGAAGCGCTTCTAATTTCAAAGTCTGCACGGCTGGGTAATAAGGGTGCAGATGCAGTGAGGGCCCTGTGGTGCCAGGGGGCACCTTTGCTGGGCAGCAGTGGTGGACGTGGGGCCTGGGGCCACCCGGGCTGGGCAGCAGTGGTGGAAATGAGTCTGGGGACACCTCGCCTGGGCAGCATAGGTGGACATAGGGCCGGGGGGGGGGGCACTCTGGCTGGGCAGCAGTGGTGGATGTGGGGGGCCTGGGACCACCCGGGCTGGGCAGCAGTGGTGGACATGAGTCCGGGGGGCATCTCTTCTGGGCAGCATTAGTGGACATAGGGTGAACATAGGGCCGGGGCGGGCACCCTGGCTGGGCAGCAGTGGTGGACAATTTCTTGTAATTGTTGCAACTACCCCCCCTGATATGGAAGAGTCTAATAGATACCTGATGAAAAATATATATATTTGCATAGCCTGTCACCTGGTGGAAGACGAGAATAGATGAGGATTTGAATGAATGAGTAAAAATCATCTGCTCCCCTGTTATTTGTGCCCACCGTTACCAGAAAGCATAGGAATACTTAATCATGTGTTTCCATTGAAGACCTAAACTGGAGGTGGAGCCTGTATGACACAGTACAAGAGGAGGAACAGTAAGACCACTCACCATTCGCTACTTTGAAAAAGCCCCGTGGGCGGGGGGAAACGCATTGGTAGGCGTAACTACCGCCAGAGTGCCCGCGCCGGCCCACCACGTGTAACGCCGGCACGCTGAGCGAAACTCCAACTACACAGCCGGGATCCCCAGCCACTTCCACAACAGCTACAGAGTCCCTGGTCATAGAGACATAGAGTCTCTGGATGGGAGCCGTTGTCTAGGATGGCCGCATGAACAACCCGACCCAGTGCACTGCAGGTCTAAAAGCTAAGTGAGCCGGAGCTCACCATCCAAATACACAAGTATCAAAGTCACAATAGTGATGTCATAAGGACTTGTAATTGCTAGAGTCAAGCCAGCGACTGTTTGCCCTGCAGGGTGTATGTTCTACATGCTAGTTGCTGTCCATCACCATCCAGTTTAAGTGGACTTGTCATGTGAGGAAGCGCCAGGAGGATCAGAATACCGTGCTGGGACCGTGCAATCGGTCTAACATCTCACTGTGTGTGGTGTTGGGGTGGTAGGTGTGGACCTTGTTGATCCAAAGTGCAGCGCTTTTTATCCATAGGCTGAGGCTGGACCATCGCGCTCCACGGGTATATGGATCTGGTCCCTCATAAAAAATAGCTAGCACTCCTGACCAGGTAGTTTGTTTTTAAGTATGTGTTTTTAAATGTGTTATTATTATTTAGTATTTTTATAGCGCCGACATATTACGCAGCGCTGTACAGTGTATATATATATATATATCTTGTCACTAACTGTCCCTCAAAGGAGCTCACAATCTAATCCCTACCATTGCCATATGTCTATAATATGTAGTGTAAGTACTGTAGTCTAGGGCCAATTTTAGGGGGAGCCAATTAACTTATCTGTATGTTTTTGGAATGTGGGAGGAAACCGGAGTGCCCGGAGGAAACCCACGCAGACACGGAGAGAACATACAAACTCTTTGCAGATAGTGCCCTGGCTGGGATTCGAACCAGGGACCCAGCGCTGCAAGGCGAGAGAGCTAACCACTACGCCACCGTGCTGCCCAATGTGTTGTGACCTAAACTTTATGCAGCCAAAGCGGACAATAAATTTATATAAGTGCATGAGACAGCATTTGAAATGTTGTAAGTGATAGTCAGTATTTCTCCTGTCTGGCTCTCGGGGAAATTGCTGATGTTGCTGAAACCCAAGAGAAGCTGAAGACGTGTCTGACACTTTCGCTGCCCAGCGGATGAACTCTATATACATCACCATGGCAACAGGGACGTGATCCCTACAGTTCCAGTTTGAAACATATTGTATGGCTCTAACGGAATTACATTTTAAAATATGTGGTGTTTATGGTTGTCTCAGCCAAAAAGGTTCCTCCTGAAACCTAGGCTGGCCTGGAACTTGGAAAAATCTTATCCAGATAGTGATAAGGGGTTAAGTTTACAGCAATGTATGTTTGTCTTCGCTTATCTGACTGTTTAAAAAAACATTAGCAGTATATCTTTATCAAGGTCCCACGCCCCCCCCCCCCCCCACCCCAGCATGGACACCACTGAGCAGCCAGAGCTTTGTTATATGATGCAGAGCCAGAAGTGTAGCATCACAAGCAGCCAGTCAGGAGTGCTGTATACATAGCTCCATGACTGCTAGCTATTTAACAGCAATATTACAGCACATCTAGCTACCTGTTACCATTTCTTATCAAAACAGTGAAGTATTTTGAGCTGTGGCAGGTCTGAAGGGTGATTTTTAAGCAGAAAGAGAGAACTGTGGAAATAAATATAGTGCCCCTTAGAGATGGCCCGAATGGTTTGAATGCAAACTTGTTTGCGTGAACAACGGTTCGCGTCGAAACGCGAACTTTATGCGAGTTCGACCTGCCCCCTATACTACATCATTGGGCTAAACTTTGACCCTCTACGTCACAGTCAGCAGACACATGGCAGCCAATCAGGCTGCACTCCCTCCTGGAGACAAAAATGCACACAATGCCTGGCTCAACCACCAACCCCAGTGAATACAACCCTCACCTCAAAACAAGAGGGAGTGACTCCTTTAAAGGGATACTGTAGGGGGGTCGGGGGAAAATGAGTTGAAGTTACCCGGGGCTTCTAATGGTCCCCCGCAGACATCCTGTGCCCACGCAGCCACTCCCCAATGCTCCGGCCCCGCCTCTGGTTCATTCTGGAATTTCTGACTCTAAAGTCAGAAAACCACTGCGCCTGCGTTGCCATGTCCTCGCTCTCGCTGATGTCACCAGGAGCGTACTGTGCAGTCCCAGTATGGTCTGTGCCTGCACAGTACGCTCCTGGTGACATCAGCGGGAGTGAGGACACGGCAACGCAGGCGCAGTGGTTTTCTGACTTTAAAGTCAGAAATTCCAGAAGTGAACCGGAGGCGGACCGGAGCATCAGTGAGTGGCTGCGCGGGCACAGGATGTCTGCGGGGGTCCATTAGAAGCCCCGGGTAATTTCAGCTCATTTTCCCCCGACCCCCCTACAGTATCCCTTTAAATTAAATGGCCATATACACTAGTAGTAAAAAAGCAAAGTCACTCATAGGTATATGATAATACAAATAACAGCTTTATTACGGAACCATACCCACATATATGCAGACCAACTAATTAAAAACAATTAAAAATGGCCATGATAGAGCGCATCCTCATCCACAGTCACTCCCACATACAGCACTCTCCACTCATACAACCCCCCCCCCCCCTGGTACCGGTACCAACTGTTTCCTGAATCTTCAGAGAGGGGGAGAGGGCCTATGCTGCGGGGAATAACTCGAACAGAAGACCTCTTCAGCCTGCAGTTGCAGTTACACGGAATGAGGCAGTCTCAACAACTCTTACAGCGTTTCACTCTATGGCAGTGCCAATTACCAGATATCCACGCCACTGCAGGACAGCACTACATGGGTCCGGATTGCCTTACACATTTGGTGCAAGCAACAGTTCAACCCGCTATGCATGTTGCCACAGCGGAGAGCGGTGTGATAGAGTCTCGCATCCCAGCGTGATCCGTGCGATCAGTGATTCTACTGCGGCCGTTGAGAGCGCTCCCAGGCCACGGGAATTGAACCCGCCAGCCCGTAGAAACGCTGATCGCACGGATCACGTTGAGATGCGAGACTCTATCACACGCTGTTTTATATACCAGTCACTGCATAGCTTTCACTGCATCTGTGTGACTGCATGCTGTGTTATATACTAGTAGAGATGTCGCGAACACGCGTTTTGTGAGCATGGGGGGGCATGGTGGAGTGGGATACACGCCAAAAGTCCCGGGGAACATTACGGATTTGATGCACACCCCTAAAGGGCAGAAATCACATTGCATTCCTAAATTGGAGGCCTAAAGTGCTTGAAAACATATTGCGTGTGTACTATACATGGATAAGGTAGTGTAATTAGTGTACTGCTTCACACTGACAGACCAAACTCACTGTGTAACACACCGCAAACAGCTGTTTGTGTAGTGATGGCCGTGCTGGACTGGTGCGCACCACGACGAGAGTGCAGGGGATGGCGTTTTTCAAGGCCATATGGTCGGGCTGATGTAGCTCAATGACAGAACAACAGTGACTGAGTGTTCAGCTGATCGAATTTGGTCTGTCCACAATGAAGCAACGACCTTATTATCTTGGATGTGCCCCCCAACACACTCATATAGCTGGTCTTTGTTTCATTGTGATACGCAAGCCCCTTCACTGCGGCAAGGTAACGATTACGAAGGGGAATTGAGACATGTACATGCCTTTTGTTTTGTTGTTGCAGCCGCAGTGCAGCCAGAAAAATTAGGCAGGCATGCACACGCACCAGAAAAATTATTATAGCGGCCGCTGCTAGCCTGCTAGCAGTGGCCTTATAAATTCCGGAATCCACCTGGAGTCCTGGACCCTGTTGCTGGTGGCAGAGAAGGCAGTCAAGTGGCCTGCAGGCAGAGATGCTGTGTGGGGACTGACTTAGTCTTGGGGCAGGCAGTCACATGGCGTGCAGGCAGAGATGCTTTGTGGGGACTGACTTAGTCTTTGGGCAGGCAGTAGCCCTCCGGGATCCATGCCTCATTCATTTTGATAAAGGTAAGGTACTGAAAACTTTTGTGACCTAGGCGACTTCTCTTCTTACTGACAATACCTCCAGCTGCGCTGAAGGTCCTCTCTGACAGGACGCTTGAGGTAGGGCAAGCCAGAAGTTGGATGGCAAATTGTGACAGGTCTGGCCACAGATCAAGCCTGCACACCCAGTAGTCCAGGGGTTCATCGCTGCTCAGAGTTTCTACACCCGCAGTTAAGGCCAGGTAGTCAGTTACCTGCCGGTCGAGGAATTGGTGGAGGGTGGCTCTGGAAGGGCAAAGGCGAGGCGTTGGACTAAAGAATGTCCGCATAGCCGACATCACCATGAGATCGCTAGAGTGTGCTGTCCTTGCCTGCGTGGTCATGGGAGGAGGAGGAAGATTACTGGCAGTGGTACCTTTATTCCATTGTGCTGTGACATCACCCTTAAACGCACTGCAAAGCATACTTGCCAAATTGTGTTGCAAGTGCTGCATCCTTTCAGCCTTGTGGTTATTTGGCAACATTTCTGCCACTTTGTGCTTATACCGAGGGTCTAGTAGCATTGCCACCCAGTACAGGTCATTCCCCTTGAGTTTTTTTATATGGGGTCCCTCAACAGGCTGGACAGCATGAAAGATGCCATCTGCACAAAGTCACATGCTGACGTACTAGCCATCTCATCTTGCTCTTCCTCAGTGATGTCAGGTAAGTTCTCCTCCTCCCCCCAGTCACGAACAATACCACGGGAAAGGTGAGCAGCACAAGCCCCCTGTGACACCTGCTGTGGTTGTTCTTCCACCTCCCCCTCAAAAAAAACCACCTTCCTCATCTGACCCCTCTTCCCCAAATGACTCCTCGTCCCCCCTCCTCTGTGATGCCGCAGGTGATGTTTCCCACAACTCTTCCGCCTCTTCCTGATCACGCTCCTCTACATCTTGATCCACCACTCTATGCACGGCACGCTCCAGGAAGAAAGCATATGGAATCAAGTCGCTGATGGCACCTTCACTGCAACTCACCAGGTTTGTCACCTCCTCAAACGGATGCATGAGCCTTCAGGCAATACGCATGAGTGTCCAGTACTTCGGACAGAAAAGCCCCAGCTCCACGGAGCGGGCGATCGCAAATTAAATGCCTCCCCAGCAAGTTGTTTCTCCACTTAATATCGGGCGAGCGCGCCATAGCCGTGTAGGAACACCTGAAATGCCCACACACCTTCCTGCACTGCTTCAGGACCTCCTGTAAGCCTGGGTACTTAGACACAAATCTTTGGAATATAAGATTGAACACGTGCCATGCAGGGTACATGTGTCAACTTTCCCAAACTCAAAGCCTAAATGAGATTGCTGCCGTTGTCACACACCACGTTGCCTATCTCCAGTTGGTAGAAGTACTAGAAAACTCACAAGAAAAGCACCACACTTCAATGAAGTATCAAAAAATTCATAAACATTTTATTTCAATGTACATAATTCCGATATATAAATGAGTAAAAGCATCTAAAAAAATTGACCAACCAAAATCTTCCACATGTATTCTAGATACTATCCATAATAATGATATGTGCTGGGTCATATAGATAAAGCAATGAAACCTTGAATAGCAATTCAATCAATAACGGTGTAGGGTGCTCAATATTTGAGCACTCTAGCACCTATGAACCCGGGTTCAGTACTCCAAATAGCTGTGAACATGTATAACATGTATATATATTAAAGTGCATTAGTGAACATAAATATAAGAATATAATATGCATAACACAGTAAAAATGACAATAGCCATATCACCAAAGTGCTGAATTTGAATGTGACAGACCATAGGTAAAGCATGCAGTGAAGTGAATCAGGGAGTATACTTAGCCGGTAACAAAGGACCCAAGAAGTGGGGAAGTGAGGATAGGAGCCCTCGGTGGACTTCTCCACCGGTTCCGCGGCCGTCACGCCGCTTTTTCAAAGAGAGCGAAGGAATCTCCGTGCTGTCACAGCGCAGTGGCGCTGTTTAAGTATCGGAGGGACGCCAGTCACGTGAGAGCGCCGGATTGGCGCATCACCTGTGACGTCACAATGGAGGAAGGACTGGACGGTGGCCGGGGGAGATCGAGGAGAGCCACGCTGGAGCGCACAAAGAGGAAGTAAGTATCAGGAGATCGTAACAGCCCATGAGAAGAACCCCGGAAATGAAAAGAAAGCCACGCTGGAGCGCAAAAAGGAGGAAGTGAGTATATAGATACGGAAAGAAATCATATACAATTACCAATATATACAAAACATAACATAGTCATAATCATAGTTCCTCAAAGTATAGCGCCCACAAATAAACAAGCAATAATACAATATTGTACACATAACTCATATAGCAAGATTCGTATGTCCATCTATAGACATGATAAGGGCCATAATCAGTATGTACAATCAAGAGGTACAGACAATTAATTATATCATTTAGAAAGTAACAGTAGCCCTCTGCAAAGCAAAATCTCATCAGAGAGGCACTGTTAGATAATCCACATGAAAAAATATCACATGAAATACCACAACGTACAGAGCCACACAGACATAAAAGCAAAGTCCCCATGCAGGTATGCTTGTCCAATGAGAGAACAGAACAGCGGCGCAAAATATGCAAAAACGCGTCGTATGTGCAAAAATAATTGAAAGAAGACTCCGAACTGTTCAGAAAGGCGGAATAGTCCATACGTCCATAGTAATCCAGATAGGTAACAGGAGTCCATAACATACATCCACATGAATCATATATACACAATGGTACCACTTAAAGTATGATCTGAAATACAGAAAACATATGTTGAGCATATTATTGGATAAACCCTGAATAGTCAATCTCCTCATTCAGCCCTGAAGGGGACATGGACTCCAAGCAATATATCCACCTAGCTTCTTTTTGTAATAATTTAGAAACAATATCTCCCCGCCTACTGGTGATTTTGATGTGCTCCAGGCCAAATACTTTCAATTGACTATATGAGCCTGCATAGTAATCTAGGAAATGGGCCGCAACTGAGGTCAATTTATGACCCTCTCTACGATCCCTCTCTGCCAGTCGGATTTTGGACATATGTTGTTGTATTCTCACCTTTAAGGCATTTTTAGTTTGTCCCACATAAAGTTTGGGGCAACTACATTTTAATACATAAACCACTCCTTGAGTGCGGCAATTTATGTAATGGTTAAGCTCATAAGTCCTAGACTGAGAAGTGTTGTGGATCCTTGATTGGCCACTCATGTAAGGGCAAACGTTGCACGCTCCACAGGGGTAACTCCCACGCACCCCAGCTCCAATTGTACGACCCATATATGTCACATTCAAATTCAGCACTTTGGTCATATGGCTATTGTCATTTTTACTGTGTTATGCATATTATATTCTTAGATTTATGTTCACTATTGCACTTTAATATATATACGTGTTTTACATGTTCACAGCTATTTGGAGTACTGAACCCGGGTTCATAGGTGCTAGAGTGCTCAAATATTGAGCACCCTACACCGTTATTGATTGAATTGCTATTCAAGGTTTCATTGCTTTATCTATATGACCCAGCACATATAATTATTATGGATAGTATCTAGAATACATGTGGAAGATTTTGGTTGGTCAATTTTTTTAGATGTTTTTAATCATTTATAAATCGGAATTATGTATATTGAAATAAAATGTTTATTAATTTTTTGATACTTCATTGAAGTGTGGTGCTGTTCTTGTGAGTTTTCTAGTACTTCTTCTAATTCATTTTGCTCCTAGCACACACTTTGGTCAGAATGCAGTGTCTTTTGAATTCTATCTCCAGTTGGTGCGGGGTCAGCCCCCGATCCACCTGTTTGTTCAGAGCAGCCAGGAGAGCTGCTCCAGTTCGACTCTCAGCTTTGAGGCAAGACATGTCCAAGATGGCGTGACACCATTGTACCTGGCATGCAGCATAGGCCCTGGGGAGCTGGGGGTGTGTACTTGGAGAGGAGATCACAGCACCAGTAGAGTGGCACTGCCACTCAGCCGAGGAGGAGGAGGACGACAGCGAACAAGATGTAGCAGGAGGAGTAGGAGGAGAAGGAGAGGAGGTGGCAGCAGGCCTGAGTGCAAGCCACGGAGGTGTCACAACTAGGCCCACTGCACGTACTCCCTGCTTGCCAGCGGTCACCAGGTTGACCCAATGTGCCGTTTAAGTAATGTACCTGCCCTGACCTTGCTTTGCAGACCAGGCATCCGTGTTCAGATGGACCCTTGACCCAACGCTGTGTGCCAGAGATGATACCACTTGCCTTTCAACATCACGGTACAGTTTGGGTATCGCCTTTTGAGAAAAATAATTGCGGCCTGGTATCTTCCACTGCGGTGTCCCAATTGCCACACATTTTCTGAAGGCCTCAGAGCCCACCAGCTGGTATGGGAACAGCTGGCGAGCTAACAGTTACGCCAAGCTAGCTGTCAGACGCCGAGCAAGGGGGTGACTGGCAGAAATTGGCTTCTTCCACTCAAAGATTTCCTTCATGGACACCTGGCTGCTGCTGTGGGCAGAGGAGCAGGAACCGCTCAAGGTGCGAGGTGGAGTGGAGGAGGGTGGCTGTGAAGGTGCAAGGGATAAAGAGGCTGAAGATGCTGCACCTGAAGGAGGTAGAGGAGGCGGAGGGTGGCTTTGCGCTTGTGTGCTGCTTTCCTCAGGTGGTCATCCCATTGCTATTTGTGCTTTCTCACCATGCGCCTTCGTAAGTCAGTTGTCCCTACGTGGGTCTTGGTCTTTCCACAACTCAATTTTGGTGGCAGAGAGTACAGATGGCATTGCTCTCATCTGAGGCACACACACAAAACCAAATTCCACAGCGCTGAGCCCTGGAATGATGGAACTTTGGTGGTGGCGTCAGCAGCTGACCTTGAAGGGCATGTTGGCTGGCTGTCCATAGGTGGCGATACATGCTGCCGGACACTGCCACGAGCTGTTTCTGAGGACGATCTCCCCCTGCTTTTTTCAGCAACTCGTCTCCTCCTACTCCTCTCTGACTTCCCCTCTGAACTGTCCCCCTGTTCATCTTTTCTATTGGGAACCTGTAACGATTGTGGAACTTTCTCCGTGAGCAGCGCACAACGCGTGCGCTGATACGGCAGAAATCCTCCACAAGCGTATAATTGCAGGCACCCAGCAAAAGGTGCTACGCACTCGTAGAGGGAAATTCCTGTCGGCAGATGGCGCTGGGGAGTGCAGAGGACCCAATCCTCTGTACCTCCACAAATCCCAGACAGGAATTGTACGAAGCGCAGAACGCAACCGTAAGAGAAGCGATTGCGAATGAGGACGAGCAAAGGGACAGATTGTATGTGTGTGCGCCAATCTAGTCGCCACCCCGCGACCGCGCACACACAACAGCAGATACGAAACAGAAACGCAACCGCAAGAAAGGCGATTGCCAGAAGCGACACAAGGCAGATCAGAACAGAATATGAGGATAGCAAAGGCACAGCAAATCATACAATGAGGAGATGCGGAAAATAACAAACGCTAGCTAACCGCGAACACCGCACTCATTCGCAACAGTGCACGCGGTTATGCGCGGTCTCTGATAAGCACAATAGAGACAAGCACGTCTAACTAACCATCGACAGACAAACATGAAACAGAGGACGCGAACGCTTGCTTAACGGTTACCTCACCAAGCCTCCAGCAAGTGGTCGTAGCAGACAAGACAGACACACGAAAACAGGGACAAGCGAGAGATAGGATCCACAGCACTAGCGAAAGTGGCTAGCGCGATCCAGGAAGACAGAACAGAAGGATCCACAGCACTAGCGCGAAGCGAGTGCGATCCAGGTACAGAGTAGCAGAACAGAAGGATCCACAGCACTAGTGAAAGTGGCTAGCGCGATCCAGGTACAGAGTAGCAGAACAGAAGGATCCACAGCACTAGCGGAAAGTGGCTAGCGCGATCCAAGGAGACAGAACAGAATGATCCACAGCGCTAGCGCAAGATGCTAGCGCGATCCAATTGAGACAGATCAGAAGAGATAGCTGGTAGCAACCGCTGCACCAGCTATACTCCAAGAACAGAGATCAGAACCATTTCCTATCGACCACCGCTGGGACAGGACAATAGCAACAGAACAAATAAACAGATAAGCAATCCTAACTGCACTAAGGAAACCTGCCTAGTGCAGTTTTCCAGAAATTACTTTAAGCTGATCTTCAAACAGAGAGCATGGCTGACACTCTCCAGAGTGTTTCACAGGAAGACTCCTTATGACCAGCCAAGCATTGTGGGAAACACACAGTACTTATAGTACACGCCTCCAATGAATGTGGCCAGGCAATTTGCATGACAACGTATGCAAATTCCTCTGCAAGCACAAGCTGCAAAACTGACAGAAGCTCTTCTTTCCAGAGTCCTGCAGCATGCAAACCTAAACAATGGTCAAAAAACTTCCCGCCTGCACAGGCAGCCGAGCAGACCATCACAGTACCCCCCCCCCCCCCCCCCTCCAGGGTCGATTTCCAGATGACCCTCAAAACTGCTATTAGCAAAAGACTCCAACCGAAGACTCATGAAGGTCAGGACAGCCCGACAAGGTCCAATTCCAGAGTCAGTCCACCCGAAACCTACCTCATCGGAAACAGAAGCCACCGAAACATGCCCATCAGCACTACAAGTCTCAGCGTAACACCCATCAGGACTGTGGATACCAGAGAAGAAGCCATCGACACCCTCCAGACAATACCCACCACCTTCCAAGGAGCGTCCGAAAATACCGAATCTGCCACAAAACCTGTTCAAAGTGTCCCTTACAACACAAAAGCCACCGTTGATCTTATCCAGGGTACCAAGCAAAATTTCTCCCGGAATCTCCCAGAACCTTTTGAAGCTCCACAGAGATCCCAAGAGGGCAGAACAATCACCAGGCTCACATGGAGAACTATCAAGAACCCCTATGGAACCAATGACAATTCCAGACTCAGAATTACGAGGACACCCATCAAGATCAAGACTTTCAGGGACCACTTCTGGGCATGCAAGCAGGCAGGCTAAATCAGAACATGTCTCCACCAAGGAAGCATCTGAGAACGTTGCTAACCGAGGCACACTTGGGCTTTCTGGGTCACAGAGCACACTGGGGTACACCAGCACAGGAGAAACCTCAGGGCATGTCGGGGAACTGCCAACCTCAGAGTCCGGCACGACCAGACCAAAACCAGGACCGGGCAGAAAATCATCACGAGTAGAGGTCACAGGTACTGGTATTTCAAAAGAAAACTCGGTCTCAGGCTTAGAGATGACTGTAATGGTATCTGAAAGAAATTCATCATTGACTACCCATGACTGAAGCTCCACCAGAGCTGAAAAGGTAGCCAGCAAGGCAGCAATGCCCACAGAAGAGGGTAACACCTCAGAAGGACTTGGGGGGCAGGAGACATCTCCCACAAGTTCTGCACCATTTGGGAGGAACTCAGAGACCTCCAGAACATCAAACAAGACCTCAGGAACATCATTTTCCAGGTTTTCTAAGAAGGATTCTGAACTATCCATGTTACAGGGCAAAACTGGAACTTTATTTTGTGGACAGGGCAGATGTCCCAGGGAAGGTTCCACCACAAACTGAGACTGGATCTCATCATCATGAGGGGAATGTACAGGTATACTTACTGGAACACACACTGACTCCCTAAATTCATTCTCACTGTACCCAGAATTCTGTGTGGCAGTCAAACTAGCTTGTAACTCCAAAACTGCAGAAAAACAGGTGAGTATAGTGGCAATACCTAGACGAGCCTCTAGGGACACTGCAGGGGATTCTAAGCAAGGCCACATTGACTCATCCAGAGTACAGGGTGCAGAATCAGCACTTCCCTAAGAGCAAGAAAGGGGCTCAAAAACGTCAGTGTGAAAGGAAAACATGTTTTCATTCATGGTACAGGGCAGGTTCAGAGAAAGCGTCTCTGAATAAGGCAAAGAAGGTCCAGCATCAGATTCGCAAAACCGAAGCGCTGTCTCACTCTTAGATTCGGCTAACAATGTCGAATCCGAGGAATCAGAACGCAAAACCTGCGAATCAAAATTCACTTTAGGTTGTGAAACTGATGCTTCCATAGCGCAAACCTCCGCGATCTGCGGAGCAGACTGCAAGGCATCTAGGACCGAAACACTGGAGCAACTGTCATCAGGCAACGGGTCCTTACAGGTGTGAACAGGGTAAGACAGAGACTCATTTGCAGAAGAAATAGTGACATCAACAGGATAAACTTTATTAGGCATATTAATTTTACTTTTGACGCTGCATAGTCGAGAAATTTTCCCCATAGCAGGGTCACAGACGGAAGATCTCAAAGATCTGTTACTAAATGACAAAGAATCCCACACATCCTTGAGGAAACCGGCAGACTCATGCCGATCACAATCTGCAGGAACATCCGAGAAACAGGCATCAGATCGCACAGATTCAAACTGCACACTGTCAGGAGAGAATCCTTCAGGATTCGCACAGGAATCAACCACAGCGGCACACTCATTCATTTCAGATTGCACAAAGTCAAGACTCTCATGCTTTACCCCAGAAAGGCAGGAACAATCATCCGACAACGATGTCTCTTTATTGGAATCAATTGGTTGGTGTGTGTGCAACTCATCCAAAATTGTTTGCCATACATAGATCACCAGATCCACATCACCCTCGTCGGAATCAATCAACAGGTACATAGAATCGAGACAATCATTCAAGACATCTTCTCTTTTTGCGATGTAAAAATCGCAAAAGGCTTTCCAATCAAAATCAAATTCCTCCAATAAGGCCCCAACATCCCAGGAAGCAAATGGGGGTTCAAACAGGCCAGTATCCAGATAATCTCCATATGGGTGGAGTTCAGGAACAAGAACAGATTTTTTAACTGCTTTAATATAGTGTGCGAACCTACCTATAGCAGGATTCACATAAGCTTTGGATTGGGGCAAAAAAGCCGGAGACGGAACAACATCATTATAAACATCAATAGGGAGTGTTTATTCTGATGCTTGCGTTTTTTAGTTTTTCTCTTTTTAGCCACTTTGCATGTCTGCTGTTTAAAACCTGAAGTGGCAACAGACACATTGAACTGATTGTCATACTGAAAAATTTTGCATGGAAGGGAAAGATCAGCTGACCTATCAGCAGCTACACACTCAATCAGAGCAGGTGGTAAGCCAGGCAGTTTAAACCAGTGAGAGAATATCACTGCAAGAAACTGATACAGATTATTATTCCAAGAATTGGTTTTTAGCACATCATATGCCCAGGTGAACAAATCCTCTTTTAAGAGCACATAGGCAAACAGAAGAGCCGACGTGGGCGGATCAGAAATCTGAAAGGTGGGATTCAGGCAAAACCTCACACATTCAGAAAGAAATTCCGCCTTGGTCTCTGAATTTAGCCTTTTAAAGCTCTTAAAGACACAGGACCCAAACTCGACAAAATCGTACAAATCAGAAATCCCGTCTACACTGGGGTTTTGGGTTGGGCTGTTCATACTGTAACGATTGTGGAACTTTCTCCGTGAGCAGCGCACAATGCGTGCGCTGATACGGCGGAAATCCTCCACAAGCGTATAATTGCAGGCACCCAGCAAAAGGTGCTACGCACCCGTAGAGGGAAATTCCTGTCGGTAGATGGCACTGGGGAGTGCAGAGGAACCAATCCTCTGTACCTCCACAAATGCCAGACAGGAATTGTACGAAGCGCAGAACGCAATCGCAAGAGAAGCGATTGTGAATGAGAACGAGCAAAGGGACAGATTGTATGTGTGTGCGCCAATCTAGTCGCCACCCTGCGACTGCGCACACACAACAGCAGATACAAAACAGAAACGCAACCGCAAGAAAGGCGATTGCCAGAAGCGACACAAGGCAGATCAGAACAGAATACGAGGATAGCAAAGGCACAGCAAATCATACAATGAGGAGATGCGGAAAATAACAAACGCTAGCTAACCGCGAACACCGCACTCATTCGCAACAGTGCACGCGGTTATGCGCGGTCTCCACGTGATAAGCACAATAGAGACAAACACGCCTAACTAACCATCGACAGACAAACATGAAACAGAGGATGCGAACGCTTGCTTAACGGTTACCTCACCGAGCCTCCAGCAAGCGGTCGTAGCAGACAAGACAGACACACGAAAACAGGGACAAGCGAGAGATAGGATCCACAGCACTAGCGAAAGTGGCTAGTGCGATCCAGGAAGACAGAACAGAAGGATCCACAGCACTAGCGCGAAGCGAGTGCGATCCAGGTACAGAGTAGCAGAACAGAAGGATCCACAGCACTAGTGAAAGTGGCTAGCGTGATCCAGGTACAGAGTAGCAGAACAGAAGGATCCACAGCACTAGCAGAAAGTGGCTAGCGCGATCCAAGGAGACAGAACAGAAGGATCCACAGCGCTAGCGCAAGATGCTAGCGCGATCCAAGTGAGACAGATCAGAAGAGATAGCTGGTAGCAACCGCTGCACCAGCTATACTCCAAGAACAGAGATCAGAACCATTTTCTATCGACCACCGCTGGGACAGGACAATAGCAACAGAACAAACAAACAGATAAGCAATCCTAACTGCACTAAGGAAACCTGCCTAGTGCAGTTTTCCAGGAATTACTCTAAGCTGATCTTCAAACAGAGAGCATGGCTGACACTCTCCAGAGTGTTTCACAGGAAGACTCCTTATGACCAGCCAAGCATTGTGGGAAACACATAGTACATATAGTACACGCCTCCAATGAATGTGGCCAGGCAATTTGCATGACAGCGTATGCAAATTCCTCTGCAAGCACAAGCTGCAAAACTGACAGAAGCTCTTCTTTCCAGAGTCCTGCAGCATGCAAACCTAAACAATGGTCAAAAAACTGCCCGCCTGCACAGGCAGCCGAGCAGACCATCACAGAACCCACGTAACATCCATAGCAGTATCATCATCATTAACCTCCACAGCTTCACTTGTATCAGACACCTCCAAAACTGCACCAACAACAGGTACTTCAACATCCTCACACCTTAGGTTCATACTGGAGCCTAACTCAGACATATGAGGTGGTGGTGTAACATGCTTAGCGCCATCATCTTGTAACAATAATGGCTGTGAATCAGTTAATTCCCCCCAAAATAACTCCTGCAAAGCGTCAATTGGAGCTAATGTGGTGCTAGTAGAAGCAGTGGTGGCTGCGGAGGAAGAAATGTAACGGTTCCGTGCGGAAGCTGGGGAAGATGAGGTGTTCAGAGTTAAATAGTCAACTACGTCCTGGCAATCTTGGGAGTTGATGGCACGTGTCTTCTGAACACTTTACTGGTCCAGGGCCGCATGAAATCACGTCAGCATGACCTCGAACAGACCTGCCGGGTGGCCTGCCTTTGGCTCTGCCTCTGCCTTTTGTTTTGTCCATATTGGGGGGGGGGGGGGTGAAGTGAAAGGTATGCACTGACTTGACTAATACAATGTGCAGTCACACAGGTGCAGTGGAAAAGTTGCAGTGACTGCTAGTATACAAAACAGCGTGCGGTCACACAGATGCAGTGAAATGTATGCAGTGACTGCTATATAAAACAGCGTGCAGTCACACAGGCGCAGTGAAAGGTATACAGTGACTGGTATTACAATACAATGTGCAGCTGTCACACAGGTGCAAGTAACAGGTATGCACTAGTGTTGGGCGAACACCTAGATGTTCGGGTTCGCGAACGTTCGCCGAACATCGCCGCGATGTTCGGGTGTTCGCGCCGAACTCCGAACATTATGGAAGTCAATGGGGACCCGAACTTTCGTGCTTTGTAAAGCTTCCTTACATGCTACATACCCCAAATTTGCAGGGTATGTGCACCTTGGGAGTGGGTACAAGAGGAAAAAAAATATTTAAAAAAGAGGTTATCGTTTTTGAGAAAATTGATTGTAAACTTTCAAAGGAAAAACTATCTTTTAAATGTGGAAAATGTCATGTTTCTTTGCACAGGTAACATGCTTTTTGTCGCCATGCAGTCATAAATGTAATACAGAGAAGAGGTTCCAGGAAAAGGGACCGGTAACGCTAACCCAGCACCAGCAGCAGCACACGTGATGGAACAGGAGGAGGAGGCGCAGGAGGAGAAGGCCACGCTTTTTGAGACACAACAACCCAGGCCTTGCATGAGGACAAGAAGCATGCGGATAGCATGCTTTTTACCGCCATGCAGTCATAAATGTAATAAAGATGAGAGGTTCCATAAAGAGGGACCGGCAACGCTAACCCAGCAGCAGCAGCAGCACACGTGATGGAACAGGAGGAGGCGCAGGAGGAGAAGGCCACGCTTTGAGACACAACAACCCAGGCCTTGCATGAGGACAAGAAGCGTGCGGATAGCATGCTTTGTACCGCCATGCAGTCATAAATGTAATAAAGATAAGAGGTTCAATAAACAGGGACCGGGCGGCAACGCTAACCCAGCAGCAGCAGACGTGATGGAACAGGAGGAGGCGCAGGAGGAGAAGGCCAAGCTTTCAGGCGCAACTCAGGCCTTGCATGAGGACAAAAAAATGCGTGCGCAAAGCAATGCAATGAGTAGTTTTCAGGACACAATGGGCTATTCGGAGGAGCTATTCCCACCCCCACAATCTTCTACCTGTGAAAGGTCAATGGAACAGCCACAAATGTTGTGCCCAGATTCACAACCTTTTTCTGTGGAAAATGCACCTCGCACTGAAATGCACATGACGTCAACAACTCAACATGACGCAAAATGGGGGCGGAACAGAAAGCTGCTTTCAATGTTTTGAAGGCCTTAATTGCCTCCGGTGGCCAGTTAGATGCATCATTCATCACACCCAAATCCCAGAGCAATGTGTGCAGGAATTTGAATCGCAGGAGGTGTACCGAGATCATCTGGACAAGTGACCAAGTGACCAAGTGACAAGTGACCAAGTGACAAGTGACAAAGTGAAAAGTGACCAGTGACAAAGTGACAAAGTGACAAAGTGACTGACAAAGTGACAAAGTGACAAAGTGACAAGTGACAAAGTGACAAAGTGACAAAGTGACCAGTGACAAAGTGACAAGTGAGAGTTTGTTCTGGGGAGCTCTACTCCACTGCACACAGTCACATATGAGGAGAGGTCTCGTCGGGACTGCTGATCCTCCTCAGCTTGCTCAAAGCCTTGAGGGTTCCTGAAGATCCTCTGCTTGGAGTTCGCCGGGGTTCAGCTTGGTGTCGGGGTGGGCGGCGTCCTCCTCACTCCAACGTGGCAGATCTACTGTTGAAGGAAAAAAAAAACATTTTTAAAAGTCCAGTACCGCTTCTGAAGGACTCACCAAGAGATGCAGGAGCGCTTCAATCTAGCGCACCATCGCTCGCTGGGTGATGTCCCTCCCTACGCGCTGGAATTCTACGCTGCACATGCTAGCACGCTTTTGCGCAGTGCCGAGGCGCATTCCAGCAGCTAGCTACCAAGCTTCTGTGGATCTGATTGGGCCACCGTGTTGGATCTCTGCCAAGTCCTCCAAAATTTTGAGCAATCCACGTTGCTTGTGACTGAGCAGTGACAACTCTACAGTCAGCATTACAATACCACTGCTGTGTTTACTGAAGAAATCAATGTTGAAGATGGAAACCGCTGGCATGATGCAAGTGGGGGAATCTGAAGATGAAAACGATCAGCGTGATGATACCAACATCAGGCAACCTGCCTCAGGAAACGCTGGTCCCAGCTATGACAAAGAACAGGACGAGGAACAGCTGGAGTTGGAGAAGGAATTGGATGCCCCCACTGCCGAGGGACACAGCGGTGCATGTTGGACTTCCACAATTTAGCGGGAATGGACAGCAGAAGAGGAAGAAAGTGATGCTGGTGACGAATATGGTGCATCACAACAATCACAACACTCACAAGAACATAAAGACAGATGAATCTGGCAGGATTCTCTGGCACACATGGCTCAATTCATGCTAGACTGCATTGAACGCGGCCCGCGCATTATTCACTATTCATTATTATTCATTATTCTGGACAACACCAATTACTGGGTTTATACCCAGTTTATACAAACACAATGTTAAAAAACTGATTGAAGAAAGTGTCAGACAGGTCAAAAATGGAACAATTCCAGCAGGCCCTTGAGGATGGAGACTTTAGAGAGGAGATTGACATCCTCCTCCTTCTCTAGCCAGTTGTACGCCGACAGACTGACTTCAGCAAACCCAGGAGGACCAGGAGGGCAGCAAAGAACACAAGCTGCTGCTAGTGCCCAAAAGGGAATGGTATTGGCAGTGTCCTTGGAGTGGGAACATTTTCTGACACCCATGCAGCAGCCCACAGAACAGCAATCGGGCAGTTCCACGTCCTCCAACACCAATCGCCTGGAGAAGATGGTCAAGGACTACATGTCAGATGGCGTAGCTGTGTTGAACAATCCATCTGCAGACAGACGGTGAGTGTGACAGCACAGAAGGACCATGGCAACTCACTCATAGTACCACAGTTTGATAGTGCTGCCCAAAAAATTATATGGATCCGTGGACCCAGGCAGTACTGGGAAGTGGGAACGCAGATTTTAGTACCTAAACACACGATACAACATGTTTTCCGGGGTCGGACTCTGAGGCACATACAGATGGTCCCGATCATCATCCTCATCATACAACTCTTCTCCTGAGTCTGACCCACCCACCAACTCTGCCACCCCAACATCCCCAGACACAGACCCCTCATCGTCCTCAACATTAACTTGGGATGCTGGCCTGAGCCCGACCTCCTCCTCCACATCAGGCCCCATCATCCCCTAAATGGCAGCCCTCAATAATCGCTCTGGCGCCGGACCGATGGACACAACGTTCTCCTCCGGGGAGGGCTGCTGCTGACCACTGGCTGCTGGGGTGGATGTTATAGCTTGCGTGGGGCGTTGGCTGTTGCTGTTGTTGGGAGTGCTGCTCACAGCGGAGGTCTCTGAGGAACTCATGGTGAGCTCATATAGTGGTTGACGTTGAGTGGAGTATTACTGATCCCAGCAATATACACACTGACTGGCAGAGTACGCAATGCTATATAGTGGTTGACGGTGAGGGAAGTACTACAGATCCCAGCAATATACACAGTGACTGGCAGTACAATGGTATGGGTGGGTGAGCAGAGTACTACAGATCCCAGCAATGCTATATAGTAATGGGGTGACTGAGCGAGCGGCAGTGTACTACTGTTCCCAGCAGACACAGAGTGGCAGTAAACACAATGCTATATAGTGTGGCTGAGCGAGCGGTGTACTACTGTTCCCAGCAGACACAGAGTGGCAGTAAACACAATGCTATATAGTGTGGCTGAGCGAGGTACACAGAGTGGCAGTAAACAGAATGCTATATAGTGTGGCTGAGCGAGAGGTGTACTACTATTCCCAGCAGACACAGAACAGTAAACAGAATGTTATATTGTGTGGCTGAGCGAGGTACACAGAGTGGCAGTAAACAGAATGCTATATAGTGTGGCTGAGCGAGCGGTGCACTACTATTCCCAGCAGACACAGAACAGTAAACAGAATGCTATATTGTGTGGCTGAGCGAGGTACACAGAGTGGCAGTAAACAGAATGCTATATAGTGTGGCTGAGCGAGCGGTGTACTACTATTCCCAGCAGACACAGAACAGTAAACAGAATGCTATATAGTGTGGCTGAGCGAGGTACACAGAGTGGCAGTAAACAGAATGCTATATAGTGTGGCTGAGCGAGCGGTGTACTACTATTCCCAGCAGACACAGAGTGGCAGTAAACAGAATGCTATATAGTGTGGCTGAGCGAGGTGCACAGAGTGGCAGTAAACAGAATGCTATATAGTGTGGCTGAGCGAGCGGTGTACTACTATTCCCAGCAGACACAGAGTGGCAGTAAACAGAATGCTATATAGTGTGGCTGAGCGAGGTACACACAGTGGCAGTAAACAGAATGCTATATAGTGTGGCTGAGCGAGCGGTGTACTACTATTCCCAGCAGACACAGAGTGGCAGTAAACAGAATGCTATATAGTGTGGCTGAGCGAGGTACACAGAGTGGCAGTAAACACAATGCTATATAGTGTGGCTGAGCGAGCGGTGTACTACTATTCCCAGCAGACACAGAGTGGCAGTAAACAGAATGCTATATAGTGTGGCTGAGCGAGGTACACAGAGTGGCAGTAAACACAATGCTATATTGTGTGGCTGAGCGAGCGGTGTACTACTATTCCCAGCAGCGACACAATGACTGGGGGGACCCTGGCTAGCGTGGCTGGAGCGCGAACTACCCTGCCTGCCTACCCAAAGCTAAACCCACAGACAAATGGCGGAGATATGATGTGGTTCGGGTATTTATTTACCCGAACCACGTGACATTTACCCGAACCACATGACAGTTCGGCCAATCAGAGCGCGTTCGGGTCCGAACCACGTGACCCGTTTGGCCAATCACAGCGCTAGCCGAACGTTCGGGGAACGTTCGGCCATGCGCTCTTAGTTCGGCCGAACTCGAACATCACGCGAACAGGGTGATGTTCTGCAGAACCCGAACAGTGGCGAACACTGTTCGCCCAACACTATGGTTGACTATTTAGCACAGAACACCCCATCTTCCGCAGGCACCAGCGCAAGTACCACATCCGCTACTTTTGACAGTTTGCAGGAGTTATTTGGTGGGGAAATCACTGATGCACAGTCATTATTGTTACAACTAGATGAAGGAACTAAGCAAGTTACACCACCTCATATGTCTGAGTTAGGTGACACTATGGACGTAACGTGTGCAGAGGAGGATGATGAAGTACCTGCTGTTGGTGCAGTTTTGGAGGTGTCTGAGGCAAGCGAAGCTGGGCAGGATGATTATGATGATGACGATGATATGGATCCCAAGTATGTTCCCAATAGAGGAGATGAACAGTGGGACAGTTCAGAGGGGGAGTCAGAGAGGAGTAGGAGGAGACGAGTTCCTGAAAGAAGCAGGGGGAGCTCGTCATCAGAAACAGCTGGTGGCAGTGTCTGGTGCCATGTATCGCCACCTATGTACAGCCAGCCAACATGCCCTTCAACGTCAGCTGCTGATGCCACCATAGGGCCATCACCCCAGAGGGGCTCAGCGGTTTGGAAATGTTTTAATGTGTCTGCCTCAGATCGGAGCAATGCCATCTGTTCTCTCTGCCTCCAAAATTGAGCCGTGGAAAGGCCAACACCCATGTAGGAACAAGTGCCTTACGAAGGCACATGGAGAAAAGGCACAAACAGCAATGTAAAGAGCACATGAGCAAAAGCAGCACACAAAAGAAAAGCCACCCTCTTTCTACTCTTCCTCCTTCAGGTGCATCATCTTCAGCCGCTTTCTCCCTTGCACATTCACAGCCACCCTCCTCCACTCCGCCTCTGACCTTGAGCGGTTCCTGCTCCTCTGTCCACAGCAGCCAGGTGTCTGTGAAGGAAATCTTTGAGCGGAAGAAGCCAATTTCTTCCAGTCACCCCCTTGCCCGGCGTCTGACAGCTGGCTTGGCGGAAATGTTAGCTCGCCAGCTGTTACTATACTGGTGGACTCTGAGGCCTTCTGTAAATTTGTGGCCATTGGGACACCGCAGTGGAAGATGCCAGGCCGCAATTATTTCTCTAAAAAGTAGCAGTAGGGTATTGTACCGTGTTAGCCATCAGTAAAAGCAAGAAGTTTTAAATCAGGATGATACCATTTATTGGCTAACTACAAATGAAAAAGAATAAACAAGCTTTCGGCCTTGCAGCCTTCATCAGGTTTACATCCTGTTAGTTTGCAAGCTGGTGGTACAGACAGCTTATATACATGCAACATCAAAAGGGAAAACAGATATTTTTTTCAAGCATAAATACGTCATTAACCACTTGAGGACCGTGGGCTTTAACCCCCTTAAGGACCAGGCACTTTTTTTCCATTCAGACCACTGCAGCTTTCACGATTTATTGCTCGCTCATACAACCTACCACCTAAATGAATTTTGGCTCTTTTTCTTGTCACTAATAAAGCTTTCTTTTGGTGCTATTTGATTGCTGCTGCGATTTTTACTTTTTATTATATTCATCAAAAAAGACATGAATTTTGGCAAAAAAATGATTTTTTTTAACTTTCTGCGCTGACATTTTTTAAATAAAGTAAAATTTCTGTATACATGCAGCGCGAAAAATGTGGACAAACATGTTTTTGATGAAAAAAAAAACCCATTCAGCCTATATTTATTGGTTTGGGTAAAAGTTATAGCATTTACAAACTATGGTGCAAAAAGTGAATTTTCCCATTTTCAAGCATCTATGACTTTTCTGACCCCCTGTCATGTTTCATGAGGGGCTAGAATTCCAGAATAGTATAAATACCCCCCAAATGACCCCATTTTGGAAAGAAGACATCCCAAAGTATTCACTGAGAGGCATAGTGAGTTCATAGAAGATATTATTTTTTGTCACAAGTAAGCGGAAAATGACACTTTGTGACAAAAAAAAAAGTTTCCATTTCTTGTAACTTGCGACAAAAAAAAAATGAAATCTGCCATGGACTCACCATGCCCCTCTCTGAATACCTTGAAGTGTCTACTTTCCAAAATGGGGTCATTTGTGGGGTGTGTTTACTGTCCTGGCATTTTGGGGGGTGCCTAATTGTAAGCACCCCTGTAAAGCCTACAGGTGCTCATTGGACTTTGGACCCCTTAGCGCAGTTAGGCTGCAAAAAAGTGCCACACATGTGGTATTGCCGTACTCAGGAGAAGTAGTACAATGTGTTTTGAGGTGTATTTTTACACATACCCATGCTGGGTGGGAGAAATATCTCTGTAAATGACAATCTTTTGATTTTTTTTACACACAATTGTCCATTTACAGAGAGATTTCTCCCACCCAGCATGGGTATGTGTAAAAATACACCCCAAAACACATTGTACTACTTCTCCTGAGTACGGCGATACCACATGTGTGGCACTTTTTTGCACCCTAACTGCGCTAAGGGGCCCAAAGTCCAATGAGTACCTGTAGGATTTCACAGGTCATTTTTGTTTCAAGACTACTCCTCACGGTTTAGGGCCCCTAAAATACCAGGGCAGTATAGGAACCCCACTAATGACCCCATTTTAGAAAGAAGACACCCCAAGGTATTCCGTTAGGAGTATGGTGAGTTCATAGAAGATTTTATTTTTGTCACAAGTTAGCGGAAATTGATTTTAATTGTTTTTTTTTTCACAAAGTGTCATTTTCCGCTAACTTGTGACAAAAAAATAAAATCTTCTATGAACTCACCATACTCCTAACGGAATACCTTTGAGTGTCTTCTTTCTATAATGGGGTCATTTGTGGGGTTCCTATACTGCCCTGGCATTTTAGGGGTCCTAAACCGTGAGGAGTAGTCTTGAAACCAACAATGTCGCAAAATGACCTGTGAAATCCTAAAGGTACTTATTGGACTTTGGGCCCCTTAGCGCACTTAGGGTGTAAAAAAGTGCCACACATGTGGTACCGCCGTACTCAGGAGAAGTAGTATAATGTGTTTTGTGGTGTATTTTTACAAATACCCATGCTGGGTGGGAGAAATATCTCTGTAAATGACAATCTTTTGATTTTTTTTACACACAATTGTCCATTTACAGAGAGATTTCTCCTACCCAGCATGGGTATGTGTAAAAATACACCCCAAAACACATTATACTACTTCTCCTGAGTACGTCGATACCACATGTGTGACACTTTTTTTGCAGCCTAGGTGCGCTAAGGGGCCCAACGTCCTATTCACAGGTCATTTTGAGGCATTTGTTTTCTAGACTACTCCTCACGGTTTAGGGTCCCTAAAATGCCAGGGCAGTATAGGAACCCCACAAGTGACCCCATTTTAGAAAGAAGACACCCCAAGGTATTCCGTTAGGAGAATGGTGAGTTCATAGAAGATTTTTTTTTTTGTCACAAGTTAGTGAAAAATGACACTTTGTGAAAAAAAAAACAATAAAAATCAATTTCCGCTAACTTTTGACAAAAAATAAAATCTTCTATGAACTCGTCATACACCTAACAGAATACCTTGGGGTGTATTTTTTTCTAAAATGGGGTCACTTGTGGGGTTCCTATACCGCCCTGGCATTTTACGGGCCCAAAACCGTGAGTAGTCTTGGAAACCAAATGTCTCAAAATGACTGTTCAGGGGTATAAGCATCTGAAAATTTTGATGACAGGTGGTCTATGAGGGGGCGAATTTTGTGGAAACGGTCATAAGCAGGGTGGCCTTTTAGATGACAGGTTGTATTGGGCCTGATCTAATGGATAGGAGTGCTAGGGGGTGACAGGAGGTGATTGATGGGTGTCTCAGGGGGTGGTTAGAGGGGAAAATAGATGCAATCAATGCACTGGGGAGGTGATCGGAAGGGGGTCTGAGGGGGATCTGAGGGTTTGGCCGAGTGATCAGGAGCCCACACGGGGCAAATTAGGGCCTGATCTGATGGGTAAGTGTGCTAGGGGGTGACAAGAGGTGATTGATGGGTGTCTCAAGGTGTGATTAGAGGGGGGAATAGATCTATTGGTGTGGGTGGGTGATCAGATTGCCCGCAAGGGGCAGATTAGGGGCTGATTGATGGGTGGCAGTGACAGGGGGTGATTGATGGGTGATTGACAGGTGATTGACAGGTGAATGACAGGTGATTGACAGGTGATCAGGGGGGATAGATGCATACAGTACATGGGGGGGTCTGGGGGGGGGGCCTGGGGAGAATCTGAGGGGTGGGGGGGTGATCAGGAGGGAGCAGGGGGCAGGGGGGGATAAAAAAAAATTGCGTTGACAGATAGTGACAGGGAGTGATTGATGGGTGATTAGGGGGGTGATTGGGTGTAAACATGGGTCTGGGGGGTGGGCAGGGGGGGGGGGGTCTGAGGGGTGCTGTGGGCGATCAGGGGGCGGGGGGGGGGGAAATCAGTGTGCTTGGTGCAGACTAGGGTGGCTGCAGCCTACCCTGGTGGTCCCTCGGACACTGGGACCACCAGGGCAGGAGGCAGCCTGTATAATACACTTTGTAAACATTACAAAGTGTACTATACACTTTGTATGTGGCGATCGTCGTGTTAACATCCTGCCGGCGCTTCCGTATGGCCGGCGGGATGTTGCGGCGGGTGAGCGGAGTGAGGCGGCGGCGGAGGATCGCGTCACGGATGACGCGATCGCTCCGCCCATGCCCTTACAAGGACCGCCGCCTTTGGGCATGAGCTGGTCCTTGCGGGCTCCACTTCCCGGCCGCCCCTGTGCGTTAGGCGGTCGGGAAGTGGTTAAGATGCCTTAATTCAAACAGACCATCTAAATGGGGTAAGATAAGGATCCTTGTTTACTCCATTGCTCACAGACCTGGTATTAGGATTGACCCAGAGGTATCGTAAATTCTTAGTTCACAAGTTCAGCTAGAGTGGCTGAGACAGTGAAATATCATCAATCTCATACCAATATAGAAAGTTGTTGTCCTTATTCAAACCCTTCTCCACAGCTTTGAACCAATTTATAAATTTTGTTTCTGCTATTAATCGGTCATTTGACGCTTTGAAGCCGCCCTTCAGGGCAGTGACACGAAGATCATCCATGCTGTGTCCGTTGGCTGAGGCCCAAATCAGGAAAGCCAGCAACATCCCCAGGACTGAACTCCTGAAATATAAGCAAAACCAGAAAGAGGAACGTGTCCCTTTGGTTGTCACCTACAACCCACACCTGGAAATCTTAAGGAGGATTGCTGAGGAACTTCATCCCATTTTACACAAGGATCACAGATTGAGAACGATATTCCCTAAACCTCCACTCTTGTCATATCGGCAACCACACAATCTAATACAGATGATTGCAAGGAGCTCTTTGAATAGGCCTCACCCTGCCGACAAAAAATATGTGGGACCTGCAGACACATTTACTCCACTGACAGGGTAACGATACCAGGTTCACAACAGGAGTACACAGTACAAGGTAAATTTTCCTGTGGGTCCACCAATCTGGTATATCTGATCATGTGTGCTAAATGCCCCAATGTTATGTACGTGGTAGAAACTGGACAAACTTTGCGCAAACGTATGAATGGACACAGGCACACTATTAATGATACCAAATCTGGACTCCCATAGCAAGGAAATGAGCAGCGCTACTTAAAAACAGACTAGTGCCTACCTGCAAAAGAGTGCAAGCCCCACTTGTGGGGTCGAGTACACACCAAGCATACACATGACCTGTCTACCACTAGAGGAGGATGTTGGTTTCCATTAACAGCTTGCATGCAACCTATTAAGTACTCGTCCCTCCCACTGCGAAGAAGTCAATCCTCCATGGGAGGGGCCTAACACTAACTAAATCCTAACCTATGTATATGCATAGCCTGGGTGCGCTACCAAATAAAATTGAAAGATCGAAAATTGCGCAAAAGGTGGATCAGCGCAACACCAGGCCGCCTCCGAATGGCCTCCAATCAGAGATGCGCTGAGCCCTTAAGAAACTACAAACGCACCTTGAACCCAAACAGAAGCTCTGCATATACACCAAAAGCATGGCTGTTAAGTGGGAGCAGCTGACCAAAAATGAATTAAATTAGTACATAGCAAGGAAATGAGCAGCGCTACTTAAAAACAGACTAGTGCCTACCTGCAAAAGAGTGCAAGCCCCACTTGTGGGGTCGAATACACACCGAGCATACACATGACCTGTCTACCACTAGAGGAGGATGTTGGTTTCCATTAACAGCTTGCATGCAACCTATTAAGTACTCGTCCCTCCCACTGCGAATAAGTCAATCCTCCATGGGAGGGGCCTAACACTAACTAAATCCTAACCTATGTATATGCATATACATAGGTTAGGATTTAGTTAGTGTTAGGCCCCTCCCATGGAGGATTGACTTCTTCGCAGTGGGAGGGACGAGTACTTAATAGGTTGCATGCAAGCTGTTAATGGAAACCAACATCCTCCTTGTAACTATTGTGGAACTTTCAAATAACAAACACTAGGTTCCTGCGCTCTGGATCACCCGTAAAAAATGAATTAAATGTGCTCTCAGCTGCTACCCTGGACTGTGGTTCCCCAACCACACAAATGATAAAATCTAGTTACAATAAAGTGCAGGGTGCGCTTTAAGGACTCGTGAGGCCTTGTAAAAATAGATAGCAAGATTACTGTGCAAGATATTTAATAATAAATCTGCTGTTTAAAACAAGTACAGAATCAATATAAGATCAATAAGCAGGATCCTGCTCACACCACGTCATTCACACATACATACACAACTCAGCACGTCAAAAAGCTAGTTCCATGGATTGAGGGAACTCTCCTCCGTGACTTATAAGAAGTGATATGATACAACTGTCAACTCCAGCCCTTGAAAACAGCTGCATGCGTCAATGATGGTCATAAGAGCATAGATGAATTGAAAAGTTCCAGTCCTATGGATTAAATCTGTGTTTGGATCGTATTACTGATTATAACAGCTTTGCTTAGTGTTCAGTCTATAGGCTTACCCCCTCCGTAGTTGGCAGCAGGGGACCTTTGAAACGTAATTCCTGCGGTATCACCCGCTATGCAGAGGATGATGTAGCAGTCTATATGTCCAGGACCGCTCGATCTCGGGTGCCCCGGCCGGCGGCAGGCCGAGAGAGTCTGTGCGCTGCAGTAAACTTGTGTTCAATGCGCTGGGACAGGATGTCCCGGTCCTGGAACGCAACAACTTCCACGTTCCAGGAAATCTTTACTCTCACGCTGTACACGGAACGCGGAAGTTGTTGCGTTCCAGGACCGGGACATCCTGTCCCAGCGCATTGAACACAAGTTTACTGCAGCGCACAGACTCTCTCGGCCTGCCGCCGGCCGGGGCACCCGAGATCGAGCGGTCCTGGACATATAGACTGCTACATCATCCTCTGCATAGCGGGCGATACCGCAGGAATTACGTTTCAAAGGTCCCCTGCTGCCAACTACGGAGGGGGTAAGCCTATAGACTGAACACTAAGCAAAGCTGTTATAATCAGTAATACGATCCAAACACAGATTTAATCCATAGGACTGGAACTTTTCAATTCATCTATGCTCTTATGACCATCATTGACGCATGCAGCTGTTTTTAAGGGCTGGAGTTGACAGTTGTATCATATCACTTCTTATAAGTCACGGAGGAGAGTTCCCTCAATCCATGGAACTAGTTTTTTGACGTGCTGAGTTGTGTATGTATGTGTGAATGACGTGGTGTGAGCAGGATCCTGCTTATTGATCTTATATTGATTCTGTACTTGTTTTAAACAGCAGATTTATTATTAAATATCTTGCACAGTAATCTTGCTATCTATTTTTACAAGGCCTCACGAGTCCTTAAAGCGCACCCTGCACTTTATTGTAACTAGATTGTGGAACTTTCTCCGTGATCAGCGCACAACACGTGCGCTGACACGGCGGAAATCCTCCACAAGCGTATATTTGCAGGCACCCAGCAAAAGGTGCTACGCACCTGTAGAGGGAAATTCCTGTCGGCAGATGGCGCTGGGGAGTGCAGAGGAACCAATCCTCTGTACCTCCACAAGTGCCAGACAGGAATTGTACGAAGCGCAGAACGCAATCGCAAGAGAGGCGATTGCGAATGAGATTGAGCAAAGGGACAGGTTGTATGTGTGTGCGCCAATCCAGTCGCCACCCCGCGACCGCGCACACACAACAGCAGATATGAAATAGGAACGCGATCGCGAGAGGTGCGATCGCCAGACGTGACACAAAGCAGATCAGAATAGAATACGAGGGTAGCAAAGGCACAGCAAATAATACAATAAGGAGATACGGAAAATAACAAACGTTAGCTAACCACGAACACCGCACTTATTCGCAACAGTGCACGCGGTTATGCGCGGTCTCCACGTGATAAGCACAAAAGAGACAAGCACGCCTAACTAATCATCGACAGACAAACATGAAACAGAGGATGCGAGCGCTTGCTTAACGGTTACCTCACCGAGCCTCCAGCAAGCGTAGCAGACAAGACAGACACACGAAAACAGGGACAAGCGAGAGATAGGATCCACAGCACTAGCGAAAAGTGGCTAGCGCGATCCAGGTACAGAGTAGCAGAACAGAAGGATCCCCAGCGCTAGCGAAAAGTAGCTAGAGCGATCCCAGAAGACAGAACAGAAGGATCCCCAGCGCTAGCGAAAAGTAGCTAGCGCGATCCCAGGAGACAGAACAGAAGGATCCCCAGCGCTAGCGAAAAGTAGCTAGCGCGATCCCAGGAGACAGAACAGAAGGATCCCCAGCACTAGCGAAAAGTAGCTAGCGCGATCCCAGGAGACAGAACAGAAGAGATAGCTGGTAGCAACCGCTGCACCAGCTATACTCCAAGAACAGAGATCAGAACCATTTCCTGTCGACCACCTTTGGGACAGGACAATGGCAACAGGCAAGACAAGACAGAACAGGCAATACAGATAATACAACCTGACTGGGCTAGAAGGGGAGCCTAAAGCAACCCCCAGGAATTAACTATACTAGATAGCAATGGCTGACACTCCAGCAGTGTCCATCAGGAACAGACCATGGAAAGGAAATGACCAGCAAAGCCTTCTGGAAAACATAAAGCTCTTATAGTGCCAGTCATCAAAGAAGGCAGGTAGGGGATTTGCATAACGAATGTATGCAAATTCCCCAGTAAGAGAACAGACCAGAAACTTGCAATGGAAAGACAGGTCTCTGTTCCAGAGACCTGCAGCCCACAGACTAGAGGAATGGACAAACAGCTGTCTGCCTGTGCAGCCAGCTGAGCGGATCATCACAGTACCCCCCCCCCCCCCCCCCTCTAGGGATGGATTCCAGACATCCCTCAAAACTGGTATCATCACAAAACTCTAACTGAAGACTCATCAAGGTCGGGACAGCCCTACAAGGCCCAATTCCAGAGTCAGTCCATCCGAAACCGACCTCATCGGAAGCAGAAGCCACCGAAACATGCCCATCAGCACTACAAGTCTCAGCGTAACACCCATCAGGACTGTGGACACCAGAGAAGAAGCCATCGACACCCTCCAGACAATACCCACCACCTTCCAAGGAGCGTCCAAGAATACCAAACCTGCCGCAATACCTGTTCGAAGTGTCCCTTACAACACCAAAGCCATTGCTGATCGTATTCAGGGCACCAAGCAAAACCTTTCCCGGAATCTCCCAGAACGCCTTGAAGCTCCGCAGAGATCCCAAGAAGCCAGAATGCTCACCAGGCTCACATGGAGAACCACCAAGAACCCCTATGGAACCTATGATCATTCCAGACTCAAAATTAGCAGGACACCCATCAAGATCAGGACTTTCAGGGACCACTTCTGGGCATGCAAGCAGGCAGGCTATATCAGAACATGTCTCCACTGAAGAAGCATCTGAGTACGCTGGTAACCGAGGCACACTTGGGCTTTCTGGGTCACAGAGCACATTGGGGTACACTAGTACAGGAGAAACCTCAGGACATGTCGGGGAACTGCCTAGAGGTGAGCGTAATGACCTAATTACTATTTAGCGAAATTTCGCGTAATTACTGTAATAATGAATATGGCCGTAAGTCCATAATCGTAATGAAGAAGGATTTTGCGAAATTTCGCGTAAGGGTAATTTTCGCGTAATTTTCCCATTACAGTGGGTATCGCGAAATTACGTTTGTCTTGCATGCAACCGTTTGTAAGCGTAGTTACATAACGTAATTTCGCGATAGTTCATATTACTGTAAGCGTTAATTTTCGCTTATTTTTCACGTTACGGAGGGTATCGCGAAATTACGTTTGCCTTGCATGCAAACGTTTGTAAGCGTAGTTACGTAACGTAAATTCGCGATAGTTGAACTGCGCATGCTTAATTTTTAAATTATTTAATGCGAAAAAGCGTTCGTATGTGAAAATTTGTTGGCGTTCGTCTGACTACTGTTGATTCGCTTCTGATTGGCTAATGCGAACAAAAACAGGAAGTTGAGCATTCTCATAGGGGAAGAGGAGGCTGACTGTACGTGCTACAGGCGAGGACAGGAGACTAAGGAGTGTGTCACTGACTCTGACTGAGACTGATACTGAGAGATGCCTCCCAGAATCCCTCCAGGAATAAAGGAAATGCTGATTAAGGTAATGAATCAAACACATTGTATATCATTTTTTAAACTGTTTTTGTGAATGTCTTTACCATCTAAAAGGCTCACAGGTTTTACAGAGGGTTTGTATTGTAGCATTGTTATCTTCAGGCTAGCTTCAGATATAATATAACATAGCGTTTTCCGCAGGTGCGTTTGTGTTAGGGTAATGCGTTTTTACAGTTTTTTTGGGTGTGTTTGGGTGTTGGGTTTTTTTATATGCAGGTGCCTTTTTCATGCTTACTGCGTGTGTTTGTATGCATTTGCGGTTCGCGTATGTGTTTGCATATTTTTTTTAGTATATGAAAAATGGTTGGGAAAACAGCAGAAAGCGGAAAAACATCAGAGATCTTTAACCCGGTTCAGCACCGCAGTACCGAAAATCTCATGCATTCGAGCAACGTTCACCTCCCATTCATTCGCCTATAACTTTATTGCTACTTATCACAATGAATTGATCTATATCTTGTTTTTTCCGGCCCCAATTAGGCTTTCTTTGGGGGGTACATTTTGCTAAGAGCCACTTTACTGTAAATGCATTTTAACTGGAAGAATAATAGAAAAACGGAAACAATTCATTGTTTCTCATTTTTTGTCCATTATAGTTTGAAATTAATATAGGCTACCGTAATTAAAACGCATGTATTTTATTTGCCCATCTGTCCCGGTTATTACACCATTTAAACGATGTCCCTATCACAATTTATGGTGCCGATATTTCATTTAGAAATAAAGGTGCATTTTTTCAATTTGTGTCCATCACTATTTATAAGCTTATAACTTTAAATAATATAATAACATATTCTCTTGACATGCATAATTAAAAAGTTCAGACCCTTGGGTAACTATTTATGTTTTTTTTTTTTTTTTTTAAGAAAACGCATAAGCGTTGTTTACATGCATTTTTCCCTCCAAGCGTTTTTGCAATGTGACGCGGCCTCAGTGGTGTATCAATAGGGGTGCAGAGGTTGCGACTGTCCGATCGCATCGCGGCCCTTGGTCCATATGAGCCCCTAGCGGCCCTCCATCAAGCATAATATTAGCTCTCTTTTGGTCCTGTGCTGTTAATTATCACTTCTATAGATCCTTTATAGTAGTAATTATTAACAAACCATCCCCTACTTGCTCCTCTGACACTGCGGTTATATTTGTTATGTATATAGTGCTTGGGGGGGCCCCCGTATAAAATTTGCCCCGGAGCCCATAGCTCCTTAAGCTTAGCTAAGCCACTGGTTACCTTGATTGATATACAGTTTTGTTAACCACCCTGGCGTTTAATATTGCGGAAATTTTTTTCTACTAACAGAATACTTCAGGGGGGTGGGGGGAAAATGAGTTGAACTTACGCAGGGCTTGTAATGGTCCGCCGCAAACATCCTGTGTCCGCACAGCAACTCACCACCGCTCCGGCCCCCGCTTCCGGTTCACTTCTGGAATTTCCGACTGAAAACCACTGACCATACTGGTCCTGTGCAGTACGCGCCTAGTGACATCAGCTGTAGCGAGGACATTGGCAGCGCAGAGACAGTGCTTTTCAGTCTGAAATTCCACAAGTGAACCAGAGGCGGGGCCGGAGCATCGGTGACTTGGGGTTTCCTCCTGCCCCCCCCCCCCCCCCCCCAGCCAGCGAGGTTCCCCAGAATCCTCCTGGTCCCCCTTCAGTGTTCCTGTCCCCGGTAACTTTGACCATGCAAGTGCAGTTCTCTATGTTGCGCATGCGCAGTTCTGTGAGACTGAACCATGCATGTGTGGGACTCTTACGTTGCACAGTATGAAGAAACACAGCATGTGTGATGGGAGCGCACGCGGGCGACTTCAGCTAAAGTTGCCGGGAACAGGACCACAGAGTGTACCAGGATGGTGCATGAGGACCTCGCGGGCTAGAGGGGGCTGGAGGAAACTGCTCATGGTCCCTTTAACTGTGATCAGGGCGTTCAGCCATCAGGGGACAGTGGTGGTGGAGGAGGGGCTGCCTGACTGCAGAAGTTAAAGGCGTGGCGGACAGGAAGGGAGGGGGGACAGGATGCTTACTAGGGGCCTGCCTGAGCCCACTAACGCAGTTTTGCTCAGTTGTATGCAGTTGTGTCCGCTTTTCAGCATCTGTAACATTGATGTTTCTGAAAAGCGGACACAACTGCGCACAACTGTTAGTGGGCTCAGTCCCAGTCTGGGTACACCTCTCTGGCTAACCTATATGGGGGGCAACTGTACGTGGGTACTATACCAATGTCAACTCTGTACCTGGTTAACCAATCCTGGGGGCACCTACCTGGTTAACTTATACTTGGAGCAACTATACCTGGCTTCTATAGTCGGACCACCTTTACCTGTCTTCCTTTACTGCGGGCAGCTATACCTAGCTACCTGTACTGGCGGCACCTTTAGCTGGCCACCTATACTGGGGCATCTATACCTGGCTAGCTGCCTACTTATACTGAGGGTGTTTTCTTTTTTGTTGTCATGCATGGCATTTATAACATTATTTGAAAATTGTTGGCTGTTATGTGATTATTCCAAATTGAGGGGTGGAGGGCTATTCTCACAAGTTTGCCTCAGGCAGTAAAAAGTGTACAACCGGCCCTGTCTGCCATGCAACTGGCGATTACATTTTCTTAGACAGAGTGTGAAAATCTACTATACAGTTAAATATATAGTATAATAGCACACATTGTACAAACAGTGTACTTTGCGTTATGTAAGTGCCAAGAGAAATTACTATGCAGTACCAGAACGGTATCATCCACAGGGCAAACCTAGGCAGTTGCATAACTTGCATAAGACCTGGAGACAGCCTAGGGGCCCAGTGGCTGATAGCACCCACTTAATCCTGCTAAAAGAAATCCCGGTGCTCATCAACGCTGATATCTTGTCTAGGGCATTATTCCATCTTAATCCTTTTCGGCACATTACTGAGTGTAAACAGCCCCCTAGATTTATAAGGGCACTTGGGCCATGCAGAATTATGGATGTAATGGACAGTTATGTACTGTATGTGTAGCAGAGCAGTGACAGAGTGGCTGTTTTCAAAATACCTTTTGTTGTTATCAGAAATTGAGGCAAAATTGTAGCAAAATGCACAGCAAGCCAACATGATTTTGCATGCAGGAGTAGTTGTTGGCCATGGAGGCAGCGCTCCAGATCAACAAAAGGTGGTACTGGATGGTTTTAGGGATGAATGCAGCTCTCAAAGGTGTGTTGCAATGAGATTACCGCTGTTATGCCAAATGATGTAAGACTAGAGCTAGTAGGGTGATAGCAGTAGCAATTCGTGGCCCCTCAACGTTCAGCAGGGAGAACACTTTTGCTATTATAACTGGCATGTTGAATTTGATGTAATGCATCATCTGTGCCACTAGACACATTTTGGTTCATTTAGGCATGAGAAAGGCAGTAGCAATTGGAGATGGATTTGGCTTGCCCTGTGATACAGTGGACCCCATACTGGCATCTACTGATGAGAGCAGTGTATGTTTATGCCACCCAGTGTAGGGGTGCAGATGGTTTTTATAGTCACTCATATCTTTTGCATAATCTCTCCCAATAGCCATCAACTCTATTTATAGAAAGCTACCAATAATCTGTTTCTGTTATAGCCATTGGTGGTTCTTAAAATCTGTCCCTATCCAAAGGTAGGCCCCAACATCGTGTCCCCTTATATCTTCTGATACTCATTGTTAATCTCAAATTACTAGCAGCAGTCATAGTTGGCTACCACAATTTTTAAACCCGGTAATTATTAATAATATCATATTCTACATGTGTATTTCATCTAGTTGTATGTAAGAAAAACACTAATTAACTATTGTGTAATACATATATTTGGTATTAATACTTTTTTTTAATTTATTTTACAGACCTTCAGCAGAGGACGCTATGACCAGGTGTGTAGGAGGGACCAGCATGTCCTTATAGACAGGGTCCAGCGGGTACTCAGGACAAAGTACAACCGTGTCCTGAGTACCAAAAAGGTCCAGATACTATGGTCGGACCTAAAGCGGAGGAACAGGGATCTGGTGGCCAGGGTGACCGCTGAAAGCCGATGTAAGTCATCATAGTATTACTATATGTAGGTCTATTTTGGGTGTTATGCACTGTATCTATTGAACCTATACAAAATGCCATTGGGACTGAGATACGCGTGGTGCGACTAGGCGCAGGTCATTGGAGGATCGGAGGGGGCGGGCCGGTATGTGCCTGTGGACCAGATCAGAGATGTAAGTCGGGCAGGTCTTGTGCACTGATTTACAGGCCAAGCACAGGATTTTGAAATTGATCCTAAAGCTGATGTGGAGCCAGTGTACACTGTAGGGCTTTACAGAGCGGAGTTGTATAGGCAATGAGACTATGTTTGTTTAGGATGGAGTTCCTCTTAAACTCTGAACCCCCCCCCCCCCCCCCCAAAAAAAAGTCACTTAACTGGTGCTTCTACCAATCTCTTGAAGACGTCCTGTACTTACTGATCATTTGGTCCACTGCTATGGCTGAGTTTTGTTTTTCGAGCCACCGTGCATCCTTGCTCCCGTCTCTGTCCTGCACAGGCACAGGATGTTTTAAGGGGGCTGGTAAAAGCCCCAGGTATGTGACTCTTTTTTGGGGGGGGTTCACATTTGAAGAGACTCAGAAGGGAGGAAAAAATCTCACTTTTTCTCTTATATATAGCAGGGGCATGTGTGCCCCTGCTAATCCGCCGCTGAACGGGGGTCCCTTATCCCCCTAATGGCCGCAGACCTGCCTTTCAGCGCGTGCATAAGGCGGCGGATCTCCGCCTCTCCCCGCCCCTCTCAGTGAAGGCACAGTGAGAGGGGTGGGCAGAGGCGGTGGTCAGCACTGATAGATGCACTGAGAGGCAGGGCTATAGCCGTTAGCCCTGCCTCACCAGTAAGTGATCCCCGGGCAGAACGGAGGGGATTTGGGAGGTAAGCGACCCCTGTTCAGCGGCGGGATAGCGGCGGTTTAGCAGGGGCACACATGCCCCTGCTATATATAAGACAAAAAGTGTGAATTTTTTCTTGCTTCAGACTCTGTTTAATGTTCACTTTAAATGAAGTAGAGTCTTTTCTAATCATGTTTGAAAATACTAATACAAATATTTGTATTTAGACTAAAAAGTTAATCTTTTTTATCCATTTTATGACATACTGTATATGTTTCACAATATATTATGTATTATTTTCAATTACAGCTGGAAATGCTCGACCCCCCCTGCACAGCCCCAGCGGCAGCAGTGCCGAAGAGTGGCCAGGCCCAGCTCCTCTAGTTCTTCATCTCCAGGGCCTTCTCACCATAGCCAGAGACGCACATCAGGCCGATATGGTAAAAATCTTAAACTTTATAATTAATATCCCATATTAGGTTAACTGAAGTCAGGTCCTGTTTCCATTACGTGCGATGCGGCTACATAGCCGCATACCACCGCGGCTGTCCGCAAACCAATGCACGGTAATGGAACAGTTTCCATTGCATGTGGGTTTATGCCGAGCGGCGCAGTGATCCAAGAATGTGCAGCATGCTACAGATTCTCGCACAACTGCATCCACCTGTACACGTGTCCACTCTCCTCTATCAGGAGATGCAGAAGTGATGCAAAGGCAAGCAGAAGTGAGTTCATAAGACGAGGTAGCTGCATTAGCATCACTACGATAGTGGCAATGGGCACTAAATGTTATTGTGTAAGCTGTGCATTATAGGTTATTTTTTCTTCCCCAAAGAAACCAAACCAAACACATAATATCAATCACATGATTAACTACATTTATTAGTGTAATGGTGGCATTGTTTCATATAAATAGTATAATCATTGTATACCAACTGGTTAACCTATTTTCCCCATTTTTTCTACAGTTTCTCTAGCCACTCACCTGAAGGTGACAGCAGAGCTGAGGAGGCTCAAGAGAAAGGTGCGGGCGATCCCCATCCTCCAGCGGCAGGTCCTTGAGCTGCGTGAACGCTCCGCCCGTCATGAGGAGCTTATTGCAAGGCTGATGGGCGTCGGGGGGAGACCGGACGCCTAATTTATATTTAAATTTTTTTTTTAATTGTAAATAGTTTTGTTTGTTTGTTTTTTAGAAGAATTGAACTTCATCCCAATCAGTAGTTGATAACCCCTTTTACATGAAAAAAAAGACCATCAGGGGGTGCTGTATGGCTGATATTGTGGTGATACCCCTCCCACAAGAAACCCCTCCCACAAAAAAAATATTTTTTTTTTGTTTAAAGGTTACTATACTCTTGTGTATCTTTTATAGCAGAATAGGACGATCTCACTTCTCACTATACATTTAACTAAAGGATTATTAGGAGCACCATAGTAATACAGTGTTTGACCCCCTTTCGCCTTCAAAACTGATTTCATTCTACGTGGCATTGATTCAACAAGGTGCTGAAAGCATTCTTTAGAAATGTCGGCCCATATTGATAGGAAAGCATCTTGCAGTGGATGGAGATTTGTGGGATGCACATCCAGGGCACGAAGCTCCCGTTCCATCACATCCCAAAGATGCTCTATTGGGTCGACATCTGGTGACTGTGGGGGCCATTTTAGTACAATAAACTCATTGTCATGTTCAATAAACCAATTTCAAATGACTGAGGCCTTGTTAACAGTGATCAGTTGCATTGCAGAATAATTCTGCCTGTCAACTCACTGCGCATACAGTTCTATGGGCCTGTGCACAGTAATGGATCGCGTAATTCTAACTTGCTGCATGCTGGCTTTGTATTTAAGTCTATGACTAGTCTCCATTGCAGTTCACAGTCATTATAAGGCATGAGTACAGCAACTGACTACTGTGAACCTAGGCTCAAGCTTTGTGACATGTTGCATTATCCTGCTCGAAGTAGCCATCAGAGGATGGCTACATGGTGGTCATGAAGGGATGAACATGGTCAGAAACAATGCTCATGTAGCCTGTGGCATTGAAACTATGCCCATTTGGCACTAATGTGCCTAAACTGTGCCAAGAGAACATCCCCAACACCATTACACCACCACCAACAGTGTGCATAATGTTAACAAGGCATGATGGATCCATGTTCTCATTGTGTTTACGCCACATTCTGACTCTGTGGAGGCTCATCACACCTGGTAACACTTTTCAAGTCTTCAACTGTCCAATTTTGGTGAGCGCGTGCAAATATCATCCTCTTTTTGTTATTTGAAGTGGAGATGAGGCAGTGCTACATATATCGCATAAACTAACAGTGGTGGGGGGGGGGCATCGACTCGGTCCGAGTGACCATCACCACCATAATGCAGGAGAAGCAGGCAGTGTACAAATAAAAAAAATTCCAGAGGCAGTCAGATAGGAACATCGCCTTGGACACAGCGACCATGCTTAAAGGACAACTGTAGTGAGGTATATGGAGGCTGATAAATGTATTTCTTTAAAACAAAACCTGTTGCCTGGCAGCCCTGCTGGTCTATTTGGCTGCAGTAGTATCAGAATCAAAACTCATCATGCAGCTAATCTTGTAAAAAAAATCTGACACGAATATCAGAAACCCCTGATCTGCTGCATGCTTTTTCAGGGGCTATGGCTAAAAGTATTAGAGGCAGAGGATCAACAGGGCTGCCAGGCAACTGGTATTGCTTAAAAGGAAATAAATATGGCAGCCTCCATATACCTCTCACTACCGTTGTCCTTTAACCCTCTGGGGATAACACAAGATATTTTTATGATAATTTCAAGGTTTCAAATATATATTACTGTGTAATGTGCAAAGGCTGATAGGTTGAAGGACAAGGAAAACCACAGAATCCGGGGATAAATTGTCAGGAAAGGTCACAAACATGGCCAGGGGCATACACAGTACATCAGGTAATTTAGGTACAAAATCGTAAGACTGGGCCAAACCTATAAGAATTCAGGGTCATACACAGGTGAGGTATTGCAGTACACAAGGGGTCAATCACAGGATAGGTAAAGGCAATTCTGAGATCAATACATGCAGCCTCAAAGGTAGTAAAAGTACAGGCAAGGTTCAGCAACAAGAAAAGATAATGAGACCACACCCAGCAGCACAGCACCAGCTACATACTATAACAGGCACTGAATCACTGAATGACCATGTTTAAATACAATATTACAAAAACCATGGCTGGCCACACATCATCTCAACCAATAAGCAGCAGTTTTTTGGATAACATTCTTTAAAACACAGCACACTGATGGTGGTGAAATCGATGTGAAGAAATATCGGAGTACAAAATGTACAGCGTGGGCGGCTCTAGGGTCGTGGAGGTTGACCTGGGCAGAGAAATATTTGTTGTCCCCTTCAGCCGTCTACGGCGATATGGTATGTTATACATGATAAATGACTACATACGTTACAGACATTGTATAGACACATTTTTCTCCAGACACAATTGGTAAATTTTGCTGTATTTTGAGACTGCATTTTGCCAGCTTTCGCCGTTTCCACCAGGCACCACGTGGAGGTAGCAGCTATGCCCAGTTTTTTTTTTTTTGTTTTTTTTTTTATTTATATATTTTTTTTTATAAGTTTTTTTTTTAATAACTTTATTTTTTTGATTCTATGTGCTTAATAAACAACTTCAAACCGGATATATGGGGGAAAAAAAACAGTCAGAAACAACAGTGGGATGCAGCGGCTCAGCCTACACCATCACCCTCATTCTAATGACATTACTGGACTCATTTAACAAACTAATTATCTTAGCAAAAAAGGGGAGCAGCGGCTCAGCCTAGACATAGACCATCACCCTCATTCCCAGGACACTTATAGTGTAAGTTAACAGACTATTAATCTGTGACACAAAGAGGGGAGCAGCGGCTCAGCCTAGACATAGACCATCACCCTCATTCCCAGGACACTTATAGTGTAAGTTAACAGACTATTAATCTGTGACACAAAGAGGGGAGCAGCGGCTCAGCCTAGACATAGACCATCACCCTCATTCCCAGGACACTTATAGTGTAAGTTAACAGACTATTAATCTGTGACACAAAGAGGGGAGCAGCGGCTCAGCCTAGACATAGACCATCACCCTCATTCCCAGGACACTTATAGTGTAAGTTAACAGACTATTAATCTGTGACACAAAGAGGGGAGCAGCGGCTCAGCCTAGACATAGACCATCACCCTCATTCCCAGGACATTTCTGTCAAAAGTGTGAAAAAATTTTTAATCTTAGCAATGAGAGGGGAGTAGCAACAAAACACTACTATGAAAGACAGCAGCAGGTTTTTGTATAAAATTGTATTCAGCAGAGCACCCTGATGGTGGTAACACTGAGATGAATGACAGCAACAGGCTATAGTTATGGTTTATGTGGTGGTGGTGGTGGGGGGCAGTGAATCCTGATGGTGGGAACACCGCTGTGACGAACCAACGCTGCTTTTTGGTATATGTATATGGTGATGACAACACCATTAGTAAGATCAACATTGGGAACACTGCTAAGAATAAAAACAGGACTAGCGATGGAGAGGGAATTTAATGTGCACCCATTCTGTCCCTTGATATGACAGGAGGACCCAAGTAGTCATTGGCAATCCAGGACTGGTTCATTTTTAGAAATGTTAGTCTGTTCACCGAATCCGTGGACAAACGGGATCGCTTATTCGTGACCACACCGCCTGCCGCACTGAATGTCCGCTCTGATATGACACTGGAAGGTGGGCATGAAAGGAGTTCAAGGGCATACTGAGCCAGCTCACGAGAGGTATCAAGTCTGGTGGCCCAATACTCCATGGGGTCCTCTGTGCGCATGCTGTCTGGTGCACTGAGTGACCCCATATAGTCAGCAACCATACGATGAAGCCGCTGCTCCTGACTTCCTGGTACTGCTGCTGCTGCAGCAGACTGATCTGAACCATAAAATTGCCTCATGGCACCAAACAGGTCTCTGGCTCTGCTTGGCACAGACACCTGCTGCGTGGGATGAGTGAGGATATCTGGGCTATGAGGCATTGGAAAAGCCGCTAACAGACGCTGGACGAGGGCCTGCTGTAGCTCACCCATCCTCTCCTCCTGCCGGCTGGAAGCAGGGCCGGCGCTACCATTAAGGCAAAGGAGGCAGCTGCCCCAGGGCCCCAGAGCTTGTAGGGGCCCCCAGTGGCTACAAGAGGAAAAAACATTTTCAAAATCGGCCTTATAGTTTTTGAGAAAATCGATTTTAAAGTTTCAAAGGAAAAAAAAACACATTTAAAAACCTGCCGACTTTAATGGTTAATAGCAAATCCACCTTAAATGCTAGAAAGCCTACATTTTCAGGGTATGTTAAGGAGATCATTAGGAATAAGAGGAAAAAACAATTTTTCAAAAAGACCTTATAGTTTTTGAGAAAATCGATTTTAAAGTTTCGAAGGAAAAAAAGTATACTTTTAAATGCGGTAGATGTCACTTGTAGTAGCAAACCTAACGGTAGTGTAATTTTACATGCATCAAACGAAAGCGCAATAAATTTCCTGACGGGGTTTCCAGGGGGTCTATACGCAGCCGCAGCGCTTTGGCCAGGGATCGCTATACAGCCGCAATATGGCTGTATGAAGATCCCTGGCATGTTTTCCTATTTTCCCAATTTTTTTTTTTTTTTTATGTTTAGAGTGTGGGAATTTAAAAAAAAATTGTGGGATCCCCCCTCCTGAAACTTTTTAACCCCTTGTCCCCCATGCAGGCTGGAATAGCCAGAATGTGGAGCTCCGACCGATTGGGGCTTCACACCCTGACTATACCAGCTGCAAAAAAGGTCTCTTAATGCCGATTTGTGTTCCGGGGTATATGTTGGGGGGGCTCCCCAGGTTTATTTTGCCCTGGGGCCCCATTGTTGCTTAAACCGGCCCTGGCTGGAAGGAATGAATTGAACAAGCTTACCCTTGCAGCGCGGGTCTAAGAGGGTGGCCAACCAATACTCTTTCCTCTCCTTAATATAGCGTATCCGGGGGTCCCTTTGGAAGCATCTTATCATGTGAACAGCCATTGGGAAGACCAGAGCCTGCTCCTCCACATCCTCCTCCCCACGTGTACTTAAAACTGTAAAATCATCCTGATGTTCATCTTGCATTACAGTTTCACCCCAACCATGAACCAGAGATGACGCACTACTCTGCTCTCCCTCCTCATCATCCTCAGGCACCTCCAGGAAATCCTCCACAACATCTACATCCTCATCCTCCACCTGTGGCTGAGACTGGCTGCTTTGGAGTGAGTGTTGTTGCTCCATCGCAGCAAGGGCATCCTCTCCAGCTGTCAACAGGCTAGTGAGTGACTCATCCAGAATGAACACAAGAGGGAGCACATCACTAATACTGACTTGCTCACTGCTCACTATCAGAGTAGCCTGATGGAATGGAGCCAAAACATAGCAGAACTGATGTATCATATGCCACTCTTCCCTAGTGATGTATCTGAGTGTTGCACTTGCACCTGATCTCTGGGTGCTTTGCTCCAGGATATACTCAGTTACTATTTTTTTCTGCTTCCATAACCTCTCCAGCATGTGGAGGGTGGAGTTCCACCTTGTTGGACTATCTACCATGAGCCTGTGGGGGGGGGGGGGGCAGGCCATGGCGCCGCTGCAATTGAGTGAACAATGTGTTGGCAACTGAGGAATTTTTGAAATGAAGAGCGATACTCCTTGCAGTCTTTACCAAATCACTCAGGCCTGGGTAGGATCGCAAAAATCGCTGAACCACTAGGTTAAGTACATGTGCAAAACAAGGCACATGAGTGATATTGCCATTTCTAAGGGCAGCCTGCAGGTTTGCAGCATTGTCACAAACGATGTGACCAATCTGCAGTCTTCGTGGGGTTAGCCACTTCTGCACCTGTTGCTGAAGCATGGAAAGGATGTTGACTGCAGTAAGTCTGTGTTCCCCAACACTCACAAGCTGGAGCACCGCCTGACAGCGTCGGCGAGCCACATTGGTGTAACAGCGTGCTCGCTTAGCGGGGGTGGGGGTTACAGTACCAGTAGAGACATTGGCACAGGGAAATGCACAACTGTTCCCCTTGACACCACGAGGTGGTGAAACCAGATCACTGACAGGCCCAGGACCGGAACCCTCCTCCTGATTATGGAGGGTGACCCAATGCGCAGTGAATGAGAGGTAATGTCCCTGCCCGTGGCTGCTGCTCCATCCATCCATGGTGAAATGTACCCTGTCACCTATTGAATGATCAAGTGACAGGTTAACATTCTCCAGCGTGTGTTGATACAGAGCAGGGACCCCTGTCTTAGAAAAATAATGGCGACTTGGGATCCGCCATTCTGGTATTCCATACTCAAGTAATTGGCGAATAGCGGACCCCTCCTCCACAATAGAGTAGGGCAGCAGCTGCTGGGCCATATCCTGTGCCAATAGGCCATTTAGCCTACGGATTCTACGATTGGAGGGAAGTGGTGGCCTTGTCGGTCGCATTACCTCGCTGATCAAGGGCTGGGTGCTGCGAGATGATGAGGATCGTGCAATGGAGGAGGATGTGGTCTGCCCTCTGTTACCTGACTGTGTTGCAGAGGGAAACCTAGCTGGAAGAGGCGGGACAATGTCAGACGCTGGAGAAGAAAGGGAAGGCGAATGGGACTGTACAGTATTACTCTCTTTGCTTTGTCTGCCCTCTAGAGCATCTCGGATAAGTTTATACTGCCTCTTGTGGTAGTTTTTTAGGTGGGAGTGTTGTGCACCTGTTCCCACGTTTGACAATTTTTTCCCTCTGCGCATCCTGACACCGCACCCTGGAATAGTACAAATGACAATCAGAGGATCAACGGTTGAGACAGTAAAATATTTCCAAATGAGTGCTTTCTTCTGTGAAGGTTTTTCTAATGAGGTTACAGTCCCAGGCCCTCCAGTATGGGAGAGGGTGCCTTCAGATGAAGGCTCTGTCTGCGGCTGCTGCCTACTGTTTGCTACACCTACACTACCAGAGGAGACCGTGTGGGCACTAGGCTGAGACACCATAATACGCTGATGCACCCTCTGCCGATTGGATTCATCAGAACTGGCATCACAGTCAGGAGAATAATTTGGATCCAAGACCTCATCATCAATGTCTCCCTCTTCAAAACCCACCCCCTCATCATGAACACCAAAGGCAGGAACTTGTTGTGGGGAGACTTCCCACGGGTTGAAATTTTGCTCCCTTGACAGCTGCAATGGATTATTGGGTTTGCACGCTATGCTCTCATTATCACCTGCCACGACTGCATGCGTGATGTCAAGGTTAGCATTCTCCTCAACATTAACCTCCAGTAAACTCTGGCCATCAGGCAGATTTATGTGTGCCTGCTGAAGAGCTTCATCCACAAGGTTGGGAAAATCGTCATCAAATAACATTGGAGACTCCTCAGGTTCAGGAGTTTTGGGGCCAGCTTTTTGAGCAGGCATGGGTGTGCTACTCATGGTACTGCAGCTGCTAGGTGAATCGACATCAGGGGACTGGCTACTAGTGTCCCTTGTCACCCAGGCCACAATTTCATCAGCCTGTCTTTCACCAATGCGCTGTGGTGCCTTTGAAGATAAAAAGGAACGCATTAGGTTGAAGCCTCTTTTTGGTGGTTCATCACAACTGCCTGATGCTGAGTGGCCAGCACCTGCTGCAGCTGAGCCGACTCTACCTGCTGATGATGTAACCCTGCCTGCTGTGGACTGTCCCCTGGCTCGTGCAGATTGTACCTTGCCTGTATCAGACCCTCCCCTGCCTGTCACTGATTGTCCCACATTTGATGTTTTGTGTCCCCTGCCTGAGGCTGGCTGATCCCTGCCTGACAAATCACCGAACAGAAATCTTCTAGCAGTACTTCCCCTGCTTATGCCACGATCACCACGTCTTTCAGACATGTTACTAAAGTTTTGGGGAGTAGTAACACAGATAGAACTTTATTGTAGGGGATGGGCAACAGTACAATAGAAATAGTTGGAAAAAAATAAAACTAGCAAAATTAAATTAAATAAAACAATTTAAAAAGTACAAAAAAACGAAATTTAGAAAAAAAAAGGAAAATAAATCCAAATAACTTCCACTGGCTCAGTGGAAAAAACAAAGCTTACATACAGGGGTTATGTCGTGTCTGCCTGTTACTGACACTTAAAACAAGTACTTAAAGATAAAAACAGACAGATATATATATATCACTGGCTGTTGATGAACACAGACAGAGCCGACCACTGGGTCTCTATCTGTCTGAAATAGCTAATAAACACTGAAACAAATAAATCCAAGTCTGAATAATGCCCTAAAATAGTTAAATAAACAAATAAACTTCCTCACAGTCTATAGCAATGACTAAAATAAAACAAACTGCAAGAAAAGGCAAAGAAATGGTGTATATAAGTTCTGCAGTGTGCTCTCTCTCACTCCTTCTCCTACAAGATTGCGGTATGGTGAAGCTCAACTCAATGATGTTGAAGTTGATGTGCCTTGGTCCGCTCTGGCAGCACCCCAGAGTATTGTAGCTAGAAAGAAGTTAGACCGGCACCATCAGTAGAATTCAATGCTCTTTTAATATTCCTTAGTGCATAACAGCCATTACAGCGACGTTTCAAAGTTTCCACTCCTTTTTCAAGCTTGGCTGAATACAAGTGACAATATGGCTGACACATAGCCGCTTTATATATCATACATCAGCTGGGGGACACCAATAGTCATGAAGCATACTCATACCCAATAACAACGGTCCTTACAGAGTCAGACCTGATGGAGAACTAGACTAATGGGCTCCCATTGGATGCCTCCATGTGAGGCTACTCACCTCTATGTTATTTTGAAGTGCGACGGTTCCGCATCACAGTCCGCCCCCTGGCTCCGGAGTCTGTCCGCGTCATCACCCCATAGCCCACCGCTCGGCGGACTTAGTGGGAGACTTCGGGCAGTCATGTGGGGCGGCGCGACATCACACGTCGTCACCGCCCACATCTACCGTGGCCCAATGATGAGAGCGCCGACGCTGTCAGCGCTACTCATCAAGGTGGAATACGGAAGCGCCAGTGATGCGGAGTCCGTAACACTAAACCCATGTTAATCCGTGCTATACGGAATCCGCAAGTTGCAATATCTAAGTCTACGTGGAGGCTGCTATCCCTATTCAAGGGTCATATGTAAAGGAGGAGAAGCAGAGGGGAGACAGCGGAGAATCTGACAGTAAATAAAGAGGATCTGACAGTGATAAAAAGATCTATCAGTAATAAAGAAATCTGCTATATCCACATATCAGATAATCCAGTTACATGGACATAAACACACTATAATTATAAAGTGATGACATGGCCCAATAAAGAAATACCCTGGATATAGGGTCGACACCATGAGGTCCAGGGGCATAGTAAATCATTATATAAAAGGTAATAAATCAAGTTCACGATTAAGGCCCCTGGGCTCTTTGGTGTCAAGAACCTTAATCCAATGAGCCTCACGCCACAATAATTTCTTAATGCGATCACCCCCTCTCCTAAGAGGGGGGACTTGTTCCAAGACCAAAAATCTAAACTGAGACTGAATTTCATCATCATGAGTGGAACGTACAGGAATATTCACTGGACCACACACTGACTCCCTAACTTTAATCTCGCTGCACCCAGATCTCTGCGTAGTAGTCAAACTAGCTTGCAACTCCAAAACTGCAGAAAGACAGGTAAAAATAGCAGCAATACCTAGACGAGCCTCTAGGGGCAGGGCAGGAGATATTGTACAAGGCAATATTGACTCATCCAGAGTACTGGGTGGAGAGTCAATACTGTCTTCAGAATCAGACTCGCAAATGTCAATGCAAGTGGATATCATGCCTTCATTCATGGTACCTTAGAGGCTCTATTAGAGCCAGTTCTTTCCCAGCAACCTGCAGCTCACCTCAGCCTGCGGGAGTCTTCCGGGAGGCAGAGCAGGGCTATGGGAAGATGGCGTCCGAAGCCCTGCACTGGAGACTATTTGTGTCTCTAGTACAGGGCTTTGGGCGCCATCTTCCCGTAGCCCTGCTATTTCTCTCGGTGCAGGAGATTTGTTGCAGGAGGATCGTTGGGGGAGCTGCGCGCCAGAGGCCGGCCGGGAGAGGAGACTTCTGCCAGGTGAGTAAATTATTTTTTTTGCCGGTGCATTATTTTCTGGTGAAATGCTGCCCACATTATGATTTTTCTCTGATGAAATGCTGCCCACTTTATGATTATTTTCTGGTGAAACGCAGCCCACTTTACAATTATTTTCTGGTGAAATGCTGCCAACTTTACGATTAATTTCTGGTCAAATGCAGCCCACTTAACAATTATTTTCTGGTGAAATGCTGCCCACTATATGATTATTTTCTGGTGAAATGCTGCCCACTTTACAAATATTTTTTGATGATATGCTGCCCATTTTCCAATTAATTTATGGTGAAATGCTGCCCACTTTACGAATAATTTCTGGTGACATGCTGCCCATTTTACAATTAATTTCTGGTGAAATGCAGCCCACTTTATGACTAATATCTGGGTGAAATGTTGCCCACTATACGAATAATTTCTGGTGAAATGCTTCCCACTTTACGATTAATCTCTGGTGACATGCTGCCCACTTTACAATTAATTTCTGGTGACATGCTGCCCACTTTACGATTAATTTCTGGTGAAATGCTGCCCACATTAAGATTAATTTTGGTGAAATGCTGCCCACTTTTACGATTAATTTCTGGTGACATGCTGCCCATTTTACAATTAATTTCTGGTGAAATGCTGCCCACTTTACGATTACTTTCTGGTGAAATGCTGCCCACATTACGATTAATTTTAGTGAAATGTTGCCCACTTTATGATTAATTTCTGTTGACATGCTGCTCATTTTACGATTAATTTCTGGTGACATGCTGCCCACTTTACGATTAATTTCTGGTGACATGCTGCCCACTTTACGATTAATTTCTGGTGAAATGCTGCCCACATTAAGATTAATTTTGGTGAAATGCTGCCCACTTTATGATTAATTTCTGGTGACATGCTGCCCATTTTACGATTAATTTCTGGTGACATGCTGCCTACTTTACGATTAATTTCTGGTGAAATGTTGCCCACATTACGATTTATTTCTGGTGAAATGCTGCACAAGTTACAAATATTTTCTGGTGAAATGCTGCCCCATTACGATTATTTTATTGTGAAACATTGCCGCATTATGATTATTGTATGGTGAAACATTGCTGCATTACGATTATTTTATGGTAAAACATTTCCACTTCACAATTATTTTATAGTGAAACGCTGCCCCATAACGATTATTTGGCACCTATGGGGGGAGCCCATCCAAATTTTCGCAGGGGGTTCAGTGATTTCTAGCTACGCCCCTGCATAACAATATACAGCAATATGTAGATATAGGAAGTGTTTCTAAAGCTGAACCAAGGTAACTAACATAAAAGTGGGTATCCTGAATAAGTTACTGTATTTTACTATATGTCACCAGTGGTCCTCTTTAAAGGGAACCTGAAGCAAGTAAAATTATTTAAAATAAACACATGACATAGCTGCAAATGAATATTACATACTAACCTCACCGTTAGTTCCTCTCAGAAGCTCACCATTTTCTTCTAACAATGATCCCTTCCAGTTCTAACAATATTTTGTCAGAACTGAAATATACCAGTTGCTGTCAGTTATATATCAGCAGCTGTCAGTTACAACTGAATGTGCAAGGTAATGTCCATGTTTCCCTATGCCTCAAGTAGGTGATATTACAATTTAACAGTGTGCTGACCAGGAGGCTGTTATGGGCTAATGGCTATTTTTAAAATGGAGGATGGAGAATTCCAATGAGCACAGTGGACAAATGGGATGCAGGAGAGGAGAAAGAGATTGATGAGCAGACTACAGGGAGGTAAGTATGACCTGTGTATGGTTATTTTGACTTTTTATTTGTAGTTCAGGTTCTCTTTAAGAAGGCGTTAAAGCTAAAACTCCAGGTCTGCGGGTCTAAAAAAACTAACAAAAAACCCTGATTAGAAACAACCTGTACATTTACCAAAAACTCTTGGGGCAGGAGATGAGGTGGCATCATCGCACTTTACTTGATTTTGGAAGGGGCTCAGGCAAGAAAGCAAAAGGAAGAGTCGGCACTACAGCTCTCTCTGCGTGCATAAGGGAAATGGCAGGAAGCAGGCCTTCTTACTCTTTGGTGCAGACAGCGTGCTCAGACTTGAGTGTATACATGGGATGCAGATTAAGGAACAAAGTGGATCAGTCGGCACTTGCTGTGAATTGTCATTTATTCCAAGAGGTGGTAACATATCACATCATCAATAATGTGACAGCCTCCGTAGAAGCGCATGCTTAGCGCGAAACGGCCGTAAGGCTCCTCTGTGCCCAGCACCCACCACCACCGCACAGCCTTCTTTAAGGTATGTCTACTTTCATTACATTATCGATGATGTGATATGTTACCACCTCTTGAAATAAATGACAATTCACAGCAAGTGCCGACTGATCCACTTTGTTCCTTAATCTGCAGCACTTTATTTGATTCCACAAGCATAAATGGGGCATGTCTAAAGCTTGGTAAACACTTTCAATTATGATTGGCCAATCACTGGCCAATTTTACTACCTTCAAGTAGTATGAGGGTCAACATATATGAAATACTATAAGCAGATTGCCTAGGAAAACCCTCATACTACATAGATAGTGGTAGTAAAATTGGTCAGTGATTGTCCAATCATAATTGAATGTGTGCACCAGGCTTAAAGGAAACAGCAGGCTAAAAAACATAAAATCAGCTTTACTCACCTGGGGCCCCTTGCAGCCAACTGTCCCACGGTGATCGCCCCGCTCTCCGGCTCCATCTTGGGCTCCCCGCACGCTGTTCAGGCCAACCTCGAGGTCGTCCTTACTGCGCCTGCATGAAGCGCCGCCGTCAATCATGGCCATGTTGTCCGCGGCGTACTGCGCAGGCGCTGTAGTTCTGCGTTCTGTGCAGTATGATCCAGAAGAGCCAGGACGCGGAAGTCTGCTGGTGGAGACAGACACATCGCAGGATCCCAGAGGTAAGCTTATTACATATATATATACTGTACTGTAGTTTAGCCTGTCTGTATATAGAGAGTTTAGCGTGTCTAATTCCTCCTCATGTTTCTCTAATCATAAGTTGTAATTTGATCTCTCCCCTGTGTGATCTTTCTGACATGGCAGATAAGTTCATTTGAAGGCACAGGATGTTAACAATATAGCCATTAGGTTGCCAATTGCTTCTGAGCTTCTGCCACATTGTTACCGATTTTCTTCTGTATTTTGACTACTCTTAGCCTGCCGTCTGCACCGACCTCTGCCTGGATTTTGACTACTCTCGGCCTGCCGCCTGCACCGACCTCTGCCTGGATTTTGACTACTCTCTGCCTGCCACCTGCACCGACCTCTGCCTGGATTTTGACTACTCTCAGCCTGCCACCTGCACCGACGTCTGCCTGGATTTTGACTACTCTCTGCCTGCCACCTGCACCGACCTCTGCCTGGATTTTGACTACTCTCAGCCTGCCACCTGCACCGACGTCTGCCTGGATTTTGACTACTCTCTGCTTGCCGCCTGCACCGATGTCTGTCTGGATTTTGACTACTCTCTGTCTGCCACCTGCACCGACGTCTGTCTGGATTTTGACTACTCTCTGCCTGTCGCTCTGCACCAACCTCTGCCTGGATTTTGACTACTCTCTCCCTGCTTTATTTGTACAGTTTCAAATTTTTTAAAGTTTATTGATAAATATAATTCAACATGCAGAATGTCTGCCAGGCCTTTATTCTGACATATTTTGAGTAATGACTTAAAGAGGAACTCCAGTGAAAATAATGTAGTAAAAAAAGTGCTTCATTTTTTACCATAATTATGTATAAATGATTTAGTCAGTGTTTGCTCATTGTAAAATCTTTCCTCTCCCTAATTTACATTCTGACATTTATTACATGGTGACATTTTTACTGTGGGCAGGTTATATAGCTGCTCCTAGCTGTTTTGGCTGTTAGAGACAGCTCTAAACAGCCATTTCCTGTCTGTGAACATTGTTACATTGTGGCAGTTTGCCCAGAGTACCGCGGTACTCAGAGCTTCTTGTGGGAAGGGTTTCAACACAAAATCAGTCATACAGCGCCCCCTGATGGTCTGTTTGTAAAAATCATTATATTTCTCATGTAAAAGTGGGTATCAGCTACTGATTGGGATAAAGTTCAATTCTAGGTTGGAGTTTCTCTTTAAGAATTGGAGATCTAAAATTCTTGAAAAAAATGTACCGCTTTTGACTCATAATTTCAGACAGAAATGCACCGCCACGGAGGTTTAGCTACATACACGTGAGATAAAAGTCTTTGGAGAACAAAATATAAACGACTGTTCGGCAGATAATCTTTGTAAAAAAGAGTTTAAAAAAGACCTCCAAAGATAGCAACGAAAGATATTTGTCAATTAATCTTTCAAATTCATGCTGATGGATCTGGTCTGCAGATGATTGTTAGTTAAACAAGGTGTGTATGAGTAACTAGAAAATGGAGACACCAAAAAAAAAGATATAATATTTGAAAAAAATGTTTAAAAAGAAGATAGGTGTTGGCTTACCTTAACAGAAGACAGCTGCTCAAATTTCAGTTTTTCTTAGATAGCACAATGGACAACGCCTTTCACAGTGTATACACTTCTTCTTCAGGTTGGAGAACCTTTTAAAGGCACACCAAACTCTTTGTAGCTGTCTACAAATTCTATTGGCCTAAAAAAGCGGGGTGTACTCCAAAAAAAAGCATTGCCCATTGTGGTATCTGTCTGTGAATTCTGCCTAATTTCAGTTCCTATGCGCCAGTGGTGCTCAGCAGAGCTCGAATATTCGAGTAGCTCGAATATTCAAGCTCTTTTTCAGCTATTCGAGCTCGGTATTCGAGCTCCGAATAGCTGGAGCTATTCGAATGGGCTATCCGAGTACACTCGAATAGCCCATTCACTATTCGAGCTATTCGAGCAACCCGGCGCTATTCGAGCTCGGTACCGAGCTCGAATAGCGTCATAGCCCAGATTGATGTCCTTAGAGCCAATCAGAGGGCTCCCAGGCCCTCTGACGGCAGCCAATCACAGAGGGGGACCCTGGCCAGCCCCTACCCTATAAATAGCGGCCGCCATGTTCCGTTTCTCCATGCTTGCCTGAGACTTGTACAGAGAGAGAGTTGCTCCTTTGTGCTTTGGCTTAGCAAGTGCTCTATTGTGATCATTTACCTAGCGTTTTTGCTCACCTACACCTGCCACATACACCTATATTGTTGTAAGTTAGATAGACATTGTATTTTAGTTAGTAGCTTGTGTGTTACATTAGAGACAGGCAGCTGCTGCAAGCTTACAGGTTTAGGCCTCAGGGGGGCCTTGCCTCTGTGGGCAGCTGTCCTCTGTTTATTTCTCTCATCTATACCAGTATTTCTGCTGTCCTTTACTAATAGTATTGTAGTTATACTGTACTAGGAGTAGGACACTCACTGACTGTCACTGTTTATAGGCTACTAGCTAGCTCCTGCGTGTGTGCACTCACTCACTGTCTGTGTGTACACACACTCTATTTCCTTCTGATTACTGATAGATTATTGTTAGTTAGTTGTACTTACTTACTACTTACTCTTACTGTACCCGTAGGGACACTCACTGTCACTGTTCATATAGGCTACTAGCTCCTGCGTGTGCGCACTGCACTCACTGTCTGAGTGTACACACACAACACACACTCTATTTCCTTCTGATCGCTGATTGATTATCGTAATTAGTTAGTTCTACTTACTGTTACTACTTACTCTTACTGTACTAGGAGTCTAGGACACTCAGTCACTGTCCATAGGCTACTAGCTCCTGCGTGCGTGCACTCACTGTCTGAGTGTACACACACCCACACTCCATTTCCTTCTGATCGCTGATTGATTATCGTAATTAGTTAGTTGTACTTACTGTTACTACTTACTCTTACTGTACTAGGAGTCTAGGACACTCAGTCACTGTCCATAGGCTACTAGCTCCTGCGTGCGGTCACTCACTGTCTGAGTGTACACACACCACCCACACTCTATTTCCTTCTGATCGCTGATTGATTATTGTAATTAGTTAGTTCTACTTACTGTTACTACTTACTCTTACTGTACTAGGAGTCTAGGACACTCAGTCACTGTGTTCATAGGCTACTAGCTCCTGCGTGCGTGCACTCACTGTCTGAGTGTACACACACCCACACTCCATTTCCTTCTGATCGCTGATTGATTATTGTAATTAGTTAGTTCTACTTACTGTTACTACTTACTCTTACTGTACTAGGAGTCTAGGACACTCAGTCACTGTTTCATAGGCTACTAGCTCCTGCGTGCGTGCACTCACTGTCTGAGTGTACACACACCCACACTCCATTTCCTTCTGATCGCTGATTGATTATTGTAATTAGTTAGTTCTACTTACTGTTACTACTTACTCTTACTGTACTAGGAGTCTAGGACACTCAGTCACTGTGTTCATAGGCTACTAGCTCCTGCGTGCGTGCACTCACTGTCTGAGTGTACACACACAACACACACTCTATTTCCTTCTGATCGCTGATTGATTATCGTAATTAGTTAGTTCTACTTACTGTTACTACTTACTCTTACTGTACTAGGAGTCTAGGACACTCAGTCACTGTCCATAGGCTACTAGCTCCTGCGTGCGTGCACTCACTGTCTGAGTGTACACACACTAAATTTACTTGTGATTACTACTGATTATTGTAACTGCTAGTTGTACTTCCTGACTGTTACTACTTACTTACTGTACTAGGGGACACTCACTCAGTCACCTCACCAACCAACCCACTCCATTAAAGTACCCCACTTTTCACCCGCCCTTTTACAAAACTTTTGTCTATACGCCCAAAACATTTAAGATGTCTGGAAGTGGCAGCCAGCGCGGTTTGGGCAAGGGGAAGGGCAGCAAGGGAATCAGGAGGAGAGGGAGCAGCATTGTGGCAAGCCGCGGCCGCGGGCGCACCACCATGCACAGTTCCGCAGCAGCAGCGTCAGTGGCTAACATTCCTCCCATAGCCACTGGCCGTGGACGCCTTGGGCGCCGCCCAGCAGGAGCATCTGCAACTCACGCTGCAGAGACACAGCAGCAGCAGCGTGTAGCACCTGCTCCCATTTTCCTCCAGCCGGGTCGGAAACGTCCCATTGAGGAAAAGGATGCAGACACTGTGGTGCAACTCATGACGGAGGATGAGCAGCCCGCCATCAGCTCTGCATCCGAGGCCTCCACCCTCACCACCACCACCACCACCACCACCCCTGTTCGCAGCAGCCGCCCAGCAGGGCCTGGGGAGGAGGCCAGTTCACCGTCAGTTGGCGACCTGTCATTCAGCAGTCTTTTGACCCCAGGCATCATGAGTCAATTGTCTGCTGTTGTTGGCGATTTTGAGGAGGAGATGCTGATGGGCACTTTGGGGGATGAGGGATTGGACAGCAAGACTGTGGCGACAGTCAAGCAGCCCATCCATGCATCAGGAGAGGAGTTTGGGGGGTCCTCATCCCAGCAGGACATGTTTCAGGAGGGGGAGGATGATGATGACCCGGTGACAGACAGAGACTGGGTGCCACCACCTCCAGGGGATGTCGTCCTCAGCAGCTCTGAGGAGGAGGAGGAGGATGCTCTTGTGGGCCTTGCAAGGAGGCGCATCATTGCAAGCATTGGCAGCAGCAGTAGGCAGGTCCCACAGCCTGCTGGTGTCTCAGGCTCAGCAGCAGCAGCAGCAGCATCTGCCAGTACCACCACCAGCCGCACCCAAGCCCCCCAAGCCCCCCCCCCCAACCACCACAGGGAGACAGGCAGCAGCGCTTCCATGCCGTAGGGGGATGTTTAAGTCACCAATCTGGCGATATTTCACCATGCCCACTGTGTACAGCAAGTACGCCACTTGCAACCACTGTCAGCGGAAGTTGAGCAGAGGTGCAGACCCCTTAAAGTTCTGCACCAGCTCGCTCATCAACCACCTTGCGGCTAAACATTTCCACCAGCATGAGGAGTTCCAGAGGCTGAAGGCATCTGGTGCTGGCAGTGGCACCACACCCATCACTGCACAGCCTTCAGCAGCAGCAGCAGCAACAGCAGCCACCCGCCCTCCTGCTCCTCCAGCAGCACCAGCAGGAGTGCGGAAACGCACTGCTCCTCCCCCCTCTGCAACTCCTGCCGCCGACACTGAGGCCTGTTCTGGCAGCCAGTCCTCAGTGGCCTCCTCTGCTGTGTCTGCTGATTCCCGTGTCAGCAAAAGGCCACGCCAGAGCCTTTTGAGCGAGTCCTTCCAGGGGGTGGTTAGGGCTCTGCCTCCCAGCAGCCGTCGCGTGCGGCAGCTGAACGGCTTGCTGGCACGGGCCATGTGCTCCCAACTCCTGCCGTACACGCTCGTGCAGGAGGGGAGCGACATTCGTGCGCTGCTTGCTTGCGCAGCCCCAGACTGGCAGCTCCCCAGCTGACACTTCTTTGCCCGCAAGGCCATTCCTGCACTGCACTGCTTTGTGATGGCCAATGTGGAGCGAGGGCTGGAGCACGCGGTTGGTGAAAGGGTCCACGTCACCATGGACTCCTGGAGCAGCCGCTTCGGGACAGGCCGCTACCTGTCCTTCACTGTCCACTGGGTCAGCTTGGTGGAAGGGGGTGAGGATGGGAGAGCAGCAGCGGGCACAGCAGCAGCAGCAACACAGTGGGTGGTGCCACCCCGCAGGGTCAGGGGAACTGCAGCAGGTTCCTCCGATCCTCTGCCATCCTCCGGCACACCTGGCCAAACCCCCCGCCTCAGCAGCAGCGTGAAGGCCCGCCACTGCCAAGCGCTGCTGCACTTGGTCAGCCTTGGGAAGACCAAGCTGACGGCAATCCATGTGTTGGCATAACTCCAGGAGCAGGAGAGGATTTGGCTGACCCCCAGAGGCCTCAGAGTCGGAGAGGTGGTGGCCGACAATGGGGCCAATCTGGTTGCCGCAATAGACAGGGGAAACCTGACCCACATCCCCTGTCTTGCCCACGTGCTGAACCTGGTGGTGCAGAAGTTCCTGCGCACCTACCAGGGGATGGGCGAACTGCTGGAAACGGCAAGGAATGTTGTGCGTCACTTCCGGCGCTCGGCTGCAGCCTGTGCGAGCCTGGAAGACGTGCAAAAGGAGCTGGATCTGCCACGCCATCGGCTGATCCTTGACGTTCCGACTCGCTGGAACTCCACCCTGGCGATGTTGGAGCGTCTGGTTGAACAGAGGCACGCTGTCAAACAGTACCTTGCCCTGGCCACTGTTTCCGCAGCTCAGAGAAGGGACAAGACCAGCAACATCCCGTCCATCGTCCCCGATGATGACTGGAGGCACATGCAGCAGGTGTGCTTTGTGCTGGCTCCCTTCCTGCAGGCCACAAACATGGTGAGCAGGGACCATGCTATGGTCTGCGAGTGGGTGCCCCTGGTTTCTCTGCTGAACAGGGCCCTCGATGCTTTGCTGGAACAGGGAGCGGCAGCCTTGGACCAGCAGGAGCGGCAACCAGCTGCGCAGTCCACCTCTGAGGGGGAGGAGGAGGAGGACTTGGTGGAGGTCCCTGACCTGGCTGCTGATGAGGGGGATCAGCACAGCGCAGCTGAGTTGGTGCGGGGGTGGAGAGAGGATGAGGCGGCAGAGGAGGAGGATGAGGACAGCACTGACGTCGATGTGCCAGCAGACGTGGCCCGCCTCTTCCCAATGGCAGCGCACATGCTGACGTGCCTGCGCAGGGACCCCAGGGTGATCCAGATGAAGCAGAGGGAGGACATCTGGATCAGCATGATGTTGGACCCACGCCTCAAGGGGAAGTTGAGCCAGTTCCTGCCGCCTGCAGGAGGAGACCCAGCGCAACAAATAAGGAGCTTGCAGCAGGCCCTTGTTGAGCGCTTGGAGGAAGCCTTCCCCCAGCTTTCCACCCCCACTGTCCAGCAGCGAGCACAGAGGCAGCAGCAGGTGCCTGCATCCAGCAGCAGCAAGCGCCCCACAGACCTGCTGTCTCTCAGCCACGAGCTCTACAGGACTGTAGAGGCTCCGGCAGCAGTGACTAGAGAGGAGATGCATGCAGCAGCATCCTCCTCCGGTCACAGCCAGCGCCTGACCCGCATGGTGGCTGACTACATGGGGTCGTACAGCGGGCTTGACAGCGATGCCCCTGTTGATCCCATGGAGTATTGGGTCAAGCGCATGGAGATCTGGAGCGAGCTGGCGCAGTACGCCCTGGAAGTGCTGTCCTGCCCCCCTTCCAGCGTGCTGTCCGAGCGCTGCTTCAATGCAGCTGGTGGCGTGGTCACCGAGAAACGCTCACGTCTGTCTCACAAGTCTGTGGACAGACTGACGTTTCTCAAGATGAACCAGGCGTGGGTGGAAGGCGAGTTCCTGGCCCCTGTTGTCGGCGAGAGGGGGACATGAACTGGCTGCCGGAACCATCGTTAATGTGCCTTACCACCCTTTACCACCTCCTGGCTCCTGCTCACTAAGCCAGCCTGGTTCACTTTGACTATTACGTCGCCTGCAGCCACACATTTTACACCTACAGTGGGCTGCTGTGTACTGCCCTTCTGCTGTCTGTCTGTGTTTCCCACTGCCAGGGTACACAGAATTACCTTCTTCTGCTGCCACTCTGCCACCAGCTATTACGTCAAACAATAGCTATATTGGTTGCAAAACCAAAAACCAAAAAACCATAAAAAAAAAAAAAAGGTTTAATTTTTCTGAGGTGCCCGGGTTGAAAACTGTGTTGTCCCAGTTGTGTATTGGACACAATGTGGGCTGCACGACCGCTGTCTGGGACCTCCTGTTGTGTTTATTTACAGCCCTGGTATCACCGCTAGGTACCAGGGCTATTATGTCACGCTGCCTATCTGCTGCCACACTCACACTACTCCTCCATACCTCCTCCTGCTGCTGCTGCTGCTGTCTGTCTGTGTTTCCCACTGCCAGGGTACACTACACAGATGATTTACCTTCTGCTGCCACTCTGCCACCAGCTATTACGTCAAACAATAGCTGCTCACATTACTCCTCCATTCCTCCTGCTGCTGTTGCTGTCTGTCTGTGTTTCCCACTGCCAGGGTACACAGAATTACCTTCTGCTGCCACTCTGCCACCAGCTATTACGTCAAACAATAGCTATATTGGTTGCAAAACCAAAACCAAACAAACCATTAAAAAAAAAAAAAAAAGGTTTAATTTTTCTGAGGTGCCCGGGTTGAAAACTGTGTTGTCCCAGTTGTGTATTGGACACAATGTGGGCTGCACGACCGCTGTCTGGGACCTCCTGTTGTGTTTATTTACAGCCCTGGTATCACCGCTAGGTACCAGGGCTATTATGTCACGCTGCCTACCTGCTGCCACACTCACACTACTCCTCCATACCTCCTCCTGCTGCTGCTGCTGCTGTCTGTCTGTGTTTCCCACTGCCAGGGTACACTACACAGATGATTTACCTTCTGCTGCCACTCTGCCACCAGCTATTACGTCAAACAATAGCTGCTCACATTACTCCTCCATTCCTCCTGCTGCTGTTGCTGTCTGTCTGTGTTTCCCACTGCCAGGGTACACAGAATTACCTTCTGCTGCCACTCTGCCACCAGCTATTACGTCAAACAATAGCTATATTGGTTGCAAAACCAAAACCAAACAAACCATTAAAAAAAAAAAAAAAAGGTTTAATTTTTCTGAGGTGCCCGGGTTGAAAACTGTGTTGTCCCAGTTGTGTATTGGACACAATGTGGGCTGCACGACCGCTGTCTGGGACCTCCTGTTGTGTTTATTTACAGCCCTGGTATCACCGCTAGGTACCAGGGCTATTATGTCACGCTGCCTATCTGCTGCCACACTCACACTACTCCTCCATACCTCCTCCTGCTGCTGCTGCTGCTGTCTGTCTGTGTTTCCCACTGCCAGGGTACACTACACAGATGATTTACCTTCTGCTGCCACTCTGCCACCAGCTATTACGTCAAACAATAGCTGCTCACATTACTCCTCCATTCCTCCTGCTGCTGTTGCTGTCTGTCTGTGTTTCCCACTGCCAGGGTACACAGAATTACCTTCTGCTGCCACTCTGCCACCAGCTATTACGTCAAACAATAGCTATATTGGTTGCAAAACCAAAACCAAACAAACCATTAAAAAAAAAAAAAAAAGGTTTAATTTTTCTGAGGTGCCCGGGTTGAAAACTGTGTTGTCCCAGTTGTGTATTGGACACAATGTGGGCTGCACGACCGCTGTCTGGGACCTCCTGTTGTGTTTATTTACAGCCCTGGTATCACCGCTAGGTACCAGGGCTATTATGTCACGCTGCCTACCTGCTGCCACACTCACACTGCTCCTCCATACCTCCTCCTGCTGCTGCTGCTGCTGTCTGTCTGTGTTTCCCACTGCCAGGGTACACAGATGATTTACCTTCTGCTGCCACTCTGCCACCAGCTATTACGTCAAACAATAGCTGCTCGCCTACTCCTCCATTCCTCCTCCTGCTGCTGCTGTCTGTCTGTGTTTCCCACTGCCAGGGTACACAGAATTACCTTCTGCTGCCACTCTGCCACCAGCTATTACGTCAAACAATAGCTATATTGGTTGCAAAACCAAAACCAAACAAACCATTAAAAAAAAAAAAAAAGGTTTAATTTTTCTGAGGTGCCCGGGTTGAAAACTGTGTTGTCCCAGTTGTGTATTGGACACAATGTGGGCTGCACGACCGCTGTCTGGGACCTCCTGTTGTGTTTATTTACAGCCCTGGTATCACCGCTAGGTACCAGGGCTATTATGTCACGGCGAGCTGCCTGCCTCATTGACTGCCTGCTGCCACACACTCATCCTCCTCCTCCTGCTGCTGAATTTACCTCCTGCTGTCTTTGTGTTTCCACTGCCAGGGAGCACATACAATGGCGCTTCCAACATGCGTGCGCCCACCAGCTATTTGTTACGCTCAAAAATAGCTGCATTTCTTTAAAAAAAAATTTGAAAAGAGAAATACGTGAAGAAGAAGAAGACGATATTGAAAAAGAAGGAGAAGGAGAAGATGAAGATGAAGAAGAAGATGAAGAAGAAGATGAAGAAGATGATGAAGAAGAAGATGAAAAAGAAGAAGAAGATGAAGAAGATGAAGAAGATGAAGAAGAAGAAGATGAAGAAGAAGAAGAAGATGAAGAAGAAGAAGAAGAAGATGAAGAAGATGATGAAGAAGATGAAGAAGATGATGAAGAAGATGAAGAAGAAGAAGAAGAAGAAGAAGAAGATGAAGAAGAAGAAGAAGAAGATGAAGAAGAAGAAGAAGATGAAGATGAAGATGAAGAAGAAGAAGATGAAGAAGAAGAAGATGAAGAAGATGAAGATGAAGAAGAAGAAGAAGATGAAGATGAAGAAGAAGAAGAAGATGAAGAAGATGAAGAAGAAGAAGATGATGAAGAAGACAATATAGAAGAAGAAGAAGAAGATATAGAAGAAGAAGATCGAGAAGAAGAAGAAGAAAGATAAAGAAGAAGAAGAACAAGTATATACAGTAACACTACTGAACAAAATTAAGGACACAACTTCTCTTTCCACATTTTTTTTTAAAGGAACATCCCCACATAATCACTTGCTGTTGTTACTTGGAAAAAAAGATGTTTCTTGCATCATTCACCCTCAAAACAAGTGTTGGAAGCTATTTAAGGCCAATTCGAATAGTCAGCTCGAATAGTGAGCTTGAATACCGACTCGAATAGTGAGCTCGAAGTCCGAGGTCGAATCGAATAGTAAAAATTATTCGACTCCAATATTCGACTGACCTCGAATAATTTACTATTCGAATTCGACCAAACTCGAATTTTAAAAAGGGGTATTTGAGCATCACTACTATGCGCCAATCTCCTCCTGTGTGGTGCGTCCCCAGTCAGCCGAGGGATGAGAAGTGTGTCGTCCCAACACCTGGTTACACCCAGGCCTTTATATGCGCAAGGTATAGGAACTGAAAGAAACAAGATAGAAGTACCAGCAAACAAAAACACTAGATAAAAATAGGTGGAGAGCCAGATAGTCTGAATCGGCAACTGGTGAATCAGAACACCATAGAACAGAATCTCAGACGAAGGCAATCCAATAAGACAAGACAAATAATATTCATATATTGCACTTTTCTCCCAGCAGACTCAAAGCACCAGCCACTAGGGCACGCTCTATAGGCAGTTGCAGTGTTAGGGAGACTTGCCTAAGGTCTTCTACTGAATAGGTGCATGCATACTGAACAGGTAGAGCTGAGATTTGAACCCTGATCTCCTATGTCAGAGGCAGAGCCCTTAACCATTACACTACCAAGCCACTATTACACTACCCAGCCACTCTACAATAACAATCCAGTGGTCATACAGAGGAGATCAAACTGTAACGGTACATACAGAGTCGCACAAGGCATCTAACGCTATCACAGGCGAGGAACTCTGGTAGGCAGCTTTTTAAATAACCCTCAATGCACTAAAGACCCACCCACACTATCAGGACTACAATTAGCATAATCCGCAGCATCAATCAAGAGAGTGCCCAATAGGACACTCTGCCCCTTTAATTTAGCACTGCCATGATTGACTAATGCTGACACCGCAATGCATAAGAGCGGCGAGCGGCTGGGTGCGCCCGCCTAACAAGGCTGCCAGTGCGCGCTCATTCGTGCACTGCTGCAAGGATGTTAGGGATGCCACTGGAGGGAGAAGGCTGAGCAGTCTGGCTCCCCGAAGTAGGCCAGTTCAAAGGCCAAGTGGGGACAGTACTTCCCTACAAGCAATCTTACTGGTTACAATTTGGGCAACCACAGAGTGAGAGTATTCATTTGGCATGTACTGCACACTTTTTTGGTACTGTACAAATGAGATTGAAGGATATTTCGTATTCTCTGTGTGCACAGTGCATGCACGATAAAGAAGGAAGTACATAGACTACAAAAGCATTTCTCGGGTCCTTTGCAGGAACTGATCTTTTGCATATGTGTAGCATTATTAAAAAGATCTGTCGTTCAAGCCTTCCTAAAAAATTGATCCGGCATATCGATTCCTTGGTTTGCAAAGACTTTTATCTCATGTGTATACACAGCATTAGGATAAGCTATGCACTCTGTTTCCAGACAATTCCTTCACTTCTTGGTTTATCTGGTTGTTTTAGCTGCAAACAAGTCTATCTAAGGCCCAGTGGCCTAATGGATATTCCACCTGGGTCAAGATATTTTAGGACAATTGTACTACAGCAGATATTAATAGCAATTTGCTTTGTGTGGATTATATGTCTCTCTTGGCTTGGAAATTTACATATAAAAATACACTGAAGGTGTAAAAATGTATTTCAGATCTGACTTTGTGATTCAAATATCATTATTAGTGAATAGGAGAGAAAGGATACTTGTGTACTACTGATCCTCCTCTTCTGGGGACCTTCTCACACTGGCCACCCTCTTAGCTCCTACAGGTATATTCTAATTTGGAAAACTCTACAATTTGCCTTTGAAATTTGGTCCGTGCACTCCTGCTGTCCTCCCCACCCCTCACCCATCATCCCCCACCCATGCTGGCATCTAGTGCACCCATGGGTGCTCTAGGTGCCAGCATGGATGGGGCTGATAGGTGTGAGCAGGTGGTGAGGACAGCGAGAGCCCATGGTGCAGCCTCCGTCCACATAGGACTGAGCTATCAGCTATACTATGTATAACTGAGAGAAAAATCATCTTTGATTTTCTAAGGTCTCTCAATGCAAATGCAAACTTTTGACAGGAAGTTTGCATTAAATGCAAATGGGCGAATGGCAGAAGTTTGCAGAGAACTGTTCTTCCACCGAATTGTTCTGCCACTACAAGTGGGGTAAGTGTGTTTAACCGCTTGTGGACCACACTAATTGAAATCTATGCCCTGTGTGGGAGCTGTTATCCCTGACACAATGTAGATTTCAATTAGCCTTCCGCACGCTCCTCCCACTGCCGTTAATTGTGTTATTCTCTTGGCGTTGCAGCCCACTCTGTCTGAGGTTGGTTTGACAGCTGAGCTCTGTGAGCTGGTCAGTAGCTTTTGGTTCCAGACCCTGTGATCACTGTCATTGGCTTACATTGATCACAGGGTCAGGAGCCAATGAAATAGCCCAATCGGTGATCGGAGAATGCAGCCATGAAATTTAAAAGACTTTCTGGAAGGAAAGCAATGACAAACCTGGACAGTGTAATAAAAAAACAAGATGTCACCTTGTCATCAAAGGTTCCTATAGTCAAAGCCATGGCTTGTGCAGTAGTAATGTATGGTTGTGAGAGTTTGACCATAAGGAAGGCTGAGCACCGAAGAATTGACGCCTTTGAATTGTGGTGCTGGAGAAGGCTTTTAAGAATCCCCTGGACTGCAAGAAGATCCAATCAGTCAATCCTTAAAGAAATTTACCTTGACTGTTCGTTGGAAGGAGCACTGCTAGAAATAAAGCGGAAATACTTTGGACACACAAGGAGATGGCAATACTCATTGGAGAAGACCCTGATGCTGGGAATGATCAAAGGTAAAAGGAGAGGGGATGGCAGAGAATGAGATAGCTATTCGATGAAGATAAGACCAAGCATTGCATAGATAGGGAGGATGACACGAGGATAACGAGGTTGTGTGTGGGAGAAAAGGGTAGGGGTGGGGGGTGGGTGCTTGGTTGAGACAGGATTTTATATTTGTTTAAAAAATTAAATTATACATTTCAATTGTAAAACTAAATGAGACCGAGTCTGAGGCCCATATGCAATTAACTTTTCCACCTGAGTTTTCTCCTAGGAGATAATTTTCATATTCCCTTTCAAAAAACTTTTCAACATTTTGAAATTGAAAAGGTACCAAAAAGTAGTTGAAAAAGTACCATCAAAATGATTCTGAGTATTTTCTTGCTTGCTGGTGACTTAAAAGGCATTTTATTCAAGTGTGAGAATATTACCTAGGAGAAAACTCAGGAGAAAAAGTTAATTGCGTATGGGCCTGAGTGTGATATCAGAATGTAGGTATACAAATATAATGTATTTTTTATTACACAATATATTCATGACAACAGCAAAACATACAAGAACAGATTGTTTAAAATATTTGACAATATTTTTTAATTTTAATAATTCAATATCAACTCCAAATTTACATTTTCTCCTCACACTGGCATTTGCTAAAAAACACAATAAAATTACAGTTTGCTGCAGAACACTTTGATATATACAGAGTTTTGCAGTTTATATATTTATATATACATTTTAAGAAAACAAATTGCATAGGGTCGTCCTTTCCAAACCTCTTTAACCTCTTGTCACCCATGCAGGCTGGTGTAGCCAGAATTCAGAGCTCGGGCCATGTGGGGCTCTGCACCTTGGGCTATACCAGACCGCATGGTCTATCATGGGAGGGCTCTGATAGAGAGAGGCAGCAAAGCATACCCCCTGTCCCCCAATGCCCTTGTCCATACCATGGACAAAGTACTATACCCCATCTCCAACGCCAAGAAGGGGGTGGGGGCCTTGAAGAGATTCATATTGGATCTGGCAGACCCTTTTAACACGGGGATCCCAGATGTCAGCCCCCCCCCCCCGCAGGTGAAAAAGGTATAGGAATACCAATGTACCCATTTCCACAAAGGGTTAGGTTAAATTAAAAATTCCACTACGAAAAACATTCTTTAAGGTTCTTAATTAGCCGTAAATATTTTTTGGCTAAATACCTTTACCACCCCTCTCTTCTATGGGCATTCATCACTCAATTCTACTCACTACTACATGATATACAGTTGTTTTTATTTGATCCTGCAACTGTTGAACACCTGCTGTACACATGTTTGGAGATGTTACTGACTGTGATTTACAAAAAGATTTTTATAAAAAGAGAGGATTGGAGAGCCTATGTACAAATAATATTTAAAACTGTCTATGTGCTTTATGTGGTGAAGCTGAAGCTCCATTAAGCCTTGTAAGTTCCATGCAGGTGCTTCTGGGAAATTTGTCACCGGTAAGTCCAGGATAGATGTACGATGAGGATGAACATCAGCAGAGCCATTAGAATCAGCAAATGTCTCACATAGGAGGCACATTGAGCAAAGGACCAGCAACAACCTGAATCTGAGAGACAACAGAAATGCAGCAGTGTATTAATAGTTTCGCCAAGAGATTATTGTTAAGACATCAGCTAGAGAAACTTGTTTTACATAACACAGGCTAGGACTTTGACCATAAGCCACTGCCTCACACTCCAGTGGTTTATTTTCTAAGCCAATTAGCACTAGTGATGTCATGGCTAGTTAGAGGTATACTTACCTCAAAAGGCCCGGCACTAAGGGTGGTATAAAAAGTGCCAATTAGCACAACATGGTAGCCACAAAATCAATTAAGTGTCCTCTACATCCATCATATTTTAATACAATTAAATAAGTGAACTGTATCTAGGTGGCCAATGAGAGAGGTGAAATCACTGAGATCCTTAGCTAGTGGGCCGAAATTATAAATACTGTAGCCCCGGGCTGTAAGGAATATATACAGAAGCTCACACAGTTCAGCCTGTGTGGGCATTCCATTGCTCTGGGTGCACATGTCTGACATACCTGTGCTCAGTTATGTGACTATAGGGGTAGGAAAGTGGGGTGTCTAGGCATCCTAGGAAGGACACAGAGAAACAGGAGCCCAATTAGTGCAGTTCGTTAGTAGCTCATGGAAAATAATGGTAAAGTCAAAGAAAGGGCTACTCACAAACTTGGGTTGCATGAGGGGTGGCCTGTGCATAATAAATTCTTCCACATCACACTGGTTTTAATCCAATTTTATTACAACCTGGGTGCATCTTTACCCTTATGACGTGACAATGGGGATGCAGGAGTTGTGACCACATCAGGGATCCTGAAGCAGAGGGGCCCAAAAGGGACTTCCTTAAAGCGGAATATAACCCTGCATTTCAACTTTGCTCTAAAACATTATTTACAGTATATTATATGCAACCAGCATTTTTTTTTTTACTAGACCAGCATTGGAAGGGTTACACAGGGCTTTAAAGTCCCTAGAGATTTCTGCAACCGAATCCGAACTTGAGTTAGATACTTTTGTTTACAAATATGTGTTTATTATGACTCATCTCTCTCACTGAGAAGGAGCTTGGAGGACAGCCAAAGAGATGTATCTATTGATAAACAGTTACACACTAACTAAATAGAATGTAACCATCTGAATGTCTGCACGGAACTTAAAACCTCTGTGTTTAACCCTTCCAATGCTGGTCTAGTAAAAAAAAAAAAAATGCTTTTTGCATATAATATGCTGTAAATAATGTTTTAGAGCAAAGTTGAAATGCAGGGTTATATTCCGCTTTAACTGCTGTATTAGCACCTCATTGGTATTATGCTGTATTAGCTCCTCATTGGTGTTATGCTGGTAATGGTCTCCTCCATGTGTGCTTTAAATTGTGATAATCATTAACAGATTGTTCCCCTCCTCTGTTTAAGTCTTTCTGACACTGTTTTTGGCTTATGTTGGTGCTCCAAAGTTGAGTTGTATTGAGTGCTCAAGGGAGCCCAATGTGAAACTTATAATAAATATATATATATATATATATATATATATATATATATATATATATATATATATATATATATATATATACATGTATCAGGGAGGTAATTAAGAATTCGTGACCCACCTGTTGTTTCTATTCTCCATTGTGCCTGAACAGCAGGGTCAGTGAACCAGACATTACAAGTAATATTATCTCCATAGTCCCAGCTGAGTAAGCCAAGTGAAAGTAAGTTCAGAACAGTCCTGTTGTTTAGTAATTGTTTGCTGTAGATCATCTTGCCCCTGTGATGTGTCCCAGAGAGGCTCCAGGTCACATAGATGCTAGAAGGAGCTGAAGTCACTACACAAGCCAGCTGCATGGTACCATCAGAAGAAGGAGGAGCCAGGAGATAGATGGAGCTGTTTGCCGCAAAGCTTCCTGCAAAGGATAAATAAACAGAATATCAATACAGTGTGATCAGTAGTGTCTTTGACCACTTAAGGACCACAGGCTTACACCCACCTAGTGACTGACCAGGCTATTTTTTACAATTTGGGGCTCTGCAGATTTAATGGCTTGCTGCAGAGCCATACAATTGAGCACACCAATAATTCCCCCCCCCCCCTTTCTCTGCCCACCAACAGACCTTTCTTTTTAATAATTTATTTGTCATTTTATTTGAAATACATTTTACAATTTTTTTTATTGATCCTCCTTCCTCCCTCCCCCCGCCAGCCATTCACCATGATCGGCTGTCATAGGCATCAGCCTATGAGAGCCAATCGCTCTTGAGCCTCCCCAGGGGACAGCCGAGTGACACGGCTGTCCCCAGTACAGTGCTGCCATAGATCTCAGCACTGTACTATGTAAATAGACAGTGGTTTTGCCGTCTAAAAGTCTAACTGTCTCCTAGTGACGATTGCAAATGAGAGACTGATGGCGGAGCTCCGTCATTCAAGCAGAGATTTCATGTGCATCGGCGTGCGTGATCTCCTGCAAAACCCCGCCCCAGGACTTGACGCCTTTCGGCGTTAGGCGGTCCTGGGGCTGCCACCCTCCCGACACGCGTTAGGCAGTCGGGAGGGTGTTAAAGTACCCCTGAATGGAATGGAACCCATGTAGGGATAGATTACCTTCTCCTGAGTGTTCAGATGCTGCTCGTTGTCCTTGGGGTCCCTCCCATTCTCCATAGCCAGTCCTTTTAACCCCCAAGCCTTCTGGAAGATCCTCTGCATGGCCTAGAGCAATTCTGAATTGTGCAAGTGGGAGTTTCAAAATGCATATGCGCAGTGAAACAGCACAAATGAACGGTTTGGAACGTGTGCCTGTGCAGTTCTTAATTGCGCGACACCGCTTGAAGGAACTTTTGGGAAAGTGACTGCAGGATACCATCAAATAACCAGGACCAGACACAGGAAATGTGAGTGACCCCGGGGACAACAAGCAGCATCCAGAGACTCAGGAGAAGGTAATCTATAGGAATGTAGAAGAGGTGAGGAGGTGCCCGATATGTGTGCACAGTAAGGATGTGTTCTAAACACTTACATACAGTATATTAGGAGGTTGGTAGTAGATGGTCCTACCTTAAAGAAGTAGTCCATCCATATAGGTTATAAAATTACGTACTTTGTTTGGCACTTAATTGACAACGTGTTTTGCGGTAAGGACCACTTCTTCAGGTCGAATACTGTGTCTAGTCAGAGTAGCAGCTATCACTGTGTTAAATGGACTTTTTGAAGGAGCTGCGACCACCAGTTGACAAATTTGTAGCAACGGCTATTTTATCCACTGCAGAGTTCTGCTATGAAGTAGTTCTAAAGGACAGATGAGCATGTTTTTACTATTTACTATTAAGAATACAATGCCTTTTAAGCCACCAGCAAGCAATACAATTATGTGACTAGTTTTTACAGTAATTGTTCACTTACTTTTTGTACCTTTTCAATTGAAGAGTGCTGAAAAGTTATTTTAAACAGAAAATGAAAAAGTACAGTATCTCTTAGAAGAAATAGTGAATTGCATATGGCCCACTATCTCTGACATTTGCCCATACGCAATTAAAGTGGACCCAAATTAAAAATACAAGATTTCAGAAATAAAATCTATTTTCTAACTTATAATAATAAATAGCAGCCTTTTTTCAACTGCATGATGACAAATATAAAATATTTACATTTATTGGAGGAACCCCTCCCTTCCTTTCATATTGCCAGGACAAAATCCGGCAGACTCTTGGAAGAGATAAAAAAGAAAAACAAAACACAGGCTGCTACTGATGATGAGGGGATCTCAGCTTGTGTGAGATTTCACATAGACGACGCCCCTGTGAGAGAGGGTAGCTGATGACAAACACACCCATGATCTAAAACCGCCTACTAAGCTCAGAAGTAATGGCTGCCACCTGTATAACCCTAGTTATGAAAAGAGAAGGGCGAGAAGCATGCACTGAAATGCTCATAGGCTTGAAGGAGTGTTTATTTATCTTTGTATGTGTCAGAGTGGTGCAACTAAATATTTTGATTTAAAAACATGTTTGAGAAAAAGAAGGGACACCAAAAGACCAATATAGTGTAGTAAGTTGGGTTATGGGTAAATGGAAAAGTATATGATAGATATACTCACAAGTCAGGGTTACCAATTAGGCAACCACTGTATAGGCAGGTGAGAAGATTAGGCCTGTCATCACTCAGGATTAAGATGTCGCTCTCTTAGATATATTTTATTCTGTTGGCGCCTCTGTTCTCCTTCCAATTAAAAAATGTTTGGTGTGGGACCGCTTTAACTTTTTCTCCTGAGTTTTCTCCTAGGAGTTCATTTTTCAGTTTCTTTTCCAAAAAATGTTTTAGCACTTTGCAAATGAAAAAGAAATGGATTACAAAATACCATTAAAATTATTTTGACTATTTTTTTGCTTGCCGATAGTTAAAAAGCATTTTATTTACAAGGTGTGAAAATATGACCTAGGAGAAAACTCAGGAGAAAAAGTGAATTGCATATGAGCCAATTATGACCTACATTACAAATATAGCACAGTGACATTGTTATTTGGCATCTAAGCTTAGTTATGAGCAGATAAGCCACTTACTAGCCTGTCTCTAATTAGTGAATGGTCTACAACTGAATCTAGCCATATATCACATTTTTTTATTTAAATGTAGCAGGTTAACCTGAGTAAGCACATACTGTAGATATTTCCCTAGTTTTAAGAGCATGTTCATTTGTTTAACCTCCTTGCCGGTTATCCCGAGCTCAGCTCGGGGTAACCTGCGCAGGAGGATTTCTCAGGCCCCGCTGGGCCGATTTGCATAATTTTTTTTTCCTACACACAGCTAGCACTTTGCTAGCTGCGTCTAGTACGCGATCGCCGCCGCTACCCGTCGATTTGCCGCTACCCGCCGCAACGAGCAGCCCCCCCCGACGCCTGAGCAGCCTGGCCAATCAGTGCCAGGCAGCGCTGAGGGGTGGATCGGGATTCCCTATGACGTCCCGACGTCCATGACGTCGGTGATGTCATCCCGCCCCGTCGCCATGGCTTACTCTGATCGTCCAAGGAGTGGGTGGGGGGATGCCACCAGGGACGGATCTGGGGGGGGGGGGGCAAGCGGGTATCTTGCCCCAGGCGCAGTTTGTTGAATTCTTAAAAAGGCAGCAAAATGAATGGCAGTTTAGGCGCCAAAACCTGACATTTAGGCGCCAAAACCTGACCTTGCCCCAGGCGCAACTTGGTCTTGATCCGTCCCTGGATGCCACCGCTCAGCGGCTATCATGTAGCGAGCCCTGGGCTCGCTACATGATTTGAACAAAAAAAAAAAAAAAAAGTGCTGCGCTTCCTCCTTGCCGGCTGGAATTAGACCGGCAAGGAGGTTAACCTAAAGGTTAATTGTAGGTGGGATTTCACATTTCCAACATTTAAATATTTAAGAGGAGCTTTTAACAAGATATAGTAGCCGGGGGAAGAAAATAAATTAATACACTGCAAATTGAAAAGTTATAAAATAGAAGATAGATCAAGAAATTGAATGTGCCATATCATTTGTTTATATTGTTTGCTCCACTGTCATCCTTTTTACTACTAGCAGACATGAAAAAAACAGACAGCATAAACACCCTTTATCAATAAACACACCCAACAGCCATTATCAATATGCACATCCACTAACAATATGACAGGCTAAAAGATTGTGTGTGTGTGTGCATGTGTACAGGGGGAGTAGGAAACAGCTTTTATTTCCCACAATGCAATGAGGTTAACAGATAGGAAACTGTCAGGGCCCATATCACACTGTGGGATGGGTTTCACCACAATATCAGCCAAACAGAACCCCCTGATGATTTATTCAAGAAAAGGTAAAGATTTCTCATAGGAAAAGGGGGTATTGGCCAGAGGTGTATCTAGGGTTTTCAGCGCCTGGGGACAAAGACAATTTTCATGCTTCCTGGGCGTGGCCATGCAACACAAAGCAGTGAATGTAGGCATGCCCAGGAGGTTTGGGGAAATTAGCTTTAGGCACTTGGACAATATAGATTTTAGAATTTAGAATAGGGATTAGGATTATGGGAATAGCAATAAAATTAAGAGAAAACGATGTGCCTAGTCACATGATGCTATTTCCCAACGGGTTGAATCAATAATTTCTGGTACGTGTGATCTGCTCCTGATGGAGAAGAGAATCAAGTTTGTGCAGTAGTGATCTTGAAAATCAATCTTGTTGTTGATCAGGAATAGATTGGTTATGCCGGAAACTATCAATTGGATGGGAAATTGAATGTGTGTACTTTAGGTTAGGGTTACAAATAACAGGATAAGGGGAATTAAATTGTGAGAGGAAGATGGGGGGGTTGCAAAGTAGAGAGCATGAGAGGAAAGAAGAGAGACAGGGAGAAAGAAGAGGGGAAGGGAGAGCGAAGAGAGAGAGAGAGAGAAAACAGAGAGGAGAAGAGAGAATATAGTAGAGAGAGGGAGAGAGAGGGCGGGGGAGAGAGAGGGAAGAGAGAGAGAATCAAGAAAGAGGGAGAGAGAATAGAGAAAGAGGGAGAGAGAATAGAGACATGGAGAGAAAATAAAGAAAGAATAGAGAGAGAGGGAAGAGAGAATAGAGAAAGAAAAGAAAGAATAGAGAAAAAGAAGAGAGAGAATAGAGAGAGAGAGAAGAGAGGGAGGGAGAGAGGGGAGAAGGGGGGAAGAAGAGAGAATAGAGAGAAAAGAAAGAGCGGGAGAGAATAGAGAGAATAGAGAGGGAGGGAGAGGGGAGAGAGAATAAATAAGGTGACAGAACAGAGAAAGAGGGGGAGAGAATAGAGAGAGAGAAAGAGAACAGAGGGAGAGGAGAGAAAGAATGGAGAGATAATAAAGATAGAATAGAGAATAAAGGGAGAGAGAATAGAGAAAGACAGAGAAAGAGAGATAATAGAGAAAGAGAAGAGAGAGAAAGGGAGAGAGAAGAGAGAGAAAGAGAGAATAGAGAGAGGGAGGGAGAAGAGAAGAGAGAGAGAGCAAAGAGAGGGAGAAAGAGAGAATAGAGCGGGGGCAGAGAATAGAGAGAGGGATAGAGAATAGAGAGAGAAGAGAGGGAGAGAAAAGAGAGTGGGGCGTTAGAGTAGAGAAGGAGGGAGAGAGAATATGGAGAGAGAGAGGAGAGAGAATCGGGAGAGGGAGAAAGAAGTGAGAGAGGGAGAGATACTAGAGAGAGGGAGAGAGTGGGAGAGAGAATAGAGGGTGTGGTGGGGAGGAAAGTGAAGAGTACTGGAAGGAAAGCAGAGAGACAGAAGTAAAGGAGATATTTGTTTCAGCAGGATTGCAGTATTTTTGGTTGTCCTGTTTGGCAGTGCCACCTACAAGAGCACACAGACACCAGAACTGGGGATGGGAACAGATGAGGGAGAGAAGAGAATAATAAGGCAGAAAGTTACACATGAAGAAGCAGGGAGCTTATCTTAATTGCACCAGGCAGTGACCAGACAACTTCACAGAGATTTCTCTTTTACTTGCCATTTATAGGCCTGACATCTTGCTCTCAGCCTCTCACACCATAGCTCCCCGGGATCCATACTTTTTAAATCTCGCGGCAGAGGGCTGAGAATGAGAAGAGGTTGTGTGTGAGAGACAGACACAGCCGAGAGTTGAGGGGGAGGGGTAGCAAAGTGCCGAGCTCTGCTACAGGACTTGTGTGCTGAAGCTCCTTTTTTATAGCAGAGCCAGCCCTGACTGACTTAGTTCAGGGCAGGCCAGGTCCGAGGGGAGAGAAAGATGGAAAAAAACTGTAACATCAGTGTCACTGACGAGACTTGGCGCCCCCTGAAGTCACTGAGCCCGGGGACAGATGTACCCTCTTGCCCTCCCATAGCTACTCGTCTGCTATCGGCTACTCATTAGGATGAAGATTAGTCCTAGGTTAAAGTTCCTCTTCAAAAGCATTGCCTGGAATAGAGCCCTGCACGACTCTCAATTTGGAGCCAAATTTCATGTTGAGCTGTGCAGGGTCCAATGAATTAAATGTTCCCTCTATTTAAAAAGAAAAACATAATTCAGTATCTGTACTTCAGATTTTAGGAAAGTAAGGTATTGCCTTTTGTGGCTATAAGTATTACAGTTAGGTAGATTTTTCTTTACTTACCTTTCGGCTTCAGTGATAGGAGCAACTGTGACAATAGCTGTTACAAGGTTTGTCGTTTTTGTTTTATTACTCTTTAAAGAGGAGCTGTTAGGTATAAGGTCTCAGAGAAAATAAACACATATATCAGTAGCTAAAGATTGGCTGTACTTACATTACATATGCATTTCACTGTCCACGTTTGGATTTCACATAATTTTTATATAGTATTTGCAGAGAATGATGCTCCTGACAGCTCATGGCAGGTTCCATGTTTGTCTGTCTCCTATGAAGCCAAATGTGTTGTCATGTCCTGCCTGCTTCCTGATGATTCCACTCTCACAAACGCTGGTAATGAATAACACTACTGTGCAGTGAATATTAATTAGCCATGTGGCTAGGAACAATAGCGGACTCCTGCAGTGTACTCTGCCCGAGATTTATTAGTGCTGTGAGCTAGACTGTTACATGCTGTTGAAACTTGAGCCTCACTAGCAGCCCGGGGAGGGCACCAGAATGCTTTGCAGTATCTGTTATTCGGCTTGCGTCCTCCTTAGGAGCCTGGGAATACGGAGCCTTGCTGTCAGCAAACATCTAAAGTAAGAGAGATTTTTAACTGCAGTATTGCCTTTTTGGCTTCCTTCTAAACTGTTTAACACAGGAGAATAGAGGTTTAAATTAGCTTTTGCAGCCAGACAGTTACTCTTTAAGTCCCTGTTTAGTAGATTAAAATACCCCTGAACTAAAATGGGTGGTTTGCATGCTTAATAGCATTTTGTTTGTGGTGCTGTTACATATGTCACTGTACATTCCTCTTGTTACTGAATGTCCAATATGGGAGTAGGAAGTGGCAGTTGTACTCCTCTATTGGCCCTAGGAATGCCCCCTTCACACCCAAGAGCTAAAAGACTGACAGGATGAATAGACAGCAAGTGGAATGTGGAGTAGGTGAGTTATGATCTTTGTTTTTTTTTAAATAGGTCAATTATTGCATCGGGAGTACGTTAAGTCACTTCCGGCTTCACCATCACCCATGGAACTAGTACCAGAGTCCCAGCTATGCAGAGAGAAAGAAGAGAATTTCAGATATTTCCATAATGTTACTTATTATCTTTTAATCCTGAACATCCAACCTGGAGAGTATGGTTAGCTGCTCAAAGAGTGAAATGATTGTAGTTTATAAACTATTTTTGCGTATTTATTGGTGTTAGTGACATATTTCTATGATGTGAAATGATTTCTTACCTCTTGTAATAGTGTTGTCCCATTTCCAAACTTCCGTACGCTAACATAATGGAATGAGCAGTAATAAACTCCAGCATCATCACTTTGTACATTATAAATCCTCAGGTTTGCCTTGTTGTTTCTATTCTCACATCCATATTTATGCCCATCGTTATCTGAGGAACAGCTCTTCACAGTCTCAGGGATTTCTGTGACATTAAAACTCTTTTTATACCAGTGTCACGGACGGTTGCGGGGACGCAGGCGCGTCCTGGCACCGCCCGTGAAGTAAAGAACGATCGCACTCGATTCCTGCATCGATTGCGCTTCAGACAGTATCCCTCAGCTAAGACAGATTCCCCAGCTGTTCCTAAGCTACAGTGACAGCCTGGGAGGAAGCTGTTAATTAGCTGGGACATATTCCCTGTGGAAGGCACAATTTCCCTTTTGGCTCTGGGAACCAGGTGACACTTAGCTGATCTCATGGAGATGTTAATTAACAAACCAGGAGTCTTTTCAGAGCCAAGGAAGCTAATCCCAGCAGGGGGCAGACTTAGCGGAACTATTCAGCCAGGATAGGGAAACATAGAGTTATGATCTTTATGCATGTTTTAGAAGTACCATACATCGGAGAAATGTGAAAGTTATATCATTCTGCTGGTCCGGAGCTTGTGAGTGTTTTGATATTAAATTCGGGCCCCTAGCCTAACCAGAACGCTGGGAATTCCACCGTTTTGTAACCGGGCATGCAAACATGCCCAAGTTTGATATCATATTAATCGGTAGGTTCTGAGGATCGAGAATATGTAATTATTATCTGTGTGCCGGCCGCGCAGGTCGGCCTAGGGAACCTGTCAGGATTATGGATTTGCTAAAGCCCCTGCCCAGGTGTGATTACCATAGTCCGGCCTAGGGGGCCGACTCTGGAAGCCCGCCTCTGAGCTCATCTCCATTAAAAGTGAATGAGCTGCCTGAGAAGCTCTTCCTCCCTTTACCATCTTCATGACAATCTGCTGCCAGCCAGAGGACATAGGGCTGGTGGCCATTTTGCTGACCCATCTGAACAAAGAACTCTAAGAACTTGAAACCGTTTTGCTTGAACTTGATTGGAAACCAGAACTCTGATTTTTCCCACAAACAGGACATCTTACCAGGAACTAAGTATTTTTCTCCCTTCTTTTATTTTTCATACTGGCTATTACTGTTTCAATAATTGTTGATTTTCATAATTGTCTGTATATATTAATTATTTATATTGCGTGAATAAACGACTTTCTCCAAGTCATTCACTTTCCGCTACCCTGCTTATCAGCACACACAGAACTGATCCCGGGTCTCTGAAGATACGCTACTGTTTGTTTGTTGTTGGCTAGACAGAATATCGTGTGTTAACCGTTTTATTCGCAGGATTAGTCAGTCAGTTAGTGGGCCCCACGGTCCCATAGTAACCGCGGTGGTGGCAGTTTACTCTGAACCAGTGGGTGAAGTTGTAATCACCCGTGTCTCACAGGCTCCCTTCTGAGTTGTCTGCGGCTAATTCTTAACGGTTCCTGCGCATTGACTGCGACCAGAGTTCGCACGATCTGTGCGCTGGCACCGTTTAGAAGGCTAAGTGCGGTCAGCCACGGAGGGCTCCTGTGACAGTGTTAGGCAGCGGTTGGGACCTGTGTTGTGCTGAAAGTATCTGCGATAGCGCTAGCGCTATCGAGAAACGAACTAATTCGTTGGTGTAGCTGGAAGGCAATATATTTTTTATATATACAGAGAGACTGTGTAGCCAGTACCCCTCCCCAAAAGTTTTATTTTATTTGGCATGGAAATGTCCGGGAACTACCAGAACATGTGCCTAGCAGACCTGGAAAATCTTTGCGAAGAGAGGGGCATTGGCATCCTCCGCAAGACAAAACGGGACCTGATAGCCGACTTGTCCAGATGGGATACCCAGCAACTGCGGGAGCCGGGAGTGTCCGCTGAGGTGGATACCAGCCCATCTGACAATCGAGGGGAACCAGAGACTGAGACTCCTGACCGTACAGAGGTTGTGCATCCTGAGGGCCCTGCATCAACAGTTACGCCGGAGAATGTCAGTGTGGACCCCAATCCCAGAGTTTCTGACAGTACTCGCCTGGAACTGGCCAGTACTGGACTGTCCATGGGTGCTGACCCGGTAATGCAGCAGGCATTACAAAAGCTGATGGAGACTGACCTGGACAAGTACATGCAGTACATGGAAGCACGAGAGGAACGGGAGCGCCAATCTGCAGAACGCAAAGCTGCTGCTGCTGCTGCTGCTGCTGCTGCTGCTGAACGCCACGCGGAGAGGGATGCCGCTGAGCGAGAACGGGAGCGCCAACGACAGCATGAGCTAAACATGGCAAAAGTGCAACAGGCCAGCCGGAGTTCACCGCCCAGCCTCCCTGCTGAAGGAGCTGCAGCACCCGTAAGTGCAAAATTTAAATTTGCTAATATCGAGAAAGACACAGACATTGACTTGTTTTTGCGATCTTTTGAAAAAGCATGCCGTCAGTATCGTCTGTCCCAAGACCAGTAGGCCAGACATCTGACACCGTTGCTGCGCTACAAAGCGCTTGATGCCTTCGCAGAATTGCCTGCGGAGAAGGATAATGATTATGCTGCTATAAAAGACGCTATCATTACTAAGTACCAGCTGACGCCAGAAGCCTATCGGAAAAAGTTCAGGGCCTGGCAGAAAAAGTCTTCTGATTCCTACCGAGATGTGGTCAGCAGCTTGCTCACCACACTCCGCCAGTGGACGCTAGGCCTCACCAAAGGGTCTTATGGCGTCCTGGAGGACTTGATAGTCCTGGAACAATTTCTGAACATTTGCCCTGCTGATGTACGACAGTTTGTGTTAGAACGCAGGCCGGCTTCAGCCACTGTCGCTGCAGACCTTGCTGAGACTTTTGCAACTACCCGGGTGGCTGATACACGCAGAACTGTCCCATCCAGCTGGAGAGGAGGTCAGCCCAATACCTCGGCAGACCCTCCTGCCCCTGTGAGCCGTCCGCCACAGAGGCCACCCAGCGCAGCTGCTGCACCCAGGCCTGCAGCGCCCGGAGAGGTCACCTGTCACTACTGCCGCCAGCCCGGACACATGAAATTCGACTGTCCGGAGCGGAGACAGACACCACCAGCACCTGGATCATCTGCATCACCTGCACCTCACCCACAGCAGAGGCAACCCGCCAGCGAACCACAGCCTGGATCATCAGATTTTGTCCTGTTTGCCCGCGGAAAGGAAATCCGCGACCGAACCGACCAGCAGCAACTTGTTAGAGTGAACGGCAAAGTTGTCACCGGATTCCGAGACACCGGAGCTGACATCACGTTAGTTCACTCACATCTTGTGCCAAAGGAGAGCATCAGCTCCAGCCGATCCCTTGCCCTTACTGGAGTAGAGGGCACCCTTTTTCACATAGCCCACGCGACAGTGAAGCTGGATTGGGGAGTGGGAGGAGTCCAAGAAAGGGTTGTTGGGGTTATGAAGGATCTCCCAGTCCCTGTGTTGCTAGGGACTGATTTGGGCAAGCTTGTGTCCTACTATGAACCTGCCACGACCGCCTTGTCGCTCACGGAAGGAGACGGACTCTCCACCCACCACCAGGTACTTTATACACTTGGGGGAGCACCAGGGGGAGGTGGGTTGAATGTGCCCAGTTCAAGGGTACCAGGTTCAATAGTGCCTGCTTCAAAGGCACCTGAGTTTGAGGTACAGACTGTCTGTTGTGATGATGCTGTAACTGTACCTGAGTCTCCTGTACAACCTGTCTGTAATGAAAAAATGTCTATACCTGTCAATGTCATTACTGCATGCAATGATGATCTGAGTAATGTCCGTCTGTGCCATTCTGACAGTGTACCTGTGCTAGCAATACCGCGCAGCTGCACTGCTCAGAACCCGAGCTCAGAACAGGTGGAGGGGGTTCCGGCCTCCTCCCCCTCCTCTGACCGCAGGGATGAGACCTTTCAGCCGCTGGCCTCGTGTGACATGAGCCAGTTGGCTGAAACTGACAGCGCCGTATTCTCAGCCGCACTACAAAGTGACCCAAGCCTGGAGGTGCTCATGCAGCAAGCCGCTGAGCCCCTCGCAGACGGGGCCGCTTTCAAGGTGTACTGGGAAGGTGGGAGACTGTACAGTGAGTCTGCACAGCCCCCTACAGGTAGATCCCACGTGAATACCAAATGGCTTGTGGTCCCGAGTGCGTTCAGGGGACATGTGCTGAAATCCGCACATGGTAATCCTCTGACAGGGCACTCAGGGGTCCGCAAGACACTCGCCGGTATTCGGAACCAGTTTTATTGGCCCCGGATGAACAGGGATGTAGCAAACTACTGCAGGGCATGTGCCGTCTGTCAGGAGCTGGGAAGGTCCAGGGATTCCCGCGGGGTTCCCTTAGGTCCACAGCCACTTAGCAGGGGAACCCTGCGTGGGCTGGCTGTTGACCTAACCAACCCACTGCCCGTTGTCAGCAGTCCCGGCAGACACCACGTCCGACTGCAGTGGCGCAAACGCCCTGTCCAGAACGGTCCATGTTGGGTCAACCCTGAGGGTAGCAGACCGCGACCGGTCCAGGGGAACCGAGCCACAGGCTCCAATAGGTTTTCCCGCCGTACCGGCAACTCGAGGCCCGTCAGCCAGGTTAGCGGCGCCGCCACACATCTTGCGGATGAGTGGCTGAGCCGCGGACAAGGGGGAGGGCTGTCACGGACGGTTGCGGGGACGCAGGCGCGTCCTGGCACCGCCCGTGAAGTAAAGAACGATCGCACTCGATTCCTGCATCGATTGCGCTTCAGACAGTATCCCTCAGCTAAGACAGATTCCCCAGCTGTTCCTAAGCTACAGTGACAGCCTGGGGGGAAGCTGTTAATTAGCTGGGACATATTCCCTGTGGAAGGCACAATTTCCCTTTTGGCTCTGGGAACCAGGTGACACTTAGCTGATCTCATGGAGATGTTAATTAACAAACCAGGAGTCTTTTCAGAGCCAAGGAAGCTAATCCCAGCAGGGGGCAGACTTAGCGGAACCATTCAGCCAGGATAGGGAAACATAGAGTTATGATCTTTATGCATGTTTTAGAAGTACCATACATCGGAGAAATGTGAAAGTTATATCATTCTGCTGGTCCGGAGCTTGTGAGTGTTTTGATATTAAATTTGGGCCCCTAGCCTAACCAGAACGCTGGGAATTCCACCGTTTTGTAACCGGGCATGCAAACATGCCCAAGTTTGATATCATATTAATCGGTAGGTTCTGAGGATCGAGAATATGTAATTATTATCTGTGTGCCGGCCGCGCAGGTCGGCCTAGGGAACCTGTCAGGATTATGGATTTGCTAAAGCCCCTGCCCAGGTGTGATTACCATAGTCCGGCCTAGGGGGCCGACTCTGGAAGCCCGCCTCTGAGCTCATCTCCATTAAAAGTGAATGAGCTGCCTGAGAAGCTCTTCCTCCCTTTACCATCTTCATGACAATCTGCTGCCAGCCAGAGGACATAGGGCTGGTGGCCATTTTGCTGACCCATCTGAACAAAGAACTCTAAGAACTTGAAACCGTTTTGCTTGAACTTGATTGGAAACCAGAACTCTGATTTTTCCCACAAACAGGACATCTTTCCAGGAACTAAGTATTTTTCTCCCTTCTTTTATTTTTCATACTGGCTATTACTGTTTCAATAATTGTTGATTTTCATAATTGTCTGTATATATTAATTATTTATATTGCGTGAATAAACGACTTTCTCCAAGTCATTCACTTTCCGCTACCCTGCTTATCAGCACACACAGAACTGATCCCGGGTCTCTGAAGATACGCTACTGTTTGTTTGTTGTTGGCTAGACAGAATATCGTGTGTTAACCGTTTTATTCGCAGGATTAGTCAGTCAGTTAGTGGGCCCCACGGTCCCATAGTAACCGCGGTGGTGGCAGTTTACTCTGAACCAGTGGGTGAAGTTGTAATCACCCGTGTCTCACAGGCTCCCTTCTGAGTTGTCTGCGGCTAATTCTTAACGGTTCCTGCGCATTGACTGCGACCAGAGTTCGCACGATCTGTGCGCTGGCACCGTTTAGAAGGCTAAGTGCGGTCAGCCACGGAGGGCTCCTGTGACAACCAGGAAATAGTTTTTCCAGTTTCCAGATGCACACTGGATACACATGTGATAACTGCAGTGTCTCCGATATCCGCTGTCACACTGTCCTGAGGCTGATACAGACTCATCTGTGCATCTATCACTGCTAAAGGAGAGACAGATTAGTGTCTTGTATAAAATATGAGTAATTATGAAACATAATAATGCACTCTCTATTATACAGCATATATCTGCACGCATTGTGTTACGGCTTGTTTCCACTAGCGTTTAGGATGCGAGGCGATTGTCGTATCGCCTCGCATCCCTCCGCAAGTACTTCTGGTTGTGTTTTTTCGGTACAACCGGATGTGGCGTCATGCGGCTTCTGTCGGTGGCTATGGGGACTCGGATGCGTGCTGCAGAAAACTGCAGCATGCTATCCACAATTTCCCCTGCATTGCATTGCATAGGTAAATTTGCGTCAATTGAAACTACTCCATTGATGTGAATTGGTTGTAGTTTCCTTGCAATGTGATGCGGAGCAGTTTCCACATAGCAACAAATCGAGTGGAAATGGGCCCTTAATGAATCTTGTAAGCAAAACAGTATTTTATACTTTGACAAAAAAAATATATACTGTATTTCCAAAACCTGAAATATGTTAGCATCTGATATTGTTTATGGATTATGTTATACTTTAGGATACAAACGCTTACTTAGGCTTCATGAGATGACAAACCATGCAGGGGCAGGACTAGACTGAGTGGGCCCCCATGAAAAAAAAACATGGGGTCCCATTGTTCCTAACAACACACACACACACACACACACACATATATATATATATATATATATATATATATATATATATATATATATATATATATATATATATACTGTATATATATACTGTATATATATACACACACACACACACACACACATATATATACACACACATATATACACACACACACACACACACATACATACACACACACACACACATATATACACACACACCACCACCACCTCCACCATCATTGCAGCCTATTAGCAAGATAATATATATGTTACAAAAAACACCTCCCCATGCTGGTGAGGCATGACGAATGACCACCTCCTGACTGACTGCCTCCTGGCTGTACATAGGTGGACATGATGTGGGAAAAACAAGATAGGCCAGAAACTACGATCTGGATCCCAAAGGGCAGCAGCATCAGCACAAATTATTACACTGAAGGTAGCAGGGGAAATTCCTTACCTCCAATTGGCTGTTGGCTCCTCGGCTGACCCGATTGGCGGTAGTTATTTCCCTGGAGCAGCAGCAGCAGCACTCTATGATAAGCTACGGGCATGTGACCCCGTCAGCTGGGATCCCGCTACCACAATCATCGGATTTAATAGGAACAGTTGAGGAGAGGCAAGTAGAATTGATCCTCAATGCAGAAGAAGCCCTCAACATTCATTAGACAAGCTTGATCTAAGCTACGCTCATGGATCTTGGTGATTTGTTACAGATATTTTCCATCATGAGTGTCTTGTGAGACCAATTGAGTGGTGACATTTATTTATGATTGTATACAATGCTGGATTGGGGTCTATGGCATTGTGTTATTACAAATGTATCATTTTGAACCATAAAAATGCCGGTTTTACTTATTCTTTCTGGTGTACTAGGTTTTGTATATTATTCATGAAGTGGGTGACATGGTGGTGTAATCGATAATACTCTTACTTGACAGCACTGAGGTCTCTGGTTCCTGGGCCAAGACAACATATGCATAGAGTTTGTATGTTCTCCATGTGTCTTTGTGGGTTTCCTCCAGGCACACCAATTTCCTCCCACATTCTAAGCACATACTGGTAAGTTAACTTGCTCTTCTCAAAAAGATGTCAACGCTATATAAGTACACAATAATGATAATAATAATGAACTGCAACATAGTCCACTTTATGAAAAAATGCATGTAGGTTGAATTTGTATGCAGCAGAACACTAAAAACAACACCACAATGGACTCATGTGAAAAGGTCCATAGGAAAGCATGGGCACCTTCTCCTGCTTATCCGTGGTCCTCTGCAGGGCACCATCCTGAGTAGCGGACGATAGCGTCCTTAACCACTTGAGGACCACAGTCTTTCTACCCCTTAACCACTTGATGACCCACCCTTTACCCCCCCTTAAGGACCAGCGCTGTTTTGAGTGATCTGTGCTGGGTGGGCTGTGCAGCCCCCAGCACAGATCAGGTTGCAGGCAGAGAAATCAGATTGCCCCCCTTTTTTCCCCCCTATGGGGATGATGTGCAGGGGGGGTCTGATCTCTCCTGCCTGCCTGGGTGTTGCGGGGGGGGGGCACCTCAAAGCCCCCCTCCGCGGCGACATTCCCCCCCTCCCTCTCCTACCTGCTCCCCCCCGGCGATCGAGGCTGCACAGGACGCTATCCGTCCTGTGCAGCCAGTGACAGGACGTCCCCTGTCACATGGCGGCGATCCCCGGCCGCTGATTGGCCGGGGATCGCCAATCTGCCTTACGGCGCTGCTGCGCTGCAGCGCCGTACAATGTAAACAAAGCGGATTATTTCCGCTTGTGTTTACATTTAGCCTGCGAGCCGCCATCGGCGGCCCGCAGGCTATTCACGGAGCCCCCCGCCGTGATTTGACAGGAAGCAGCCGCTCGCGCGAGCGGCTGCTTCCTGATTAATCAGCCTGCAGCTGGCGACGCAGTACTGCGTCGCTGGTCCTGCAGCTGCCACTTTGCCGACACACGGTATAAGCGTGCGGTCGGCAAGTGGTTAAGGACCAGAGCTGTTTTTTCCATTCAGACCACTGCAGTTTCACGGTTTATTGCTCGGTCATACAACCTACCACCTAAATGAATTTTCCCTCCTTTTCTTGTCACTAATACAGCTTTCTTTTGGGGCTATTTGATTGCTGCTGCGAGTTTTACTTTTTAGTATATTCATCAAAAAAGACATGAATTTTGTCAAAAAATGTTTTTTTTTAACTTTCTGTGATAAAATTCGTCAAATAAAGTAAAATTTCTGTATACATATTTGTCCAAACTTATTGTGCTACATGTCTTTGATAAAAAAAAACCATTCAGTGTATATTTAATGGTTTGGGTAAAAGTTATAGCGTTCACAAACTATGGTGCAAAAAGTGAATTTTCCCATTTTGAAGCATCTCCGACTTTTCTGACCACCTGTCATGTTTCATGAGCTGCTAAAATTCCAGGATAGTATAAATACCCCCTAAATGACCCCATTTTGGAAAGAAGACATCCCAAAGTATTCACTGAAAGGCATGGTGAGTTCATAGAAGATTTTATTTTTTGTCACAAGTTAGCGGAAAATGACACTTTGAGACAAAAAAAAAGAAAGTTTCCATTTCTGCAAACTTGTGACAAAAAAAATGAAATCTGCCACGGACTCACCATGCCCCTCTCTGAATACCTTGAAGTGTCTACTTTCCAAAATGGGGTCATTTGTGTGGTGTGTTTACTGTCCTGGCATTTTGGGGGGTGCTAAATTGTAAGCACCTCTGTAAAGCCTAAAGGTGCTCTTTGGGCCCCTTAGCGCAGTTAGGCTGCAAAAAAGTGCCACACATGTGGTATTGCCGTACTCAGGAGAAGTAGTATAATGTGCTTTGGGGTGTATTTTTACACATACCCATGCTGGGTGGGAGAAATATCTCTGTAAATGACAATGTTTTGATTTTTTTTACACACAATTGTTCATTTACAGAGATATTTCTCCCACCCAGCATGGGTATGTGTAAAAATACACCCCAAAACACATTATACTACTTCTCCTGAGTACAGCAATACAACATGTGCGGCACTTTTTTGCAGCCTAACTGAGCTAAGGGGCCCAAAGTCCAATGAGTACCTTTAGGATTTCATAGGTCGTTTTGAGACATTTGGTTTCAAGACTACGGCTCATGATTTAGGGCCCCTAAAATGCCAGGACAGTGTAGGAACCCCACAAGTGACCTCATTTTAGAAAGACAACACCACAAGGTATTCTGTTAGGAGTATGGTGAGTTCATAGAAGATTTTTTTTTTGTCAAATTGACACTTTGTGAAAAAAAAAACAATAAAAATCAATTTCCACTAACTTGTGACAAAAAATAAAATCTTCTATGAACTCACCATACCCCTAATGGAATACCTTGGGGTGTCTTCTTTCTAAAATGGGGTCACTATACTGCCCTGGCATTTTAGGGGCCCTACACCGTGAGGGCAGGTTAGGGGCTGATTGATGGGTGGCAGTGACAGGGGGTGATTGATGGGTGATTGACAGGTGATTGACAGTTGATTGACAAGTGATCAGTGGGTTATTACAGGGAAGAACATTTAAATAATGCACTGGCGAATTGATAAGGGGGGGGGGGTCTGAGGGCAATCTGAGGGTGTGGGCGGTTGATTGGGTGCCCGCAAGGGGCAGATTAGGGTCCAATCTGATGGGTAACAGTGACAGGTGGCGATAGGGGGTGATTGATCAGAATCAGAATCAGAATCAGAATCGCTTTTATTTCGCCAAGCACGACTGAGTCGTGCCCGGAATTAGGCTTGGCACATGAATACAGGGCATGTACATAGAAGCATATGGAACAACAGAACATAGGACATCAATCTATCACATAACGTATACATAAACCACATTTAGTTACAGGCAGAAAGTCTAAGGGGGGAGAGCATGGGCAGCGTTTATAGAGTTCAGCAAATCTACCGCTGTGGGGAAGAAGTTGTTTCTGTGTCTCGTGGTCTTTGTAGCGATAGACCGATACCTCAGGTACCTCCGCCCCAAGGGGAGCTGACTGAAGAACTGGTGGCCAGGGTGTGATGGGTCTTTGGCAATCTTCAGTGCCCTGGAGTGTAGTCTGGCCTTGTAGAGGGAGTCTAGGGCAGGGAGTGTGTTCTCGATGATCCTTTCCGCTGACCTGATGACCCTCTGTAGTTTGCGTCTGTCGCTTTCGGTGGAGCCAGCTCAGCCAGCATACCAGACAAGGATGGAAGAACAGAGGACGGATTCAATGGTTGCGGTATAGAAGCTCGTCATGAGTTTTTGGGACATGCCGAACTTTCTCAGTTGGCGGAGGACGTAGAGCCTCTGCTGGGCTTTCCTCTGAGTGGAGACAGTGTTATCCTTCCACTTTAGGGAGCTGGAGATGGTGGTGCCCAGGAGGCGGACACCAGGCACTTTTTCCACCACCCTCCCTCCAATGTGCAGTGGAGGTGGGGGGGGGGCTGCTTCCTAAAGTCAAAGATGATCTCAACGGTTTTCGCGTTGTTGAGGACTAGCTTGTTCACCCTGCACCAGCTACAGATCCTGTCAACCTGATTGCGGTATGCCTGTTCGTCGTTGTTTGAGATCAGGCCAACTATGGTGGTGTCGTCAGCAAATGTGATTACCTTGACAGAGTCTGCCGAGGATCTGCAATTGTTTGTGTAAAGGGAGAACAGGAATGGTGACAGGACGCAGCCTTGCGGGGCCCCAGTGTTGGTGGTCCTTGGTTGCGAGGTGGTGGAGCCCAACTTGACAACCTGGGTTCTATTTGTAAGGAAGTCCTTGATCCACAGTTGCAGTGTGGGGTGGACTTCAAGCTCAGACAGATTATCCTGTAGTATATGGGAGCTAATGGTGTTAAAAGCTGAGCTGAAGTCGAGGAGGAGGACCCTGGCATATGAATTTAGTTTGTCAAGGTGGTTGTTGACAAGCTCCAGACAGATGTTAATTGCATCGTCGGTCGACCTATTTGCCCTATAAGCAAATTGATATGGGTCTAGCTGGTCTTCCGTTTTGTGTTTGAGGAGGGGCAGGACTGCTTTTTCAAAAGTTTTCATTATGACCGATGTGAGCGCGACAGGTCTGAAGTTGTTGAGGTCAGACGCGCCCTGCTTTTTGGGAACAGGGATGATGGTGGACCTCTTGAAACATGCCGGTACCTTGCCACTCTCCAAGGATTTGTTAAAGATGGGGGTAAGGATAGGGGCAAGCTGCTGTGCGCACACTTTCAGGCAGGCTGGAGACACTCCGTCAGGGCCTGAGGCTTTCCTGGCATTTAGTCTGGTCAGGTGGTGTGCCACATCCGCCTCGTTTACGGTCGGGGGAGGCGAATTTCGGCTTGGTGGTACTGTGGCCTGGGGTGAAGTGAAGGGAGCCCGTAGCTTCGGAGACCCCCCTGGAGTCTCCATCTCCTCGAACCTACTGTAGAAGCCGGAGGTTTTCCGCTAGCTCAGTGCTGGGAGGTGCATTTTGGGGGGGGGCTTGTAGTTGGTGGCTGCTTTTAGCCCTCGCCAAACAACCTGCGAGTCATTTGAGGAGAGGTCCTCCTCCAGTTTAACTGCGTAGCCTTTTTTTGCAATTTTCAGTTCTCTGTCTAGGTTGTTCCTAGCCCTCCTGTATTCCTCCTGGTTCCCAGACTTGTGTGCGGCTTCCTTGCTACTGCGCAGTTGCCGAAGTTTCTTGGTGAACCATGGTTTGTCGTTTGGGTACAGCTTGTGAGTTTTTGTTGGGATACAGGAGTCCTCACAGAACCTGATGTACGAGCTCACATTGTCTGCCCACTCATCCAGGTTTTGTGTCTCCAGGGCCTTCCAGTCCGTGCAGTCGAGGCAGGCTTGGAGTCGAAGCTTGGCCTCGCTTGACCACACTTTGGTTGATTTAAGGACTGGTTTTGCAGTTTCCAGGCGCCTCCTGTAGGTGGGAATTAGATGGATGAGGCAGTGGTCAGATGCGCCTAGTGCTGCCCATGAGGTGGCTTTGTATGCGTCCCTCAAGACCGTGTAACAGTGGTCAAGAGTGTTCGCGTTTCTAGTGGGGCAGGTGATGTGCTGATGGAACCGTGGAAGCTCTTGGCGCAGGTTGGCCCTGTTAAAATCTCCTAGAATGATGAACAGTGAGTCCGGCAGGGCCGTCTCCCATTGAGTGACATTGTCGCTGAGATCACGCCGAGCGGTTTTGACATCGGCATCAGGTGGGATGTACACGCCGACGAGCACATAGGAAGAGAACTCCCTGGGAGAGTAAAAAGGCCTGCAGTTTATCAGGAGGAGTTCAAGCTCTGGTGAGCATTTTTTGGCAAGAACAGAGGTGTTGGAGCACCAGGTGGGTCTGATGTAGAAACAGATGCCGCCCCCTTTCTTTTTCCCGGAGAGGGTGCTGTCGCGATCCGCACGGATGAGGTTGTAGCCTGGAAGGTGAAGGGCACTGTCCAGGATGTTGTCGTGGAGCCATGTCTCCGTGAAACAGAAGACTGGAGTGTTGCTGTCGAGATCCCTCTTTTCCCTGAGGAGCCGCAGCTCCTCTAGCTTATTGGGGAGGGAGCGGACGTTCGCTAGGAGGACTGCCGGTATAGCTGACCTCAAGCCCTTCCTCTGTAGCCTCGCACGGGCACCTGCCCTGCAGCCTCTCCGGCGTTTGCGTGCATGTGGCTCTGTCGGAGAGGCCATAAGTTCCTGGACATGGCTCCAAACGGTAGCGGCCAGGAGCCTATCTTCTGGGTGTGGGGCCGTGGCATGCTCCCACCTGAGTAACTGAGACCTGGTGTAGGTGGTGCGTGTGGGAAGGGGTGGTGCGGGAGACATGCAGGACTGAGGCTATGAACACAACAGTGATACCAGCAGTAACAGCAGCTTATGAGTTAGTGCAACAACAGTGTTACCAGCAGTAACAGCACCTTAAGAGCTAATGCAACAACAGTGATGCCAGCTTCAGCTTTGCCAAACAGTCCATAAATCAGTGCATACAGCAATAGTGCAACAACAAGAATCTGAGGGGTTGGGGGGGGGTGATCAGGAGCCCCCAGGGGGCAGTTAGGACCTAAAATTAAAAAAATAGCGTTGACAGATAGTGACAGGGCGTGATTGATTGGTCATTAGGGGAGTGATTGGGTGCAAACAGTGGTCTGGGGGGTGGGCAGGGGGGGGTCTGAGGGGTGCTGTGGGCGATCAGAGGCAAGGGGGGGGCAGGATCAGTGTGTTTGGTGCAGACTAGGGTGGCTGCAGCCTGCCCTGGTGGTCCCTCGGACACTGGGACCACCAGGGCAGGAGGCAGCCTGTATAATACACTTTGTATGCGTCGATCGTGGGGTTAACAACCCGCCGGCGCTTCCGAACGGCCGGCGGGTTGTCGTCAGTTGCCAGGGGAAGCGCGCGTCACCAGTGATGCAATCTCTCTCCCGGCATGCCGAAAGGACACAACGCCCATGGGCGTATTGCAGTCCTTTCGGCGTCCACTTTGCCGCCGCCCATCGGCTGTGGGCGGTCGGCAAGTGGTTAAAGCAAAACCTGCGACTTTGTATAATATAAAAAAAAATCATACTTCCTGATTGCTGATGTGTTCCAGACACCATCCTTGCTGTTTTCACAACACCCCACTGCTTTTCTCGGGTCTAAATTAATTCTATAAAACTTGATTTTAGGAAGCATGATGGCTGCAACCTTGCACTCATTTCGTACACATAAATCTAGAGCCATGGACAAGATGACAGTAAGCCTGAACATGTGCATTGTGTCCTCTTGTGTGCTACTGCACAGAGCCAGCTGTGAAAGAAAGCACATTCTGAATGAAGTGTGGTTGTTGGAGGCTGAGAGGGTATGTCTTTGGCTGTAATGGGCATGTACAAGGCAACCTATTGCTGCTGATACAGCGCCTTCTGACTTGTTCTTTAGACAAGCTTTTTTTTTTTTATCAATACTTTTTTATTGAATTTCCAAAGGTGAGTATAATACATATGATAACATGCTTTGAACAAAGATAACAAGTATAACAACAGTGTACTCTTGCCAAACTTTAGTTTACAGAACTTTAAAGACCCAAATCTTAATTCCCTTGAGGGTAGCCTATATTGGGGTCTCAACTTCTATATATGAACCAGATGTTTGAGCAACTTTCCCAAACCCTTTATTAACATGTTTTATCTCTCTATCTTTGTTGGTCATCACTCCTAAACAAAGATGTCATAGTTGTTATGCAGTTTACAAGCGAAGTTAGCTACCATTTACCTTACATGGTTAAACGCTGTGAAGTCCCAGGATCTCCCAACTGTGGTACCTGGGGTTACAGCTCGGTGGGAGGGCGGGCACAACCTCCTGAGGGGAAGAGAGGGGAAGGAAGGGGGGGGGGGTTGCGGGGGGATCCAGATATTGCTACTCTCTTTAAGGATTATAATTACTAATCCGTTGAAATATATACTAGCTATAGGGGTTATTTTATTAGTTTGACAGTTCTTCCCAGTTAAAGGACCATACGTCTAGGTGGGTAGGCTGGTTATTACGGAGCTTGAGCAGCTTTTCCATCTGTAGGTTGAATTTAAGCATGCTTATTAGTTGGTTGATGTGAGGCCTTTCTATTTGTTTCTAGTTGGAAACAATTAGTTGTCGAGCGATACACAGGATGTGTGTAGAGACTAGAGTTGGGCCGAACAGTTCGCCTGGCGAACCTCTCTGGGCCTCTTACTACTTCCGGGTCGCAATGACCCGGAGTAGTACGCCTGCGCTGCCCGGCGGAGCGCGTCCTAGATCGCGCTCCTGTTGCCGGGCGCTCTCTGCGCATGAGCGTGACGTCACTCATGACGTCACGCACATGCGCAGAGAGTGCCCGGCAACGGGAGCGCGATCTAGGACGCGCTCCGCCGGGCAGCGCAGGCGTACTACTCCGGGTCATTGCGACCCGGAAGTAGTAAGAGGCCCATGAATTTAGAGATGTTCGCCGGCGAACGGTTCGGGAACCGTTCGCCACATCTCTAGTAGAGACTAAACTCCGATTTTTTGGGATTAGGTCTAGATCTATGGCGAATAGGGCCATTTTGAAATTGAATGTAAAGCTGACTCCTAGGATTTTATTTAGTATGTGTTCTACTTCCTCCCAGAAGGGGCGAATCATGGGGCAATCCCATATTATGTGTACTAGCGTGCCGGTGTCTGAACATTGTCTCCAACAGAGGTGCGTGACATCAGAGGAGAATTTAGAAAGCTTCACTGGGGCGTAGTACCATTTTGTGAGAATTTTCTGAGCTGTCTCGATGTGTGAGGCACATTTTGAGTATTTCTTTATATTTAAAATGGCTTTGGTTAATTCTTCCAAAGTTACCGAGGTGTTTAAGTCATATTCCCACGTTCTTAAGTATTTATTGAGGGAGGAATTACTAGCTTTGGTTAACCAACTATACCATAGAGCTATACCTTTTTTTTTTTGGGGTGTGAAGTTGGATAAGAATTCCCAGAGGACTGTTGGGGAATTTGTATGGGCTTCTTTTTGTATAGGTGGGCTATTTGATAATAGGTGTATTGCTCTGAGTCGGGTAGCTTATATTTCCATTTAAGGAAGGAGAATGACTGTAGTTGATCATGGACTATGATTTCATTCAATTTTGAAATCCCTGCTGCTCTCCATTTGGTAGTGTTCAGGTTTGGAATTACCGAGTTGAGGGTCTGAATAGGTACGTGGATGGTGGACAGTCTCTCTGAGGACAGGTTTAAATTAGCGAGGTACTTCAATGCCAGGTTAGTGGCTGATATGAATGGGCTTTCGACAAGCTTTTGACAAGCATCTTGTCCCAGCTTTGAACAGAGGATTGCACAAAACGGGGGTAGATTGGAGCGTCGATTTCTGAACAGAACACATTCTTTCCCAATGAAGAATGGGTATGTATATTTATTTTTTATAGGAAAACTGGCTTCAGGTACACTTTAACTTGAGCATCATGTTATAAAAAAATGATGAGGGAGAAGAATCAAGAGGCCTCATGATGTAAGCAATATCAGTTAGCTAAAGTCATCCTAATTGTCTGCTTTCAGGTGATGCAGCAGCAGGGACACCGGTAAACATGTGAATTGTTGCCCAAAATCATTTAAATGTGTGTTCAACTAACCAAAATAAAGTATTCCCCTCCTTATAAATACACACACATTGCAATAGTAGTTTTAGCTGTACCCATGTCGTTATCACCAACTGGAACCACTGATAATTTCACAACATATGACACTGCTACAGATACTACTTTGAAATATAATTTATTAATACAAATCATTGACTTAAATACAGTAAATACAGTAATTAGTGTACCCAAAGCTATTTTACTAGTTTTATTTTGCTGCCTGAAAGAGTTAATTTCTAGGCATGGAAGTAATGGCTTTTGTGTTGTTGGTACCTTGTTGGGAATATAGTTAACATCACTGATAAGCAAATTACAGCCATAAAAGTTCTGTAGGCAAAATACAACTTCTAAAGGGCAGGGAGAGATAAAATGCCTGAACTATTGACCTTTTTCTAACTCCAGGACACGTAATAGGCAATAGGCTGCAACCTACTTTGTAAATGTTTAACTATATAAGAAAACCCTGGGATGCTTGAACAAAAAGTCATTTTTAGTTCACCTCATTTTAAAGCCAACCTTTTATATTCGTATTTATTTTAAAGACAGCTAAAAATACAAAAGCGGTGCGCAGAAATCTAGGCGCTGAGTAATACTGATAGTAGACTATCCATAATATTATTAGTATTCTACTATTGTAGATTAAGACTAACCTCACTTCCCTATGCTTAACCCTAAACCTACAGGTAGGCAGTAGATGAAATTTGCTCACATTCCGCCACTATCTCCACCGCTAGTTGGGGTTCAGGTACACCCAGACTCTGGGAACCACAACCTGCTCCCACCTGACAATAGCCAGAGTTCAGCTATATTATAGCCGAGCTCTGGCGCCCAAATTGTCCACCATGCACCACCATAGCCGTAATTTACATTGCGTGGTATGGCGGTCCACAAGTTCCCAGGCTCGCTCTTCACCCAAATTGCCTACTTTGAACTGAAATTACAGTTTGGAAGGTATTTAAAGCTTTAAAATAAAAAAGCTTTGAAATCAAAGTAGAAATAAAACAATATACCGTAAACCGAATAAATGAGTCTAAGGAAACGTAATAAGCTTGATCATACCATGGTTTATTTGTGTTCTTCACAGTTATTATTTTATTTTCAGTTGTCAACTTTTATTCACAATCCAAGAATTAATTTATGGACATCCACTGGTAAAATATATAACTTGCATTGCAAAAGTACTTTGTACAATTGTTATTAACATTGTTGCAATAAAACAACAACAGAGGGCATTCAAAAGACAAGCTGTTTTTGTTGCAAGACAATGTTTTACACAAAGTACTTTGTATTCTTCTACTTTTTAATTTGTCTGTTTTACAGTGCAATTTTAATTAGAAGTTTTCTTTAAAAAAAAAAAAAAGTGTTATTTATTTTGTAGTTTATAGAGTTTAGAGGCTGTTCATAAATATTCTTGTGATAAGTATATTGCTCTGATTTAATGATAAATAATGCTGTGGAATGTACGTTTCTTACCTTCATAGAGCAGGAGTAAGCTGACGAGCTTCATGGCCATTTGTCAGTGATGTAGTTTGTGGTGTACTACATGCTAGCTTTTGCTGTACAATCAATCCTATTTCCCAGAAACCCCTCCTCCTGTCAGACATCAGAGACCTCTTTCTTTCTGATGGGCAATGATAAAAACATACACAGCATTTTGTAAAAATTAGTTGAGCTTTTACAGCATCATTGATTTATATTAACAACTGTGGATATCAAACGTGTATTACAATATGAGTTTAAAGTGGGGTTAAACTCCCAAAACTAAAATTTCTGTAACCTCTATTAACCCTCCTGGCAGTTTGCAAAAAAATCGCCAGGGGGCAGCAAATCTTTTTTTTTTTTATTTTTTTTTTTTTTTTTTCATGTAGCGAGTGATCGGAGATCGGAGATCCGGAGATCCCGTTCAAAGAACGGGATCTCCCGGAGGGCTTCCCCCGTCGCCATGGCGACGGGGCGGGATGACGTCACCGACGTCATCGACGTCGTGACGTCAAAGGGGATTCCGATCCACCTCATAGAGCTGCCTGGCACTGATTGGCCAGGCAGCGCACGGGGTCTGGGGGGGGGGGGGCGGCTGCGGCGCGACGTATAGCGGCGGATCGGCGGGTAGCGGCGGCGATCGGGCACTGCACGCAGCTAGCAAAGTGCTAGCTGCGTGTAGCAAAAAAAAAATTATGCAAATCGGCCCAGCGGGGCCTGAGCGGTGCCTTCCGGCGGCTTACCCCGAGCTCAGCTCGGGCTTACCGCCAGGAAGGTTAATTACATAACAGAACATTCAAAAGCATTTTCAAGCCCTGTGTGTAAAATTCTTTATTTTCACAGCAGACAGCAGTGTACCTGTCTATTTAAGGGTCCGTTTCCACTAGTGCGGTGCGAATCACCGGGATTCCACCGCTGACGAAATCGCATGCGGATGCGATTCCGCGGGCGATTTTTGCCGCGATTTCGCATGCGATTTCGCATAGGCAGGGTATATGCGAATTTAACCATGTCACTGCCTGGTTCAATTTGCATTAGTTTTCATGCGAATTCGCACGCGAAATCGCGGCAAAAAACGCATGTGCGTTTTCCCTATTAAATGCATTATGTGCGAATCGCCTGCATTCCTCACGCAGGCGAATTCTGCAGGCTCTGCCGTGCAGAAAAATCCTGCACAGAAAAATGCTCAGAAATCCTGACAAGTGGAAACAGTCCCATCCACTTTCATTGCCTATGCGAATTCGCCCTAGTGGAAACGGGCCCTAAGTGCAATGTATATTCAACAAAAGTTACATTTTACACATAAACCCTCCTTTTTTCTTTTGATGTATGTTTATGCAATATTGTCTCTAGGGGTGACCATTGGTTTCCGTTTATAGTTTTTGTTATTAAAGAGAACCCGAGGTGCCCGTGTCCCTTCCCTCCCGCTGATAGGAGGGAAGTGACGCGGGCGGGTAGCGCCGATGCGGAGGAGGCGGGGGAGCGACGCTGACTGACAGCGCATATGTAAACATTGTGCTGGCGACGCGCTGCATGTCGCCAGCACTGCGGAGGGGATAGCGGAGCGCAGGGCGGACATGGAGGCACACCATGGGGCAACGGAGGCTGGTCTTAGTGTGCACAACCAGCCTCTGTGCCCCAGTAACATAATTAAATCCCACCTCGGGTTCTCTTTATATTTAAGACAATGCAGACGACATCTTGAGTTTAAATCTCAAAAATAAGAATAAGAGATTGATAGCCAACCAGGTCTGTTATTGTGTAAAGTGGAAATGAAGTGAAAACAACATAATTAACTACCTGTTGACTGACGCAGTTTAAATCTACGGCGGCCGGGTGGCGCTGCGGTTCTGACCAGACGTAAACTCTACGTCCCATTCACCGCGCCCATCCCCGCTGCTCTCGCCGCTCTGTCCCCGCCGCAATGTGCTGCCCTGCCGCCTCTATGACGGCAGAGCACTGTGAGCCGGGCAAGAGCCATTTTCATTGGCTCCTGGCCCTGTCATTCCTGTAAGCCGTTCCCATTGGCTTACATTGAGTGACAGGGTCAGGAGCCAATGAAAGCGGCTCCTGACCGGCGCACAGCGCTCTGCCGTCATAACGACAGCAGAGAGAGCAGCCTGCGGTGGGGACAGAGCGACGTGACCGGCGGGAGCGGCGGATTTTAGTGGCGATTCGTCGGGAAGCGGCGGTTTACTGTACCAGCACCCCCTGGTCTTTAAGGGGGCAGAGGGTGCTGGTACTGAAGTGGTTAATAAAATTGCTTATTTTTTATGTGGGAGAAACAAGACGAACTCTGTGTGAGCGTATGAACCATCACAGGTTCACCATTAACAGGAAAAGAACCAAAAACGAATATGCCAATATCCCGTTGCCCATACACTTCTGCTCATATGGCTATAGTTTAAGTGATCTTCTCCGCACTGTATTAATGGGTGGCTTCAAATTACTCAACGCAAGACTAATATGAAATACAAAGTTTATACATTGGTTAAAAACTGTAGATGAAGGTTAAACCACTTCACCTCCCCCGGCATGAATATCTCCTTGCTTTACCTTGCAGGGACGTAGATACTCCTCCTTTGCTGCCGCGTGCTCCTGATCACCCCCCCCCCCCCCCATGCTCTCTCTGTGCTCCTTACTGCCACCAATCACTAGATGGGAGATTAATGAATGGAAACACTATTCCCATTCATTGATTTAAGTCCTCGTGTGAATGACCGCGGCCGTCTATGAGATGGTGCCGTCATTCACAAAAACTACGCATAGGTAAGTTATGCATGAGGACATCTTGCGACCACATAGTAAAATTACATCTACAAACTTTTGTTTTTATTAAAATACATTTTTTTACATCTGAAAGTAACCCCTTACCTCCCACACTCCAGAATGGTTACCCCAAATTTTTATTTGTATAGTATAATATATATATATATATATATATATATATATATATATATATATTCCAGCAAGGCTTGGTGTACAGAGGCGCCAGAGTAGAATAAAAATGTTTAAAAACCGTCTAAAAGAGGGGGATGTTCAGGTGGACTTACCTCCCTCAAAAATATAAAACTCAATTGAGTCACAATATATCAATACAAAAATATTTTATTGAATTCCACTTAGTGCAACGCGTTTTGCAGGTGTGGTCCTGCTTCATCAGGCAAACAGGAGTATAACTCAATGGGTCTAGATGCAAAAGCGAGTGACAGAGGCGCTCACTTCTGCATCTAGACCCATTGAGTTATACTCCTGTTTGCCTGATGAAGCAGGACCACACCTGCGAAACGCGTTGCACTAAGTGGAGTTCAATAAAATATTTTTGTATTGATATATTGTGACTCAATTGAGTTTTATATTTTTGAGGGAGGTAAGTCCACCTGAACATCCCCCTCTTTTAGACGGTTTTTAAACGTTTTTATTCCACTCTGGCGCCTCTGTACACCAAGCCTTGCTGAAATCTTGAGTCCACCCTCGGTGGAGGGGTGCTACCCCGTTTCCTATATACAGAGAGCGACATCTTAAAAACCTGAGTGGGGTCAGGTTCTAATACTCCCCACCTGCACTTGAAGTGGTTGCCTATGGGTAACCCATGCTTGTGAGTATATCTAAATATCTTGCTTTTAATCACAACCAACTTAACTTAACAATACTACACCATATCGGGCTCTCGATTTCTCTTTGGTCTTCCAAGCATATATATATATATATATATATATATATATATATATATATATATATATATACACAGTATATACAATTAAAAAGAAATACATAAACAGTAATTTTAGGGACTGAACTTTTTTAATATGCATGCCAAGAAAGTATATTACTGTTAATTTTTAAACTATGGGCTTGTAAATAGTGACGGGCGCAAAACTGAAAAAAATGCACCTTAATTTCCAAATAAAATATTGGCGCCATACACTGTACTAGGGAAAAATTTTAAACGTTGCAATAACTGGGACAGATGGGCAAATAAAAAAGTGTGGGTTTAATTACGGTAGCATGTATTATTTTAAAACTATAATGGCCGAAAACGGAGAAATAATGATTTTTTTCCATTTTTTTCTTAATATATAAAATAATTCTTAGCAAAAGTACCCCCAAAGAAAGACTAATTGATGGCAAAAAAATAAGATATAGATTGTTTTGTTGTGATAAGTAGTAACAAAGTCTCTTGCTGCTCATTAGTGTGTGCAGACATCGCTGCTGAGTGCAGTCTCCATTTGAAACTTCAGATCATGGTATCTTTCGCTACTCTACAGATGTTTGTAAACGACGTGCCTCTGAGGACGCAACTTCTGGTCGCGAAACACGTGTCAGGCAGTGTGTGTATGTGAAGTGGAAGTCTGGTTTTGTACCTATGTTTTTTGTCCATGATTTGGAGAGATTGCTAAGAAAGAATAAACTACAAGAACTTTGGTTCAAAAAACCCCCCACTGTTTTGCATGTTTGATATTTGTAGTAATAAAGTTATAGGTGAATAACTGGAAGGAGCGCTATTGCTTTGGTGCTGCGAAAATCTTAAAATTTTAAATATATGTAAACAAATACAGCTAAGAAGTACCTTTCTTCCAGAGTAAAATGAGCAATAAATTACTTTTCTACCATGTTGCTGTCACTTACAGTAAGTAGTAGAAATCTTACAAAACCGACAGGTTTTAGACTAGCCCTTCTCCTCATGGCGGATCCTCAGGGTTTTCTTTATTTTCAAAAGCACTTAGTGAATGGCAGTTTCTCTTTCCAACTGCCAAAAAAATGTGCAGTGAGCATGGAGGTTGGCGAGTATTTGTTTTAATAAATCTTTTTCAAGGACTGTCTTTATAAAGAATAAAGGCCATGCTGAGAATCCCCTATGAAGAAATGGGCTAGCCCAAAACCTGTCGGTAATATCAGATTTCTACTACCTATTGTAAGTGACAGCAACATAGGGGAAACATAATTTATGGCTGATTTTACTCTGAAAGAAACATACTTTTTCTTTGTATGTGTTTACGTGTATGTAAACACATCACCCCAGTACTGCAAACTCTTCACTGGTTGCCAGTGAAATGGAGAATCAATTTTAAGATCTGCCTGCTGACATTCAAGGCCCTAAACCACATGGGACCCAAATACATAGCGGATCTATTGGAACTTTATGCCCCTCCACGCACCCACCGCTCTACCAACAAGATGAAGCTGATTATTCCCAGGATACACTTAACATTTGGTGCTCGGGCCTTTTCCTATGCAGCCCCTACTCTATGGAACTCACTTCCACAATCAGTACGAGAGGCTCCTTCTCTGGACAGCTTTAAAAAAAGGCTAAAAACTCACCTCTTTTCCCTAGCCTCTGAGACTGTATAATGCAGGGTCACAGCGCTTTGGTCCCCAGGGAAAAAAAAACGCTATAAAAATATTATTGTTATGTTACATTTTTACATTTTGCGATAGTGGTCCTTTAAGGGGAAAAAACCTTGGAGGTGAAGTGGTTAAATAAGAAATTAACATTTCTTGTGCAGATATGATGGGTTTTAAATCCCACTATCCTTTTAGTTAATTTCTTTTTAAGATTTGTGCTTGTAAGCAGGGTTTTAAATTCTATAATTGGCTTTAGCCTAGAACAAACATTGTATGTAGCCTGACCAAGTTATGCTTGAATGAGGTATGATGTCTCCTCATCACACTGAGTCTGTGAAATGTAATGATCAAGGAGACATGTGGTCTAATCTTTGTTTGTCATAAATAAGCTAGCATCCCTGTGGGACCTTTTTGATGTTGTATCTAGGCATCCATTGACATTTATTGCAGAACAATGTAAATCCTTTTCAATGTCCAATGTATATAAGATGTGTTCTAACTTTTGTCAGTATACAGGATTCAGTCTGATGAAGGCTTCATAGCAGAAAGCTTTCAGCTTTTCTTCTAAGTTAGCCGATAAATGGCATCATCCTGATTCAAAACTTCTTGCTTATTTTTTTACAATATTCATTCATAGATTATTTAGTCAGTGTTCTGTCAGGTGATCTGTGTGAAATTACTATTATTATTATTAATGTATAAAACACCAACATATTCTGTGGAATGTTAGTTTTTGAAAGTTCTATGCAGAGGAAGATATTACTTTCTTGGCAATTGGAAAAAGATGTTACTTCCCACAATGCAATAAAGTTTACACACAGCAAACTGTCAGGGCCATGGTCATGATATCACACCGTAGGAGGGGTTTTGCCACAAAATTAGCCACACAGACATCCCTAATGATCTATTTGAGAAAAGGTAAAGATTTCTCGGGGTAAAGGGGGTATCAGCTACTGATTGAAAGCTCAGTTCTTGGTTAAAGTTCCTCCACAACTACTATTGTTGAGGGTGTAAAGCTGAGTTCTCACAGACATGGGTCACCAGAAAGGCAAGCAACCACAAGACAGGTGGGGAGAACAAGACTGATGGCTTCAGGTCTGCAGGACCTTCAAGGACGTGTCACACTTCCAGATTAATAGCCCCAACCTTACTACCAATAGGTGGGTAGCTGATAGTGAAAGAAGAGAAGCCCCCCAAAAATTATAAACTTTTTAAAAGCAGGAAAAAGGTGGATTTACCTCAAAGCAATTGTTTTTTTTACATAGCACCACTGGGCTCTTATTTTTATCACCCGATGAAGAAAGTGTTATAGACACTTGAAAAACATTGGGTCATATACAATTCCCGGTGATAAGAAGCTCAAAACATGCAAGCTTTATATCACCAGACATTGCTCAGGTTTTACCGGCAAATTCAATTACTGGCTTCACCTGACCAATGTCTGAACGCAAAGATCCTCACTCAGGTGAATAGTAGCTATCTGCCTGAGGGATGCTCCTGTATCTCGAGCAATGTCAAGCAATGGGGAAGAATTTGTGCAGTGGAGCTATCGGCACTGTTTCCTCACTCGCTCCATCTAGAGGAGCGTACACACCTATCACTGTCAGGCTTCCTGGCACTTACCTGATGTCTGATGTACCATGCCAACCTCTGCTGGCACCATCACTTCCCATCATTCTGCCCTGCTTGTGGGACCCGTTGTGACTGTAACCAGTGCTCTTCTCTTCTCATTCTTCTTTGGAGCTCAGGACATATGCACCCACTCTCCTGGGTACTGGAGGTGTGGAAGAGCCCAGAGGAGAGGGAGAGGCTTTTGTCACCTCTTTCTTACAGAGCCACCCATATCCCGCACCATGCAGGCTGATATAGGTTAGTATGTTGGAGCCCCATGCAGGTTGACTCAGCCATCCAGGCTATACCAGCCTGCATTGGTAAGAAGGGGACAAAGAAAGTTTAAAGGGGAGGTATTATGACATTTTTGTAAGACTTCAGCCCCCCTACCAAAGCTTTAATTAACCCCTTCTCACCATACTAGCCATACCAACCCACATGGTACATGGAATACAAAACAGCTGGTCCACTGCGCTCGAATCAGAAAGAACTATCCAGCACTTTTCATATGCACATCCACAAGAGTGCTGCTCCTTTCTTACTTTTGGGAAGTAAGTGGTTTCCTTGTTTTTCACATGGTACATGGTATGGGGGTCTCTGTAAGAGAGGGGCAACAAAGCACCCCCCCAACACAGAGCACTTGTCCATATCTCCAGAGGCTGGGAGGAGATGGGAGTAGTGTTGGGCGAACATCTAGATGTTCGGGTTCGGGCCGAACAGGCCGAACATGGCCGCGATGTTCGGGTGTTCGACCCGAACTTCGAACATAATGGAAGTCAATGGGGACCCGAACTTTCGTGCTTTGTAAAGCTTCCTTACATGCTACATACCCCAAATTAGCAGGGTATGTGCACCTTGGGAGTGGGTACAAGAGGAAAAAAAATATTTGAAAAAGAGCTTATAGTTTTTGAGAAAATTGATTGTAAAGTTTCAAAGGAAAAACTGTCTTTTAAATGTGGAAAATGTCATGTTTCTTTGGACAGGTAACATGCTTTTTGTCGCCATGCAGTCATAAATGTAATACAGAGAAGAGGTTCCAGGAAAAGGGACCGGTAACGGTAACCCAGCAGCAGCAGCACACGTGATGGAACAGGAGCAGGAGGAGAAGGCCATGCTTTTTGAGACACAACAACCCAGGCCTTGCATGAGGACAAGAAGCGTGCGGATAGCATGCTTTTTACCGCCATGCAGTCATAAATGTAATAAAGATAAGAGGTTCAATAAACAGGGACCGGGCGTCAACGCTAACCCAGCAGCAGCAGATGTGATGGAACAGGAGGAGGCGCAGGAGGAGAAGGCCACGCTTTCAGGTGCAACTCAGGCCTTGCATGAGGACAAAAAAATGTGTGCGCAAAGCAATGCAATGAGTAGTTTTCAGGACACAATGGGCTATTCGGAGGAGCTATTCCCACCCCCACAATCTTCTACCTGTGAAAGGTCAATGGAACAGCCACAAATGTTGTGCCCGGATTCACAACCTTTTTCTGTGGAAAATGCACCTCGCACTGAAATGCAAGGCGAGGCCGAGGATGAACATGACGTCAACAACTCAACATGACGCAAAATGGGGGCGGAACAGAAAGCTGCTTTCAATGTTTTGAAGGCCTTAATTGCCTCCGGTGGCCAGTTAGATGCATCATTCATCACACCCAAATCCCAGAGCAATGTGTGCAGGAATTTGAATCTCAGGAGGTGTACCGAGATCATCTGGACAAGTGACCAAGTGACAAAGTGACCAGTGACAAAGTGACAAAGTGACAAAATGACAAAGTGACAAAATGACAAAGTGACAAGTGACAAAATGACAAAGTGACAAGTGACAAAGTGAGAAGTGACAAGTGACAAAGTGACAAGTGACAAAATGACAAAGTGACAAGTGACAAAGTGAGAAGTGACAAAGTGACAAGTGACAAAATGACAAAGTGACAAGTGACAAAGTGACCAGTGACAAAGTGACAACTGACAAAGTGACAAAATGACAAAGTGACAAAGTGACAAAGTGACCAGTGACAAAGTGACAACTGAGAGGTTGTTCTGGGGAGCTCCACTGCACTCAGTCGCATATGAGGAGAGGTCTCGTCGGGACTGCTGATCTTCCTCAGCTTGCTCAAAGCCTTGAGGGTTCCTGAAGATCCTCTGCTTGGAGTTCGCCGGGGTTCAGCTTGGTGTCGGGGTCGGCGGCGTCCTCCTCACTCCAACGTGGCAGATCTTCTGTTGAAGGAGAAAAAAAAAACATTGTTAAAAGTCCAGTACCGCTTCTGAAGGACTCACCAAGAGATGCAAGAGCGCTTCAATCTAGCGCACCATCGCTCGCTGGGTGATGTCCCTGCCTACGCGCTGGAATTCTACGCTGCACATGCTAGCACGCTTTTGCGCAGTGCCGAGGCGCATTCCAGCAGCTAGTAGCTACCAAGCTTCTGTGGATCTGATTGGGCCACCATGTTGGATCTCTGCCAAGTCCTCCAAAATTTTGAGCAATCCACGTTGCGTGACTGAGCAGTGACAACTCTACAGTCAGCATTACAATACCACTGCTGTGTTTACTGAAGAAATCAATGTTGAAGATGGAAACCGCTGGCATGATGCAAGTGGGGGATTCTGAAGATGAAAACGATCAGCGTGATGATACCAACATCAGGCAACCTGCCTCAGGAAACGCTGGTCCCAGCTATGACAAAGAACAGGACGAGGAACAGCTGGAGTTGGAGCAGGAATTGGATGCCCCCACTGCCGAGGGACAGAGCGGTGCACGTTGGACTTCCACAATTTAGCGGGAAAGGACAGCAGAAGAGGAAGAAAGTGATGCTGGTGACGAATATGGTGCATCACAACAATCACAACGCTTACAAGAACATGAAGATAGAGGAGTCTGGCAGGACTCTCTGGCACACATGGCTCAATTCATGCTAGACTGCATTGAACGCGGCCCGCGCATTATTCACTATTCATTATTATTCATTATTCTGGAATCTGGACAACACCAATTACTGGGTTTATACCCAGTTTATACAAACACAATGTTAAAAAACTGATTGAAGAAAGTGTCAGACAGGTCAAAAATGGAACAATTCCAGCAGGCCCTTGAGGATGGAGACTTTAGAGAGGAGATTGACATCCTCCTCCTTCTCTAGCCAGTTGTACGCCGACAGACTGACTTCAGCAAACCCAGGAGGACCAGGAGGGCAGCAAAGAACACAAGCTGCTGCTAGTGCCCAAAAGGGAATGGTATTGGCAGTGTCCTTGGAGTGGGAACATTTTCTGACACCCATGCAGCAGCCCACAGAACAGCAATCGGGCAGTTCCACGTCCTCCAACACCAATCGCCTAGAGAAGATGGTCAAGGTCCAGGACTACATGTCAGATGGCGTAGCTGTGTTAAACAATCCATCTGCAGACAGACGGTGAGTGTGACAGGCAGCACAGAAGGACCATGGCAACTCACTCATAGTACCACAGTTTGATAGTGCTGCCCAAAAAATTATATGGATCCGTGGACCCGGGCACTGCAGGCAGTACTGGGAAGTGGGAACGCAGATTTTAGTACCTAAACACACGATACAACATGTTTTCCGGGGTCGGACTTTGAGGCACATACAGATGGTCCCGATCATCATCCTCATCATACAACTCTTCTCCTGAGTCTGACCCACCCACCACCTCTGCCACCCCAACATCCCCAGACACAGACCCCTCATCGTCCTCAACATTAACTTGGGATGCTGGCCTGAGCCCGACCTCCTCCTCCACATCAGGCCCCATCATCTCCTCAATGGCAGCCCTCATTAATCGTTCTGGCGACGGACCGATGGACACAACATTCTCCTCCGGAGAGGGCTGCTGCTGACCACTGGCTGCTGTAGTGGATGTTATAGCTTGCGTGGGGCGTTGGCTGTTGCTGTTGTTGGGAGTGCTGCTCACAGCGGAGGTCTCTGAGGAACTCATGGTGAGCTCATATAGTGGTTGGCGGTGAGTGGAGTATTACTGATCCCAGCAATATACACACTGACTGGCAGAGTATGCAATGCTATATAGTCTGGCTGAGCGGTGTACACAGAGTGGCAGTACACACAATGCTATATAGTCTGGCTGAGCCGTGTACACAGAGTGGCAGTAAACACAATGCTATATATAGCGTGGCTGAGCGAGGTACACAGTGGCAGTACACACAATGCTATATAGTCAGGCTAAGCCGTGTACACAGAGTGTCAGAAAACACAATGCTATATATAGCGTGGCTGAGCGAGGTGCACAGTGGCAGTACACACAATGCTATATTAGTCAGGCTAAGCCGTGTACACAGAGTGTCAGAAAACACAATGCTATATATATAGCGTGGCTGAGCGAGGTGCACAGTGGCAGTACACACAATGCTATATATAGCGTGGCTGAGCGAGGTGCACAGTGGCAGTACACACAATGCTATATATAGCGTGGCTGAGCGAGGTGCACAGTGGCAGTACACACAATGCTATATTAGTCAGGCTAAGCCGTGTACACAGAGTGTCAGAAAACACAATGCTATATATATAGCGTGGCTGAGCGAGGTGCACAGTGGCAGTACACACAATGCTATATATAGCGTGGCTGAGCGAGGTGCACAGTGGCAGTACACACAATGCTATATATAGCGTGGCTGAGCGAGGTGCACAGTGGCAGTACACACAATGCTATATATAGCGTGGCTGAGCGAGGTGCACAGTGGCAGTACACACAATGCTATATTAGTCAGGCTAAGCCGTGTACACAGAGTGTCAGAAAACACAATGCTATATATATAGCGTGGCTGAGCGAGGTACACAGAGTGTCAGAAAACACAATGCTATATATATAGCGTGGCTGAGCGAGGTGCACAGTGGCAGTACACACAATGCTATATATAGCGTGGCTGAGCGAGGTGCACAGTGGCAGTACACACAATGCTATATATAGCGTGGCTGAGCGAGGTGCACAGTGGCAGTACACACAATGCTATATTAGTCAGGCTAAGCCGTGTACACAGAGTGTCAGAAAACACAATGCTATATATATAGCGTGGCTGAGCGAGGTACACAGAGTGTCAGAAAACACAATGCTATATATATAGCGTGGCTGAGCGAGGTGCACAGTGGCAGTACACACAATGCTATATATAGCGTGGCTGAGCGAGGTGCACAGTGACAGTACACACAATGCTATATATAGCGTGGCTGAGCGAGGTGCACAGTGGCAGTACACACAATGCTATATTAGTCAGGCTAAGCCGTGTACACAGAGTGTCAGAAAACACAATGCTATATATATAGCGTGGCTGAGCGAGGTACACAGTGGCAGTAAACAATGCTATATATAGTGTGGCTGAGCGAGCGGTGTACTACTGTTCCCAGCAGCGACACACAATGACTGGGGGGGACCCTGGCTAGCGTGGCTGGAGAGCGAACTACCCTGCCTGCCTACCCAAAGCTAAACCCACAGACAAATGGCGGAGATATGACGTGGTTCGGGTATTTATTTACCCGAACCACGTGACCGTTCGGCCAATCAGAGCGCGTTCGGGCCCGAACCACGTGACCCGTTCGGCCAATCACAGCGCTAGCCGAACGTTCGGGGAACGTTCGGCCATGCGCTCTTAGTTCGGCCATGTGGCCGAACGGTTTGGCCGAGCACCGTCAGGTGTTCGGCCGAACTCGAACATCACCCGAACAGGGTGATGTTCTGCAGAACCCGAACAGTGGCGAACACTGTTCGCCCAACACTAGATGGGAGGTGGGTGCATGTGTCCTGGAATATAAATGTGCATTATTATGATGTAGTATATTTTTGGTATGGAGACTGTGCTGTTCACTCCATCACAATAATTCACATGCATGTCATGTCTTTAATGCACACTTTTCATTATCATCATTTTAGAGACACTTTAAAGTGGCCCATAGATGAAGAAAACTGCAGTTTTTTACTTACCCAGGGCTTCCTCCAGCCCCATATGTATGGATGCATCCCTCGCCGTCCTTCCGCAGTCCTCCTGAAAATCTCCGTTCAGCCGCAGTCAACTCCCAGCAAGCGGCTCAATTGAACTCAGTCTGACTGAGTGACGTTACCGGGGCTCACCGTGGCTGAACGGGACATTGTAGGAGGACGGCGAGGGACACAGCCATGCTTATGGGACTGGAGGAAGCCCCGGGTAAGTAAAAACGGCAGTTTTCTTCATCTCTGGGTCACTTAAGCTGAGAGCTCCATGAAGCTGGCCCCCTACAATCAGCAAAAATAAAAATTCCACCATGAATGGTTAGTTCTATGTTTGTGCCCATTTGTGCTGCAAAAATTAAGATTTGTTCTGCTTTCATTTTGAAGATAATAGCACTTTTCCCCCCCAAAACAATACCATCACCCAGCCCCCATACAACAACCCACAGACATGAAACTGGTATGGGTGGAAAGTGTTGTGCATATGCTCATTTGTGCTGCAAAAATCATCTTTCTATCTTTTATAGTTTTTGAGATATTCACATTTTTATAAAGGTCATGGACTCATGTCCACTTCTTCAGGCCAATATTGTGTGCCAGTAAAAACACCCAGCTGAGCTCATAGCATCTCAGAGCTCGACTCCGTTACCTGTGGGTAGGTAGTTACTGGAAAGGGGAGTATAAACCAAGATTTCAAATAACTTAAGTATTAAATAAAAACAATATACACATACGTAATAGGTTTAGAATTAGACAACTGAAAAGTGTTATTATTTGAAAGTTTTAAGTACCCTACTGTCTGAAGGTTTAGATGAGCACAAAATCAACACAGTATAGTACGCATAAAAACACATGTAAAGACTTAGTAAATCAACAATCTTAGTGAATAGGGATGGACAAACTTCATGATTTTGTAATATGCCTTCCCAAATTTTATCCCGAAAATTAATGAAACAATTGTTAGTGGAAAGCTCCATTGACTTTAATGGCAGGCAGTTGCTGTAAGAGGCTTGCACCTGCACGGTTCTCTAAAGACTGAACCGCGCAGGCGCAGGACTCTTACAGTGACCGTGTGATGATCTCTTTTAAAATAGGCAATTGTACACTACCGATAGGTTGATACATTATGTGTCATTTAACCACATTTCTAAAAAAACTTTTTCCTATCAACTTTAAAATCTTTAGGAAAACTACAAGGTCTTTTTGAAGAAAAAAAATCATCTTGTTCCCATTGTTCTACTTAAAGAGGAACTTCAGCCTAAACAAACATACTGTCATTAAGTGACATTAGTTATGTTAATTAAAATAGATAGGTAATATAATCTCTCACCCACCCTGTTTTAAAAGAACAGGCAAATGTTTGATTTCATGAGGGCAGCCATCTTTTTGGTTGAAATGAGGTGACAGGGAGCATGAGACACAGTTCCAACAGTCCTGTGTGCTGATCACCCCTCCCTGTTGCTAGGCAACATGGATAACAACATAGGAAATCCCATCATGCTTTGCACAGCATCAGGGAAAAAAATCCCGGGCAGTTTTCTTTGATGGGTGGAGCTTAACCAAAAATGCAGCTAAAAATGATGCTTTGGTAAGAAAAACAAAGTTCTGATGCTGTGAAACTGTTATAGAAACACCAAGCCTTTTCAGTTCTGCTGAGTAGATTTTTAGTCCGGAGGTTCACTTTAACATACCCTGCAAATCTGGTGATTCCAGCACGTATGAGAGCTATGCTATTAACTGGCGGCCAATGTTAAATGTCAATCTTAAAGGTGAACGCAAATTTTCTCGAACAGGAATTATTCTCCGGGAACTGTTCTCTGGAAACATGTTCATCCATCCCTATCAGTGAACAATCATTTAGAAAGAACAATAACAATAAGACTTAAGATGGTGATAATCGTTTGTGTGTACATACCTAGATTACATTATAACAACATAATTAATGATTATTAAAAAAAAAAAAAAAAAGATTAGAGAATCAATACTATATACTGATTAGGTTAGCAAGAAGTTTTATATCAGGATGATACCATTTATTGGCTAACTAAAAATGAATTCATTTTTAGTTAGCCAATAAATGGTATCATCCTGATATAAAACTTCTTGCTTTTACTGATGGCTAACACGGTAGAATACCCTACTGCTACTACTATGATTAGGTTAGATCATAGTTAGATTGTAAGCCTTTTGGCAGGGTCCTCCCTTCCCTAGTGTATTCTGCATGATTGTGTGCCCCATCATTGTGCTCCTTTCCTATGACCGCCTCATACTTAAATTACTGGACCTACCTGACAAGACCAAAATTGCATGATCATGGATTTTGTATCATGTTTGCCTTGTTTAGCTTTGTCCGATGTTGTATAACCTTGTTACGTTACATGTCATTCTTTATACCATTGTATGTGTTTATTGTGTAATATTTGGCACTTTATAAATACAAATAATAATAATACATTTTCAATTTCAATTGGAAAATAAGACAGAACAGGAAGTGTGATATAATAATGTACAGTAGATAAACAAATAAAATGTATTTCTTGTTTCACGATACGTTCATGATAATAGCATAAAATACAGTAACGGATTTACTAAAAATATTTCTCAAAATGTTGAATTAATCGTGTTGATTAATTGATCTGCAACTTCAATGCCCCATTTCTGGCCATAGACTTTTCCAGTTCCTCCTCCAACTGGCATTTGCTCTTCAGAATCACTGTTAGCTCACTAATATGTATTATGATATACAGATGTTTTTATTACATACTGCAGTTGTTCAAAACCTGCTGTACACGAGGTTTGTATTATGATGTCAGGCCTATGTAGTACCATTTCTAACTAGAGGAAGTCAGAACAACGCCTCTCTCTTGCTTCACCTGATTTCTTAGTGACTGTCACTTTGAGAGTATACAGTATGTGCAAATAATATTTGAAACTGACTGCATTCTTGATGTGGTGAATGTAAAGATCCATTAAGTCTTGTAAGTTCCACACTGGTGCTTCTGCGTAATATGAACAGAGGCGCCAAAAGTATAAAAACAGTACTTATTAAAAAACTAAAAATGCTTCGGAGGCAGTGGTGGACTTACCTCCTCCAAGCAGCCCCAAGAGACTGTATTATTGTTATTTAATAATACAGTCTCTTGGGTCTGCTTGGAGGAGGTAAGTCCACCACTGCCTCCGAAGCATTTTTAGTTTTTTAATAAGTACTGTTTTTATACTTTTGGTGCCTCTGTTCTACTCTGGTCATATATATCCACCCCTGGTGGAGGGGGATACCCCTTTTCTTTTTACTGTCTACAGAGAGCGACTTCTTAATCCTGAGTGAGGACAGGAAAATCTCCTCACCTGCCTATACAGTGGTTGCCTGGAGGTAACCCTGTTTTGTGAGTATACATTTGTACTCTGTCATTACTCCTTCCGTTCCATAACCTACTACACTATATCGGGCTCTAGGCTTCTCTTTTACATATATTCTGTGTAATATGTCACTGGCAAGTCCAAGATAGATGTACGACGAGGATAAACATCAGCAGAACCAGCAGAATCAGCACATATCGCACATAGGAGGTGCACTGAGCGAAGGACCAGTCACAACCTGAATCTGAAAAACAAAAAATGCAGCAGTGTATTAATAGTTTTGCCAAAACATTATGTTTAACATATATAAACTAGAGTGAAAAGCTCCTCATTTACATAATACAAGCTGGAACTTTGGCCAAAAGCCACTGCCCCATGTTTTAGTGGTGGCCAGAGGTATACTTATTTCAAAATGCCTGCTACTTGGGGTGGCATCAAAAGCACCAATTATTATAACAACATGGCACCACCTACGGGGAGTGGGGGGGAATAGATGGGGTTGCTCCCCTCCCTGTCACAGCAGTCCTGTGAGAGCTATAAAATCCATCCGTAAGTGGTCTCTGGATCCAGGTAGGGATGAATGATTATACTGATATCATTTTCATCAAATTAAAGAAATTACCTTCACCTGGGTGCTGCCCATTTTTGGTCGTGCTTTTATTAACTGCTTCTCATAAATTGGGTCACTCTCACCACCACTGGGAAAGTAAGAGGAAACCTTCAAATATAAGAAGCTTTTAAGGGGGTAGTGTTTAATGTGGGGGGCATTGCCCATGATTACTCCTCCTCAGAGGCATAACCAATAAAAGAAGCAAGGTCAGATTTCTGGAAAGGCTCAAAAAGCTCAGGCCTTGGGTAGCTGTAGCCCAAGGGGGCACCTGGATATGAAAGAAGGGTTGCTACATATAAAAGGTACAGACTAACCAGCAAGCTCATGGTGACCCAGAACTCATTGGAGTGTGTAAGGGACTACAATGGTCCTAAAAGCCCCCTTACTAAGACGTTAAGAAAAACAAAAGTTTGCTTTCTTAAAACAGAAAGAATTTGCGATAATTCAGGTTGGAGTGAACTTGAGATGTCTCCCAGAGCAACACTGCTGAATATATGCAAATTAATTTGCATATATTCAGCAGTGGTGCTCTGGGAGACATCTCAAGTTCACTCCAACCTGAATTATCGCAAATTCTTTCTGTTTTAGGAAAGCAAACTTTTGTTTTTCTTAACATCTTATGGCCCATACTCACGGGCATCAAAAGTGGCCTGTCGCCAGCACACGTGAGCGTGCGGGCGACAGGCCGGCGACAGCTCCTCGCCAGGTCCCTCCGCGTACACACTCGGAAGAGGGACCAGCGGCTCGACGGAAGCTGTCGCCGACTTTCCTCCTCCCCCCGCCGGAAGCTCTGCATACCTCAATGGAGGTTGCTGTCGCTAGTCCGCGTACTCACGCGGACTAGCGACAGCTGCGGCGGAGTTGCGGCGGCGACTGTCGCCAGGCGATTGAACATTTCAATCGCCTGGCGACATCAGCGACGGGCGACAGTTCGGGGTGCGCGCCCGTTCAACGGCCCATACTCACGGGCGACCTGTCGCCGCAACACGCGCGCGCCGCGTGTTGCGGCGACATTTGTAGCCCGTGAGTATGGGCCATTAGTAAGGGGGCTTTTAGAACCATTGTAGTCCCTTACACACTCCAATGAGTTCTGGGTCACCATGGGCTTGCTGGTTAGTCTGTACCTCTCGGATTTACAAGCCCTACTGCATAGAGCCAAATTAATCCATGCCATGCACTGATCAAACAATTCGAAACAGTCTGTATGCATGTTGGATTATTATGGCTCTGTACAAATGAACAAGCTGACACATCATTGCATTCCAGCGGTTCTGGAGGTGTGTTTAGCTTCTAAGGGTAACAATGGTTAATTTGCATATATTCAGCAGTGATGCTCTGGGAGACATCTCAAGTTCACTCCAACCTGAATTATCGCAAATTCTTTCTACATATAAAAGAGGAGGCCAAAAATAGGGAGCAACACATGAAAAAGGAGAACTAATGCTCAAGGTGGCTGTTTGTGTAAGAGAGGGGATGCATACAAGGATTACACACATGGAATAGGGGGCTGCACATGCAATGGGAGGGGTGCTGCTGCACATGGGGAACCACAACATACTTGACCTACACAAAGTTTAAATCTGGCCTTGGAAATAAGTACAAGCAGAATTATCAACATGAACCCAGAAACTGCTGCACAGTGGGTCAGAATGGACAGGTTAAAGTTGACTTTGTAACTTGAAAATTGTATTCTTGTTTACTGTTATTTTATGAAACAACTCAACTGCCCCGACAGATCATCAAATTGAAGAAAATTAAATAAAACAATATTTTGCTTTAAAACCCAGAAAACCAGATGGACAGCTTAAACATTGAACATTTGGGCTGTAATTTAAGAAGGTGTACATTCTTGTACCATGTCCAGTGCAGTGAAACTCCATGGAGACCATCTTCATTATATACAATGAGAAAAATAAGTATTTGATCCCCTACTGATTTATCTTGTTTGCTCTCTGATCAAGAAGTGAATTGTAGTGATAGGTTTATTGTAGCTGTGACAGACAAAATAACAATAAAAGGGCCCTCAAAAACCCAGTGCCCCAAGGTCAGAGCTGGATGTGTATTGAAATGAGTGAAATAAGTATTTGATCCCCTATCAAAAGATCAAAATTTCCAGTCCCCCGGGTGTCTTCACTGCATGTATGTTGGGATGTAAGGGAGTGCTCCTAATCCTAGCTTGTTACATGACCTATATAAAAGACGCCTGTCCACAGAAGCAATCAGATTCCAAACTAGCCACCGTGGCCAAGACCAAAGAGCTGTCCAAAGATGTCAGGGACAAGACAGTAGACCTGCACATGGCTGGGAAGAGCTACAAAACCATCGCCAAGCTGCTCGTTGAAAAGGTGACGACAGCACAATAGTTCACAAATGGAAGAAACACAACACAACTATCAATCTCCCTTAATCGGGGGTTCCATTCAATATCTTTCCTTGTGGAATTGCATTCACCATGGGAATTTTGATAAAGCATCCACAACTACACGGGGGAACTTAAAACTTCTTCCCCTCACTGTAGCTCCAAAAGTTATTGCTTAAAGAGACCCTGTACAGAAAAAAATCTCCCCTGGGGGGTATCTACCTTGGAAGGGGAAAGCCTTAGGGCCCCAATGAGGCTTCCCCCTCCCCTGTAGCTGCAGGCAATCCAGCGCTGGCTCCCCCGAAGTCTCTGGCAATCCTGGCTCGACAAGCCTGACAAGCTAGATTTATTTACCTTCCCTGGCTCCAGCGGGTGGCACTGTTGCGGCTCTCAGCACAGAGATAGGCGGAAATAGCTGATCTCTGTTGGGTCTGCTCTACTACGCAGGTGCAGGAGACTTGCGCCTACGCAGTAGAGCGGCCCGACAGCGATCGGCTATTTCCGCCTATCTCCGAGCGGAGAGACGATACTGCGCCTGTGCTGGAGCTGGGAAAGTAAATATTTACATCATCGCTGTTCGAAGGGGCACAGCGAGACCGCCGTGGGACACATGAGGACGGGGAAGCCTCGATCGGATCCGGAGGCTTCCCCCACCCGAGGTGAGTACTCCCCCAGGGGAACTTTTTATCGTTACAGGTTTTCTTAAAAAAAAAAAAAAATGAAACAGTTTTTGACATTTGACATTAAAATTTTCTAATTAAAATGTACCTAAGAGTAAGGGAAGAAAGGATTTTTACTTACCTGGGGCTTCCTCTAGCCTCCTGTAGTCCATCTGCTCCCTCGCTGTCTTCCTTTTCCCCTCTGTTGTGCTTCTAACCAACCCTGTAAAGTCCATGGCTCATCTGAGTAGCGGTCTACTGTGCATAGGCACTCCTCGCCGCAAAAAACACCTGATCATGCTCCCATGGATGGGAGCTTCCTGCGCATTTGCAGTTCATTAAGACTGTAACTGTGCTAGCGCAGAATGTTTCCAGGCACAGGAATGTGATTGGATGGTGAGTGCGCCCAGGACCGCGCATGTGCAGTAGTCCATGATCCAGCTGGATCACCGCCTTTACAAAAGCACAAAGGAGGGGACCTGGGTTACAATGGAGTATCTTTACCTGTTCTTTTTATTCTCCATTGGGTCTGAACAGAAGTCTCACTGAACAAGGCATCACAAGTAACGTTATCTCCATAGTCCCAGTTGTGTTGTCTAAGTGAGAGTAAGTTCAGGACAGTCCAGCTGTGATTTATTTCTTTACAGTACATCATCTTCTTGCCCTTGCGTTGTGTTCCAGAGAGACTCCAGGTCACATAGATGATCGAAGGTGCCAAAGTCACCACACAAGCTATCTGCATTGTATTGTCAGGAGAAGGAGGAGCCAGGAGATAGATGGAGCTGTTTGCAGTGAATCTTTCTGCAAAGGAAGTAAATAGATTATCACGAATAATGTAAGCAGCTTAGTCTTTAAAGACAAATTTTCAACTTAGATAAAATCAGACTTGGTCACTCATCCCTTTCTTTCCCCACCAGAGTGCTGGAATCCGATAGCTGACTGGGTCACTGAGATAAAAGGCACTAGAAGACAATTCCGGGGGCATGGCTAGAAGCTGTAAGAGAATATCTATCTACTTGCTGCATAAAGATACTGATTTTGACCTGAGGAAGCAGCATCTAGCCCACAAAACGTGTCATCTAGTGTTCACAATGAACTATTTTGCAGTTGGTGACTTCTTCAAAAGTAAGCCATCTTCATTTTAAACTGTTTTTAGATGTTTTATCATTCTAGAGGTGCCCCTGCCACCACTGCATAACCATAGACAAGTCATTTTTTACCTAAATGTCTTCAAATTTCAGACTGAATTTCTTGTTCTGTGCTGCTATTAATCGTATGTAACTGATATGAAATTTATGTTGTCATTGACTACTGACGATGGATGATACTGTATTGTTCTGGACACTCTGTGCTTTCTCTGGAAGTTTATTTTTTCCTCTGTTTTACAAACAAAATCAATAAGCTTTAACTGTTAAAAAAAAAACGAAAAAACTTTCAGTCTGAAACTCTCTAGAAACCAGGGCAACAGTATCTAGCTTGGTGTTAACTCTCTGTCTCTTTGGAGCATATTGTGGCTGGATAATACTGGTTAAGGGCTTTGCCTCGGACATTGGAAACTAGGGTTTGAAACTTGGCTCTACCTATTCAGTAAGCCAGTACCTATTCAGTAAGGAGTCCTTGGGTGAGACTCCCTATTACTGTAGCTGCGGCTCTCAAGCACTTTGAGTCCGACAAGAGAAAAGTGGAAAATAAATCTTAGAATTATTATTATTCTATTCACAAAAGGCCAGTAAAATTATCATATGCACACAGCATATATCACACAGCACATTGTTGTTGTCTCTTTTTTTCAGGGGGGGGGGGGGGGGGGCACATTACATCTGATGAAGCAGTGCTGGACTGGATGCTGCAAGGTTACTCTATGCGCAGACCTTGCTGCCAGAAGCAGTGGCCCTCCCAGAAGTAGAAGGTAGACTGTGGTAGCAGATTAGCAACAGCAGCTTCCACCATCATTTAACCCCAAAAGGTATCTATAATGCTGTTGAGGAGGACATCATGAAAGTCTTTGTGGGGGAGGGATTGCTACTGGGTCAAGGCTCCCATAAACTCATAGAGATCTTGGGCCATATGCAATTCACTTTTTCACCTGACTTTTCTCCCTGGAGATAATTTTTCTTCTTTAATTTAGAATAACTTTTTAGTACTTTTTTAGTATTTTTTTTGCTTTCTAGTGATTTAAAAGACATTTTATCGACAAATTTGAAAATTTCACCTAGGAGAAAACTCAGGTGAAAAAGTTAATTGAATATGGGCCCTTGTGCGCTCCACCGTGCAAGTTACGTGGTCTGGCTGACGTCAGTAGTTCTGCACCTGCGCAGTACAATCCTGATGGGATCAGCCAGACCATGTGACCTTCGCGGTGGAGCGCACAAGAAGCCGACCTGGGGAGCGGAGGACACCGGGAACCACCGAAGCTGCAGCGAGGGCACAGGGTGGCTGCCAGGGGCTGGAGGAAGCCCTAGGTAAGTGGATTTTTGTTTTTTAATCTGCCTAGAGGTATCCTTTAAAGTGTACCTGTCGGCATAAAATCAAAAATCAATTCTTTATTTTTACCTGGTAAACAAGTAATAAGGATGCTAACCAGGCAATCCAAAAGTTAAAATCACTATTACTTTTCTTGTTGATAAATGATCATTCTCCAGTTTACCTGGCTCTTATTTGGTACACACAAAATTTGGCACACAAAAAGGAAGTTGCAGGACATGTTGGGTTGTCTTTTTTGCTCATCTATTTCCTCTTAGACTTAACTAATGCGGCCAATCATTAGTTAAGTCTAAGAGGAAATAGATGAGCAAAAAAGGACAACCCAGCATGTCCTGCAACTTCCTTTTCCCTTTTCCTTTTTGCCTCTTTCCCTCCTGTTACACATCCCCCCCCCCTCACTTTCTATAGTGCAGGGTGGGCAATGCATACACAATCAGGCAGAGGAGATTAAGGGAGGAAATCACATCAGGATTGGCTTCAAAATAGCTACACTTAAAATGGGAAATGCTGAGAAGGTTTTTCTCTTTTTTTTTACTGTAGAAAAATTACTAAAATCAAAACGCGGACAGTGCAATACATATATTATGTAAGTAGAGCAAGTATATATATATATATATATATATATATATATATATATATATATATATATATACTTATATATGTGGTTTTTTTCTGAGATAGTATTGCTAACAGCTCCTCTTAAAGGATTTTATGATCTTCCACTGCTTCAGTAAGAAGCTTCTGCAAGATTGCCTTCTGGGTTTTATAAGATTTTCTCAGTTTAGCATCAGTCTGGTTGTTTTAAAATGTCCTCTATTTTAGGTTCTGGAAAATACAGAAGGGGTATGCAACTTTTCACTGCTGACAGTAAGCCCCCACCACTTGTAACACAAAGGGATAGGCTGAAAGTGTTTTTCTCTTTTGAGACAGACGGGCACAGTGCAGAACAAGTCTTCAGACAGCCTGTGTGTTTCACCTTCACTAGCGCATTATTTGTGATGTACAGGTTGTTTTCTACATTTAAAGAAAAAAATAGAAACCTACTGCTTGTCCCAAATAAAAAAACAAAAAACAAAAAAACAAGTCTGTTCACAGCACACGACATGGATGCTTTTGTTCATTAGTCCAGCATGACCATGACCATGCTTCCAATTTTTTAATTTCTATTTTAAGACAGGTAAAAGGCTACACACTGACTTTTATGGCACTCTATGATTATAGTTCAAAAATCATTAGTTTATTATAATGATTTATTTATTAGACTGTCAGTGTCCCAGTTGGTTACATTTCCATTTCCCCTCAGTTTTTTTTTCCAAATTACAGGGGTCATTTGGACCACACAAAATAATACAAATTTATTGCATAGGATTTAGAACTTTTTGTCATGTTTTTTTTTTTTACTGTTTATGTCCATGTTTGGAAAAATCCATCATCTACTGCCTAGACATCAGTCTGGTAACTAGTACAGGAGCCAGAAAATATGTTCAGTTGCTGAAAAGCTGGCATAAATTGTCTTGGTTTATTATCAATTTTGTAAGTTTATTGGTTTCAATAATGTCTTTAGTGGCACACTATACTGTTCTGAAAATTATTTCTTACCTCTTGTAATTAGTGTTGTCCCATTGCCAAACTTCCGGACAGTAACATAATGGAATGAGCAGTAATAAACTCCAGCATCATCACTCTGTACATTATAAATCCTCAGGTTTGCCTTGTTGTCTCTATTCTCACATCCATATTTATGCCGATCTTTATCTGTGGAACAGCTCTTCACAGTCTCTGGGATTTGTGGGGCATTAGAACTCTTCTTATACCAGGAAACAAATGTACCAGTCTCCAGATTCTCACTGGATACACATGTGATAACTCCAGTGGCTCCGATATCCGCTGTCACACTGTCCTGAGGCTGATACAGACTCATCTGTGCATCTATCACTGCAAAAGGAGAGTCAGGTCAATATCTTGTATCAAATAGTTACAATTATACATACTAATGTACTTAGGCTCCTTTCACACTGGCGTAAAGATCTATTCATAAGGGATCTGTTTGGTGCGTTCCGAAAAGTGGAACGGAAGGATGGGTCCCGCACGATTTTTTGGAATCGACTGGATGCGACAGATGGAGGCCATTGGAATCAATGCTAGGCTTGCCTATGAGAATGGACAGTATCCATTCTCGCTAGGCAGCTTGTTATGTGCGTTTCGCAATATACTCAACTGCCACGCTCCCTTTCGAGTCCCTGCATGGAACAAATGCCGGTATGCCGATCGTAAGGCCCCAGCAGAAGCACCTCAGGCTCCCATTGGTTGCAGTATATCATTGGGAATAGTCCCTCCCAGGGAGGATTCTCATAGGTTCACTGAGTTGTGGATCAATGAAAATCCTCACTGGTACTCATGGAGGATTCCTATTGGTCTTTTTCAAACTAATGGGAGCCTGTGATGCTTCTGCTGGGGGATCAGGATCGGTGCACTGGTGTTTCCAGCATGACGTGACCTGAATGAACAGCAGCAGTGGCAGTTGAGACATAAATGGATGGCGGCAGCAGCAGTGGAGGAATGCAGCAAGTGAGTAGGGAATGGACCAGATTGGAAAACAGGATGAAAAACTGATGCACAATGTAAGAAACTGAGCCGTTTAATCGGAAAAAAGGATGCCTTTTTAAAGGATCAGTTTTTCATCCGGTATGGTGTGCTTCCAGCCTAAATCTCTGTAAAACGTATAGCATTATAAGCAAAATGGTCTTTTATACTAGGTAACACTGACAGCTCTGACAAAAACAAACTAGCCATAACCTGAAATATTTTAACATCTGGTAATGTTTTTGCACTACATTTATACTTTAGGATAGTGAGTCTTGAGCTTCTTGGAAATCCACGGATTGATCGGTGAATGTAGAGGGGGAATTGCAAACATTGCTAATTCCAGGACATGTTTATGAACCAGACTGAGGGCCCCTTTCAGATCAGGCATTAGAACCAAGCAATCCCTAACACACAAACACTCTAAAGGCCCTTCCAGACTGAATACGGGATGGCGGTGCACTAAGATTTTCAACAACAAATAACATTTGTAAAGCGATTTTCTCCCATAGGACTCAAAGGGCATAATTATGGCTCAGACCAGTAATTGGTTGATTGGTACATTGTGGTACAGAGGAAGGACTCTATAAGTCTGGAAATGCCAGGCTAAACAGGTGGCTTTTCAATCTTGATTTGAATAACTTCTTGGAAAGGGGCTGACTTTACTGGGTTTGGTAGGGAGTTACAAAGGGTAGGGGCAGCATGACAGAAAGCTCTGGCTCCAAAGGTTTTGAGGTGCACTCTGGGAGTGACCAAGTTTATTGAAGCTGCTGATCGGAAGTTGTGAGAGGTGTGGTGCAGCTTCAGCAAGTCCTTTATGTATCCAGGGCCCAAGTTGCGCAGGGATTTGAATGTCAACAGTCCAATCTTGAAGAGTATTCTCCATTTTACTCAATTTCACTTCTTTTTGATAACGCGTTTTGCCTGGACTACAATTTCCATGCACTCCCTTTCATTTAACCCAAACACAGGAAAAATGCAACAGGCACTACATTTGTGATTGGGTTAAAAAGGGATTGCAGTCTACTGTACAGGGCACCACCATTACTTTGTTAATCACGGTGCCCTTGCAATTCACAAAACACCTGCGCTTCTAAAGTCAGATTGAAGCACATGTAGGCCCATATGCAATTCACTTTTTCTCCTGAGTTTTCTCCTAGGAGATCATTTTTCATCTTCTATTTAAAATAACTTTCTATCACGCTGGGCATGACGAGATAACCATCACAGTAATATAATACACAATAATCGTACAATGTGTAGTCAAGTCTGGTCAGAATTTGTGCACAAGTTTTACAAAGTCAAGGTACAAAATCGTTAAGCTTAATCATAGTCAATATCGAGCAGGGTCATACACGTGTATCAGATGTCAGTCGTATTGCAAGGATCAGGCAGGAACAGAGTCAGGAAACAGGCCGAGTCGTTAACGTAAATCAGATGGCAGTGATACAAAAGAGCTAGGCAATAGCGTGGTCAGGAAACAAGCAAAAGTCGGTACACAGGTAAATCAACAGTAGATGTTATATTAATAATATCAGGAGGATATTATGAATAATTATAATTACAGCTATCAAAAATCAAGACAGAACGACTGACTAACTAGAGTACATATATATTGTGTGTCTACACAATATATTAATGTAACTCAATAAGCTAGCTAGCTAGACCAGGAACCAGCGAACTGATTAGTATCAAGGTCGGCGAGCACTGACTGCTCCCGACCTTAAATCCAGATTCCCTGATCAGTAGCCACTCCCATCTGATGAGGTCACTCATGACCTCATCTGCTGAATCCTCCTCCTGACCCTATAAGGCTCAATGGAGCTCGAGCGTGCGCGATGCGACCTTTGGGTCGCATGCGACCCGGAAGACACAGCTGAAGGGAAGCAGTCCCGCCGCTCGTGCGGACCACGCCAGGCCCGCCGCGGGACCTGCCGCTGGAAAGTAAGGATGTTACACTTTCCAGTGCTTTTCAACTTAAAACGTACTGAAAAGTAGGTGAAAAAGTACTGTAAAAAATATTTTGAGTATTTTCTTGCCTGCTGCTGGCTTGAAAGGCATTTTATTGACACGTTTAAAAATATCACCTAGGAGAAAACTCAGGAGAAAAAGTTAATTGCATATAGGCCCCAGTGTGGAAGGGCCCTGATTACCATTAAAAGAACAGTAGTCCTATGAATTGCTATAGCATGTTTAAGCCAGAGGGTACTTGCGAGCCTCTTGTGTATCACCCATGGTCCTACCACTAGTGTCCCTAATAGCAGGAACTGCATTTCTGATGCTTTCAGGTTTAGATGGAAGACAGAACCAAAGTCAGTGAAAACTGGGAAAGGAGAGCTCAATATATCTATATATATAACCCTGATTTGTGAAGAGTAGATAACTTAAAGGATACCTGGACTCAGAGAGATTTGGGGCTGCCATCTTCATTTGAAAAAAAAAAACAACTCAGTTATCTGGGTGATATCTCGATTTTAGATGTGTCCGAGTCACACATCTGGAGCAGGTGTGGAGTTAGTGTGTGGTCATACAGAAAGCATAAAAGTAAAACCAAAAAACAGGGAAAACACATTTTGTAAAGAGTCTGCAATGATACGCTATGTATTTCTCTGGGTTCAGGTTAATTTTAAGCTAATCTTCTCACTCAGTATTTCTTTTAAAGAACAACTGTAGTGAGAGGGACATGGAGGCTGCCATAGTTATTGCCTTTTAAACAACACCAGTTGCCTGGCAGTCCTGCTGATTTATTTGACTTCAGCAGTGTCTGAATAAGACCAGAAACAAGCATGCAGCTAATCTTGTCAGATCTGACAATAATGTCAGAAACACCTGATCTGCTGCATGCTTCTTCAGGGTCTATAGCTTAAAGTATTTGAAGCAAAGGATCATCAGGACAGCCAGGCAACTAGTATTGCTTAAAAGGAAATAAATATGGCAGCCTCCATATCCCTCTCACTTCAGTTGTCCTTTAAAGACAGGTTAAAAAAAAAAAAATAAGTGACGCATCAGTTTGGAAGGCCTTTGAGTGGAGATTAAAATATGAATAACTAAAAAATAAAGTAGATTTTTATATTGTCGGTCTAAAGAACAGTTTTACTTTCTTACTTATTTTGTCTTCTTTTGTCAAACTTTTTTGAGTAAATAATAATTTATGGATTTATGGACATTGGAATAGTATGTAATTTACAGTATATCCATACAGTACTTAATGTTACTGGTGTTATAACATTATTACAACAACAAAATAAAATAAGACTAGAGAAGACAAAGTTTTATTGCTGCTGTAATGCAACTTTTCATATGGAGTACTACATAACTTATATATTTTGATTAGTGTATATTTTTATGAAGCTTGTCAAGAAATCTAGTGATTTTATTTGTAGTTGTTAGATTTGTGTTTGTTTGTTTTATGTATTTTATACTGTATAGTATTTATAGATTTGATGTTATGTGGGGTTTTTGTTTTGTTTTTCATTCTGATTTTATGATAAATAATGCTGCTAAATATATCCGTTTCTTACCTTCATAGAGCAGGAGTAAGCTGACGAGGTTCATGTTCATTTGTGAGGTAATTTGTGGTATGGTACTTGCTAACAAACAACATAAAATGAATGCCTATTTCTCAGAAACCAGACACCTCCCTTTTGCCTTGCACTTCTTATTCTTTGAAATGTTGCAACATTATTGGTTCATATTAGCAACAGTGGATATCAAATAAGCAAAAATATTTATTACAAAATGGCTTTGAGGCAGAACTTCATAAATCATATTGGGCCCAATCAAATTCACCTTTTTTTCTCCCAGGTTTTTTCCTAGGAAATTAGGATATGTTTACATATCCTGTAAAAATGTGGATACTGACTGTAAAGCCATATACCAAGTTTAACTTTAACTATTGTAACATACTACTTTGTAGACTACTTATTTTGTCCTCCCCTAGAATTACCTCCTCATATTCCCATATAAAAGATTTCACACATGCTTCACCCCTCTGCTGGAATGCCCCTCCACAACACATCCTTCACTCTCCAACCTTTGATATCCTTAAACACTCCCTCAAAACTCACTTTTCCCGACAAGGATATACTCTACCTAAGGCCATTCACCCTTTGACCTAAGGCCAAGCTGCACTCCTACTAGATATCCTAAAAACACATTGCCTCTACCTATGATTATTGTACACTACCCCAACTCGTGCCCTTTCTCCATACCTTTAGATTGTAAGCTTGCAAGGCCAGGTCTCTCTCCCCTTTTTGTGTCTTGGAATTAATTATACATGTTATTCATCGTGTTACTTTTGTCACTGTAATTACCAGTTCAAAATTTTGTATCAATTCTGAATTTTGTACCAGTTCCGTATTTTGTATATTAGCATATGCCGTTGTCTGTATTATTCAGTACCTCAAGTTCGTTTCTTACTTTGTACAGCGCAATGGAATATATTGGGGCTTTATAAATCAATAATAATAAATTCTACATGCAAAAAGAAAAGAACGAGCACCGCTGGGCTGTATTCCTTGATAGAGCAAGTTTATTCAGGGCAGGCATAGACAGCTTGAATTCAAATAACGTTAGACCATGCAGCTACTCAAGACAGAATGTTAGATGCAATTAATCAATCCACATCGTAGTCCAGGTGAGGATAAAAGGGGTGGCTGCAGGGGACTGGTTGCTGGGCGCAAGGGCTGTTTTGCGTTTGACATGTTTGTTCACATGGAGGCCAGGCAAGGGAAGAGGGTGGGCTCTTTAAGCTGTCTGCAACCTACTCCAACTCTGTTGCCTTGGATACCCAAAATGAAGCCTCATTCTGGGGGCTGTTCGCGCATTCTCTGTCTGTCCCTGTGTCTCGCTGCCCAGAGAGGCGGGATTCTAATCTCTGTCCTCCGCATTCTCTGGTGCCTAGCAACATACGGAAAACTGCACAGCCGCAATCTGGCTGTAAAATCACCACTCATGGATGGAAGAACTGCGATGTAAATATACGTTTAAAGGGGAATATTTCTGCATGCAAAAGAAAAGGGAAAGCATCTCAAAACTGATAGATGCTATTAGCAAGACCACCCTGGAGTAGACAGTGACGGGTACGTGGACAACCGCACCATGCCTGCCCGAAGCTGGGAAAGAAACTCCACTGAACAGATAAACACCCACATAGTGACCAAAAATTGGTCGACAAGTTTACAGTAGGTGATAGACTCAATCCTTCAATTTCAGTTGAAATAGGACCAACTACTATAAAACAACATCCTCAATAATGAAACTATGGGCTTGATTCACTAAGACAAATAGCATGCCTTATCAGAGTTAACATGTATTATCTGAGTTAACACGCCTTATCAGAGTTGTCACACATTATCTGTGTTAACACACCTTATCAGAGTAGCATAGCGAGCGCTACAAACTTATGCCTGCTAATTGGCAATGACGAGAGCTCCACCTGTCCTGCCCTGAGCCCCTGCGGGTCCAAATTACTTTAAATGACATTATCCCCGCACTTTGATTGGCCCAATAGGCTGTCTGTCACTTGACAGGAAACTTGACAGGCAGCCTATAGGGCCAATCAAAGTGCGGGGATAATGTCCTTTAAAGTGATTGGACCCGCAGGGGCTCAGGGTAGGACGAGTGGAGCTCTCGTCATTGCCAATTCGCAGGCATAAGTTAGTAGCGCTCGCTATGCTACTCTGATAAGGTGTATTCACTCTGATAAGACATGTTAACTCTGATAAGGCATGCTAAATGTCTTAGTGTGTCAAGCCCTATGAGTGGACAATGCGTGTCAGGCACTGCCCCTACGGGGGGGGGGGGGGGGAACTGGTCATAGTGTGTGTGCATCAAAAAGGGAAAAAGATGGTGGTGGTGGGGAAACGGGTGACACCAAAAAATACTTTGACCACCACAAGCCCTCCTAAGAAAAATGAGAACATACATTTTGGTTCCCACCTTATTCCCGAAAGTAGGGAACCAGATAAGGTCCACTAACATAAACTATCACTTCGATCATGAATCAACCTAGAGGCATGTGCACACAGACCAATCCAACCTGGAGTGTGCGAACCACCCCCTAGATCATCCACAAAACAGCGCAGAAAAAGGGGAAAAGAAAGAAAAACGAAAAGTGAGTATATAAGATAGAGAATAGATTCACAACTATACATAGATTCCATCATAGCTTGTTATTGCTTATTATCTCTACTGGACATCAAGTTAATAAAGGAAGGTATGTTTATAAATACTAAAGGTGAATAGGAGCTCTAGCCTGAATTGCTGTATTTTTTTCTCAGATTAGATCCCTCCCTGATCAGATCAGCTTAGGGCTGATTTAATTTAGTTTAGTTTTCAAGCTCCTGTCAATTAAAAAAAGGAGAAGTCAACACCAGCCAACTAATGAGCACCAGTGGACTAAAGTATGCCATCAGTTTTTACTTTCGTATTCCTCTTCACTGTGTTTTGAGGTGGGAGAAGTGTGAACAGTGTTCATACCAGGGGTGCTCGGATGTGCCTCATCCACGAATTCGGCAATCCGCGTGGTTGCAAAAAAAAATCCGCATTCGGCCCCGCCGCATGCGGATTTTCGTCCGCGTCCACGCAACCACGCGGATTTTCTGCCGTGAATGGCGTAATCACGCGTGGATTCCCGCCCGGAGGCGGAATTTCTTTTAACGTTAATAACAAAGCCCCCAAACATGCTACAATCCCCCAAATTGCATGGATTATCGAGGTGATAAGGGGCAACATAACTTCAACATAAAAAATTCCCAATTTTTTTTTTTTTAATGGCTTTTAAAGACAAATCACCACTGTAAATGGGGCTATTAATTGATAAATACGTGGTTTTAAAAAGGGATATACGCGTTAAGCAATCAAAGAGGTGAAGGCGAGTTCCAATGGCACTTGGCGGCGAAGGTACCGCTGGAGGAGGATGAGTGGCTGACGCCAAAAAGGCCCCAGAGAGGTTTTTGTAATTTTTTTTTTTTTTTTTTTTTTTTTTTTGCAGCAATTAGCAATGACATTGCAGCAGAGTTGTCAGTGGACACGGGCAGTGTGAACGCAGAGTGCAGTGGTGGTAGCGACTGAGTCAGGAGAAGGACTATGCGGGCGGTCAGTTCAGCAGCACAGAAGGACCACGGCAACATACTGGTAGTAGTAGTAGCAGCACAGCGTCATAGTGCTGGCCAAAAAATTAAATGCACCCGGTGACCCGGGCAGTGTGAACGCAGACAGAGTACAGTGGTGGAAGCGAGTGAGTCAGGAGGAGGAGGACAATGCGGGCGGTCAATTCAGCAGCACAGAAGGACCATGGCAACATACTGGTGGTAGTAGTAGCAGCACAGCGTCATAGTGCTGGCCAAAAAATTAAATGCACCCGGTGACCCGGGCAGTGTGAACGCAGACAGAGTACATTGGTGGAAGCGATTGAGTCAGGAGGAGGAGAACAATGCGGGCGGTCAGTTCAGCAGCAGCAGCACAGAAGGATCATGCCAACATACTGGTGGTAGTAGTAGTAGCACAGTGTCATAGTGCTGGCCAAAAAATTAAATGCACCCGGTGACCCGGGCAGTGATAACGCAGACAGAGTGCATTGGTGGTACCGTGGTAGCGATTGAGTCAGGAGGAGGAGGAGGACAAAGCGGGCGTTCAGTTCAGCAGCAGCAGCAGCACAGAAGGACCATGGCAACATACTGGTGGTAGTAGTAGCAGCACAGCGTCATAGTGCTGGCCAAAAAATTAAATGCACCCGGTGACCCGGGCAGTGTGAACGCAGACAGAGTACATTGGTGGAAGCGACTGAGTCAGGAGGAGGAGGACAATGCGGGCGGTCAGTTCAGCAGCACAGAAGGACCATGGCAACATACTGGTGGTAGTAGTAGTAGCACAGCATCATAGTGCTGGCCAAAAAATTAAATGCACCCAGTGACTCGGGCAGTGTGAACGCAGAGTGTAGTAGCGATTGAGTCAGGAGGACAAAGCGGGCGGTCAGTTCAGCAGCTCAGAAGGAGGACCATGGCAACTTACTGGTAGTAGTACCATAACACCAAAAAATTAACCAAGGTAGGCACTAGGCAGGTAGTAACTGTCTTTATAAAGGCAGGCATAGTTAACAACAATGTGCAATGTGTCACTTCCGCATAGTTTGATGCATTTCCGCTAACCACGACTTCAGCGCCGGGTTTCACGAGCGTGAATGCGGATTTCTGTCCGCATTCACGCGAAGCCGAAGCAGATTTTCGTGGTTGAAAATCTATTCACGGCTTAGCGTGTCCGAGGCGGAATGCGTCAAAATGGTCGTGAATCTATGCGTAAGCGTGATCACGACCTGGCGGTGAGCACCACTGGTTGATACAGATCAGTGTTACAAGTTTCATGCATGCATTATTTATTTTAAATTAAACATTTAAAAAAATAAGTAGACTGGCTCAATTGATGTTTTCTGTTTGTTCGGTATGAGGCAGGTAAGAAACATATAAGAAGGCACAAATACGAAGAATTGAAGGCAAGTGTAAAGTGGTATGTGCGATGTGTGGTCACCAGGAAGTGGTCATACTGACATGGCAGGTTAAAGACCTCATACAAATGACAACTTTCTGTTTTAATCAGTTACTGTTTTAGGCGGACGCATGCATTACATGTTCACACAGGATGCTGTATATTGATGTTGACCAGTGTTCATCTTGGCAACCACAATGTGCTTTCAGAATGAATTTAGCAATAGCAGAAGGCTCAGTATTTACTACTGGAAACTTGTGTTCGGTTTCCATCAGTTGAATAATATCTGCATAGAGTGTCTTTTTTGTGGGGTTTCTCCAACAATCCAAAAACTTTTTGGCAGCTTACATGTGCTCTGATAAATTGACACATGTTCTTATGTGAGCTGATAGTGTATGAGCCAATGTACCTATAGCTGACAACACCTTCAGCTCAATCCCCCAAATACTGCACAAGGCAAGCAGGCAGGACCAGATTTACCATAAGGCACTGCGCCTTATGTAGGAGAGGCGGCTACCGTACACAAAGGCCCCCTACCTATTGGGGGGCTACTTAATACTAGGGTGGGGGCACATCGGCTCCATATAATGGATGGGAGCACATCTACTTCCTAGATTAATTGGGTTACCAAATACTGGAGAATATATGGCTACCTAGTCCAGGGAGGAGGGATGCCTACCTAATATGGGGGTGTGGCCTGTGCTTACAGGCTCCTGAGCTGTAAATATGGCTCTACAGGCAGGGCATAAATGTACTAAAGAGAGCTGTATTATTATTATTATTATTATTATTTAGTATTTATATAGCGCCGACATATTACGCAGCGCTGTACAGTGTATATATACTGTATATATTTTGTCACCAACTGTCCCTCAAAGGAGCTCACAATCTAATCCCTACCATTGCCATATGTCTATATTATGTAGTGTAAGTACTGTAGTCTAGGGCCAATTTTAGGGGGAGCCAATTAACTTATCTGTATGTTTTTGGAATGTGGGAGGAAACTGGAGTGCCCGGAGGAAACCCACGCAGACACGGAGAGAACATACAAACTCTTTGCAGATAGTGCCCTGGCCGGGATTCAGCGCTGCAAGGCGAGAGAGCTAACCACTACGCCACTGTGCAAAAAAAACAAGAAGTTTCAAAGAAGTTTCAGTTTGCAAGTGAACCATCCCATCAAATTCAGAGAAATTCCTATTTTTTATCACTGTGCAGATTGTTTGAAATAATCGCAGTTAGATATCATTGGTCATTTAGAGTTTGTTCACACAGCAGATGTTGCCGAGTGGTGCACAATACCTAGTAACAGCCTTAAAGAGAATCTGTATTGTTAAAACCGCACAAAAGTAAACATACCAGTGTGTTAGGGGACAACTCCTATTACCCTCTGACACAATTTCGCCACTCCTCGCCGCATTAAAAGTGGTTAAAAACAGTTTTAAAAAGTTTGTTTATAAACAAACAAAATGGCCACCAAAACAGGAAGTAGGTTGATGTACAGTATGTCCACACATAGAAAAATACATCCATACACAAGCAGGCTGTATACACCCTTCCTTTTGAATCTCAAGAGATCATTTGTGTGTTTCTTTCCCTCTGCAGCTATCTTCCACTGAAGTGTCAGGCTGTTTCTTCCTGCAGATTGCAGACAGCTCTGCCTGTATAATTCCTCAGTATGTGAAAGCCCAGCCAGCTCAGAGGAGGATTTATCCAGCTTGTAAAAGATAATAGAGCAGAGAGAAGCTGCACTAATCTAAATAACACACAGGCAGTGTGCAGAGAGGGGCCTGGAGGGGGGAGATGCATCACAGAACCACAACACTGAAGAACTTGGCAGCCTTCCAGACACAGGCTGACAAGTCTGACAAGAGAGAGATAAGTTGATTTATTACAGAGATGGTGATAGTAGAACGTGCTGCAGTAAGCCAGGACACATTAGAATAGCTTTTGGAACTTGTAGGATGATAAAAAACAGGATGCAATTTTTGTTACGGAGTCTCTTTAACCTCCTTAGCGGTAACCCCGTGTGTGACACGGGGTAAGCCGCCGGAGGGTGCCGCTCAGGCCCTGCTGGGCCGATTTGCTTAATTTTTTTTTTGCTGGACGCAGCTAGCACTTTGCTAGCTGCGCCAGCACCCCGATCGCCGCCGCCGCGCGCGCCCGATCGCCGCTATCCGGTGCGGCGCGCGGCCCCCCCCCCCCCAGACCCCGAGCGCTGCCTGGCCAATCAGTGCCAGGCAGCGCCGAGGGGTGGATCGGGTCTCCCAATGACGTCCCGACGTCGCTGACGTCGGTGACGTCATCCCGCCCCGTCGCCATGGCGACGGGGGAAGCCCTCCAGGAAATCCCGTTCTTTGAACGGGATTTCCTGATCGCCTATCGCCGGAGGCGATCGGCGGGGCTGGGGGGATGCCGCTGAGCAGCGGCTATCATGTAGCGAGCCCTCGGCTCGCTACATGATAAAAAAAAAAAAAAAATTTAAAAAAACTGTTGCGCTTCCCCCTGGCGGTATTTTTCATACCGCCAAGGGGGTTAAACTACTGCTGGCCATTTTTTTCTATTATACACTGCAGTGGACTACTTGTCCGGTGCACCAAAATACTATTTGTAAAAAATTGTAAATTCTCAAATACAAGACAAGACAAACAGGGCCGGCCTTTGACCTGTGCGACCGGAGCGGTCGCACAGGGCGCCGGCTTCCAGGTAGGCGCCATACGTGCAGGTCATCTGGCCGCATCTACCTGTTTTGCGGCTGGGCGCCGGGTCTGTGACGTCACGTAACGTCCACGATCTGGCTGCGGCTTGCGGGCGGGTACGAGTAGCCGTGCTACGCCCCCTGGTGCCGCTGGGGGTGATGGGGACGAAGACCAGGAAGCGACTGGCGGCTGCTACTGCCTCTATCTTGAAGTGAAACAGTAGCGCCGCCCCTCCCATCAGAGGCTACGCTGGTCCTGGACCGGAGCTGCGCATAGGCAGCCAGCACATCTGCATTCAGTGACGGAGCGAGAGCCACTGTGTGACACTCCTCCTGGTCCTGGACTGGCCATCTTCTTCTGGTACACTATGACTGCACAGTAAGTGAAGGGGAATGTGCCTATATACAGGGGGGGGGGGTGGGGGGGGGGGGGGGGGGGGGGGGGGAGATGATATGGGAATCTGCTTTTATCTACTTTTATCTACACTAAGGGATCTGCCAATGAAGGGGTTATGCCTATATCCAGGGGGGGGGGGGGATGGGAATCTGCTCTTATCTACTTTTATCTACACTAAGGATCTGCCAATGAGGGGTTTATGCCTATACAGGGGTGGGGAACTGCTCTTATCTACACTAAAGGGGATCTACCAATGCTAAAAGGGGGAAATGTCTATGTGGGAGGGGGGGGGGGGGGGAAGAGGGCAAGGAATCTGCTTATCTACACTAAAAGGGGATCTACCCAATGCTAAAGGTTGGGTATAACTATACACGCTAAAGAGGAGGGGGGGGGGGTGCAATCTGCCCAGATACACTTAAAGGTATTATCAAGTTTAAAATGCTGCCCCCTAATATACTTACCCGGTGGCTTCCTCCAGCCCCTTGCAGCCGACATGTCCCACGCCGCATCTTTGCTCGCAGCTGCCAGCCAGGGGTCCCGCTGTCTCCTCTAGTGCACTTGCGGAAGCGCCACCATCAATCAAGCCACTTTTTCAACAACTATTAAAGAGACTCTGAAGCGAGAATACATCTCGCTTCAGAGCTCAGAGTTAGCAGGGGCATGTGTGCCCCTGCTAAACCGCCGATATAGCGCGGCTTAACGGGGGTCCCTTCACCCCCAAACCCCCCACTGCGACACTTGGTCGCAGACTTGGTCGCTGACAGAGGCAGGGCTTACGGCTGCAGCCCTGCCTCCAGTCGCGTCTATCAGCGGTGCATCGCCGCCTCTCCCCCGCCCCACTCAGTGAAGGAAGACTGAGAGGGGCGGGGGAGAGGCGGAGATACGCGCTGACAGACGTGCGTGGGGCAGGGCTGCAACGGTTAGCCCTGCCCCAACCAGGAAGCGCTCCCCGGCTGTATCGAGGGGGATTTGGGGGTGAAGGGACCCCCGTTAAGCCGCTGAATATCGGCAGTTTAGCAGGGGCACGTGCCCCTGCTATTTATGAGGTCTGAAGCGAGATTTATTCTCGCTTCAGACTCTCTTTAAGTCCTTTTTAAATTATAAAATGCTGAAAAGTTATTTTAAAGCAAAGATGAAAATTTACTAGGAGATAACTCTAGAGAAAAGGTGAATTGCATATGGGTGTGTGTGTGTGTGTGCTCGCGTGCGTGCATGGGTGTGTGTGTGAAGAGGATGGGTGGGGGGGGGGGCGCCAAAATCTGGCTTCGCTCAGGGCGCTGTGAAACCTAAGGCCGGCCCTGAAGACAAATAATATTTATATTGTGCTTTTCTCCTGGTGGACTCAAAGAGCTAGAGCTGCAGCTCCTTAGGCCGCTCAACAGACAACCAGGATCATTAGGGAGCCTTGCCAATAAAATCCTTACTGTTTTATGTAATAGCTTGAGCTGAGATTTGAACCCTACTCAAAGGCTTAAAGAGACACTGTAAAAAGAAAAACATCCCCTGGGGTGTACTCACCTCGGGAGGGGGAAGCCTCCGGATCCTCATGAGGCTTCCCCCGTCCTCCTCGGTCCCACGGGGGTCTCGCTGCAGCCCTGAACAGCGGCCCGACAGACCCGACAGCCTGTTCAATCTATACCTTTCCAGGCTCCAGCGGAAGAGCTGTTGCGGCTCTTCTGACGGAGATAGGCGGACATAGACGATCTCTGCCGGGTCTGCTTTACTGCGCAGGCACAGGAGACTTGCGCCTGCACAGAAGAGCAGCCCGACTGAGATAGGCTATTTCCGCCTATCTCCGTGGGAAGGAGCGGATACTGCACCTGCGCTGGAGCCAAAAGGTAAATATTTACATCGCCGCCGCTCCGGGAGGATTTTTGCCGCCACCGTGGGACCGAGGAGGACGGGGGAAGCCTCGATTGGATCTGGAGGCTTCCCCCACCCGAGTTGAGTACCCCCCAGGGGTCGTTTTTTTCGTTACAGATTTTTTTTAAATGCTACATCAAAGGCCACACCCTTAAAGAGAAACCGTGACCAAGAATTGAACTTCATCCAAATCAGTAGCTGCTACCCCCTTTTACATGAGAAATCTATTCCTTTTCACAAACGGATCATCATACATAATTATTGTAAAAATGAAGCACTTTTTTAAATTACATTATTTTCACTGGGGTTCCTCTTTAACCAGTACGCTATCCAACAAACCCATGTATACATGTGTACGCATACTTATATGGAGTACATTTCTATCAGATTAAAATGCACCATAAATCACCTTTCTTCTACTTCCCTGTCACTTATAGAAACAGTAACCATTTGGCAGATTTAACAGGTTTTGGATTAGTCCATCTCCTCATTGGGGATTCTTGTTATTTCCTTTATTATTTACAAAAGCTGCCTATGATAAGGATCTATACAAAGTGGCCAACCAGCCTTCCTTATTATTATTGATTAATACAGTGCCAGCATCTTCGAGGAGTAAGTGTGGGTAAGTGACAGATGTGTTGAGAAAGGAAGCTCCGGAGGAGGGGAGAGGATTGAAAGAAGTCTTGTAAGCAGGAGTGAGAAGAGGTGACCAGAGATGAAGACAGGAGAATGTTGTTAGTAGAGCGGAGATTGCTGTAGGTTTATTTAGATAAGAAGGAACTAGGTTGTAAATAGCTTTATGGGGGAGAGTCAGGATTTTGAATTGTATCCTTTGTGTAACTGGCAGCCAGTGAAGGGACTGACAGTGTAGGATAGGGCTGGAGAAGCAGGAAGGAGAGGTGGATGAGTCGTGCAGCAGAGTTCATGATGGACTGTAGTGGGGCTAAACGGTTGGCGGGGAGGCCACAGAGCAGAGAGTGAAATAATCTGGGCATGCACCAGAAGTTTGGTAGTGTCCTTTGTGAGAAAAGGGTTGATGGGGGAGATGTTCTGTCTTTCTTTGCTTCCTTTGGGACTTCCTGTCCTCCTTGTGACCTTCTGTTCCCCTTGATCCTGTTCTGACCTCCTCTGTCCCCCAATCATGGCCACTGGCTGTCCCCAAATTCCTTCCCCTACCAGCAACCAACCTCCCCCTTGCCTGGTGACCCAGCTGTCCCACTATGCTGTGCAACCAATTGGAGCTGATGCGGCGGGTGCCACGAGACCATGCCGCCAAGGGGAAGGATGAGGCTGAGGAGAATCCTTCACAGAGATTGGAGCCAATGGTTTCGCCGGCTGGACCATGCTCTGTCATTGTGGCCAATTACTGCTCCACCTGAGCAGCGGTGACCTATCAGGCATCGGTGGGCGTTGTTCAAAGACAATGCCTACTGATGCCTGATAGGGGAAGAGCTGCTGTCTGCCCACCAGCTTTTGGCAGACTTCCCACCATAGAGAGCCATCGCTCTGGAGCAGGAGACAGAGCGTCTGACAGCTAACAGTTCACATGCGCTGGGTCAGGGGAGTAACACTGGACAACAGGAAGCACCGAGGAGGAGAAAGAGAATACAGATTTAAAGCATGTGGCTCATAGGTGAGCGCCGCTGCACTTTGGGTCTGAATAAAAATAACAACAGAATAGCTTCTTTCCTGTTCTTTACATAAAGAAAGAAGTTTTAAATCAGGATGATACCATTTATTGGCTAGCCGAAAATGAATAAAAATAAGCAAGCTTTCGGCCTTGCAGCCTTCGTCGGGCTTCAATCCTGTTTGCTTGCAAGCTGGTGGTACAGACAGCTATATACATGCAACATCAAAAGGGAAAAGAGATATTTTTTCACGCATAAATACATGTCATTAAGATGCCTTAATTCAAACAGAACATCTAAATGGGGTTAGAGGTTGTTAGCTGAGATAAGGATCCTTGTTTACTCCAGTTTTAGTTAGCCAATAAATGGTATCATCCTGATTTAAAACTGCTTGCTTTTACTGATGGCTAACACGGTACAATACCCTACTGCTACTACTGTACATAAAGAAGGTAATCTGTTTTCTCTTTACCTATAGTAAACATAGTCTATTCTGATGCTGTCGCAGAAGTAGTCAGTAGTGGGCTAATAAGAGGCAGGAACTCAGCTTATTGACTGAAAAAGCTGCACTCTGACTGAAAAAAGAAGATGACGCCATGTATTATGAAATGCTGCTGCTATTTGTAAATATGTGGATTTACATATCATGGACTCAAACATCTTGGAAAACTTTACTCTATTCAAATCAGACAGAGAAACAGGTCAAACAGCCTGACACTTTCCAAGAGGACTTTGCACCATGTGTATCAGAGGCGAGTCAGGTAAAAAGGGTGCTGCTATAGGTCGTAATGTGAATTATGGCTAAAGCGGTGCTCAGTGAGTGACTTGGGTGCCGGCCAAAGACGGAGCCCAAATTACAATAAAAACAGCGCTATTCGGCTGTTAGCAATAGCTGGAAGCTGAATTACGTAGCTGAAAAATTTGGCACAGCAGGGTGAAACGTTTGTGCCTAAATTTCCTGGTGCCATTTTACATCTATGTGTCAGGATAGTGGTGACAGGATGTATTTAATAGCAGAGTACAGTGTCGGACTGGGAGCTGGAGAAGCTGAGGAAATCCACTTGCTGGCCAAGCAGCAGTAATCCGGTCACGTGTTGCTGATCACAGTGAAGACTTGCTGCAGGTTTCTATTGGGAGGAATAACACAGGGTTACTGCTGCTTGGCCAGCAGGTGGATTTCCTCAGTTTTTCCACCTCCCAGTCTGACACTGGCAGAGTACATTTGCTCAATATTGGTTTCACACCTGGTAAGCATTAATGAGCTACATAATAAACGACTTTATTTTCAGCAGTTGCTTACAACCACAGTAGTAGCTCCCCTGGACTCTGGTCAATTATTCTTTGATATTGTTTCAAGAGTCCAACCCAAATTCCTGGGGACTAATAGTGAGGACCATTAATGTATGAAGGTAAATAGCACATTTTACTGCAGTGTTTGTTAGTATGGAATAGCACATCTCTAGCTGTAGGGGTTGTGAAGTGAAGTGTCAATAGTCAGGGCCATGTAATAATTTTGCTGCAGGGTAACATCACACGTAGTTTTACTCTAAAAAGTTATTAATCTGTACTCAAGAAATATCCACACACAGCTTTGTTAAATGCCATTTACCAATATTTTATTGAACGCAGAATAATGTATAAGGATATGTGAAATAAACATTCAAAACATTACTTGAAATATATGGCACCTATGCAGAGATCGTAAACTTGACTTGCTTGACTCGACCACCTGTAAAGTTGATCCTTTGGCTTTAGCAGTCTCCCACACCCGTAACAAGCATGCAGCCAGTTGAGACAATCTAGATATTTTAGAGATCATCCAGTGTACTTCATTGAGTCAAACCCACAACCAAACCCCCCTCCCCCCCCCCCAGTCCCCCCGCTATTTCCCTAACCCCACAGTTATAAAAATATAACAGTGAAGTATCTGGATGGCTGGTCCATGGCAGTCACAGATCTTCCTTTAAATAGTTTAAAAAACTATTGTATAGGAAACTCCATATGTAACCCATGAGAATCCCAAGAGGTAAGTAGGCACTTGTTTAAATAGAATAATTTAACATCATTTATAGAAACATATATTTAACCCTTCATTCTTTATTTTCTACCGTTTATTAGTGGTTTTCAGGTGAGCAAACATTTCTGAAAAAAATATATTTTACAATGTTTTTTACAAAATACAATAAATTAGAAATATTAAAAATACAATATATTTTTTACAGAACGGCTGTACACTGTGAACTCCCTGCTGTTATTTGTACTCAGCTCCATACACAGGGTAACATCTCACCTGCCACAGCACTTTGCCCTTCCACTTGCTGGCCTCCATGTAGAGTCACCATGGTGCCACTTTCCCAGTAAGACAGAACAACAGAAATGGATGCGGGAAGAAATAGGACCTGGATGGAGCTACATCACAGTGGATGTCTGCTGTGCTGACATCCTGTTCATCTTCTTTCTCCATCTCAGAAAACTGCTGGACTTGAGAGTGCTGGTTGGCATGGACAGGCCTGCTTTGTTTTGGCTGCTTTATATACTGTGAGTTACTGCTGAGAACAGTAATTGCCCCTTGCATATTGCTTATTATGCATTACAAATACTGTTTTGTTTTGTTTTTGTTTGTTTTTAAAAACATTGATTCTTTGTGCTTATTATTTGGTTCACCATACTGTGTTGGTGATCCACAGGATGTACAACTCTGAGTTTGTTTATTGGCACACTCCAGGAGGTATTGGAAATTGTACACTGGTACAGGGTTGCACAAAAACTATATTGTGGCTTCTGTCTGCTGGAAAATGCTCTAAAATAATAGAAGCAAATTTGTTCATTTGCACTAGGAGTTATTCAGAACTACAGTCTCAAAGGGAACAGGGGTGCTGAAATACTATAGAATGTACAAACGGCATCAACAATACAGGCCAGTAGTCTTAGCACTAATTATTTCACAATCAATAAATATTTTTCACACTAGGAATTATAACAGTAGCATTATCACAGATCAAGGGGTCGTGTGGCTGCTGCCTGAAACCCAGGTCTTTAGTGAATGCTGGTGCTGGTGCACAGGAAATACAGGGAAATAACTTTACACCCGCTCAAGTATACTGTAATACAGTGCCTTTCAGTGCAACCTGGGGAAGGTAGGCACTGTGAAATTTTTCCTAAGGGCTCACAGATCCCCAAGTAGAACAGTACCATATGTGTGCCTTCTGACACACACACACACTGAGAACTGTAGTGAGAGGTATATGGAGGCTGCCATATTTATATCCTTTTAATCAATACCAGTTGCCTGGCAGCCCTGCTGATCTATTTGGCTGAAGTAGTGGCTGAATCACACCAGAAACAAGCATGCAGCTAATCTTGTCATATCTGTCAAAATTGTCAGAAAAACCTGATCTGCATGCTTGTTCAGGGTCTATGGCTGAAAGTATTAGAGGCAGAGGATCAGCAGGATAGCCAGGTAACTGGTATAGCTTAAATGGAAATAAATATGGCAGCCTCCATATACCTCTCACTACAGTTCTCCTTTAACTATTAACTATACAGGATATAGGGGAGGTTTCATATGGAAACTATTCTGATAACTCACTGATCTACAGTAGCACCAGCTATGACATCTGGGTGAAATTCGGTTGCAGCATCTCCGTTACAGTTCACATATACTGTACAGTAAGTGCGGAGGGTGAATGCTTGCATGCCTTCAGTTGTATCTCTTGGTCCACACATCCTTCACATTTACAGTAAATTGTAGTACAATCCATATGTACTAAAGATGGAAACAATTCATAGTACAGCAGCTGGTGCATGTATACTTGTGTGTCAGGGCTCTATATACATCCACTGTGACATCAATATAACCGTACCCCCAGAAACGGAGAGTTCAAGACACTGTACATTACTGACCACACTGACTGCTGGTATGAAGAGAGGAGTCCCACCCAGTGCATGTTTTTTTTTTTTGTTACTGTACAAATCCATACATAATGTGAAATGTCCTCTCGAGCACTCAGTCAAGAAAGAAGATGTCATATGGGAAATCTCACACTGATTCTTGTAAACAGGGCCATGTCTGACCTAACTGGTGCTCCAGGCAAGAGAACCCCAGACTAGCCCACCCTTCATACACACTGTATGGAGAGAGAAAGGGAGAGAATGAGTGGAGTAGCACCAGCCAACAAATACACAATAAAAAAAACCCTTGAAAGCTGGAAAACATCAAAGAGCCAGTGCAAAACTGGAATATATTGTGCAGCACAGGGAAGACTTCAAGAAATGGAATACCATTAGTACAGAGGGCACACTATTAAGCCTTGTACACTAGATTGCACTCAAGGCAATTGCCTGAACATCCAGAAACTACCCTGCTTGTAAGCTTGTGACGCTTTACATACTACAGTATAATCTCATTATAGTAATGGCCCAGCATGCCCTGGTACATTTTCTGCTGCAAAGGACCAACTTTGTCCAACCATTAGTGGTAGATTACAAGCACTTGCACATTTGGGGGACTACAAGGTTAAGTACACCTTAGGGCTACAGAGCCAGGCTGGACATATTGCTGATACAGTATCCAGGGCTATATAAAAATTGCAGCCGTCACTAAATAGAGGCAGCCACTCGCTTCCTGTGAGTGGCTCCGATACCTCTGCAGGCGGGACTTGAAGCACGTGCCCTGCAGCACCATCCTGAAGAGAGCTGCCAACCATGGATTTCACACTAATATATGACACATGCACTCCCTACTTTTTTACTATATCCAAAGTCAGCATCATGTGCGGGCCAAAAAACATGTTTACTATAACAGAAGTTTTATCATGTACAGGTGTACTATACCAGGCGTGGCTCCCGTAGACTTATAATGGAGATTGGCCGGGACCTGAAGAGGTAGTTTACTACACCCGAATGTTTACTATACCCAGGTTAATTATAGCGAGATTATACTGTACAATAACATGACCTATTATTCACTCACATCCGGGAGGCTTCCAGACAAAAAATAGCTTTGATGCAGTCTTACACGGATATGAAATGTTTAGTTTTTGCAAAGTACTTGATTTACCGTATAGTCCGGCATATAAGACGACTGGGCGTATAAGGCGACCCCCCAACTTTTCCAGTTAAAATATAGAGTTTGGGATATACTCACCGTATAAGACTACCCATCTTCCAAAGCACACCAAATTAAACTAAAAATAAAAAAAAAAACATGTACTGGTGCAATGTATGAACAGATACTGGTCCTGTACTGTATGCGTTACCCAGTATATAGTTAATTGACTTGTTGCATTGGTCAACTCTCCTTAGACTGTTCAGCTCTCCTTGTCTACCTGTTTATCAGAGCGGTATGGAAGAATAGATTGCGCTCCCTCAGCAGGGAGATCTGAGAGGCGGTAACAGGATAGGGCGTATCACCCGGCATCAATGACACCCGGCGTATAAGACGACCCCCAACTTTTCAGAAGGTTTTCAAGGGTTAAAAAGTAGTCTTATACGCAGGAATATACAGTACTAAGATTCTCATGGGCAGGAGAGCACTGGAAAACAAAGATCATCTTGCACTCAGGTTGGTGATGTGTGCATATGACTAACCACATGACCTCTGGTTCACTACAGTGATTTTTCAACTTTTTAACAAACCTCACTTATTTGCCATTACACAGGCTTCTGCAACACGGTAGCCAACAATGCACAATATATTGGAAAGACTTTGGCAATACTAATATGTAAGGAATGGCATAGTTGAGAACCAGTCTGCAGTATGTTCAAACCCATTTCTCAAGAGAATGTTGGACAGTTATAAGATATAAATGCTGGACCATAGATTGAAATGTGATTTTTGGATGTTTTTTCTTTCCCTGAAAAGGATTAGGTTAAGACATTATGAGTGGCCACAACAAAATTCATAAAAAAGAGTCCACTCCAAAAACTTTATAAAGAATGAAGGTGTGATATTTTACCACGCCGGGTCTGCAAGTATGTTATTGTTGGCCTGTCATTGGTAGAAGAGCTGGCTTTTTCTCCTATTCTTCAATATATTCCTATTAAGTATAGATTCATAATAAAAAAAAAAGTTAGTACACAAGCCAGTGCTCTAACTGAGACTTCATGCACTCTAGAGGCCACTCCATCATTTATAAATAGTTAAAGGCCACGTTTGTTGCAAATACTCCAGTTTTGCTTCTACGTCATAATGCACAATCCATTAAGACATGTCCTTCATAATTCTGCGAAGTCAAGTTTTTGTGTTTTTTCTGAAACCTTCATTGCAAGCAAAAGTGGAAAAGGTGATCTCGGTCATTAAACGCCTTCTTCCTGAGTCTCTTCTTCCAGAGAGATTGGTTCTTTCTATAAATAATAAAAAAAAGATTAAAAAGGAATCAACTATGTAATTCATCTGTAGCACTTCAAGGAAAAAAAAAACATTCTTAGCCACATATAACAATTTTTTGGAATGAATTTGGCTTAAATTGCCTTCAGAATGGTGGTGCAGTGGTTAGCGCTCTTGCCTTGCAGCACTTGGTCCCCGGTTCGAATCCCAGTCAGGTCAACATCTGCAAGGCGTTTGTATGTGATCCCCATGTATGTGTGGGTTTCCTCCCACATCCCAAAAACATACAGATAAGTTAATTGGTTTCCCCCTAAATTGGCCCTAGACTATGATACATACACTACACAATATATACATAGACATTTGGTAGGGACTAGATTGTGAGCCCCTCTGAGGGACAGTTAGTAACAAGACAGTATACTCTGTACAGTGCTATATAAATACTTCAAAAAAATTACTTAATTAAGAGACAATTTATGAGATAAATCACATATGAAATAGCATTATTTAGTCATGCTAACCTACTGTAATGACTAGGAAGAGCCCAGGGTTAAATGTTACAGATAAGTAAATCCATAGACTTTTGGAGCTGAAGTAAGGCTGTTTCAGAGCTATTTAGTATCTTAGGCATTAGAACCTTTGTCAACCCCCACACCATCCCTACACCCCCACCACCACCACCATCACCACCACCAGAGCAGACATACACAATACTGTACAATTACTGTAGTATAGGGCAGTGGTTCTCAAATGTTTTTAAGTCATGACACATCTTGCCAAATGCTCAGATCTCTGTGACACGTCACACATGTATAATAGAAAAATACTAATAATAACCACAAAATGGATGAAAATACACTTATAAAATGAAGCTTAGAATCTTTCAGGAATATTAATAAAAAACAATCAGTGGGACAGTTGCCCCCCCCCCCTCCCCCATTTGGAATGATCATTCGCCGACAATATGCACTGTGCGTTTTAGCTGCCCCTCCCCCCCATAAAAACCCTCAAACTCAGTATAGGTAGTTAGATAGCCAGGTATAGGCGCCCCCAATTGAAGAAGGCAGGCGTAGGTGTACCCAATATAGGTAGCCAGACATAGGTGTCCTCAGTATATAGTAGATAGCCAACTATACACGGGAGGACTGGGACTTTTTGGCCTAGGGGGAAAAAAACAACCCAGAGGCCCTTTCACGGCAGCCCCAGCCCAAATGCGTATCTTTGTGTGCAAATACTGTATAAAAATGGTAGCATAAAGCAGTGATACATTTTGCAGTGACATTAATAAATACAAGGAGAAGACCTAATCTTTTGCAAAATTTATATCTATGAATTATGTAAAAATAAGATTTTCATAACCAAAGGATGAAATTAGATCATTAGTGGCCTCCATTAAAGTGAACCTGAAACTAAAAAAATTAAAGCATTTATATGTACCTGGAGCTTCCTACAGACTCCTGTAGGCCGCCATCCTCCTGGGCCGCTTTGATCCTCCACTTGCCTCTTCAATAAATCCTCCAGTGGCACTGTACTGCACCTGTGCGCCTCTATTGCCAGGAGTGTTCTCCGCCTGAGGATCGAAGCATCCTGTGAGGATGGCGAGGGACCCCAGGTTGATATAAATTCATTTTTTTTAGTCTCAGGTTTCTTGGAAGGACAACCGAGGTGACACATGACATTATGAGATAGACATGTGTATGTATAGTACCAAGCACAACCCTCACTGATTAGTAATTATAGGCGTAAAATATTTTTCCTGTCAATAATTGGCTTCTGAAAGCAAGAAATAGATAACAAGGATCCATAGTTCATAGATTTGAGCTCTGGCATACTTCAATGAAGGTGTCATTGAGCAGAGACAATGAAAAAGTAAAAACTTAAAAACTAGATATAAATATAAAATAAAACTGTGAAGTATCTTAAAAAGTCATTTTTAGGAGACGAAGGATGGATACAATTGTTTTTCATAGCAGCTTATTTTCACCACAGATGTCCTTTAAGGTAATTAAACAACGATTCCTAAAACCCCCCGAAGCCCCCTTCCCCCCCCCCCCCAAAAAAAAATAAAAATAAAACTCCCACACATAATAGGGTGTTCTTCTTTTAGATACTTTAAAGCAAATAGTAATTAATGGTCCTCAACCACAATGAAGCGCTGCATTCCAAAGTGGTGTAGGAATGTATAAGACAGCATCCCCCCCCCCCTCAAAAAAAAAAAAAAAACATACATAGTAAAGCAGCATTTCTCCCATAACGTGGTGGAAGAGGAGATTTGCATTATGGATGTGCAGCTAATAAATCCTGCAGAAACTGCATGATGCTAGCCTATCAGTATGCATCACAATCTTTGAGGAATGTCATCATGAAGAATTAAGGAAGTTCTCAAAGCAAAAAGGGGTCCAACTCAGTACTAGCAAAGTATCCCACATAAAGAGGCCAGAGAAATATACAGTATACATTTTCCTATATTTTATATATTGGAGCCGTTCACACTCCCATTGGATCTGTTGCGGTAAGCAGGCCGCACTTATGTTCAGTCCGCAATAATGCTGGCCAGGCGGATGCATTACCCCATATAGCATATGGGGGTAACACTTCTGCTACAGTCCGAGCACAAGTCAGCTGCCAATCACTGCTGCTCGGTCCCTGTACACAGCCCAGTGGGCAGCAAATGCTTCTGCCAGCCTCTGGGCTGAGTAAAGGGACAAAGTAGTGGTGATCAGCGGCGAGACACCTGAGTGGCAATCGCGAGAGAAGCAAACGGGTGGAAGAGAAGGGAATGGCGCAGAGCGGATGCAAAATGGAAGGGAGCGCATCCACTCAGCAGATGCACTTTCTGTACCCCCTTTTGCATCGCTCAAGTGTAAAATGGCCCTGAGAGGGTGACCTACCTCTCAAATCTCTTGCTCTGCTGGTCTCAGTGTGTGGGGTTTGGTATGGTGCAGCCATCCATGCTGTGCTGCCAATACTATTAGAATAGAAGGCTGCATACATGCATATGCCTGTAGGGGAGGAGCTTTGTAGTGATTTGGAGAAGGACCTATGTTCTGCTCTGGGGGCGGGGTTTCACAGAGGTAACCTGGTGGGGAATTCATGTCATTATAACCCCCTCTGATACTTGCACCCCACCACACTCACTGTTTCTGTAATTAGCAGCCAAGGATCTAAAAAAAGGGGGCGTGACAGGAGGAGGCGGAGCAGGAGCATTCAGCCATGCCCTACATCACTGCCTACTCTGACCCAAGTGACAGCAGCCAGGAGGCCTGAGTGAGTGAAACAGAGACAGCCCCATCCCCCAGGAAAGGTGAGGGCGGAGCTAATTGAGCGGCCCGAGCACTGTGAGTGGTGATGCTAATAGCAACATATTCTACCACTATGATCCAGTCGTCCTGGAGTTTTGGAGGATAAGGCGACCCGGGGGAGAATTCCTTCCCTCCCCCAGCCCAGTCTGCGCCTGCAACTATAGATGCCCCCAGTACAGGTAGCCAAGCATATGAAGTCAGGTGTAGGTGCCCCCTGTATAGGTAGCCAGGCGTGGTGACCCCAGTATAGGTAGCCAGGTGTAGGTGCCCTCAGTATAGCTGGCCAGGTGTAGGTACTCTCAGTATAGGTATGTACGTAGATGCCATCAGTATATGTATGTAGGTGCCCTCAGTATAGGTATGTAGGTGCCCCCAGTATAGGTATGTAAGTGTCATCAGTATAGGTATGTAGGTGCCATCAGTATAAGTAGAAAAGCATAGGTGCCTCCAATATAGAAAGTCTCGTGTAAGAGCCCCCAGCATAGGAAGTCAGTTGTAGGTGCACCCAGTAGAATGTGCAGGCGGCAGCCACTGATCACTCACCAGCTCCGTGGGCTCCAGCACTGATGTTTCTGTTCAGCACCATCTCTGTCTCCCTCTCCGCTTCTGTGCTCTGCCTTCAGTCCATGTTTACTGTATAGTTAGAGCAGGGCTACAAGAAAATGGCTGCCACATTTCTGGACATTGGCATCCATTTTCTTGTAGCCCTGCTCTAACTCTACATGGAGCAGAGGCAGAGCAGAGAAGCGTGAGAGGGAGACAGAGCGGGGCGGCAACACATACCAGAGGCTGCCACGACACATGAATGTGTAGCTGCACACATGTGTAGGGCAATCACTTATTCAACTAAAAATGAATTTGTGTAGGGTAAAATAATGATGGAACAACAGAATTCATTTTTCCTGTAAAAGTGTTAGTCTTTGGAAAATTCAAAAGGGTGCTGCTGGGATATTAGAGTATCTGAAGCAGCTCTGGGCATCAAAAAAAGAATAAATGTGTGGAGCGTATAGTATTTCGCACTGAAGAGTAAGTGTGGTTACAACAGACTGTGGGTAGGGCCAAATACAGGACATAATGCAAAAGTATTCAAACCTTTACTGCATGCCGTAGGCAGTGTATGAATTCCTCTACATCCATAGAGCTTATCAACTTACCTATTTGCTCAATAACATTCATTGTGCTTATGTGTGCCATATGAAATAAGACAATCAAATTCATTAACAATAGATCTAGTTTCTTATGCACACCGTGACTCAACACTTAGTGGGCCCAATCCAATTCACTTTTTCTCCTAAGTTTTCTCTTAGGAGATCATTTTTCATCTTCTGTTTCAAATAACTTTTACACACTCTGTAAATGTACTGTCAAAAGTATTTCCTTGCTGGCTGGTGGCATAAAAGGCATTTTTTGATGGAGACTATCTCTTCAGCTAGGTCTTTCAGAGGCAATAGCCTATTGTAATATAATAGGTCCTTCAGGGAAGTATAAACATTTCTAGACCACTAAGTGAACTTGTGATATTGAAAACCTTCAGGGAATTCAGGATTTCTTAAAAATATAGTTAATGGCGATGGGTTGCTCTGCCAACTGTACATCCATCTATACTTTCTTCATAGGGCTAGCATGTGTTTTCTGAGGGCTGGAACACACTAGAGCGATTTTTTTTGAGTGTTTAGGGCTCGTTCACACCTAAAATAGCTAACCACTAGCGACTTGCGTAAGCGGTTTTTGTGGGTGTTTTTTTACGCGATTTAACGCAGAGAAATCGCTGTACAAATTCTCGTTTTTTGAGCGATCGCAATTAACGTTTCTATATATTCTAATGGCGATCGCTCCAAAATTGTCCGAAAAATGCTGCATGGAACACGTTTGCGATTAGTGATAATCACAGAAAGCCTGCGATTATCACTAATCGCTCAAGTGTGAACACTGCCATAGACTAAAATAGCACTAGCATTTTTAAAAACCACTAGCGCTTTAGCGATTAGCGGGAATCGCACGATTAGGGAGGTTTTCAAAATGCTAGTGATTTCCCTAAACGCTCAACTAATGCTAATGGATGGGCCAAATTCCACTGGAGCGATTGTGATTACCAAAATCACAAACGCAGGACTTGCAGCACATTTTTGAGCATTAGCGCTTTGCTTTAGCGTTTCTACAATGTAAATATATAATATATAAACGCTGGCGTAATCACTCGTCAAACCTCCTACACAGAGGGATTTGCTAGCGTTTTTAAATTACTACACACAGTAAAAAATCCAACGTTATTTACCCCAAAGTCGGCACGAAAATTACCCGAAGTTATGCATGATTGCAAAATTACAGTTTCTGGTTATGGTTACAAATTAACTACTTGACCACTGAGGGTTTTTTACCCCTTAAGGACCAGAGCGATTTTCACCTATCAGCGCTCCTCCCATTCTTTTGCTTATAACTTAATCACAACTAATCACAATGACAGGATCTATATCTTGTTTTTTTTTGCCACCAATTAGGCTTTCTTTGAAAGGTACATGATGCTCAGAATTATTTTATTATAAACACATTTTAATTGGAATAATATTAAAAAAGTGGAAAAAATTAATTATTTCTCAGTTTTTGGCCATTATAGTGTTAAAATAAAACGTTATACTTTGGATAAAACCCAATTCATCCATGACTAATTATAAGCCCGCAAATGAAAAATAGTTAATTTTAGATGTAAGTGTAGGTGCTGGTTTTCTGAACAGGAAGAGCCGAGATTCAAACCCTGGTCTCCTGTGTCAGTGGCAGAGCCTTTAACCTTTACACTATCCAGCCAATAAAATGCAATGGCAGCTTTCAGGGCAAGATAAACTACACTTTGGAAACTTGTAATTTGTAGACAGACAATGTTACTTGTGCACAAAAGCAAATCTGATAACTGTATGAGTAATAAAAAGTAGGAAAACACATTTTTATTGAATGTTATGTCAGAGTTTCAGATCACTTTAACCTCTTTGGCGGTATTGACGAGCTCAGCTCGTCAATGACCGCTGGAGGCCTCGCTGGGCCGATTTAGATAATTTTTATTTTAAAACACGCAGCAAGCACTTTGCTTGCTGTGTGTCTCTAACGATCACCGCCGCCGATGCGCCGCTACCCCCCCCCCTCAGACCCCGTGCGCAGCCTGGTCAATCGGTGGCAGGCAGCGCTGAGGGGTGGATTGGGACTCGCAATGACGTCATCACGATTGTCGCCATGGCGATGGGGAAGCCCTAAATGAAATCCCGTCCAGAATGGGATTTCCGGACAGGCTTGATCGCCGGCGGCGATCGGAGGGGTAGGAGGGACGCTGCAGGGAGCGGGGAATCATGTAGCTAGCGCTAGGCTAGCTACATGATTTAAAAAAAATACAAAGAAAACCGCTGCGCAGCCACCCTGGCAAAATAAATAGAACGCCAGGGTGGTTAAATAAAATGTGTTTTGATGTAGTTTTACTATTTGGCCACAAGATGTCCTCAGTCATTATTTCCGATTCACATACGTATGGACATAAATCGGAAATAATGCGTGCACTGTAACAACAGGAAAATACAATGAAGCAGGCATCTATTAGATGCCAGCGTTCATTGCCATGGGGACTTAGATTAATGAATGGGAACTTTCCCATTCATTCATCTCCCCGCTAATGGGCAGCGACGGGAGACTAAGACTAATGCTGGGAATACACGGAGCGATAGCTCCTTATCAATCGAGCCGCTGATGGCTTGATTGATAATATCCGACAGCTCCGATGACCGCGCGGATCAATTCCCCGCTTGAGCAGGAATTGATCTGGGCGGCCGCGGGGACAAGCGGGGACGGGGCGGGATCGCTCCACATATTCCCAAGTGCAGTTCTCCCGGGCCGTGATTATACTGCACAAGGTGCAGTAAGTAGTTAAATAGAGTCTGAAGCCAGATTAAAAATGGCTTTTTAGCTCATATTCAGCAGGGGCATGTTTGCCCCTGCTACAACGCCGCTATCCCGTGGCATAACGAGGGGTCTTTACCCCCCAAATCCCCCCTGCTACCTCCGGGGAGCGCTTCTGTGTGAGGCAGGGCTATAAGCTGCAGCCCAGCCTCACAAGCGTGTATCAGTGGTGGCTCTCCCCCGCCCCTCTCAGTCTGCTTTTGCTGCACTGCCCTGCCTCACACGGAAGCGCACAGGGGCAGCAAAATCCACGACCAAGTTGGTCGTGGATTTTGCAGGGGGTATTTGGGGGGTAAAGACCTCTCGTTATGCCGCGGGATATCGGCGTTTTAGCAGGGGCAAACATGCCCCTGCTGAATATAAGCTTAAAAGCCATTTTTAATTTGGCTTCAGACTCTCTTTAAATTATAATTTTTTCTGAAATGTTGCATTACAATCTTGCATCATAATTGTAAATTACGATGAAAAATCACGATTATGCGAAATTCATGTTCTTGTGAATAATTTTTACCACTTAGTATCTTTTTAGATTTGCATACTACACTATCAGTGACTCTTGGTGTGTGCATGTGCCGGGAAAGGTCAATGATATGTCTATGTGCAGGGCCCCTCTTTGCAAACTACACATTGTAAGTATACCCGTACCTATAGCTACCTCTTCTCACTCCCGCTCCAGTCCTTGCATCTCCCCTGCAGCTGCATAACAGTACACGGCGGTATATAAAAGTTATTATGTGAGTTACAATTAGGGATGGTCGCTGCATTCCGCGGAATTACAAATTCCGCTATTCCGGCTGGAATTTGGTGATTCCAGTTCCGATGCGAAAAATGAGCTCTCTCTCTCTCTCTCTCTCTCTCTCTCTCTCTCTAGGACTTGATGCCATTGAACTGAATTTTCAGCTTAAAACCATCAATGGATATCGGCAGAATTTCACAGGCAATTTGGAATTCCGCCGGATTGAAAAAGCGGTGACCATCCCTACTAGAGAGAGAGAGAGAGAGATGAATCTACATGGCTATCTGGGGTTCTCTTCGGACAACTGTTGAACACAAAAGGCAAGGCCATGCCTGGGTGGGCTTGAAGCACCAACCTTGCAGTTAACAGCCAAATGCGCTAACCAATTGTGCCACAGAGACTGTGTACCACAAAGACTGTGCATGCAGTTGTTGTTGAATGATTTTATGGGGATGTATGTGTGTCTTTTGGAGGGAGGAAGTAAGTCTGCTCCAAGAAGTTTCAGAATGTAGTGTTGGTGGTATAATGGTTAGGATAGCAGCCTACTGAGCACTAGACCTGGGTTCAATTCCCAGCCAATGTATGTAAGCTGGCTTTTGAAATTCTACAATTCCCTAAGCAGGCTCATTTTTCTCTTGGATATATCACAATGGTACATGCTAGGCTGGCTTCAGCATGTAGCATTGTAGTGTGTTGTGTTGGTGGTATAATGGTTAGGATAGCAGCCTACAGAGCGGTAGGCCTGGGTTCTATTCCTGGCCAATGTGAGTTGGCTTTTGACATACGACAAATCCTTAAGCAAGCTCATTTTTCTTTTTGGATATATCACAATGGTACATGCTAGGCTGGCTTCAGCATGTAGCATGTAGCATTGTAGTGTGTTGTGTTGGTGGTATAATGGTTAGGATAGCAGTCTACAGGAGGGAGGGAGTGAGTGAGGAGGGAAAGGACTAAGGGAACAGTTAATAGGGCTTATGGCTACTATATAGCATAAACAAGGTTGCTTTTGCGATTATTTTAATTTTTCCGCCGGAATCCGGAATTCCGCGGGATTTCGCAAAAATCCGGCGGAATTTTCATAGCAACGGAATTCAGCACTGGCGGAATCCGCAAATTCTGGCAGAACGGAATTTACTTTTTCCGATCATTCCTAGTTACAATTAGTTATTATTCTGTTTATATTTACTCTTCAAAATATAACACCTTAAAGGGAAGGTTCAAGCAAAATAAAAAAATGAATTTCACTTACCTGGGGCTTCTACCAGCCCCATGCAGCCATCCTGTGCCCTTGTAGTCACTCACTGCTGCTCCAGTCCCCCCCCCCCGCTGGCAGCTTGCCGACCTCGGAGGTCGGCAGGACGCATTGCGTACATTTTTACGCATTCCCACTAGTGCAGGAACATTAACACATACATTTCTACGCATTACTGGTTCAATGCGTAATTTTTTACGCATTGAACCAGCAATGCGTAAAAATGTATGTGTTAATGTTCCGGCACTAGCAGGAATGCGTAAAAATTTACGCAATGTGCCCCTGCTGACCTCCGAGGTCGGCAAGCTGCCAGCGGGGGACTGGAGCAGCAGTGAGTGACTACGAGGGCACAGGATGGCTGCATGGGACTGGTAGAAGCCCCAGGTAAGTGAAACTCATTTTTTTATTTTGCTTGGACATTCCCTTTAAGTATAAGAGGTACACAGCTTACCTTTGACATCTGATGAATTGGGATAAAATCTTTAGATTTTTCACAGACTGGAAAAAGAAAAAAAAAAAGGTAATTAAACAATGGCAGTGCCAGAGTCACATGAATACATGCGCAAGCTAACAGTGACAGAAAACAAAACAGTAAAAGTGTTCAATAAAACCTGTTAAGTGCTTCCAGACTTTGATGATTGAAATCTACGGCCAGTTTTCATCCTGTTATACCTGCCAAAGCGTAGATTTCTGCCGCACACTTCAGCTGAACGCATCGCTCTCTCCCCATCGCAGATCACTCGCCCTGCTGTCTATATGACGGCAGAGCTGTGTGAGCCGGTCAGGAGCCTCTTTCATTGGCTTCTGACCTTGTCATCACTCAAAGCCATTGGCTTACATTGATGGACAGCTCTGCCATCATAGTGACGGCAAATAGAGGGGCCTGCGGGGATGGATGGTGTGTGCAGCGAATTCGTCAGGAGACGCGGTTCTTTGGTACCAGCAGTCTCTGGTCTTTAACGGGGCAGAGACTGCTGGTACGTAAGTGGTTAATCTCATGTCTGGTATTTTCTTCCCTCAAAGGCCTCAATTCATAAAAATGAGCGTGGTAGTTCAGAGACGTGCGGGAAATTACTGCTAGCGGTAAATTAGGGTTTTTGCAGTGAATTCATTAAAAAAATTCTGAGTGCGATAGCAGTCGGTAAGTGTGCGGTAAGTTTGCGGTGTGGTGCGGAAAGCTGTCGGTAAAATTTGCTGAGTGCGGTAGTTTGCCGCTGACTTCCTAATGACAAGGTGCATGCTGGGTAGAAGTAGGCAGTTTTAGACACATGTGACTTATTTTTTATAAATTATTATATTTTTTATAAATGATTATATATTTTTTATAAATTATTATATTTTATATAAATATATATATAAATATATATATATATGTATATATATATATATGTATATATACATATATGTATATGTATGTATATTATATATATAATTATCCTTATAAATTATATAACTCTGTACGATTTCTAACCCTTCCTCCTCTGTATCCTTAAAAATTCCATAACATTAACCTGAAAGGGCTCCATTTGTCACCTAAAATGCTACTGTGTAGAGCAAACTCGCCAGGTCTTTGCTGGCGATAACAAGCTGTTATTTATCGCTTCCTTACTCCCCCTTTTTTTTCCATGAATACACTTCATTCACTTTACCGACACAAACAACGTTTACATTACCGCACCATTACCACACTAATACCGCATGCGATAAACATGCGTTAAATTTTATGAATCCACTAACAAAAATATACCATGCAGTAATTTACTGCTTGGGCGATAACGCATGCGGTAATGCTTTATGAATTGAGGCCAAAGTAAGAAATCTTTCTTCTATTGATTTTGATCATCTGCATTTCAGTTTTCTGGGGCACCTCTTGCCTCCCAGTTACCCAATTTAGACTGGAAAGACTTTATTTATTCTTTTTTCCGCATTTTTTTTGTAAGTGTATCATTAGGCCATCCAAGAGATGTGTTTGTATAAGAGCAGGCAAAAGTCAATAAATGGATGACATAAAATTACAGTAATATCAAAGACCTCGGCGTCATTTCTGATGGCCCACCATTTTTGTTTGTAAGCTATGCAGATACCTGAACCTGACAGAAATGGTTAGACTCTTTCAAACAGAATCAAACAGAAAAACACGGCCTGCACAGATGTAACTAGTCAGGGGATAATTCAATTATAATTAACTGTCAAATTATCTGAAAAAGTAGCACAATGTACTTACTCTCCTCATTTGGCCAACTCTCTTCAGCACTTAATTTCAAATCCCAAGTCTTATATATTATGCATCCAAAAATACCCAAAAGGAGTAAAATGGCAGGGATCAAAAAGTAGTGGTGTCGATTTTCTGTAATGGACAAAAATGGAGACAAAAACCATAAAGCAAACTTTACATACATTTAATTTCTTTTAAAGCAAACTTAAAAAGCTCACGTCACGTGCTCGTGCACACTAGTGCACTCATTTAACAGTGAATGAGTTTTGCTAATAGCAGCACTTTTTTATGAAAACAAAAAAAAGTTGAAAAAAAAGTATTAAAGTGACAGTGTCACCCTTAAATAATAAAGTCTTTCTCTCATTCCCCACCCCCAGTAAAATATTAAATCCTACCTAACTAATTAACCTCTTGTGTTACCTATACTTAGCCCTAAGATTAGTGGATACCTGTAATGGCTGTAGTGATTGCATGCGATAGCTCTGGGACCCAACACTGTACATATGCATTGCTGTGCTTGGGGTCCCCAAACTGTGTGCCATAGCGATCAGATCCAATCACTACAAACACACAAGCTGGTGATAATGGTATGCCACATTCCACAACTAGTGATGAAATATGGCATGTAGGGTATCATATTAACAGGGCAAAGACAAGTAACATATTTTGAGATGTTTTATAACTGTGGCACATGCCATGCGAAATTTGTAAAATGTGAAATATGAACAAATGTATCTTTTCTGCACTTACGCCAACATTTGTGTGCATAGCTGGCCCAGCATATACCCGCTGATGGGTTACAAATTACCGGCTCTCCAACTTACTATCATTTTCTTCCAGATCTATACTTTGCCCAGCCTAATCACAGCCCTTTATCAACCCTTTCAATTCATTAACCACTTTGTCTCCAAGGGTTTTTCCCCTTAAAAACTAGAGCACTTTTCCCATTTTATCGCTGCGTCCATTCATCTGCCAATAACTTTATCAGTACTTATCACACTGAAATGATCTATAGCTTGTTTTTTTAGGTGAGGTACTTTTTGCTAAGAATTATTTTATTCTAATTGCATTTTAATGGGAATAATAGGAAAAAAATTGAAAAAATTATTTCTCAGTTTTTGGCAATTATAGTTTTAAAATAAACCATTCTACTGTGGATAAAACCTACACATTTTATTTGCCCATTTGTCCTGGTTATTGCAGCGTTTAAAAAATGTCCCTAGTACAATGTATGGCGCCAACATTTTATTTGGAAATAAAGGTGCATGTTTTCAGTTTTGCTTCCATCACTAATTACAAGCCCATAATGTAAAAAATAAAAGTAATTTACTCTCTTGACATACATATTAAAAAAGATCAGACTATAAGGTAACTATTTATGTTTTTTATTATTATTATTTTTTTTATGAAAAAGTTTAATTTGGGTATTTATGGGAGAGTGTGGGAGGTAAGGTGTTAAAGTGGATCCAAGATGCACTTTTACTCATTGCATAATTGTGTTCCTTTCCTATTGTTTATAGGGCATTCCTCAAGCCAAAAACTTTTTTGTTTTTGTTTTAATACTCTAATTCCCTATAAACTAAACAAGCCACGCCCACAGGTTTTCAGAGAGCAAGGCATTTTTTCAGACAGTAGCAAGGGCTCATGGGAGCTCAGTCTGGGCAGGAGGAGGGGGAAGTATTACTAGCCAGAGATTTCAGAGGCAGAGGGGAGGAGGGAGGAGGAGGGGAGATTAGGTTTTTTTCACAGGCTGAGTGCTCGAGATGCAGATAAGCCTGCCTCTGTGTAATGTTTAAAAACAACATGGCTGCTGTCATTGTATCACAGAAAGAAATAATCATATTCTATTTAAGCTGTTTGCAGCTAGATTTGCTGTGTAAACTATCTAAACTTTAGATAATATATATAGATAAGTTACTTGTTATAGTTAGTTTTTCATCTCGGATCCGCTTTAATTTTAAATTATATGTAGGTCTTTTTTTATTGAAATAAGTGTATGTAGGTGTAATTTTACTATTTGCCCACAAGATGCCCTCATACATTTTCTTCCTGCCGCATACTAATAAAAGAAAGAATTTTGCTTTTAGTGTGCGCTTTCACATGGTGTCCGAAAAAGTAGTGCATCCACATGTGGCAACCTCGTTACATGCAGGAAAGCCGTGCGGGATTCAGCCAAGTTTGATCCGCGCAATACATCTAACCCTGCAATTTCTTTCCAAATTCTTCCATGTTTGCATTTGTGATTCTGAGTTTTGTGTTTTTTAGGTTCCAAATCTTTTTTCTTTTCACATTTTTAACAATGGCTCCAGTAGTGCACGTGATAATTCTAATCTTCCAGGTAGGTAAGCATTTTTATTATGCTTGAATATTACTCGAATGTGGACCATGTCCTTGGGGGGCTGTCCGTGCATACTGTCTTATGCAAACGGCGCCTGCCTTAAATATTACTGAGCCTAAAAAAATAAAAATTGAAGGCCAAAAAGTTTCAGAAGTTAAAAATACAGTTCCAGCTCGTTGAGTATTCGCTACCCCGTTTCCAAGCTTGTACATTAGTCTAAGTTGTGACAGCGCTCCTCTTAGTGTAATCTGTGAATTCAAAAGAAAAAGCTCCACATAGTGCGTTACTGATATAACTGTATTGCAATAGCATGCAGCCACCCTCGCATGCACTGTGATCCACTGTGCTCCACTCCGTGTCACAAATCCACACAACACCCCTTCAGTATAGCAGCTCACCAGATTGACACCAACTCAAAATCCAAGTGGGTCTAGCGTACAAACTCCACAGCAACAGATTGTACTGCTCCAGTTTTCCAAAAGTATAAATCCAGTATTTAATCCACAGGTTGCATATAAAACAAGATGAAACAAAGCATAGCGTAATACAGCTTTAAAACTTAGCACATGGGCCTGCGCACTTAAGCACACTCACTTGATCCAGGTTAATGTGAAGTCTATCGGGCTATACAGCCCAGCAGTATCGCTCTTCCGTGCGGTGCCGGTGTCCCGTGCCTCCGCTCCGTAGGTAATCCTTGGATCGGCGAACCCTCAACTTCCCCTGCCCAGTGGGCTGACCCTGATGAGTCCTTAGGACGAAATGTGTAGGGAGGAGCCAGGTGCGTCTGACGTCACTGGGTAGCGGAAGTGGAGGATTCGCCGATCCAACGATTACCGCCGGAGCGGAGGCACGGGACGCCGGCACCGCACGGAAGAGCGATACTGCTGGGCTGTATAACCCAATAGGCTTCACATTAACCTGGATCAAGTGAGTGTGCTTAAGTGCACAGGCCCATGTGCTACGTTTTAAAGCTGTATTATGCTATGCTTTGTTTTATCTTGTTTTATATGCAACCTGGGGATTAAATACTGGATTTATACTTTTGGAAAACTGGAGCAGTGCAATCTGTTGCTGTGGAGTTTGTATGCTAGACCCTGTGGCGAACATTACAGAAAGTCGTGCGCAATCGCCAATGATTTTCGTATGGTCCTGCACAATTACTGTCAGTCCTGTGTACATGTACAATACATGTCTTTTTCCCTCTCTTCTCTTAAAAACACAGCCCTTCACCCTCACATCCTGTGTCAGGTCGGAAAAGAATTTCACACGTGGCCGACCCCCTGGGCAGAGCCATTTGGCTACACAGCTCATGTCCCAGAAACTAGCTCAAACTGGCTGAGATAAAAGTTCCCTCCAAGCTCATAGACTCAAACAAAGAGAACTTTAATTTATTAATAATTCAAAATAGGTTTGGCACAGCAAGACAAAAATGACATTTCCTGATACCTAGAAATCAGCTCTATCATTCACCTGAATTGCAATTTTCTGGCTATCAGGAATCAGTAGAGAAACGGCTTTATCCGGCCTGCGTAGAGCGAATGCAATAGAATAGGCATGTATAGCCTCGTTTAATACAGGGCCGCAGGCCGCTTATGAATATAGTCTCGGATTTGCGATGCGCCAATCTGGGGCAGAGTCAAACAGATTATTAATAATTGGTACATTTCTTGCTCTGGGGGTGGCAACCTTGCTGCCAGGAGATAACCCTGCCTTAAACACACCTACTTTCCAGGTAGTGACAGCCCCAAAACTCAGGTCCTCTAAAAGTGGGGCGGGACCAAACCTGCCCAGTTCTCCAAATTTCATCAACCAAGAAAGTCCAGGCATGCGTTCAAGGAGGACCAACGCATGCTGTGTTCAAGGACTCTTCACCTTAATGCCTACTTTTAAACTGGACTCTGTTTCTTCATTCTCCAAATGGACTATCAGCCATAACTAAGTAAGAATTTTCTGATTTTATTCCTTTTTATTTTTAAGCTCTGTGTATATATGTTAATTGGTGTATATACCTGTATGTAATGCATTTTTGTTATTAAACATTTTAAAAATCGTTTAATGGTTGTGACCTGTTGCTGAACATACACAATCATACCTATTCTCCTGAAATCGCTACCCTGTGTTTAGGTGTGCCTTTATAACCCGTATGCGAGAACCCGGCCCAGATATAACGATCTGACCCAGGTTCCTGCATACTGCTAAGGGTTAATAGAGCGTTCTCGAAGTCCTAGTATAATTACAGTAGCGGGCTGTGTAACTCGCTTGGTGGCAGATCTTTGAATTGTATGTGTGAGGTGAATCCGTTGGCATCCGAACACTCCCTCCGCGAGTCAGTTCATCAAATTGTGAAGTCGGGTTACCCTTCGTGATGAACAAAATGACCGTGTGAGAAGATTTCTGATGCTGATCGATTGACCCCATCCGCAGACCGGCCTTGCGGTCTGTGACAGACCCACCTGGATTTTGAGTTGGTGTCAATCTGGTGAGCTGCTATACTGATGGGGTGTTGTGTGGATTTGTGACACGGAGTGGAGCACAATGGATCACAGTGCATGCGAGGGTGGCTGCATGCTATTGCAATACAGTTATATCAGTAACGCACTATGTGGAGCTTTTTCTTTTGAATTCACAGATTACACTAAGAGGAGCGCTGTCACAACTTAGACTAATGTCCATGGATACTGTGTCAACCACTCACTCCTTTTAGGGTGTAGCATCCCCTTTTGCCAACCTGGGTCCTGCCATACCTTCCTCGTTCTATATTCAAGTTCTAGCTTGCTTCTGTAAAGCAGTAGGACCACCTATTTAGAAGACATTTTTAAAATAAATGAATAATCAATAGGCCAGTATGCCGATAGGTCCTATTCCTTGTCTCTCTCAGATGTACCGGTATTTTAACTTTTGTACATGTGGTATTAATCGAGCTAAGTCACTTTTTAGAGGCCATGTTAAACAATTTGCTCTACACAATAGTTGTTTGATCCCATGCTTACAGAATCATGCCAGTAATTTACATTCAATGTGATGTGTTAATTAATGTTTGTTTATTCACAAGCGTTTGAACCAAGGGTCAGGAACCTTTCTGTCTGAGACAGCCATAAACACCACACATTTTAAAATGTAATTCCGTGAGAGCCATACAATTTGTTTCAAACTGGGACAGTAGAACTCAAGTCCCTGTTGCCATGGTGATGTGTATACATCCATTGTTTTTTTATATCTTGGGTACTTGGTAAAAGGAAATACATACAGCAGCTTCTATTACTTTCTCACTACAGGGTCATTTTAACCTCCGTAGTGTTAACCGTGAACGTAACTTGGGCTTCATAGCTATGTAAAATGGTCAGGCCTGATTACTCATGACAAGCTGTTACAAATTGAAAGTTAAAACTTTACTACAAAATAGAACAACATGGACAGTGTTCTTCTGCCATCTAGTGGCTGATCAAAATCATGTAGCCTTTAGCCGTGTACTGCTTGACTGTTCTACTACTTTGCTATGATGCTGGAAGCAACAACATGCAGCAAATTCACATTATACTGTAAATTTTAAGTATATGTTACATTTTTTATTTATTTTAATAATTAATTGCCTTAAAGTGTACCTGAGATGACCCAAATGGCAACATTTATTCTTACCTGGGGCTTTCTCCAGCCCCATGTATTCCATTGCCTTCCTCCCTATCCTCCCGGGTGCTTCTTCCCATTCATTTACAATCTTTGCCAGTAATAGTCTCCAGTCACGTCAGTCCAGCTCCACTGCGCATGCGCATCCCCATCATACTCCCGTCACAGGGAGAGTCTCTGCAGCCGAACCCGTGCAAATGGAGCCCATTATTTGCAAAGATTGTAAATGAACAGAGCTGCCCAGAGGTCTGGGGAGAAGCATACAGGGAGCTGAAGGAAGCCCAAGGTAAGTATAAATGCTGTCATATGCGTCGTCGTCATATGCGTAATTCGTTTTCTGTAGGGAAAATGAGGTAATGAATAAAATTGATTATTAATTTACAAACATTAATTTACAAATTATTTTGGCAGTGTTTGCTCATTGTAAAATGTTTCCTCACCCTGATTTACATTCTGAAATTTATTACAGATGGCAACATTTTTAGTCCTGTCTGGTGCAGCTCTGCAGAATGTTTGTTTGCTGAGAATTCCGAAGCCAGTAGAAAATATACCTGGCCTCCCAAAATGCTCTGGGAGGAGAATTCCGAATAACTAAACAGCCTGGACTAAACATCTCTGGGAGGGCAGGGATACATACAATTATACAGCAATATACAGTATAGATATAGGAAGTGTTTCCTGATTTCAGCATTAGAAACACTTCCTATATCTATATATCGCTGAAGGGAGAAATAAGACACCTGCAGCCAAAGCTTGAGCAAGCTAATGAGAGATCTGTTCCTGGATCCTCTGCAGTTTCCCCATCAAAGGCACAGCCTAGCAAAGGACAGGCCACCTCTGCACATAACAATGCTAATGCAGATGAGCAGGAGGACCCCCTGCAAGCATACCCTACAGCAAACACAGCAGTGACTGAGACAGTACTTGCTATGTTGCTGTCTCTGAAATCCACATTGCAAAAAGAGATTAATAAATCTAATAGGCATCTACAAGCAGCCATAGATGAAATAGGGACCCGCACAGAACACATGGAAAATAAGAGGGCGGAATTCACCAAAACTCACAATGAATTTGTGGATGCGTACAAAGAACAGGCAGAGGAGATTAAATGGTTGAAAACAAAGATAACCATTTCAACCCTCTGGGATTTTTCTCCTTATGCATCAGAGCAATTTTCACCTCCCATTCGTTTGCTAATAACTGTATCACTACTTATCACAATTTATTAATCTATACCTTTTTTTTCCGCCACTAATTAGGCTTTCTTTGGGTGGTACATTTTGCTAAGAATAATTTTTTTATAAATGCTTTTAACAGGAATATTGAGAAAAAAATGGAAAAAATTCATTATTTCTCAGTTTTCGGCCATTATAGCTTTAAAATAATACATGCTACCATAATTAGAACCTATGTATTTTATTTGCCCGTTTGTCTCGGTTATTACACCATTTACGTTTTGTCCCTATCACAATGTATGGCGCCAAAATTTTATTTGGAAATAAAGGTGCATTTTTTCAGTTTTGCGTCCATCACTATTTACAAGCTTATACCGTAATTTAAAAAATGTTCGTAGTATACCCCCTTTACATGCATATTTAAAAAGTTCAGACCCTTAGGTAACTATTTATGTGTTTTTTTGGTGTTTTTATTGCAATTTTTTTTTCCATTTAACATTTTATTTGGGTAATTTTTTGGTGTTGGGAAATAAACAGTTAATTTTACATGTAATAATGTGTGTAAATTGCCTTGAAAAATGTATGTAGATGTAGTTTTACTATTTGGCCACAAGATGGCCACATTGATTTTTCTTTTTATGTCCTCCTCTCTTCCCGGAAGCATAAGGAGGATGGAAAACGTTTTTTGTTTTTTTTTCAGAAAGACTGCGGCCTCTGATAAGAGACCGTTGGTTTGAGGACTTAGATCGGTGAACGGGAACCATGTTCCCGTTCACTGATCTCAGGGCTACTGGGGAATGGCACGGGTGCACAGGGGCACGCCCGCGAATGCATGCGGGAGTGCACCGAAGTGCGCCACTGCAGCAGAGCAGCTGTCTGGATGTGATGATCACATCCGGGCGGCTGAAATGGATAATTGATAGCGAAGAGAGATCACGCAGCTGCCTGACTTTTCAGAGAGAGACTTGCTAATCAACAGAATTCACGGAATCCCAAAACCTAAAGATTTGCCTGATACTATCCAAAGAGATGTCCTGCTGCGTTTACATGTTTACCATATGAAGGAAAAATGAATGCAGCAGATGCACAAACCTCCACCGCTACCAGAACAGTACTCTTCTCTGAAGTTTTTTGCTGATATATCTGCAGCTACTGCTATGGCAAGAAAATCCTCCCTAGATGTGAACTTTGATAATATGACTATAAAGACTTGTCAAATGTTATGTATGCATAATCTCTCTCTCAATAAAAACTTTTTGACAAAAAACAAAATACATTTTTTTCGTTCGACAAAGTGTGACATTTTTACCATGTTTTTCTAGTTGGAAATGTAATGCTGAACAGGTTAAACCATCTAGCCACACATTATAACAAACATAAAAAGTAACAACTTTTTGTCACAAAACTGAGATAAAAGTTTCTATTCTTCTGTTTATTTTGAAATAAGGTTGAATTTATAAATCACCTAACCTAGAGAATGTTAGTGCACGTCTGGCCAACCCATGGCCAATGCCACAGCTGAGCCAGCCCTTTACAGAGCTACCTGCACTCCATAATTCACGATGTTTAAGTTGTTCAGAAATCCACATTAAAAGTCTTCATGGAAATGCAATACAATGGGACTATATATATTGTTAGGATAATAAAATAATACCTTTTTGCTGACAGGGAGTCACTCGTATGGAAACATTCTTCTTGCTGGCAGGGTTATGGACTATACACCAAACCTCTAAATCCCTGGAGTCCCGACTCACTGGCATCTGAATGGTGGCTGCAGTACTATTATACTCATGATAGTCAGAGTCTCCATGTCTGTATTTCCAGCTGTAGGAGACGTTTGATGTGTTCGGGACAGAGCAATGAAGAACCACATTACACGATTCATTGGTCCTATTTATTTCTGTAACATTTACAGATGGTGTAGGGACAGCCTCTGTAGTTATAGAAAGGGGGGAAAATGTACTGAATCTGATCATCTAAATTGCAGAATTGAAAAATATGACATACATCAACATTCATGTAGGCACTATTTTTGTTTACTGTTTAAAGAAACAAGAACCTTCCACTAATTGAACAATTCTGTAGACATGATACTGTCACAATGCAAACATCAGAAAATAAAGTGTATTCCCAGCCAATCTGGGGAGGTTTGTTACGTATCATCCTCCCACTCTGATCAGCTCCAGAAGTCTAGAGGCCTTTCCGAGACTGGGGTCCATATGCAGTTACATTTTTCTCCTGAAATATTTTCAAACTTGTCAATAAAATGCCTTTTAAATTGCCAGCAGGCAAGAAAATACTTAAAATAATTGTAATAGTACTTTTCATCTTCTTTTTGATACTTTTTCAATTGCAAAGTGCTGAAAAATTATTCTAAATAGAAGATGAAAAAGGATCTCCTAGGAGAAAACTCAGGAGAAAAAGTTAATTTCATATGGGCCTATATCTGAAGAGTCCAACAGCTGTGCAAAAATGAGCAACCACCTGACTTACAGGCAGGGGAGAGACCAGGGCACATATGCAATTCACCTTTTCTTCTGAGTTTTCTCCTATTAATATTTTTTCATATTCTCTTTAAAATAACTTTTCAGAACTTTGCAATTGAAAAAGTACCAAAGGCAGGTAAAAATGTATTATTAAAATAATGTTTATTGTCTTACTTGCTGGTGGTTCAAAAGACATTTTACTCAAAAGTTGAGAAAATATGACCTGTAAGAAAACTCAGGAAAAAGATTGAATTGCATTTGGGTCAAGGTCTTCTAGCATCCCCGTCCCCATTAATTAGATATTGACTACTTGTTCAGACTTTGGGCTCCCCTCTCCTCACCTCAATAATTTGCTAAGGCTGATATAGAGATGCAGGTGTTCCCTGGAAGCCCTGCTTAATCTGAATCCTTTGCTCACTCACTCAGTCCACTCTGATGGCATCACTTGTATTACAGAGTAGATAGCGATGGCCTGGCTGAGATGCCATCTGCTACCTGCACATGGGATAGGGCCCTACTTATCCATACCTGCAGAGCTCACCTCCCTCCTGCCTGCCCACCTTATCCATGCTCAGGTTTGTGCACAAGAGATGGACTGGAGCATGTAATATTTTATTTTCCCCATAAATAGCAAACAAAGTCTAGTGAACATGCTCAAGAGTGAGAAAATTCTATGCGATAACGTGAAAACTGTGGAAAAAAATGTGAAAAAAGCAAATATTTGAAGCAACATTGCAACCATGAACATATTTTTGTAAATTCACCCTAATATTACTTATCTCAGAATCAGAATCATCAGAATCATCTTTATTATCGCCAGCACACCAAGTGGTGTACCCGGAATTCCTTGTGGATCACATGCCAAGAGAAAATCGGGAACATATAACAACACATGATGCAAACATAGCGAAGGCAAGCAGGACATACATACATTTAAGGCATATTTGTTTCAATTCAATTAGAGTCCTGGGGGGTGGGGTGGGGGGACAGGGATTGCTGCTGTGGGAGTCCATGTTTCAGTCATAGTTTACAGCTGAGAGGATGGGACGCCTGGGGCTAGAGTGTCCCTGGAATGTAGGCGGGGGGGGGGGAGTTTTGAGTTCAGTGAGTTCAACAAGAGAACTGTTTGGGGGAAGAAGGTGTTCATGCGCCTAGTGGTCTTGGCGGGGATGGATCTGAGACGGCGTCTTAGTGGAAGGGTCTCAAAGTATCGTCTGCCCGGGTGGGAGGGGTCGAGTAAGATTTTGGAGGCTCTTGTCTTCATTCTCATGGAGTAGAGGAGATCTAGCGAGGGCAGTTGGGCACCAATGATCTTTTCTGCTGTTTTTATCACTCTGTAGAGTTTATACTTGTCTTTGGCGGTGGCTCCTGCATACCAGACGATGATGGAGCAGCAGAGGATGGATTCGATGGTCGCGGAGTAAAAGCTGGTGAGCAGATCCCGTGACATTCCGAATTTTTTCAGTTGGCGTAGGAAGAAGAGCCGCTGTTGAGCTTTCTTCTGGGTTCTGGTGGTGTTCTGCTCCCATTTGAGGTCGCTTGTTAGGGTTGAGCCTAGGAACCGTACGCTTTGGACTCTGGAGACCTCGGACCCATCGATGTACACAGGTAGGGGGGCCGGAGGGAGTTTCCGGAAGTCCACGATAAGTTCCACAGTCTTTGCCGCATTGAGAACAAGGTTGTTGTTCTTGCACCAGTTACAGATCCTCGCAACTTCGTTTCGGTAATTGTCCTCCCCGTTTCTGTCGATGAGGCCTATGAGCGTGGTATCATCTGCGAATTTGATAACTTTGACGGAGTCTGAGGCCGAGGTACAGTTGTTCGTGTACAGAGAGAACAGGAGAGGGGACAGCACGCAGCCCTGCGGAGCTCCGACGTTGGTGGTTCTTTCGCTGGAGATGCGACTGCCAAGCTTGACCCGTTGAGTTCTGTTGGAGAGAAAGTCCTTTACCCACTTGCAGAGGAGGGAATCTGCCCCAAGATGCACAAGGTTGTTGATCAGAATGTCCGGACAGATGGTGTTGAAAGCCGAGCTGAAGTCCAGGAAAAGGACCCTAGCATAGGCCCCTGGGCTGTCGAGGTGTTCCGAGATGTATGCCAGGCTGACATTGATGGCATCGTCGACTGATCGGTTTTCCCTGTAGGCAAACTGGAGTGGTTCGAGGAGGGAGCTGGTGGAGTGCTTCAGGTGGGCCAGCACTAGCCTCTCGAATACTTTCATGGTGATGGGGGTCAGGGCCACGGGTCTGAAGTTGTTGAGTTCCGTGTTCCCTGGTTTCTTGGGGCCTGGGATGATTATGGACCTTTTGAAGCAGGAGGGGACCTTTCCTTCTGATAAGGATCTGTTATAGAGGGAGGTGAGGATGGGAGCTAGTTGGATTGCGCAGGTTCTCAAGCAGAGTGAGGACACCCCATCCGGGCCCGAGGCTTTCCTGGGATTGAGTCTGCGGAGGTGTCGTAGCACAGCCTCTTCCTGTACTGCGGTCAGAGCGGGGATTCCACTGGCCCCTGGGGGGCCCTGGGCGTCCTCTGTCGCGGATGCCGAGAGGTCTGGAGCTGGCTGGGATGCTGGGGCCACGGGCTGCTTGGGTTGGAGATCAAACCTACAGTAGAACTCGTTGAGTTCCTCCGCCAGTTGTGAGCTGGAAGCTGCTTGGTGAAGGGGAGGTTTGAAATTCGTTGCCGCCTTGAGACCCTTCCAGACTTCCCGCGAGTTTTTGGACTGTAGGCTGAGGCCTACCTTATTAGAGTAGGTCCTTTTTGCTGCTTTCAGTTCTCTGTTCAGGGTATTCCTGGCTTCCCTGTACTCTTCTGGGGTGCCCGACTTGTGTGCCTCTTCCTTGATCTTCCGGAGACGTCGTAGGTTGCTGTTAAACCAGGGCTTATCGTTTGGGAAGACTTTGAAGGTTTTGGTTGGGATGCATGCATCCTCGCAGAAGCGGACGTAGGAGAGGATGTTTTCAGACCATTCCTCCAAGGTGGGTGCCTCCAGGGTCGGCCAGTCGGTGCATTCCAGGCATGCCTGCAGCCTCAGTTTTGCATCCTCGGACCACTTTTTAACAGTTCTAGTGATGGGCTTTGTCATCTCAAGCTGCCTTCTGTAAGAGGGGATCAGGTGGATCACGCAGTGGTCTGAGTTCCCTAGGAGAGCGCCTCGAGAGGCCTTGTTAATATGAAAATGCATTTGCAATGAATTAAAATTTTGTGATTTCGTAATGCAAACCGAAATCCATGAAATTTGGAATTCGTTCAAAATTCTAGGCGTAATTTTGGAACTTCAGTAGATTCGGAACATGACAATTCCGAATATCCCTAGTCCTGAAACTGTTGTCCAGTTGCAACTACGTAATTTTCTTTAGACATACTATGACCTGTATAAATAAATGCCAGATTTCACAGGCAAACTGAAAGTAATTATACAGTAGAGTCTCAGTTATCCGGCACCAACAGAGATCGGCTGGTGCCGGATAAGTGTGCTTTCTGGTTGATTAAGACTTAATGTTAAAAATTGGCCTAGCTAATACAGAATTATATCCTACTCTGTATACATACCATTTACTCCGTATTAAATGTTAATATACAGTAATTTAAAGGAAACCAGAGACCTGAAAATAGAAAGAATCAAGAAAGAATCAGGGCTTCCCCCAGCTCCATAAGCACATCTGAGTCCCTCGCCTTCCTCCCGCAGTTTGCCATTCAGCCGCAATCAGCCCCAGAAACTGTCTCAGTCACGCAAGTCATGGTCTTCTGCACATGCATGGGAGGTCCATCCAGGCACAGAAGACCACGACTGATGTGATGGAGCCAGTTACCGGGGCTGATTGTGGCTGAACGGCAGTCTGCAGGAAGACGGCGAGGGACTCAGACGTGCTTATGGAGCTGGAGGAAGCCCCGGGTAAGTATTGATTATTTCTATTCTTAGGTCTCTGGTACACTTTAAAGTATATTAGCCTTGGGAAAGCCATGGAACCCAGTCTTAAAGGGAGTCTGAAGTGAAGAAAAAAAGTGCCTTCTCATTCCTCTCCTGGTCCCCTCGTTCCACCGCTCGCGTAATAAGTCGCCGACCGATGAGCCCTAGTGCTCCCGAAGATGGGCAACTCCATGCTGCACATGTGGAAGCACGCTTTCTCACGCACTTGCACATGTGCAGTAAGGAACCACCGTCTTTGGGAGCACTCGGGCTGCCAAAGACTTTTTAAGCCTCCCGCAGCAGGAGATTTGAATGGGAGAGCCAGCGCTGGAACAAGGGGACCGTGAGATAAACGAGAAGGCTCTATAGGACCCAGAGCCTTCCCTCTCCTTAGGTAAGTATCTGTTTTTGTTTTTTTTTTTGTTCACTTCAGACTCCCTTTAAGCACAGGAAACCCCACAAACAGCCTAAAAAGTTGGCCTTAAAGTGACACTGAAGCGAAATAAAACTTATGATATAACGAACTGTATGTGTAGTACAGATAATTAATAGAAGATTAGTTGCTAAGAAAAGAGTCTCATATTTTTATTTTCAGTTATATAGCTTTTTTTTATAACATTGCATCATTCTTTAATATTTGCAGTTTACATCCTGCACTCTGTATTTTAAACTATGGAACAGATCAGAGCTAATGTCTTTTTGAACTTTCCTGCAGTAAAACCTTAAACAAACAAGAAACAGTGAGAGACAAGGTTGAGATGAGTGCTTCAGAAAACAGCACTGCAGCTGACCAAGCTTGGACAGAGAGCTCAGAGAAACTTTTTTGCATAGATAACAATCAAAGTTTCTTGACTCTTCCTGTACTGGAAACAATATGAGACTCATATCTGTGCTACTAATGTTCTATTTCTTAGCTGTACTACACATACAAATCATTATCTCATAAGTTTATGTTCACTTCAGATTCCCTTTAACCACTGTGAATACTTCTGGCGATTTGTGCTGGTTGGTTGAGACTTCTGGTTAGTTGAGCTCCAGATAATGCAGACTCTATTGTAATATTCTCCTGATGCATCTAATATATTCATGAAAGGCATATAGTTATATGCAGTTGTATTTGACATTTACTCTTTCCTAGCCCTTTTGAAACACGACTTTACAAATACATAAGTCTGAACACGTACCATACAATGTGACATAGTAAGTAAATTTAAGAAGCTGATGGTCCACCAGAGTAACATATGCATAGTAGATCCCTTCATCAGCCTTGGTTGAATCTTTTATACGTAGGACTGTTCCATTCTTCAGTGCCTCAAGACGGCCTGTAAATTGATGGTAATGGGGCTGCAAATCATTGTCTTCAATTTCTGCTATTTTGAATGTTTGATTCCTGTTATCAAACTTCCATGTCACTTGCGTAGGAGGCTCTCCGACTGCTATTGACAAGTCAACAGATTGGTTGAGAAGGCCAATCACTTTAAAAGAAGAACGTTCCCCTGTTATGAAAAGAAGAACTTTGTAAATAATCTCATCTTGCCACATAACATGAGTGCAATGTCATTGCTGATTTTTTATTTCACAAACACATAGTGGAAAGTGCAGTCAGGTCATAAACCAAAATTTCTTACCCAGGGATACAATAATTTGATCGGCTGAAATCACTAGCATTAGATCAACTATCCAATGGACAACAATTTTTGGACAAATGATCAATTATTGTAAGTGTCACATATCTATGCCAAGCATCAGAGAGCTACATCATGGTCAATGAGTAAGCTCCACCCTTCCATAAATCACTGTCACATGATAAATTACTATTGGTTTCCGCTAGCCTACCAGCAGCAAATATTTATCCAATGGTTCTCATACACACGTTAAAGCAGTGGTTCTTAGCCTGTGTACGATTGAAATTCAGGAGTTTGGTGAGTCGGTCTCAGGGGCTTGAGGGAGGTGTGTGTGTGTGTGTGTATCCGTTCCATTGAGTTATGTTTTGAGGTGTTATTCATGTTTTAATTGTTTTGTTCTTTGAATGCAGTGATTTTGTAAGATGCATGGTTCATTTTGTGTACGTATAATATATGTTTTGAATTTGAAAAAAATATATATTTTTCCAACTTTCAAGGGTTCTGACTATAAAGGGTTTGGTACCTCCAACAAGGTTAAGAACCACTGCAGTAGATGGTTCTTGGCTAAGGTGACCAGTCAGAACCATCTCTACCAAGGATCTAGCATTTACACAGTAGCTGGATAGTGTATTGGTACCCTTCCGTCTGGAGGCCCCTCCCTTGTGCTGAATACCGCTATCCCTCCTCCCCCCACCATAACAACAAAACACATTGAAAGACTGTACACATCTGTGTGGCCCCCAACTGTCATTCAAGGGTATCGATTTCCGATCCCCTGTGGACGACATACTTTATGCCTGTGTACACACTTTACATATGAGCCAGTAGACAGAAAAACTGTAAATAAGCGATACGGAAACACACTGGTACTCAATCAGACTTATTAAATACATTTCTTGTTTAGTTTTCAGTGTTCAGCAAAAGAAAAAACTCTTAGGGCCCTTTTACAAAGGGGCGGTGCAGTGCGGTATTTTTACTGCACCCCACCGCCGGGCAATGAAAGTCTATGGAGGCTTTCATACTGCCACCTAACAGCGCGACGCGAGTGACAATTTCACCGCATCCCCGGCGCAGGGCCAGAACTACATTACCGCTGTGGTGTTGCTTCGACTTAGGGCGATCTGTGTCATCCCGGAAGTCATGTTAGTCAATAGCGATGCGTGCTTCTTTAACCATTTCAGCCCACAGGGACTTTTCACCTTATGCATCAGAGCAATTTTCACCTCCCATTCATTCGCTAATAACTTTATCACTACTTAACACAATTTATTGATCTATATCTTGTTTTTTTCCGCCACTAATTAGGCTTTCTTTGCGTGATACATTTTGCTAAGAATTATTTTTTTGTAAATGCATTTTAACAGGATTAATAAGAAAAAAATGGAAAAAATGCATTATTTCTCAGTTTTTGTCCATTATAGCTTTAAAGGGAACCCGAGGTGAGAATAATATTGAGGCTGCCATATTTATCTCCTTTTAAGCACTACCAGTTGCCTGGCTGTCGTGCTGATCCTCTGCCTCTAATTCTTTCAACCATAGACCCTGAACAAGCATGCAGCAGGTCAGGGGTTTCTGACAATATTGTCAGAACTGACAAGATTAGCTGCATGCTTATTTCTGGTGTAATTCAGTTCCCTACTGCAGCCAAATAGATCAGCAGGGCTGCCAGGCAACTAGTATTGTTTAAAAGGAAATAAATATGGCAGCCTCCATATCACTCTCACCTCGGGTTCACTTTAAAGGGAACCAGAAAAAAGATTCTATACATACCTGGGGCTTCCTCCAGCCCCATACACACGGATCGCTCCCACGCCGCTGTCCTCCGCTTCCTGTATCCGGCGGTACCGGGTCCCGTAGTTTCAGCCAGCCGGCGGCAGCACGCGGACAATTGTCCGCATCACAGGGGCTCCCGGCATACCCGTACAGCTGCATACTGCGCAGCCGCACGCGTAAGGGTATGGAGGGAGCCCCTGCTCATGCGGACAATTGGCTGCGACCGCCGGAAGTGACGGGACCCGGTACCGGCGGATCCAGGAAGCGGAGGACGGTGGCGTGGGAGCGATCCGTGCGTATAGGGCTGGAGGAAGCCCCAGGTACGTATAGAATCTTTTTTCTGGGCCCTCTGGTTCCCTTTAAAGTAATCCACGCTACCATAATGAAAACCTATATATGTATTTTATTTGCCTGTTTGTCTCGGTTATGACACCATTTAAATTTTGTCCCTATCACAATGTATGGCGCCAATATTTTATTTGGAAATAAAGGTGCATTTTTTCAGATTTGCGTCCATCACTATTTACAAGCTTATAATTTTAAAAAATGTTCGTAGTATACCCCCTTCACATGCATATTTAAAAAGTTCAAACCCTTAGGTAACTATTTATGTGTTTTTTTTTGTTTTTTTTCATTGCAATTTTTTTTTCCATTAAACATTTTATTTGGGTAATTTTTTGGTGTTGGGAAATAAATAGTTAATTTTAAATGTAATAATGTGTGTAAATTGCCTTGAAAAATGTATGTAGATGTAGTTTTACTATTTGGCCACAAGATGGCCACATTGATTTTTCTTTTTATGTCCTCCTCTCTTTCCGGAAGCATAAGGAGGATGGAAAACGTTTTTTGTTTTTTTTTTCAGAAAGACTGCGGCCTCTGATAAGAGACCGTTGGTTTGAGGACTTAGATCGGTGAACGGGAACCATGTTCCCGTTCACTGATCTCAGGGCTACCGGGGAATGGCACGGGTGCACAGGGGCACGCCCGCGAATGCATGCGGGAGTGCACCGAAGTGCGCCACTGCAGCAGAGCAGCTGTCTGGACGTGATGATCACATCCGGGCGGCTGAAATGGATAATTGATAGCGAAGAGAGATCACGCAGCTGCCTGACTTTTCAGAGAGAGACTTGCTAATCAACAGAATTCACGGAATCCCAAAACCTAAAGATTTGCCTGATACTATCCAAAGAGATGTCCTGCTGCGTTTACATGTTTACCATATGAAGGAAAAATAAATGCAGCAGATGCACAAACCTCCACCGCTACCAGAACAGTACTCTTCTCTGAAGTTTTTTGCTGATATATCTGCAGCTACTGCTATGGCAAGAAAATCCTCCCTAGATGTGAACTTTGATAATATGACTATAAAGACTTGTCAAATGTTATGTATGCATAATCTCTCTCTCAATAAAAACTTTTTGACAAAAAACAAAATACATTTTTTTCGTTCGACAAAGTGTGACATTTTTACCATGTTTTTCTAGTTGGAAATGTAATGCTGAACAGGTTAAACCATCTAGCCACACATTATAACAAACATAAAAAGTAACAACTTTTTGTCACAAAACTGAGATAAAAGTTTCTATTCTTCTGTTTATTTTGAAATAAGATTGAATTTATAAATCACCTAACCTAGAGAATGTAAGTGCCCGTCTGGCCAACCCATGGCCAATGCCACAGCTGAGCCAGCCCTTTACAGAGCTACCTGCACTCCATAATTCACGATGTTTAAGTTGTTCAGAAATCCACATTAAAAGTCTTCATGGAAATGCAATACAATGGGACTATATATATTGTTAGGATAATAAAATAATACCTTTTTGCTGACAGGGAGTCACTCGTATGGAAACATTCTTCTTGCTGGCAGGGTTATGGACTATACACCAAACCTCTAAATCCCTGGAGTCCCGACTCACTGGCATCTGAATGGTGGCTGCAGTACTATTATACTCATGATAGTCAGAGTCTCCATGTCTGTATTTCCAGCTGTAGGAGACGTTTGATGTGTTCGGGACAGAGCAATGAAGAACCACATTACACGATTCATTGGTCCTATTTATTTCTGTAACATTTACACATGGTGTAGGGACAGCCTCTGTAGTTATAGAAAGGGGGAAAAATGTACTGAATCTGATCATCTAAATTGCAGAATTGAAAAATATGACATACATCAACATTCATGTAGGCACTATTTTTGTTTACTGTTTAAAGAAACAAGAACCTTCCACTAATTGAACAATTCTGTAGACATGATACTGTCAGAATGCAAACATCAGAAAATAAAGTGTATTCCCAGCCAATCTGGGGAGGTTTGTTATGTATCATCCTCCCACTCTGATCAGCTCCAGAAGTCTAGAGGCCTTTCCGAGACGGGGGTCCATATGCAGTTACATTTTTCTCCTGAAATATTTTCAAACTTGTCAATAAAATGCCTTTTAAATTGCCAGCAGGCAAGAAAATACTTAAAATAATTGTAATAGTACTTTTCATCTTCTTTTTGATACTTTTTCAATTGCAAAGTGCAAAAAAATATTCTTAATAGAAGATGAAAAAGGATCTCCTAGGAGAAAACTCAGGAGAAAAGGTTAATTTCATATGGGCCTATATCTGAAGAGTCCAACAGCTGTGCAAAAATGAGCAACCACCTGACTTACAGGCAGGGGAGAGACCAGGGCACATATGCAATTCACCTTTTCTTCTGAGTTTTCTCCTATTAATATTTTTTCATATTCTCTTTAAAATAACTTTTCAGAACTTTGCAATTGAAAAAGTTCCAAAGGCAGGTAAAAATGTATTATTAAAATAATGTTTATTGTCTTACTTGCTGGTGGTTCAAAAGACATTTTACTCAAAAGTTGAGAAAATATGACCAGTAAGAAAACTCAGGAAAAAGATTGAATTGCATTTGGGTCAAGGTCTTCTAGCATCCCCGTCCCCATTAATTAGATCTTGACTACTTGTTCAGACTTTGTGCTCCCCTCTCCTCACCTCAATAATTTGCTCAGGCTGATATAGAGATGCAGGTGTTTCCTGGAAGCCCTGCTTAATCTGAATCCTTTGCTCACTCACTCAGTCCACTCTGATGGCATCACTTGTATTACAGAGTAGATAGAGATGGCCTGGCTGAGATGCCATCTGCTACCTGCACATGGGATAGGGCCCTACTTATCCATACCTGCAGAGCTCACCTCCCTCCTGCCTGCCCACCTTATCCATGCTCAGGTTTGTGCACAAGAGATGGACTGGAGCATGTAATATTTTATTTTCCCCATAAATAGCAAACAAAGTCTAGTGAACATGCTCAAGAGTGAGAAAATTCTATGCGATAACGTGAAAACTGTGAAAAAAATGTGAAAAAAGCAAATATTTGAAGCAACATTGCAATCATGAACATATTTTTGTAAATTCACCCTAATATTACTTATCTCAGAATCAGAATCAGAATCATCAGAATCATCTTTATTATCGCCAGCACACCAAGTGGTGTACCCGGAATTGCTTGTGGATCACATGCCAAGAGAAAATCGGGAACATATAACAACACATGATGCAAACATAGCGAAGGCAAGCAGGACATACATACATTTAAGGCATATTTGTTTCAATTCAATTAGAGTCCATGTTTCAGTCATAGTTTACAGCTGAGAGGATGGGACGCCTGGGGCTAGAGTGTCCCCGGAATGTAGGCGGGGGGGGGGGGAGTTTTGAGTTCAGTGAGTTCAACAAGAGAACTGCTTGGGGGAAGAAGGTGTTCATGCGCCTAGTACTCTTGGCGGGGATGGATCTGAGACGGCGTCTTAGTGGAAGGGTCTCAAAGTATCGTCTGCCCGGGTGGGAGGGGTCGAGTAAGATTTTGGAGGCTCTTGTCTTCATTCTCATGGAGTAGAGGAGATCTAGCGAGGGCAGTTGGGCACCAATGATCTTTTCTGCTGTTTTTATCACTCTGTAGAGTTTATACTTGTCTTTGGCGGTGGCTCCTGCATACCAGACGATGATGGAGCAGCAGAGGATGGATTCGATGGTCACGGAGTAAAAGCTGGTGAGCAGATCCCGTGACATTCCGAATTTTTTCAGTTGGCGTAGGAAGAAGAGCCGCTGTTGAGCTTTCTTCTGGGTTCTGGTGGTGTTCTGCTCCCATTTGAGGTCGCTTGTTAGGGTTGAGCCTAGGAACCGTACGCTTTGAACTCTGGAGACCTCTGACCCATCGATGTACACAGGTAGGGGGGCCGGAGGGAGTTTCCGGAAGTCCACGATAAGTTCCACAGTCTTTGCCGCATTGAGAACAAGGTTGTTGTTCTTGCACCAGTTACAGATCCTCGCAACTTAGTTTCGGTAATTGTCCTCCCCGTTTCTGTCGATGAGGCCTATGAGCGTGGTATCATCTGCGAATTTGATAACTTTGACGGAGTCTGAGGCCGAGGTACAGTTGTTCGTGTACAGAAAGAACAGGAGAGGGGACAGCACGCAGCCCTGCGGAGCTCCGACGTTGGTGGTTCTTTCGCTGGAGATGCGACTGCCAAGCTTGACCCGTTGAGTTCTGTTGGAGAGAAAGTCCTTTACCCACTTGCAGAGGAGGGAATCTGCCCCAAGATGCACAAGGTTGTTGATCAGAATGTCCGGACAGATGGTGTTGAAAGCCGAGCTGAAGTCCAGGAAAAGGACCCTAGCATAGGCCCCTGGGCTGTCGAGGTGTTCCGAGATGTATGCCAGGCTGACATTGATGGCATCGTCGACTGATCAGTTTTCCCTGTAGGCAAACTGGAGTGGTTCGAGGAGGGAGCTGGTGGAGTGCTTCAGGTGGGCCAGCACTAGCCTCTCGAATACTTTCATGGTGATGGGGGTCAGGGCCACGGGTCTGAAGTTGTTGAGTTCCGTGTTCCCTGGTTTCTTGGGGACTGGGATGATTATGGACCTTTTGAAGCAGGAGGGGACCTTTCCTTCTGATAAGGATCTGTTATAGAGGGAGGTGAGGATGGGAGCTAGTTGGATTGCGCAGGTTCTCAATCAGAGTGAGGACACCCCATCCGTGCCCGAGGCTTTCCTGGGATTGAGTCTGCGGAGGTGTCGTAGCACATCCTCTTCCTGTACTGCTGTCAGAGCGGGGATTCCACTGGCCCCTGGGGGGCTCTGGGCGTCCTCTGTCGCAGATGCCGAGAGGTCTGGAGCTGACTGGGATGCTGGGGCCACGGGCTGCTTGGGTTGGAGATCAAACCTACAGTAGAACTCGTTGAGTTCCTCCGCCAGTTGTGAGCTGGAAGCTGCTTGGTGAAGGGGAGGTTTGAAGTTCGTTGCCGCCTTGAGACCCTTCCAGACTTCCCGCGAGTTTTTGGACTGTAGGCTGAGGCCTACCTTATTAGAGTAGGTCCTTTTTGCTGCTTTCAGTTCTCTGTTCAGGGTATTCCTGGCTTCCCTGTACTCTTCTGGGGTGCCCGACTTGTGTGCCTCTTCCTTGATCTTCCGGAGACGTCGTAGGTTGCTGTTAAACCAGGGCTTATCGTTTGGGAAGACTTTGAAGGTTTTGGTTGGGATGCATGCATCCTCGCAGAAGCGGACGTAGGAGAGGATGTTTTCAGACCATTCCTCCAAGGTGGGTGCCTCCAGGGTCGGCCAATCGGTGCATTCCAGGCATGCCTGCAGCCTCAGTTTTGCATCCTCGGACCACTTTTTAACAGTTCTAGTGATGGGCTTTGTCATCTCAAGCTGCCTTCTGTAAGTGGGGATCAGGTGGATCACGCAGTGGTCTGAGTTCCCTAGGAGAGCGCCTCGAGAGGCCTTGTTAATATGAAAATGCATTTGCAATGAATTAAAATTTTGTGATTTCGTAATGCAAACCGAAATCCATGAAATTTGGAATTCGTTCAAAATTCTAGGCGTAATTTTGGAACTTCAGTAGATTCGGAACATGACAATTCCGTATATCCCTAGTCCTGAAACTGTTGTCCAGTTGCAACTACGTAATTTTCTTTAGACATACTATGACCTGTATAAATAAATGCTAGATTTCACAGGCAAACTGCAAGTAATTATACAGTAGAGTCTCAGTTATCCGGCACCAACAGAGATCGGCTGGTGCCGGATAAGTGTGCTTTCTGGTTGATTAAGACTTAATGTTAAAAATTGGCCTAGCTAATACAGAATTATATCCTACTCTGTATACATACCATTTACTCCGTATTAAATGTTAATATACAGTAATTTAAAGGAAACCAGAGACCTGAAAATAGAAAGAATCAAGAAAGAATCAGGGCTTCCCCCAGCTCCATAAGCACATCTGAGTCCCTCGCCTTCCTCCCGCTGTCTGCCATTCAGCCGCAATCAGCCCCAGAAACTGTCTCAGTCACGCAAGTCATGGTCTTCTGCACATGCATGGGAGGTCCATCCAGGCACAGAAGACCACGACTGATGTGATGGAGCCAGTTACCGGGGCTGATTGTGGCTGAACGGCAGTCTGCAGGAAGACGGCGAGGGACTCAGACGTGCTTATGGAGCTGGAGGAAGCCCCGGGTAAGTATTGATTATTTCTATTCTTAGGTCTCTGGTACACTTTAAAGTATATTAGCCTTGGGAAAGCCATGGAACCCAGTCTTAAAGGGAGTCTGAAGTGAAGAAAAAAAGTGCCTTCCCATTCCTCTCCTGGTCCCCTCGTTCCACCGCTCGCGTAATAAGTCGCCGACCGATGAGCCCTAGTGCTCCCGAAGATGGGCAACTCCATGCTGCACATGTGGAAGCACGCTTTCTCACGCACTTGCACATGTGCAGTAAGGAACCACCGTCTTTGGGAGCACTCGGGCTGCCGAAGACTTTTTAAGCCTCACGCAGCAGGAGATTTGAATGGGAGAGCCAGCACCGGAACAAGGGGACCGTGAGATAAACGAGAAGGCTCTATAGGACCCAGAGCCTTCCCTCTCCTTAGGTAAGTATCTGTTTTTTTTTTTTTTTTGTTCACTTCAGACTCCCTTTAAGCACAGGAAACCCCACAAACAGCCTAAAAAGTTGGCCTTAAAGTGACACTGAAGCGAAATAAAACTTATGATATAACGAACTGTATGTGTAGTACAGATAATTAATAGAAGATTAGTTGCAAAGAAAAGAGTCTCATATTTTTATTTTCAGTTATATAGCTTTTTTTTATAACATTGCATCATTCTTTAATATTTGCAGTTTACATCCTGCACTCTGTATTTTAAACTATGGAACAGATCAGAGCTAATGACTTTTTGAACTTTCCTGCAGTAAAACCTTAAACAAACAAGAAACAGTGAGAGACAAGGTTGAGATGAGTGCTTCAGAAAACAGCACTGCAGCTGACCAAGCTTGGACAGAGAGCTCAGAGAAGCTTTTTTGCATAGATAACAATCAAAGTTTCTTGACTCTTCCTGTACTGGAAACAATATGAGACTCATATCTGTGCTACTAATGTTCTATTTCTTAGCTGTACTACACATACAAATCATTATCTCATAAGTTTATGTTCACTTCAGATTCCCTTTAACCACTGTGAATACTTCTGGCGATTTGTGCTGGTTGGTTGAGACTTCTGGTTAGTTGAGCTCCAGATAATGCAGACTCTATTGCAATATTCTCCTGATGCATCTAATATATTCATGAAAGGCATACAGTTATATGCAGTTGTATTTGACATTTACTCTTTCCTTGCCATTTTGAAACACGACTTTACAAATACATAAGTCTGAACACGTACCATACAATGTGACATAGTAAGTAAATTTAAGAAGCTGATGGTCCACCAGAGTAACATATGCATAGTAGATCCCTTCATCAGCCTTGGTTGAATCTTTTATACGTAGGACTGTTCCATTCTTCAGTGCCTCAAGACGGCCTGTAAATTGATGGTAATGGGGCTGCAAATCATTGTCTTCAATTTCTGCTATTTTGAATGTTTGATTCCTGTTATCAAACTTCCATGTCACTTGCGTAGGAGGCTCTCCGACTGCTATTGACAAGTCAACAGATTGGTTGAGAAGGCCAATCACTTTAAAAGAAGAACGTTCCCCTGTTATGAAAAGAAGAACTTTGTAAATAATCTCATCTTGCCACATAACATGAGTGCAATGTCATTGCTGATTTTTTATTTCACAAACACATAGTGGAAAGTGCAGTCAGGTCATAAACCAAAATTTCTTACCCAGGGATACAATAATTTGATCGGCTGAAATCACTAGCATCAGACCATCTATCCAATGGACAACAATTTTTGGACAAATGATCAATTATTGTAAGTGTCACATATCTATGCCAAGCATCAGAGAGCTACATCATGGTCAATGAGTAAGCTCCACCCTTCCATAAATCACTGTCACATGATAAATTACTATTGGTTTCCGCAAGCCTACCAGCAGCAAATATTTATCCAATGGTTCTCATACACACGTTAAAGCAGTGGTTCTTAGCCTGTGTACGATTGAAATTCAGGAGTTTGGTGAGTCGGTCTCAGGGGCTTGAGGGAGGTGTGTGTGTGTGTGTGTGTGTGTGTGTGTATCCGTTCCATTGAGTTATGTTTTGGGGTGTTATTCATGTTTTAATTGTTTTGTTCTTTGAATGCAGTGATTTTGTAAGATGCATGGTTCATTTTGTGTACGTATAATATATGTTTTGAATTTGAAAAAACTATATATTTTTCCAACTTTGAAGGGTTCTGACTATAAAGGGTTTGGTACCTCCAACAAGGTTAAGAACCACTGCAGTAGATGGTTCTTGGCTAAGGTGACCAGTCAGAACCATCTCTACCAAGGATCTAGCATTTACACAGTAGCTGGATAGTGTATTGGTACCCTCTCTCTTAAAAAAAAAAAAAACTCTTAGGGCCCTTTTACAAAGGGGCGGTGCAGTGCGGTATTTTTACTGCACCCCACCGCCGGGCAATGAAAGTCTATGGAGGCTTTCATACTGCCACCTAACAGCGCGACGCGAGTGACAATTTCACCGCATCCCCGGCGCAGGGCCAGAACTACATTACCGCTGTGGTGTTGCTTCGACTTAGGGCGATCTGTGTCATCCCGGAAGTCATGTTAGTCAATAGCGATGCGTGCTTCTTTAACCATTTCAGCCCACAGGGACTTTTCACCTTATGCATCAGAGCAATTTTCACCTCCCATTCATTCGCTAATAAATTTATCACTACTTAACACAATTTATTGATCTATATCTTGTTTTTTTCCGCCACTAATTAGGCTTTCTTTGCGTGATACATTTTGCTAAGAATTATTTTTTTGTAAATGCATTTTAACAGGATTAATAAGAAAAAAATGGAAAAAATGCATTATTTCTCAGTTTTTGTCCATTATAGCTTTAAAGGGAACCCGAGGTGAGAATAATATTGAGGCTGCCATATTTATCTCCTTTTAAGCACTACCAGTTGCCTGGCTGTCGTGCTGATCCTCTGCCTCTAATTCTTTCAACCATAGACCCTGAACAAGCATGCAGCAGGTCAGGGGTTTCTGACAATATTGTCAGAACTGACAAGATTAGCTGCATGCTTATTTCTGGTGTAATTCAGTTCCCTACTGCAGCCAAATAGATCAGCAGGGCTGCCAGGCAACTAGTATTGTTTAAAAGGAAATAAATATGGCAGCCTCCATATCACTCTCACCTCGGGTTCACTTTAAAGGGAACCAGAAAAAAGATTCTATACATACCTGGGGCTTCCTCCAGCCCCATACACACGGATCGCTCCCACGCCGCTGTCCTCCGCTTCCTGTATCCGGCGGTACCGGGTCCCGTAGTTTCGGCCAGCCGGCGGCAGCACGCGGACAATTGTCCGCATCACAGGGGCTCCCGGCATACCCGTACAGCTGCATACTGCGCAGCCGCACGCGTAAGGGTATGGAGGGAGCCCCTGCTCATGCGGACAATTGGCTGCGTCCGCCGGAAGTGACGGGACCCGGTACCGGCGGATCCAGGAAGCGGAGGACGGCGGCGTGGGAGCGATCCGTGCGTATAGGGCTGGAGGAAGCCCCAGGTACGTATAGAATCTTTTTTCTGGGCCCTCTGGTTCCCTTTAAAGTAATCCACGCTACCATAATGAAAACCTATATATGTATTTTATTTGCCTGTTTGTCTCGGTTATGACACCATTTAAATTTTGTCCCTATCACAATGTATGGCGCCAATATTTTATTTGGAAATAAAGGTGCATTTTTTCAGATTTGCGTCCATCACTATTTACAAGCTTATAATTTTAAAAAATGTTCGTAGTATACCCCCTTCACATGCATATTTAAAAAGTTCAAACCCTTAGGTAACTATTTATGTGTTTTTTTTGTTTTTTTTAATTGCAATTTTTTTTTTCCATTAAACATTTTATTTGGGTAATTTTTTGGTGTTGGGAAATAAATAGTTAATTTTAAATGTAATAATGTGTGTAAATTGCCTTGAAAAATGTATGTAGATGTAGTTTTACTATTTGGCCACAAGATGACCACATTGATTTTTCTTTTTATGTCCTCCTCTCTTCCCGGAAGCATAAGGAGGATGGAAAACGTTTTTTTGTTTTTTTTTCAGAAAGATTGCGGCCTCTGATAAGAGAACGTTGGTTTGAGGACTTAGATCGGTGAACGGGAACCATGTTCCCGTTCACTGATCTCAGGGCTACCGGGGAATGGCACGGGTGCACAGGGGCACGCCCGCGAATGCATGCGGGAGTGCACCGAAGTGCGCCACTGCAGCAGAGCAGCTGTCTGGACGTGATGATCACATCCGGGCGGCTGAAATGGATAATTGATAGCGAAGAGAGATCACGCAGCTGCCTGACTTTTCAGAGAGAGACTTGCTAATCAACAGAATTCACGGAATCCCAAAACCTAAAGATTTGCCTGATACTATCCAAAGAGATGTCCTGCTGCGTTTACATGTTTACCATATGAAGGAAAAATGAATGCAGCAGATGCACAAACCTCCACCGCTACCAGAACAGTACTCTTCTCTGAAGTTTTTTGCTGATATATCTGCAGCTACTGCTATGGCAAGAAAATCCTCCCTAGATGTGAACTTTGATAATATGACTATAAAGACTTGTCAAATGTTATGTATGCATAATCTCTCTCTCAATAAAAACTTTTTGACAAAAAACAAAATACATTTTTTTCGTTCGACAAAGTGTGACATTTTTACCATGTTTTTCTAGTTGGAAATGTAATGCTGAACAGGTTAAACCATCTAGCCACACATTATAACAAACATAAAAAGTAACAACTTTTTGTCACAAAACTGAGATAAAAGTTTCTATTCTTCTGTTTATTTTGAAATAAGATTGAATTTATAAATCACCTAACCTAGAGAATGTAAGTGCCCGTCTGGCCAACCCATGGCCAATGCCACAGCTGAGCCAGCCCTTTACAGAGCTACCTGCACTCCATAATTCACGATGTTTAAGTTGTTCAGAAATCCACATTAAAAGTCTTCATGGAAATGCAATACAATGGGACTATATATATTGTTAGGATAATAAAATAATACCTTTTTGCTGACAGGGAGTCACTCGTATGGAAACATTCTTCTTGCTGGCAGGGTTATGGACTATACACCAAACCTCTAAATCCCTGGAGTCCCGACTCACTGGCATCTGAATGGTGGCTGCAGTACTATTATACTCATGATAGTCAGAGTCTCCATGTCTGTATTTCCAGCTGTAGGAGACGTTTGATGTGTTCGGGACAGAGCAATGAAGAACCACATTACACGATTCATTGGTCCTATTTATTTCTGTAACATTTACACATGGTGTAGGGACAGCCTCTGTAGTTATAGAAAGGGGGAAAAATGTACTGAATCTGATCATCTAAACTGCAGAATTGAAAAATATGACATACATCAACATTCATGTAGGCACTATTTTTGTTTACTGTTTAAAGAAACAAGAACCTTCCACTAATTGAACAATTCTGTAGACATGATACTGTCACAATGCAAACATCAGAAAATAAAGTGTATTCCCAGCCAATCTGGGGAGGTTTGTTACGTATCATCCTCCCACTCTGATCAGCTCCAGAAGTCTAGAGGCCTTTCCGAGACGGGGGTCCATATGCAGTTACATTTTTCTCCTGAAATATTTTCAAACTTGTCAATAAAATGCCTTTTAAATTGCCAGCAGGCAAGAAAATACTTAAATTAATTGTAATAGTACTTTTCATCTTCTTTTTGATACTTTTTCAATTGCAAAGTGCTGAAAAATTATTCTAAATAGAAGATGAAAAAGGATCTCCTAGGAGAAAACTCAGGAGAAAAAGTTAATTTCATATGGGCCTATATCTGAAGAGTCCAACAGCTGTGCAAAAATGAGCAACCACCTGACTTACAGGCAGGGGAGAGACCAGGGCACATATGCAATTCACCTTTTCTTCTGAGTTTTCTCCTATTAATATTTTTTCATATTCTCTTTAAAATAACTTTTCAAAACTTTGCAATTGAAAAAGTACCAAAGGCAGGTAAAAATGTATTATTAAAATAATGTTTATTGTCTTACTTGCTGGTGGTTCAAAAGACATTTTACTCAAAAGTTGAGAAAATATGACCTGTAAGAAAACTCAGGAGAAAGATTGAATTGCATTTGGGTCAAGGTCTTCTAGCATCCCCGTCCCCATTAATTAGATCTTGACTACTTGTTCAGACTTTGGGCTCCCCTCTCCTCACCTCAATAATTTGCTCAGTCTGATATAGAGATGCAGGTGTTTCCTGGAAGCCCTGCTTAATCTGAATCCTTTGCTCACTCACTCAGTCCACTCTGATGGCATCACTTGTATTACAGAGTAGATAGTGACGGCCTGGCTGAGATGCCATCTGCTACCTGCACATGGGATAGGGCCCTACTTATCCATACCTGCAGAGCTCACCTCCCACCTGCCTGCCCACCTTATCCATGCTCAGGTTTGTGCACAAGAGATGGACTGGAGCATGTAATATTTTATTTTCCCCATAAATAGCAAAAAAAGTCTAGTGAACATGCTCAAGAGTGAGAAAATTCTATGCGATAACGTGAAAACTGTGGAAAAAAATGTGAAAAAAGCAAATATTTGAAGCAACATTGCAATCATGAACATATTTTTGTAAATTCACCCTAATATTACTTATCTTATTGTTAATGTGAAAATGCATTTGCAATGAATTAAAATTTTGTGATTTCGTAATGCAAACCGAAATCCATGAAATTTGGAATTCGTTCAAAATTCTAGACGTAATTTTGGAACTTCAGTAGATTCGGAACATGACAATTCCGAATATCCCTAGTCCTGAAACTGTTGTCCAGTTGCAACTACGTAATTTTCTTTAGACATACTATGACCTGTATAAATAAATGCCAGCTTTCACAGGCAAACTGAAAGTAATTATACAGCAGAGTCTCAGTTATCCGGCACCAACAGAGATCGGCTGGTGCCGGATAAGTGTGCTTTCTGGTTGATTGAGACTTAATGTTAAAAATTGGCCTAGCTAATACAGAATTATATCCTACTCTGTATACATACCATTTACTCCGTATTAAATGTTAATATACAGTAATTTAAAGGAAACCAGAGACCTGAGAATAGAAAGAATCAAGAAAGAATTAGGGTTTCCTCCAGCTCCATAAGCACATCTGAGTCCCTCGCCTTCCTCCCGCTGTCTGCCATTCAGCCGCAATCAGCCCCGGAATTTGTCTCAGTCGCGCAAGTCATGGTCTTCTGCACATGCATGGGAGGTCCATGCAGGCACAAAAGACCACGACTGATGTGAGGCAGCCAGTTACCGGGGCTGATTGTGGCTGAACGGCAGTCTGCAGGAGGACGGCGAGGGACTCAGATGTGCTTATGGAGCTGGAGGAAGCCCCGGGTAAGTATTGATTCTTTCTATTCATAGGTCTCTGGTACACTTTAAAGTATATTAGCCTTGGGAAAGCCATGGAACCCAGTCTTAAAGGGAGTCTGAAGTGAAGAAAAAAAGTGCCTTCCTATTCCTCTCCTGGTCCCCTCGTTCCACCGCTCGCGTTATATATCGCCGACCGATGAGCCCGAGTGCTCCCGCCTCCCGAAGATGGGCAACTCCATGCTGCACATGTGGAAGCACGCTTTCTCACGCACTTGCACATGTGCAGTATGGAACCACCGTCTTTGGGAGCACTCGGGCTCCCAAAGACTTTTTAAGCCTCCCGCAGCAGGAGATTTGAATGGGAGAGCCAGCGCTGGAACAAGGGGACCGTGAGATAAACGAGAAGTCTCTATAGGACCCAGAGCCTTCCCTCTCCTTAGGTAAGTATCTGTTTTTTTGGGGTTTTTTTTGTTCACTTCAGACTCCCTTTAAGCACAGTAAACCCCACAAACAGCCTAAAAAGTTGGCCTTAAAGTGACACTGAAGCGAAATAAAACTTATGATATAACAAACTGTATGTGTAGTACAGATAATTAATAGAACATTAGTTGCAAAGAAAAGAGTCTCATATTTTTATTTTCAGTTATATAGCTTTTTTTATAACATTGCATCATTCTTTAATATTTGCAGTTTACAACCTACACTCTTTATTTTAAACTATGGAACAGATCAGAGCTAATGACTTTTTGAACTTTCCTGCAGTAAAACCTTCAACAAACAAGAAACAGTGGGAGACAAGGTTGAGATAAGTGCTTCAGAAAACAGCACTGCAGCTGACCAAGCTGGGTCAGAGAGCTCAGAGAAGCTTTTTTGCATAGATAACAACTGAAGTTTCTTGACTCTTCCTGTACTGGAAACAATATCAGACTCATATCTGTGCTACTGATGTTCTATTTCTTAGCTGTACTACACATACAAATCATTATCTCATAAGTTTATTTTCACTTCAGATTCCCTTTAACCACTGTGAATACTTCTGGCGATTTGTGCTGGTTGGTTGAGACTTCTGGTTAGTTGAGCTCCAGATAATGCAGACTCTATTGTAATATTCTCCTGATGCATCTAATATATTCATGAAAGGCATATAGTTATATGCAGTTGTATTTGACATTTACTCTTCCCTTGCCATTTTGAAAGTCTGAACACGTACCAAACAATCTGACATCGTAAGGAAGTATAAGAAGCTGATGGTCCTCCAGAGTAACATGAGCATAGTAGATCCCTTTATCAGCCTTGGTTGTATCTTTTATACGTAAGACTGTTCCATTCTTCAGTGCCTCAAGACGGCCTGCAAATTGATGGTAATGGGGCTGCAAGTCATTGTCTTCAATGTCTGCTATTTTGAATGTTTGAATACTGTTATCAAACTTCCATGTAACTTGCGTAGGAGGCTCTCCGACTGCTATTGACAAGTCAACCGATTGGTTGATAAGGCCATTGACTATAAAAGAAGAACATTGCCCTGTTATGAAAAGAAGAACTTTGTAAATAACTGTGTTCCTCTCATCTTGCCACATATCATAAGTGCAATGCCATTGCTGATTTTTTATTTCACGAAAACATAGTGGAAAGTGTAGGCAGGTCATAAACCAACAGTAGTTAATCCTGCCTCATGGTCTAATTAACCCAAAATGAGGCCACACAGCGTACTTAATTCATAATACATGCTGTCTAAATAGTCCATAAATTCACAACCTTCTTGCACACATCGCGATCTACTTTGCCCAATAATAATCTCCATCTCATTGATCCATAAAAATATCAAAACCCACCACTCTATGCAAAACGTTGGGCCACCTATCTGTCCTTAACCCCCTATGCCTAAAGAAATTACATAAAACTTAGTTCGTACTGCATTACTATTTGAATCACCCATTTAACATAGGGCTTAGTTCGTACTGCAATACTGTCGGAATCACCCATTTACACTCATAGCAGCTTAACAACCTAACGCACTGCTCTCTAACTAGCCCATTACACTTCCACCTGAATACTCCATGCATGCTATTAAACCCTCAATCTTCCCTCATCAACTAACTACACTACCACCCTGTGGATGTGTTGCTAACTGCAACCGAACAGATAGACCTATCCCCACATGTACAATCTTTATCCATCTACCACCAATTAATACACTATTAATCATTAGAAATGAAACAGTTTAGATCGATCTCAATATTTAGACCTTCTGGTGTCATAGTGAGCAGATTATAGATCCAACATGTTTCCATTTTCGATAGCTCACGCACCTTATTACATCCTCTCCATTGTGGTTCAAGTTTTTCAATTGCACAGGATTGCATAGACATAGGATCACAATTATGTTGTTTTTTAAAATGTGCCGACACACTACGATTCTCGTGCCCCTTTTTTGCCTTAGGGCTCGTTTCCACTTGTGCGGCGCGCATCTACGAGACGCGCACCAGCACTGAGCGGGTCTGTGGGCAGGCAGGCGAATCTTATCAGCCGCGCCATGCACGGCTATGGAAATCGCAGCCTCCACAGCGAATTCTGCTGGGGGTTCCGGCTGAATCACTGCCGCAAGCGATTTGGCAGGCGGCGCCATTATCCCCTATGGCAGAGTTTCCCTGCGCGATTTGCCTGCAGGGAAACTCTGCGGATTTGCGTCGGTTTCCGCGATAGTGGAAACGGGCCCTTATATATGTGCTCACCGATGCGGTCCTTCAGTGCTCTTGTGGTTCTACCCACATATTGATACCCACATCCACACCATACTGTATAACATAATCCACATATTTGGTTGCACAAGAAATGAATGGTATAATTTTATACTGACGTTTGGTTACAAATGACTCCAGACACTGTCATTTGTAACCATGTTGCTACTCTTCAGAAAAAATTAAAAGAGGACTTACAATTAACCCACTTAAATACTCTTTCTCATAATTGCATTCACCTGTGTACAGTATGTAGGTCAGGAGTCACTGAGCTTACCAAGCCCATTTGAGTTCCAATAATTAGTTCAAAAGGTTTTGGAATCAATAAAATGACAACCGTGCCCAAATTTATGCACCTGCCTAATTTTATTTAAACAATTATTGCGCACTTTCTGTAAATCCAATAAACTTAGTTTCACTTCTCAAATATCACTGTGTGTGTCTCCTATATGATATATTTAACTGACATTTTTTATCATATCAACCAACGATTTATACAGGAAAATCATGATGATTAACAAGGTTGCCCAAACTTTCGCATCCCACTGTACTTTTACTCTAACTACGATTAAGGGCAGATGGTAGGCCCGATACGCGTGAGTTGATCCTGTGATTTTATTGCATGTCTGTGGAATTTTTGAATTTTTTGAATAAACATATCAGCCTTTTACTTCAACCTGGTCTGGATTGCGGATCCTTTTGTGCATATCCACTGTACTTTTACATCGGGGCAGTGCAGTGCGGTATTTTTACCGCACCCATCGCCGGGCAATGAAAGTCTATGGAGGCTTTCATACTGCCACGTAACAGCGAGACGCGAGTGACAATTTCACCGCATCCCGGGCACATTGCCTGAACTACATTACCGCTGTGGTGTTGCTTCGACTTGGGGTGATCTGTGTCATCCCAGAAGTCATGTTAGTCAATAGCGATGCGTGCTTCTTTAAACACGTTGGCATAGTGACGTTACATCACGCATGTGGGGAAGCATATTTTAACAACACACTTCCGCGTATTTGAAGCAGGAAGTGATGGCAAGCGCGTGTCACTTCCTTCTTGGCTTTTGGCCAGACAGGGAACTGTTCCCTGAAGGCCTTTTTTTGGCGCTGCGATGCAGTGTGACGAGGGCACCACACCACATTCCTAACGCTGGTTTCTAGGGTGAAACCTGCCTTACAGTTTCAACTGCATTTAATTTCCATAGCAACATAAAACCAACAATATTAGTTATTCTAAATTTATATATTCAACAAACTTGTCGTGCAGTCTTATTTTTGTTTTCAATGTCAAGGTCGGAAGGTTTTGTTTTTTTATTTGCCCATTATTTTTCTACTTTTTTTTTACTTTTACTTTTTTTTGTGAAAAAAGTAGCTTCCAAAAAGTCAACAAAGAATTTATATTAACTAACTAATCCACAACGATTATCAATAGCTACAATCTGAAGACACTGAGTAGTAGTAAGCAATAATCATTCTTTCAATTCACAAACTAATGAGCTGCACAATGATTCTCTCTCTCTCTATTCTCACTCTATTTCTGTAACGATTGGTGTCGGCACACAGAGAGAATCTGATTATTGATGATCTGCAGAATCATCAACAATACAGATGTATACCTGATTATGGATGATTTGCAGAATCACCAATAATACAAGTATGACTAACCTCTGGACACCTAATGAAGTGTAAGTGTTTTGGTGCAACTGTAGGCTATCTCCCGTGGGGCGGGAGACACAGATAAACTACGGCCAGTGATCACCTAAGGAGCAGGAGGCCTTCGGCTGTGCAGGGACTATCTCTTTAAGAGGAGGAGATAGAGATAACATTGCAGCCAGCGATTCCCAGGTAGACTGGCAATAAGACTGTACTGCAGTCCAGGATTCCCAGTTGGTTTGGAAATCAGACTGTACTGCAGCCAGGGGACTCCTACGGAATAGAGGCCACTGGCTGCACTGCAGGAAGGACTCTCTGAGGAGCAGGAGATCTTTGCAGCTAACTGACACCCGGTGGATTAGTGTCACAGGTAGTACAGACAGACTGAACACTCGAGGGATGAGTGACAGCCAGAAGGGTCAGGCAGGCCAGGTCGGCAACACACGAGCAGAGAAGGTACAAAGACAGAAGGCTGATTCAGTAACCGGGTACAGGCAGGGTTGGCAACTTGTAGACAGATAGGCAGAGGTACCGAATCAGAAAGAAAGAGAGAGGTCGACAGAGCCAAAGCTCATAACAGATATCAAGCACAATCCTAGCCTGAGGTGTGAGGTCCTTGGTCTCGACACCCGGGAACTAGTCTCACAAATAACACAGTATCCTATGCTTGGGTGTGAGGTCCTTGGTCTCAACACCCTGGAACTGGTCTAAAGTATAACACAGCAATGACACAGTAATCCTAAGCTTGGGTGTAAGGTCCTTGGTCTCAACACCCTGGAACTGGTCTAAAGTATAACACAGTAATGACACAATAATCCTAAGCTTGGGTGTGAGGTTCTTGGTCACAACACCCTGAAACTGGTCTAAAGTATAACACAGTAAATAACAAGAGCGGAATCTGGCTAAGTGTGAATTCCCAGGTCCACCTGGTTCTAACACACTGTAGGATCTGACTGAGGTCTGAGTGCTCACACGTAAGTATTCGCAACGGCAGACAACCAGCAACTGACAAGCAAGATCTATATATACTACAGCGCTCTGCAGCGCCGCCCCCAGCCACTCAGCCAATCAGGAGTTCCGCTGGGATCAGCTGATCGTCCTGATCAGCTGATACCTCTCCTGCTGGCATAAAGGTCCTGTCTTCTAGCGCGCGCGCGCGTAGCTCTCCATATGTGTGCACTAGAAGGCCCAGGCAAACCGGACACATGTTGCTGTGCGGAAACCGCCGGTCTGAACGCGGAGACAGCCGTCCCACCGCCAGACCGCGCGGCGGCCTCTCCGCTATTCCTTACAGTACTCCCCCCTGAGGAGTGGACTCTGGACACTTCCCACCCGGCTTCCCAGGATGTGAGTAATGAAATTCTTTCTTTAATACTTCCGCATGCATGTGACAATCTGGCACCCAAGCTCTTTCCTCCACACCATATCCTTTCCAGTGGACCAGATACTGCACATAGTTTTGCACTAAGCGAGAGTCCAGAATCTTTTCAATCTCATATTCAGGTTGGTCATCAACCATCACAGGGGGGGGGGGGGGAGAGGAATCCACGTGTACTGCCGGCTTCAACAGAAAAACATGGAATGATCTCACACCTCTCATGCTGGCTGGGAGATCAATCGCATAAGTGACATTATTAATCTTTCTGGTCACTGGGAATGGTCCTATGAACCTAGGACCCAGTTTGGTGACAGTTGCTTCAAGGCCAAATGCCGAGTGGATACCCATACCATGTCTCCCGGAGAAAACGTCCATTCTACAGACCACCTTTTGACTGCCTGTTTTTTCTGCATCTGGAAAGCTTTCCCCAAGTTCCTCTTAACCATTCCCCAAATCTCCCTCAAAGCTCTCTGCCAGTCCTCCAAGGCTGGGAATGGTGTAGATGCCACAGGTAACGGAGCAAACTTGGGTGATCTTCCCGACACTACCTGAAATGGGGAAAATCCTGAAGAGGAACTTTTCAGATTGTTGTGCGCAAATTCCGCAAATGGCAAAAATGTTACCCAATCAGACTGAGCATCTGCGACATAACATCTGAGAAATTTCTCCAGGGACTGGTTAACTCTCTCGGTCTGGCCATTGGTCTGTGGGTGGTAGCCTGATGAAAATACAAGGTCCATATCCAGCTGATGGCAAAAAGCTCTCCAAAACTTTGATACAAATTGGACTCCCCGATCTGACACTACATTTTCCGGAATGCCATGCAGCCGGAAAACGTGCTGGATGAAGAGATCAGCCAACTCCTGGGCCGAGGGGAGTCCTTTTAATGGAACAAAATGAGCCATCTTACTGTATCTATCTACTACCACCCAAATGACTGTCTTGCCCTCAGACCTGGGGAGTTCTCCTACAAAATCCATGGACAGATGAGTCCATGGTTCACTTGGCACTGGTAAGGATTGTAAAGTACCCACTGGTGCCTGGCGAGAAGGCTTACTCCTAGCACACACTGCACATTCCCTCACTAACTCCTTACAATCTGTTGCTAATGTAGGCCACCAAGCACATCTGGCCAGTAAATTCTGAGTTCTGGTGGCCCCGGGATGACCTGCATTCTTATGGGAATGAAACAGATGTAAGAGTTGCAGACGAAAAGGTAGTGGTACAAACATCACCCCTCGGGCTTCCCCTCTGGAACATCCTGTTGGTAGGGACTCAGAGTGACTGTCCAATCTTTCCAGGTCTCGGTAGCTGCCAGGACTACCCTCTGAGGTAGAATGGTCTCAGGGGCTGAGGGATGTACTGTACTGTCTTGGGCTCGAAACACCTGGACAAGGCGTCGGCCTTGATGTTCTTACTACCAGGGGTATACGTTATAACAAATCTGAATCTTGAAAAGAACAAAGACCACCGGGCCTGACGAGGGCTAAGTCTCTTGGCGCCCTCTATGTACTCTAGGTTTTTATGATCTGTATAAACTGTGATGGTATGCTCTGCACCTTCTAGCCAATGTCGCCACTCTTCAAAAGCTAATTTAATAGCTAAAAGCTCCTGATTACCAATATCGTAGTTTTTCTCTGCGGGTGAAAACCTACGAGAAAAGTAGGCGCATGGGTGAAGTTTGCCCTGCAAACCAGAGCGCTGGGACAATACAGCCCCCACCCCAACCTCTAAGGCATCAACCTCCACGATAAAGGGGAAGGTGACATCCACATGTCTTAAAATGGGTGCAGAACAGAACAGTTTTTTCAGTGTAGAGAAAGCAGAATGTGCCTCTGCTGACCAGTGGTAAGTATCAGCACCCTTCTTGGTGAGACTGGTTAGAGGCGAGACCACTGAGGAGTACCCCTTTATAAATCTCCTGTAGTAGTTATTATTATTGATTTATTATTATTATTATTGATTTATAAAGCGCCAACATATTCCGTGGCGCTGTACAAAGTAAGAAACAAACATGGGGTACATAATACAGACAATGGTGTACACTAATATACAAGATACATAATAAGTGACAAAATACAAAAAATGGTACAGCATACAGAATACAAAATACAGAAGTGGTAATGACAGTGATAAAAGTAACATGATGAATAAAATGTATAATGATTTCCAAGACACAAAAGGGGGAGAGAGCCCTGCCCTTGTGAGCTTACAATCTAAAGGGAATGGGGGGAAACAAGAGGAGCGGTAGTATACGATACAGTATATAAGGGCAGTGTGTTTTAGGATACCTAGTAGGAGTGCAATTTGGTCTTAGGACAAAGGGAAGTGGCCTAGGGTAGCGCATATGCTTGTCGGAACAAATGAGTTTTTAGAGAGCGTTTAAAAGTAACAAATGTTGGCGAGTTACGGATGTGTTGTGGGAGCAGGGCCGGATTTAGGCCAAGGCCACCTAGGCCATGGCCTAGGGCACCACAGGAGCAAGGGCACCAAAGCAGCAGGCTAAACTGGTGTAGCATTTGGAAGCTTGCAAATGATGCAATGCAGAAAGATCAGGCAAGCGCCTGACTGCGGTATTCTGCTGCTAGCCGCCTGTGCAGCAGCCACCTTGCTCTCTGTGCACATTTGCATTGTGCCTGGCAGCTATGGACTTGGGCAGCATTGGAGACCGAAAGGAAGAGGAAGCCTCTGCACTGGAGAGCGAAGAAATGAGTGACACTGATGGCTGCTGCGGTTTGAAGGTGAGCTGGCTACCTATACTGAAAGGGGTAGTGGGCAAAGGAGGGATTAAGGGAGTCACCTGGCTACTTATACTGGACGGAAAGGGGGGAGGGGTCATCTGGCTACCTATATTGGGGCATCATCAGGCTACCTATACTAGAGGGAAAGGGGAGGGGTTATCTGGCTACCTATACTGAGGGGTGGGGATCATCAGGCTACCTATACTAGAGGGAAGGGGGGAGGGATCATCTGGCTACCTATACTGGAGGGAAAAGGGGGGGGGTCATCTCTATCTATACTGAAGGGGGGCAGCTAGTGACAGTGGCCTACTGCGGTAAAAAGTACAAATCCGGCCCTGTGTGGGAGGGGATGCCAGAGAAGGAAAATCTTGTAAGCGGGAATGTGAGGAGGTGATTCTAGAGGAGGACAACAGAAGATCGTGTGCAGATCTGAGATTGCGATTGGGTTTGTATCTGGAAATGAGTGATGATATGTACCGGGGAGAGAGATTGTGGAGAGCTTTGTAGATTAGGGTTAGGAGTTTGAACTGGATCCTCTGGTTAATTGGCTGCCAGTGAAGAGCTTGACAGAGAGGGTCAGCTGAGGAAGATCGAGAAGAAAGATGAATGAGATGAGCAGCTGAGTTCAGTACCGACTGGAGCGGGGCCAGTTTGTTAGAAGGTAGTCCACAAAGTAGTACGTTGCAGTAGTCCTGACGAGAAATTCTAAGAGCATGTATTAACATGTTGGTTGTGTCTTGAGTGAGAAAGGGATGGATGCGAGATATATTTTTGAGTTGGAGATGGCAGGAGCTGGTTATGGAGTTAAGATGAGGAATAAAAGAGAGAGAAGAGTCGAATATTACCCCCAAGCACCGTGCTTTGGGAACTGAAGTTATGGGAGTGTTATCAACATTTATAGTTACTTCAGGCAGAGAGGTGGCCAGAGACGGTGGAAAATTTATTAGTTCCGTTTTACTCATATTAAGTTTTAGGAAGCGAGAGGACATGAAGGAGGATATAGCAGACAAGCAGTCAGGAACACGTTTGAGGAGGGAGTTAAAGAGACTCTGTAACAAATTTTTCAGCCTTAGTTCTTCCATCCTATAAGTTCCTATGCCTGTTCTAATCTGCTCTGGCTTACTGCAGTCTTTCCTAACTGCACTGACTCTGTAATAAATCAATGTATCTTTCCTCTGTCCTGTTTGTCGGGCTAAGGATTGATTGTGTGGAATGTGCAGGGCTGCTTGTGATTGGTAGAAGCGATACACACCCTCTGCAGGCCCCCTGCACACTGTGAATGACTCACACACTATGCTTAGCTGAGCCTATTAGAAGCTGGTTAGTTTGTTTGTAAACATTGCCTAAAACTGTTAATTACAAGCCAGGATTGCAGCAGAGAGTGGCAGAAACAGCACAGAGGGGCACAGGAGAAAATAATGAATAGAATGGTATGCTTTTTATTGTAAGAATATTAGAGTACAGATTCTCTTTAAGGTCTGGGTCCGAGAGGTACAGTTGCGTATCGTCTGCATACAGGTGGTATTGAAACCCGAATGAGTTGGTTAAGTCACCAAGACTGTGCATGTAGATGGAAAAGAGGAGGGGACCAAGGACAGAGCCTTGAGGAACACCGACAGACAAAGCATGAGGAGAAGAGATCTGATCTGAGTAGGAGACTGTGAAGGAACTTCCAGAGAGGTAGGAAGATAACCATGTGAGAGCAAGGCCCTTTATTCCTACATTTGAAAGTATTTGTAAGAGTAAGGTGTGGTCAACCGTATCAAATGCTGATGACAGGTCAAGAAGGATGAGTATGGAAAATTGACCTTTGGATTTGGCTGTAAGAAGGTCATTGGCCACTTTGGTAAGGGCCATTTCCGTGGAGTGGTTGGAGCGAAAGCCAGACTGGAACTGATCAAGTAGGGAGTTAGCTGATAAATAATGGTTTAATTCTGCATGTATGTGGCGTTCAATTAATTTGGAGGCAAATGGGAGAAGTGAGACTAGGCGGTAGTTGGCGAGTGTGGTAGGATCTAGAGATGGTTTTTTAAGTAGTAGTGTCACAACAGCCTTTTTGAGTGGTGACGGAAAGATGCCAGTGGAGAGGGACAGGTTAAATAGCGATGTTAGTGCAGGCATGAGAGATGAGGATAGCTGCGGAATGAAATGGGAGGGAATAGGATCCAAAGAACAAGTGGTTAGATTAGCTTTGGATATTATAGAGGAGAGAGAATGTTCAGAGAGTGTAGAGAAGGCAGTTAGAGAGCAGTCAATGAGAAGTGTGGAGGTGGGATTTGAGGGCTGCTTGGAGAATTCACTTCTGATTTTGTCAATTTTATCAGTGAAGTATGTTGCAAATTCTTCAGCTGATAAGCAAGATGAAGGAGGAGGAGGAGGGGGATGGAGAACGGAGTTGAAGGTGCTAAACAAGCGTTTTGGATTGTGTACTTGGGCGGATATTAGGGAGGCAAAATAGGCCTGTTTTGCCACAGAGAGTGCGTTTCTGAAGGTGTTCAAGGCTATTTTATATGCGATGAAGTCCTCATTTGTGTTACTTTTCCTCCAATGCCTTTCCGCTGCTCTAGAGCATCTTTTTAACTGTTTAATGTCTTTGGTTATCCAGGGTTGGCGACTGACACGGTGAGGGCGGACACTGACGAGGGGGGCGAAGACATCCATGACTTTTGTAATGGAGCTGTTGTAGTGTATAGCAGCTGAGTCTGGGTCAGTGAAGGATTGTGTGAGGAGAGGTGCCAGGGCATCAGAGGCGGATTGCATGTCTAGATTGGGATAGTTTCTGCGAATATGTGAGCGTGCTTGTGCCAGCGTAGTAGGAAGAGAGGAGGAGAGAGAGAAGCTAAGTAGGTTATGGTCAGAGAGTGGTAGTGGATCATTAGTAAAGTCAGTGACAGAGCAGAGACGAGTGAATACGAGGTCAAGCGTATGGCCATTAGTGTGGGTTGAGGTAGAGGACCACTGAGACAAGCCATAGGAGGAAGTGAGTGAAAGAAGTTTGTTGGAGACAGCGTTCTTGGTGTCAATAGGAATGTTAAAATCACCCATAACGATGGTAGGGATGTCAGAGGACAGGAACTGGAGAAGCCAGGCAGAGAAATGATCTAAGAAAACAGAAGCAGGGCCTGGAGGGCGGTAAATAACTGCAATCTGGAGGTTTGAGGGTGAGTATAGTCGGACTGTATGGACTTCCAAGGATGGCAGGGAGAGAGAAGGAATAGGAGTGAGAGGCTTGAAGGAGCATTTGTCTGAGAGAAGAATGCCCACCCCTCCACCATGTTTATTCCCACTTCTAGGAGTGTGGCTAAAGTGGAAACCTCCATAGGAGCAGGCGGCAGGTGAGACTGTGTCAGAAGGGGTCAGCCAGGTTTCAGTGATCCCAAAGAATGTGAAAGCATTGGAAATGAAAAGATCATGGACGAAGGGCAGTTTGTTGCAGACTGAGCGGGCATTCCAGAGGGCAGCCGAGATAGGAGGGGGAGTAGGGGGGAGGAGTGGAATATTAATAAGGTTACAGTAAGAGGGAGGGAAATTTGATTTGTTGAAAACAGTGTTATTAGCAGGGGGGAGTGGGGGTCCAGGGTTAGGTGAAATGTCCCCAGAAGCAAGGAGGAGGAGAAGGCAGGCAGAGCGGAGCAGAGGTTGCGGTATATACTTATATGTAGATTGGCAGATGTAGATAGTAGTTGGCAAAGCCCAAAAACCTCTGGAGTGCCTTCAAACCCACAGGTTGAGGAACTCCAAAACAGCAGAGACTTTTCCAGGATCCATGGAGAGGCCAGACGTAGAGATAATGTACCCCAAGAAGGCAACGGAGGTTACCTCGAAGAGACATTTTTCCAGTTTAGCGGAAAGTGAATTCTGTCTTAACTTCCTTAACACAAACTTGACATGTTTTCGATGTTCCAACAGATTGGAAGAGAAGATCAGTATGTCGTCCAGATATACTAAGACGAACTTCCCCAACACCTCCCTGAATACCTCATTAATCAACTCCTGGAAGACGGCCGGAGCGGTACACAACCCGAAGGGCATCACCAGATACTCGTAGTGCCCATTCGTCACCATCTCTAATTCGAACTAGGTTGCATGCGCCTATTTAATCTAGTTTAGAGAAAATCTTGGCGTTGGTAACCTGAGTGAACAAATCATCAATCAAGGGTAATGGATAACGATTTTTCACTGTAATCTTGTTCAGGCCTCGATAATCAATGCAGGGACGAAGGCCTCCATCTTTTTTTTTTTTACAAAAAAGAATCCTGCCCCTGCTGGTGAACGAGAGGGGCGGATGAAACCCTTGGCCAAGTTCTCTTTGATGTATTCCTGCATTGCCAGTTTCTCAGGCCCAGATAGATTATAGAGGTGACCTCTAGGAGGCATACAACCAGATCTTAAATCGATGGGACAGTTGAAGGTACGGTGAGGGGGAAGTTTATCTGCCGATTTGGGACAGAATACGTCAGCAAACTCTGCGTACTGAGTTGGCACAGCTTTAACCTGAATCTTGGTATTTGTAACGGTTACTTTCGCTAAACAGTGATTATGACAATGGGTAGACCAGCTCGTTAGCTGACCTGAAGCCCAGTCAATCTGAGGGGAGTGAAGTTGTAACCATGGCATGCCAAGAATAATGGTGGAGGTTGCCATACGCAGGACCAGAAACTGCAGACTCTCTTTGTGTAGCACCCCAACATTAAACACCAACACAGGGGTCCGAGAAAGGGGTTGTCTACTTTGCAGAGGAGAGTCATCCACAGCGGTGACCAAAAGCTGTTGGTCTAACGGGAATAGGGGAATCCGTGCGCTCCATACGGATCGAGAATCTCTACTCCGCCCCCTTGCTCGCCCCGCAACTGGTGGTGATAGTAGAGGGTATACTAGAATAGTTACTCAATTCAATTCACATTGGGGTGATCTGAACGAAGCCCTTAAGGGATGCTGGAGGGTGTTACAGTTAGACCCTAAGATAAGGGAAATTGTGGGTCCAAGGCCTCTGATCACTGTACGGCGGGCCAGAAATCTACGGGATATTCTGGTCCAATCGGAACTACCAAAGAAAGAAGGGGGCACATGGCTTAATCGTGTCCCTCCCCCAGTTGGAATGTTCAGGTGTGGGTCTTGTAAGGCCTGCCCCTTTGTTATGAGGACCAATAAATTTAGATCCCAAGACCAATTGAAAGAATACAAATTGAAAAACTTTCTTAATTGTAATTCAACCTGGATCATATATCTAATCATCTGTCCATGTAATAAGTATTACGTGGGCATGACGACACGAACATTTAAGGCTAGACTCCTTGAGCATCTGGGTAACATCACTAATGGGGAGAAAAGTCACCAATTGCTGAACATTTCCAGGAGGCACACAACAGCTCAATTGTGGGACTTAGGGCAATGTGTATTGACAACCTGGAGGTCTCAACACGTAGAGAGCGAACAGAGGCAATGTTGTTGCAATGGGAGGCTATGTGGATGTACCGATTGAGATCGAGGCATCCACAGGGCCTAAATGTGGATTTTTCCCTTAGGAGCTACTTATAGACCCCTTATGGATATTCACTCCATAGAGTTTAACATCTATCTGTGAACTCAGTAATAGTGATGCTTGCAAGTGAGGATGGGTTTGGAGTGGCGAATGTGAATGTGTTGGGTTGATTGATCCAGATGTGATACGACTACTTTAACCCAAATAATTAAAAATCAAAAATGTATATATTTTACCTTGCTCCTTTACTCAACCAATTCCCCTAACCTGTTCTCACCCCTTTCCTCTCCCCCCTCCCCCCCCCCCTTCCTTACCCCTTACCCCACCCCACCTTTGCCCTCCTCCTTCCCCCCAAAAACCTCTCTCCTCCTTTTTCCTCTGGTTCCTAGTATTAAAAACTAAAAAAACATACAGGATAAATACAACTAATGTTGCAAAGGATTTTGTGCATCCTCTGCCCCTAGAGGGGATACCTACAGTAGGCGCATAGTGCTGACCATTGGGGATTGTCCCGATCACTGCTTACTCCTACAAGCTACGTTAATGTGCCCTCTGATGCAATGCTGCTGCGGAACAGGAAGTCGGGTTGGGGTTTCCAGCCCGGACATATGTGTTAGCAACACCTATACCAACTAGCGTGCGGCGGGAGGAGCTAGAGGGATACTTATTCTCAGCCCCCCGCAAGCAAGCCACGCCCCGATGAAGACCGGAAGTACCGGTCGAAACTAGTCGGCCTAGCTGCGTCCTGCCGCCCATCGGACTAGCCACGAGTTCCTCTCCGTGGTCCCCAGAGTATGGATCGTGACATGGATAGATGCTAAGGGTAAACAGGCCCGCCTACACGCTCAATCCACAAGCCGGATGCAGGGCTGAAAACCGGATCCACACTTCATCTGACGGTGGATGTACAGGGGCAGTGGTGCTCCTGTGCCCGGGAATTTGAATAGCTAAAGCAGCCGGCAGTGTGAGTTTGGTGTTTGGACTGAGGACCGGAACCTTAATCACTGGGAGCTTGCCTGAGGAGAGGAGACCTAGTGTGCGGACTGCAAGGGGGCCCCTGTTGTGCGCACATATCAGGACGGACTGTCATCTCTGGGACCCTTTGCGGACTATGGAGTTGTGAGTATGCAATAAGGCCCCACTTGCAGTCTAGGGGGCGGGACTGCTTTACATGTGCTTGCTCATATGACTGCTTTGCTATCTCTAAAAGCCTCCCTGCATGCTGCGGGACTTCATGTAATGCATGGTGCTGACATCAATTTGCTACCCCTGAGTTCATCGTGACTCTACCCGGAGGAGAATATGATAACGGCCCTGTGTGTGCGCTCTTAGGTGGTTCGTGTGTGTGTGTGTGTTGGCATACTATGTGGTGAGTCTGGTGGGCGCCCCGATGCAGGTGTGTACAACAGCGCTGTTGGTTTTAATTGTGTCTTGTACACCATTTTATGCCTTGACGGGTCACAAACAATAAATAAATGATTACCCCTTTTTTCACGACAACCAGGTCACGGCCTATTAATTGTTTACAATTGTGGCGGTTGGGTTAAAAACACCAGGTGGAAAGTGGTTATAAAATTGATTGTCTGTCCCTCTCCCGTGTCCCTTAGCCCCCTTTTGCCGGGAATAGGGGAATCCCCAAATTCTTTGCAAACTCGTAGTCTATAAAGTTAGCCTCTGAACCAGAGTCTAGAAAAGCTTCAGTGGGAACAGTCTGACCCTCCCATGTGATAGAACAGGGAAGGAGTAGACGATTATTGTTTAGAGGTAATAACTGCCCGCCTAGGGTATTACCTCTGACTACACCTAGGCGGCAGCGTTTCCCGACTTTTTAGGACAATTCTGTACCTTATGACCCTCCTCTGCACAGTACAAACAGAGTTGTTCTGTTTTCCTGCGATTCTTTTCCACCTGTGTCAATCTTGAATGTCCAATTTGCATTGGCTCTGGCGGAGGCGACACGGGTGGAGGAGAGGCGTAGGAGACATATCTTACAGTATTCTTACCCCGGGTTTGTTTTTGATAGCGTAAACGGCGATCAACCCGTACTGCTAAAGAGATTGCCTCATCAATAGATTTTGGTTCAGGATGTCCCAACATCAAATCAGAAACTGCATCTGATAAACCTGATAAGAAACAGTCTAACAATGCGAATGACCCCCACCTAGCTGACACAGCCCACTTCCTAAATTCAGCTGCGTAAACTTCTACCGGATCTTTACCCTGACGTAAAATCTTGAGCTTCCGCTCAGCGGTGGAAGCAATGTCCGGATCATCATAAATTATGGCCATAGCCTTAAAAAATTCCTCAACTGATGACAAAGCATCATGCCCTGCCTGGAGGCTATATGCCCATGTTTGTGAGTCGCCTGACAAAAGGGTCTTAATAAAAGTAATTCTCTGTGCCTCAGTTCCCGATAAATTAGGTCTTAACTCAAAATAAGACAATAATCGATTTCTAAAGTTCTGAAAGTCAGATCTATGGCCAGAAAACCTTTCGGGTACAGACATACGCAAGTCTGTAACAGGAGGAGATCGCACTGCATTCACAGCCGTTTGGAGGACTTGTATGGACCCAGACAAAGCGGTAATCTGGGTCTGTTGGCCATCCAACACCCTGATGAAATTCTCCACCGAGGTGGTTAGTCCATCAATACGGCTGTTGAGTGCATCCATTTTGTTTTTTAGGTCTGCCGTTCTGTAACGATTGGTGTCAGCACACAGAGAGAATCTGATTATTGATGATCTGCAGAATCATCAACAATACAGATGTATACCTGATTATGGATGATCTGCAGAATCACCAATAATACAAGTATGACTAACCTCTGGACACCTAATGAAGTGTAAGTGTTTTGGTGCAACTGTAGGCTATCTCCCGTGGGGCGGGAGACACAGATAAACTACGGCCAGTGACCACCTGAGGAGCAGGTGGCCTTCGGCTGTGCAGGGACTATCTCTTTAAGAGGAGGAGACAGAGATAACCTTGCAGCCAGCGATTCCCAGGTAGACTGGCAATCAGACTGTACTGCAGCCCAGGATTCCCAGTTGGGTTGGAAATCAGACTGTACTGCAGCCAGGGGACTCCTATGGAATAGAGGCCACTGGCTGCACTGCAGGAAGGACTCTCTGAGGAGCAGGAGATCCTTGCACCTAACTGACACCTGGTGGATTAGTGTCACAGGTAGTACAGACAGACTGAACACTCGAGGGATGAGTGACAGCTAGAAGGGTCAGGCAGGCCAGGTCGGCAACACACGAGCAGAGAAGGTACAAAGACAGAAGGCTGATTCGGTAACCGGGTACAGGCAGGGTTGGCAACTGGTAGACAGATAGGCAGAGGTACCGAATCAGAAAACAAGAGAGAGGTCGACAGAGCCAAAGGTCATAACAGATATCAAGCACAATCCTAGTCTGAGGTGTGAGGTCCTTGGTCTCGACACCCGGGAACTAGTCTAACAAATAACACAGTATCCTATGCTTGGGTGTGAGGTCCTCAACACCCTGGAACTGGTCTAAAGTATAACACAGCAATGACACAGTAATCCTAAGCTTGGGTGTGAGGTCCTTGGTCTCAACACCCTGGAACTGGTCTAAAGTATAACACAGTAATGACACAATAATCCTAAGCTTGGGTGTGAGGTCCTTTGTCTCAACACCCTGGAACTGGTCTAAAGTATAACACAGTAAATAACAAGAGCGGAATCTGGCTAAGTGTGAATTCCCAGGTCCACCTGGTTCTAACACACTGTAGGATCTGACTGAGGTCTGAGTGCTCACACGTAAGTATTCGCAACGGCAGACAACCAGCAACTGACAAGCAAGATCTATATATACTACAGCGCTCTGCAGCGCCGTCCCCAGCCACTCAACTAATCAGGAGTTCCACTGGGATCAGCTGATCATCCTGATCAGCTGATACCTCTCCTGCTGGCATAAAGGTCCTGTCTTCTAGCGCGCACGCGCGTAGCTCTCCATCTGTGTGCACTAGAAGGCCCAGGCAAACCAGACACATGTTGCTGTGTGGAAACCGCTGGTCTGAACGCGGTGACAGCCGCCGCGCCGCCAGACCGCGCGGCGGCTTCTGCGCTATTCCTTACAATTTCACAATAAGAAATTGAGCGTTTAATATGTAGCCAGCTTTGCTAAATAAATCAAGGTAAGATATGTAACTTCTATCTGTCTGTTAAACAGCTTGCCTCCATAGCAGTAACTCCGAGTCACACTTGGGCTGGAAATCAGCAGCTTAGAGCTGCAACCCCTGAGCCTGACTCATGGTAGCCGGTAGTGAATGTAGAGTATTGCGTGAAGCGGACTTTGTAACTCACTTCCCCCGGGATCCAGACGCCGGAAACCATTCTTCTTCCGGTGCTCAGAGGCTCTGCATCCCTGTGTTGAGATCACCATCTTTCATCATGATGGCAGCCGTCAATCTCACTATAGGGGTACACTGCCGGAGGAAAAACAGCAGTGCTGAATCCAGGGGAGGCGAGTAATGTGCTGGGCTGCAGCAGATCTCTCTGTGGTGTAATTTTTCCAGGATTTAGGGTCTAAAAGCTTGAGAAAAAAATTGCACAACTTTTAGACCCTAAAATGCAGAAGTAATCATACTGCCAGGGAGGTTAGATACCTTGTTTTAAGTAGTCAAAGTCACATATAGCATTGCTTTTTTAATAGAGGGCTTAATGGTCTCTTTAAAGTGAATGTTTACCAATTTAAAAATAAAAAAGTCAGATACTCACCTCAGGAGAGGGAAGGCTCGGTCCTAATGAGCCTTCCCTCTCCTCTCCCGGTGCCCAGTCCCGCGCAGGATCCCCTGTAGGAGTATTCGACCAGTTCGGTCAAATACTGCCACTTCCGCAGCCAAAGGGAGCTTTCGGAAGCCTTCGGGAGCACTCGGACTCCCGAAAACGGGCCGCTCCATACTACGCATGCGCGAGCGCCCTCTATGACGCACTCGTGCGTACGTAGTATGGAGCGGCCCGTCTTCGGAAGCCCGAGTGCTCCCGAAGACCTCCGAAGTCTCTGCGGTGGCGGACGCAAACGGGGGAGCCAGCGCAGCACCGAGGGCACCGGGAGAGGAGAGGGAAGGCTCATTAGGACCGAGCCTTCCCTCTCCTTAGGTGAGTATCTGACTTTTTTATTTTTAAATTGGTAACCATTGGCTTTAAGCCCTTTATACCTTCTAGATGGGTCTGGGTTACCATGAGTTGTCTGGTTATTCCTTGGGCTTGATTCACAAAGCGGTGCTAACAGTTAGCACGCTGGTGAAAAGCCCTTTATCATGCCTAAACTCAGTTTAGGCATGATAAGTTTAGGTGTGATAAGTTTAGGTGTGATAAGTTTAGGCATGATAAGTTTAGGTGTGATAAGTTTAGGTGTGATAAGTTTAAGCGCCAACTGCGTTAGCACCACAGTGCACAGCTGATCAAAAGTTTTACGCTAGCAAAGACTGGTGCACTTCGTATAAAGTTTAATGGCTCTGTTTTGTGTGCGGGACTTTGCAAGCGATCTAAACTTATCTAAACTTAGCATGCCTAAACTTATCACACCTAAACTTATCATGCCTAAACTTATCACGCCTAAACTGGCTGTTCACCGGCGTGGTGCAATGGTTATCATGCCTAAAGTCTCTAACTGGGTTAGCACCGCTTTGTGAATCGAGCCCCTTGTGTTTCTACAGTGAAACCTATTATAGAAGGATAAATATATCTATACTTTAATATCCTGAACAGATTTCAAAATAGCATTATTCTATGGACCACTGTCAATATAACATTCCACAGCTCCTCCTTTTTCTCCATCTCCATCACACCTACCTGTTGAAGATTCCTTCTTACTTGCTAAGCCCTGATCTTGCGGAATGGCCACTCCTCCATCTCTGGTTACTGTGTCCAGTGGCCCCTTAAGTGGTGGTGACAACACATCTGGAAGAGAGGAAACCCAGTGTGACATAAAAGGAAGCCAAGGTGAGAGACATATGGAGGCTGCCATAATTATTTCCTTTTAAACAATACTAGTTGCCTGGCAGTCCTTCTGATCTTTCTTGTCAGTAGTGTCTGGATCTCACACCGGAAATAAGCATGATGCTAATTTTCTCACATTTTTGTCAGAAACATCTGATCTGCATGTTTTTTCAGGGTCTATGGGTAAGAGTATTAGAAACAAAGGCTCGTCAGGAAAGCCAGGCATTTAGCATTGTTTAAAAGGAAATAAATACGGCAGCCTCCATATTCCTCTAATGTCAGTTGTCTTTTAAATCTGATTCATTCAGCTGCAACACAAAGAGAAATAATGACCTTCTGACCTTTTCATAATTATCCTGTTATCACAATTCTTTTTTCAAACAGATAGGCTTCTATTTACTTTTCAGGAAAGTAGACACTGCATTTGACTGCCTCATTTACATAGATAAAGGACTGGTTTCTTAACACTTGCTATGAAATAAAAAAATAAAATAGAAACATTAAATTCTAAGTAGGTCTGGAAGTATATCTACCCATATCTATCTCATGGGGCTCGATTCACAAAGCGGTGATAACCCAGTTAAAGACTTTAGGCATGATAACCATTTTTATCATGCCTAAACTCAGTTTAGACATGATAAGTTTAGGCATGATAAGTTTAGGCATGATAAGTTTAGATAAGTTTAGATTGCGCGCAAAGTTCAGCACGCAAAGCAGCGCCATTAAACTCTATGCAAAGTGCACCAGACTTTGCTAGCGCAAAACTTTTGATCAGCTGTGCACTGCGGTGCTAGCCCAGTTGGTGCTTAAACTTATCACACCTAAAAACGTATCACACCTAAACTTATCACACCTAAACTTATCATGCCTAAACAGAGTTTAGGCGTGATAAAGGTCTTTTCACCACGGTGCTAACTGTTAGCACCGCTTTGTGAATCAGGCCCTTGGTGTCAGATGACAGCTTAGGCATGCTTTAAAGTGTAACTGTTGGGCATAAAATCAAAAATCAATTCTTTATTTTTATCTGGTAAAGACGTAATAAGGTTTCTAACCAGGCAACAGTTGCGGACTGGCCAGGGGGGGAAGGGGGGGGGGGGTTGCCCCCCAGGCCACCTTTCATTCAGTGATTTAGGGCTGGTCCAGTGCCTGGTGTATTCAGGTTTGTTGTTGTAAGGCAATGTGAAACACTGGGCTCCCTGATAAAAAAGCAATAGAGTTGGGCCGAACCTCCGATTTTAGGTTCGCGAACCTGGTTCGCGAACTTCCGCGGAAGGTTCGGTTCGCGTTAAAGTTCGCGAACCGCAATAGACTTCAATGGGGATGCGAACTTTGAAAAAAAAAATAATTATGCTGGCCACAAAAGTGATGGAAAAGATGTTTCAAGGGGTCTAACACCTGGAGGGGGGCATGGCGGAGTGGGATACATGCCAAAAGTCCCGGGGAAAAATCTGGATTTGACGCAAACCAGCGTTTTAAGGGCAGAAATCACATTGAATGCTAAATGACAGGCCTAAAGTGCTTTCAAACATCTTGCATGTGTATACATCAATCAGGTAGTGTAATTAAGGTACTGCTTCACACTGACACACCAAACTCACCGTGTAACGCACCGCAAACAGCTGTTTGTGTAGTGACGGCCGTGCTGGACTGGTGCGCACCATGGCGAGAGTGCAGGTTTTGGTGGCTTTACAGCCCATATGGTCGCCTGGCTGATGTAGCTCCGGGTTCACAGAACAGGTATGCAGTGGCAGGTTCACTGAACACAACAGGTATGCAGTGGCAGGTTCACTGAACACAACAGGTATGCAGTGGCGGGTTCACTGAACAGGTATGCGGTGGCAGGTTCACTGAACAGGTATGCAGTGGTGGGTTCACAGTACAGGTATGCAGTGGTGGGTTCACAGAACAGGTATGCAGTGGCAGGTTCACTGAACAGGTATACAGTGGCGGGTCCACTGAACAGAACAGGTATGCAGTGGCGGGTTCACTGAACAGGTATGCAGTGGTGGGTTCACAGAACAGGTATGCAGTGGTGGGTTCACAGCACAGGTATGCAGTGGTGGGTTCAATGAACAGGTATACAGTGGCGGGTCCACTGAACAGAACAGGTATGCAGTGGCAGGTTCACTGAACAGGTATGCAGTGGTGGGTTCACAGCACAGGTATGCAGTGGTGGGTTCACTGAACAGGTATGCAGTGGTGGGTTCACAGCACAGGTATGCAGTGGTGGGTTCACAGCACAGGTATGCAGTGGTGGGTTCACAGCACAGGTATGCAGTGGTGGGTTCACAGAACAGGTATGCAGCCAGACAGTTAAGCCTAACTAATCTTTCCCTGAGAGACAGTCTGCAGCAGCTCGCCCTACTCTCACTAACGCAGGCAGCACACGAGTGACCGTAATGGCCGCCGCTGCCTGCCTTATATAAGGGGGGGTGGGGCTCCAGGGGCTAGTGTAGCCTAATTGGCTACACTGGGCCTGCTGACTGTGATGTAGAGGGTCAAAGTTGACCCTCCATGTGCATTATGGGGCGAACCGAACTTCCGCAAAGGTTCGCCTGCGGGACGCGAACGCGAACCACTGAAGTTCGCATGGAACCGTTCGCAGGCGAACCGTTCGGCCCAACTCTACAGGCAAGCTGCTAAATATACACAGCTTGATGCAGAGCTTGCCTGGAGGGTCCATGGGCAAAACTCTGTCTGGTCTCTTCCCAATGTTATAATGACTGCATGTGTGGATAAGGTGTTGAACAAGTTGAAAAGTTTTTGACGGTCCCTAGACTCCAGGAGGGCTTTCTGGCTTGTGTGAGAGACTGGCAGGGACAGGAGTCATGTTACAGACAAGTAGTCTCTGTGTGATGTGGGACTGCAATACAGATAAGCTCCCTGTTCCATCTCAGGCTATTCTCAATTTCTCTCCACTCCTCCTCTCTCTGGGCTAGTGCACGGCAAAATCACAATAGCAATCGCTAGCAATTTGTGAGTGCAAGTTTGTGAAGCGATTTTCAGAGCGATTTATGAATGAAACACTCTGAAAAATGCTACATGCAGCATGTTTACAATTTTGAAAAAAAATCACAATGCTGCTGTGAGAACACCCTCATAGGGTAGACAATCACCTTTTAAATTGCTGCTGATTTGAAAAACGCTTAGAAGCCCTCTTGGTGTGCACCAGCCCTCCCTCATTCACCTTTGTTTCCCTCTTCCCCTAGTGCTGGGTGTCTTCTTGTTATTCAGGAAAGCTAAATAAAAGTGCAATCCTGGTGAGGCAAATACCTTTTTCCCTCTCTTTCAGCTTTTCTCTCCTCACCGTTTCTCCCCTTCTCTGCATAAGGACTCAGACACAGTATAAGCACTTTTCTGAGTGATTTTACAGCGATTGCAATTTTACTGTGATTTTAATGTAAATCAATTAGAGCGTTTTTTAAAAAGCTCTCAGAAAGTTCCGATGGCTAAAAAGTGCTCAGAATAGCTCTTATAGTGTGTCTAAGCCCTTAGTATGTGTATGCTGTGGGTGAGTTGGGCGCCGGGGGCGTCAAATGACAGCTCTTCCTGCTTCCACTAAACTCCCTGGCAGAGTTAAATACTATTCCCCCTCCGAGTCGTTGTAACTCGGAGGGAGGTGTAATTTAGGGTACAGCGATCACCGGAGCCCCAAATTACCCTTATGAGCCCTGCGCAGCATATTATTGCTTCTATGGGGCTCCTGGTTTGGGTAACCGGTGCTGAACGCTGTGCACCAAAACCACCTGCTTTGCCTTCTCTCTCCTCTCTCCAATCTGGTTATTAGAAACCATAATCTAAAGCTGGCCATACATGCATCAATTGCTACTGACAGATTATTTCACTATGATCGAATCATAATGTCTTTTCCACCTGTCAGTACTAAGTATGGATGTGGCATATAGGGTTTCATACAATAGTAAAGTGGGTCGTGGGCAGGCAGAGATGCACTGCCCACCAATAAAAAGCAGGTAAGCAAAGCATGTATGTTGGGGGGTGATAATATTGAATCGGATAAAACATTTTGTGGAAATTGGTTGAATGTATTGATCTGAGATGTTGGGAAATCTCGGGCCAATGTGGTTGTCAGGTGCGATAATCCCGGCGTGCGATAACCATGAATGTTAGACACAACGTAAACCCCGGCCGTTGTCCATCAAAACATATTATGTGCCCCTCCCGATGTCTGTACTTTACCTATCATGGTGTCCCTCGAGTGTCCTTGCTGTATTTCCACATTGGTGCTCCACGTGACTACTGGCATATACGACGTGGGGTGCGTGTGTGATGTCATTTGGGCTGGGGCTGCCATGATAACGGGCCTCTAGTTTGTTTTTCACCCCAGGCCATAAGGTCCCAGTCCTCCCCTGCCAGGCAATCCAAAAATTAAGATCACTATTACTTTTCTTGTTGATAAATGATCATTACCCAGTTGACCTGACTCTTATTTGGTACACACAAAATTTGGTACGTACAAAGGAAGTTGCAGGGCATGCTGGGTTGTCCCGTTTTGCTTCTCTATGTCCCCCTCAGACTTAACTAATGCAGCCTGATTGGCTGAAGCCTCTTTCCCTCCTGTTTTCCCCTCCCACACCTCTGTTCCTCTCTGATTGGCCAATATTTCTCATGCTGAGACAATGCACTTTCTATTGCAGAGCTGGGTGGGAGTGCCCCAAGACTGGTACGAGGGCAGGCAATGCATACACAATCAGGCAGAGGAGAGTAAGGGAGGAAATTACATCAGGATTGGCTTCAAAATAGCCACACTTAAAATGGCTATCAGATCAGTGGCTGACCCCGCAACAACTGGAGATCGACAATGTGGTGTGTGACAATAGCAGCAATCTCATTTCGGCTTTGAGTTTGGGAAAGTTGACACACATACCCTGCATGGCACATGCGCTGAATCTAATAATTCAAAGATTTGTGTGTAAGTACCCAGGCTTACAGGAGGTCCTGAAGCAGTCCAGGAAGGTGTGTGGGCATTGCAGGCGTCCCTATACAGCCAAGGCACGCTTGGCCGATATTCAGCAGAGAAACAACTTGCCGGTGAGGCGCTTGATTTGCGATAGCCCGACTCGCTGGAATTCAACTCTCCTGATGTTTGAACGCCTGCTTCAACAGGAGAAATCTGTCAACCAGTATCTGTACAACTACAGTAAAAGGACATGCTCTGGGGAGATGGGGTTGTTCTGGCTGGAGTACTGGACACTCATGCGAAATGCCTACAGGCTCATGCGGCCGTTTGAGGAGGTGACAAACATGGTGAGTCGCAGTGGAGGTGCCATCAGTCACTTGATCCCATATGCTTTCTTCCTGGAGTGTGCCGTGCGTAGAGTGGTGGATCAAGCTGTGGAGGAGTGTGAACATGAACAGGAACAGGAGGAAGAGTTGTGGCAACAATCATCAGCAAAACCAGATGTTTCCTCAACACCTGCGGCAGCACAGAGGAGGGGGAAGGAGGAGGAAGAGTCGTGTGGGGAAGAGGAGTCAGATGAGGAAGGTGTTTTTTTGATGAGGAGGTGGAAGAAAAACCGCAGCAGGCATCACAGGGGGCTTGTGCTGCTCACCTTTCCAATGGTATTGTTCATGGCTGGGGGGAGGAGGAGAACTTGACTGACATCACTGAGGAAGAGCAAGAGGAGATGGATAGTACGTCGGCAGCCAAATTTGTGCAGATGGCATCTTTCATGCTGTCCAGCGTGTTGAGGGACACCTGTATAAAAAAACTCAAGGGGAATGACCTGTACTGGGTGGCAACGCTGCTAGACCTTCGGTATAAGCACAAAGTGGTGGAGAGGTTACCAAATCACCAGAAAGGATGCAGCACTTGCACCCCAAGCTGGCAAGTATGCTTTACAGTGCGTTTAAGGGTGATGTCACAGCACAACGGAATAAAGGTGCCACTGCCAGTAATCCTTCTCCCATGTCCATGCAGGCAAGGACAGGACGCTCTAGTGATCTAATGGTGATGTCGGACATGCGGACATTCTTTAGTCCAACACCTCGCCTTAACCCTTCCGGATCCACACTACACCAATGCCTCAACTGGCAGGTAGCCAACTACCTGGCCTTAACTGAGGATGTAGACACTCTGAGCAGTGATGAACCCCTGGACTACTGGGTGCACAGTCTTGACCTGTGGCCAGAGCTGTCACAATTTGCCATTCAACTTCTGGCTTGCCCTGCCTCAAGCGTCCTGTCAGAAACGACTTATAGGGCAGCTGGAGGCATTGTCAGTGAGAAGAGAAGTCGCCTAGGTCAAAAAAGTGTTCAGTACCTCACCTTTATCGAAATGAATGAGGCATGGATCTCGGAGGGCTACTGCCCGCCCGAAGACTAAGTCAGTCCCCACACACAGCATCTCTGCCTGCACGCCGTGTGACTGCCTGCCCCAAGACTAAGTCGGCCCCCAGTCCCCACACAGCATCTCTGCCTGCAGGCCGCTTGACTGCCTTCACCGCCACCACCAACATGGTTCAGGACTCCAGGTGGATTCCTGAATTTTTAAGCAAGCTAGCAGCGGCCGCTAATAAAAACATTAACAATTTTTTTCTGGTGCGTGTACATGCCTGCCTAATTTTTCTGGCTGCACTGTGGCTGCAACAACAAAACAAAAAAGGCATGTACATGTGTCAATTCCCCTTTCGTGATCGTTACCTTGCCGCGGTGAAGGGGCTTGCATATCACAATGAAGCAATGACCGGCTATATGAGTGTGTAGAAAGACAAAAAGAAGAAGCAACCGAGAGCCCACAATAGTGTATTATTGTTGATATAAGGTAATCTTCAATTTGTAAAGCAGATATGGATATACTCACAAGTCCGGGTTGCCGACCTCAGGCAACCACTCCAATCGCATATGGGGATATTAAGCCTCTCCCCACTTAGGCTGAGAAGTTGCTCTCCGTAGAAGAAAAATAAGGGTGTACACACCAGGTGGATAATGATATTTGTAGTAGTTACAGAGGCACCAGCAGAATAAAAATTAGTAGTCTATTAAAATAAAAATTGGGGGATCGGGGTGGATCCGTCTCCCCAATATATGTGACACCATCACCATATATGGTATCCAGAAGAATATATATTTAATCAGTACTCCACATAAAAATTATGCAACGCGTTTTGCGAGTCCCAAGCCCGCTTCCTCAGGCAAATACAAGAGTAGGAGCAACTCCAAAGTTGTGCAGATAGGTGCAGTGCAACCTGCTATATGAGTGTGTTGGGGGACACATCTGACCCAAGATAATAAGGTCATTGCTTCATTGTGGACTACCAAATTTGATCAGCTGGATAGTCACTGTTGTTCCGTCATTGAGTTACCTCAGCCTGGCGACCATATGGGCTTCAAAATCGCCATCGCCTGCACTCTCGCCATGGTGCGCACCAGTCCAGCACGGCCATCACTACACAAACCACTGTTTGCGGTGCATTACACAGTGAGTTTGGTCTGTCAGTGTGAAGCAGTACACTAATTACACTACCTGATTGATGTATACACATGCAAGATGTTTTAAAGCACTTTATGCCTCCAATTTAGCATGCAATGTGATTTCTGCCCTTAAAACCCTGCTCTGCGTCAAATCCGTAATTTTCCCCGGGACTTTTGGCATGTATCCCACTTCGCCATGCCCCCCTCCAGGTATTAGACCCCTTGAAACATCTTTTCACTTTTGTGGCCAGAATTAATGTTTGAAGTTTTGAAAGTTCGCCTGCCCATTGAAGTCTATTGCGGTTCGCATAATTCGCGCAAACCCGAACTTTTGCGGCGTTCGAGGTTCATGAACCTAAAATCAGAGGTGCGAGCTATCTCTAGCCAAGATATTAATGTGTCTCCAAAGGGCTGAGAACTACATATAAGCACCACTAGAAAAGATGCCCTTTCTAAAGACATTTATAATAAGTACAACTCATCACATCCCAGTATGATGCAGACATATGTAATTTTATTGAGGACTTATCCAACACAAAATACATTTAGGCTACTTACACACCAGGACGTTGCGTTTAGGGGACGTTATAGGGCACATAACGTGCCCCTAACGCAACGCCTGGTGGTGTTGGAGCAGGATGCTACCCAGTGCCGCGTTACAAGCAGCTCTTGGTGCGACTGCTCTGTTGGAGGCGCTGCGCAGACCACGTGAGCGGAGCTCTCCGCATCACGTGGTCCCGCCAGCCAATCCGCGGCCGCTCCAGGATGTAAACACTGCAAGTGCAGTGAATAATAAGTAGCCATGTGCCTGGCTACGTATCGGCTTCTCCCCGCCTCCTCTCTGCTCATAAAATGAAAAAAACAAACTACTGAGCATGTGCAAACAGTCGTACTGCATGCAGTACGTTATGTAGACGTGCTGCGTTACAGTGTAACGCAACGTGGGCACTGTGAACAGCCCATTGATTTTTCATTGCTGTGCGTTGGGGTGCGTTACAGGCTGCTCTAACGTGCGCCTGTAACGTCCCACTGTAAAAGCAGCCTAAAAACAATTGATTAAAATCACCCTCTTAATCCAAATGTAATTGGAAATCCCTGCAGCAGCAGAACAATAAAGTGACAAAAAATGTGTGTTTACAAATACATGGAAACCACTAATCTTTGTGCAAATGTTGCTTATTGCACAACCCTCAAAAAACAATTCATGCAAAAGTGCCAAAGCGTATCAAGTGTTAAACCTGTGGAAAAAAAGTGCTATGTGCTAATAAATACCAATATATCCAATTTTGTACAAAAAAGCAGGCTGTACAAATATAGCTAAAGGTGCTGACCAATCATAAATAAATATATATACATGTATATATATTTATTTATGATTGGTCAGCACCTTTAGCTATATTTGCACAGCCACGTACAAAATTGGATATATTGGTATTTATTTATTAGCACATACTACTTTTTTCCACAGGTTTAACACTTGATAAACTTTGGCACTTTTCCATGAATTGTTTTTTGAGGGTTGTGCAATACAAGCAACATTTTCACAAAGATTAGTGGTTTCCATGTATTTGTAAACACACATTTTTTGTCACTTTATTGTTCTGCTGCTGCAGGGATTTCCAATTACATTTGGATTAAGAAGGTGGTTTTAATCAATTGTTTTTAACGTATTTTGTGTTGGATAAGTCCTCGATAAAATTACATCTGTTTGCATCATACTAGGATGTGATAAGTTGTACTTGTTTGTATGGCTGGCAGTGCCTCTTTAACCTTGCCTCACTTATGCTACGTACACACTTGTGATAACTATCATTTGCAAGGAACGACAGTTACCTGACAAATGATATTAGAAAATTTGGAATGCAACGATGGGATGCAGCGATCATCATACACATTTTAACGATCGTTCTCGCAGAAAAGAACGATCAGAGGGAAATGTTGCGTACATGTTTATATAAAATTAAAAAAAAACTCACTAAAATGGAGTTACAATAGATAAAAATATATGATAGTTAACTTGAAAACAAAGTTTATTTGAAATTTGTAATGTAACAATATTTACGGGTCGCGCTACACAGGAAGTACGGAAGCTAAACAGAATACAACGCAGGCGCATTGGCCCTTGTAACGATCGTTCTCGGCAGATAACTGTACACACTATAGTTTTGTAACGATTGTCGCTCGATACGATCCGTCAGGTTGGATATTTCCATCTTCCCGATGTCGTTCTTGTCACAGGAGCCCTTCGTGGTCCGACCGCAATTGGCCTTCTAAACGGTGCCAGCGCACAGATCGTGCGAACTCTGGTCGCAGTCAATGGGCAGGAACCGTTAAGAATTATCCGCAGACAAACCAGAAGGGGGCCTGTGAGATACGGGTGATTAAAACTCACACACGATTCAGGGTATAACTGCCACCACCACGGGTAGGGGCCCGTGGACCCGACTGCCTGACTGATCCTGCGAATAAAAACGGTTAAAACACGCTGTATTCTGTCTAGCCAAAAACAACCAATAGTAGCGTCTTTTCAGAGGTCTGGTTCAGTGGTGTGCGTGCTGAGTAGTAGGGTAGCTAGAACAACAACTGACGATAGCGTCGGTTTATTAAAAGCAATATAAATAATTAATATATACAGACAATTATTAAAATCAACAATTATTAAAAACAGTAATAGCCAGTATGAAATTAAAAGGGAGAAAATACTTAGGGTTTGCGGAAATATGTCCTTTTGTGGGAAAATCATCAAGTCCAAGCAAAACGGTTTCAAGTTCTCAAAGTTCTTTGTTTCAGAGTAAAGTTCAGCAAGATTTAAAATCCAAACAAAATGGAGGATGTCCTTTGTTTCAGCTCCGGCAAGATGGCCACCACTTGTTCCTCACGGTGGCCGTGTGTTCATGAAGATGTTAAATGGAGGAATAATTTGCCCAGGCAGCTCATTCACTTTTAATGGAGCTGAGTTCAGAGGCGGGCTTAAAGAGTCGGCCCCCGGGCCGGACTATGGTAATCACATCTGGGCAGGGCTTCAGCAACCTCATAATCCTGACATATTCCCTAGGCCGACCTACGCGGCCGGCACACAAATAATAATTACATAATCTCGATCCCCAGAACCTACCGATTAATATGATATCAAACTTGGGCATGTTTGCATGCCTGGTTAAAAAACGGTGGAATTCCCAGAGTTCTGGTTATGCCAGTGGCCCAAATTTAATATCAAAATACTCACAAGATCCGGACCAGCAGAATGATATAACTTTCACATTTCTCACCTGAACGGTATTGCTTAAACATGCTCAAAATCCTAAACTCCATGCTTTCTTATTGGGTCTTATATGGCTCCGGCCGGTCTGGGCAGAGCAGATTTTTGAATAGCCCCCTGCTGTGAGCTCATCCTGTCTTTCCCAAAAGGGCAGAGTGAGCTCTTTGCTGGCTAATTAACATCTAAATGTTACCCCTCTGGCTTAATCAACAAGTCACAGGGCCAGTCTTCCTGCCAGCTGCTAACAGAGGAAAAAAAACTGCCTATTTAAAAAAAACAGGAATGTCAGTCTCTAATTGCTGGCCCGACTACAATCAAGGGCAATCGGCGCAATAAACCGATGGCGTTCTCGTTTCTCACGGCTGTTCCGTGACACCTCCCCTTCCTGACGCTGTGTAGGGGGTTGTCAGCAAGACATCCGCCGTAGCAGCCATTGGCGCTGTTGGGTCTAGTTCCCCCTGACACCGGGACAGCCCATCAGCGTTCCGATGTCGGCTGCCCGCTGCGTGTCGGCCAACCTGGCTGACAGGTCTCGGGTCGCCGGTGTGGCGGTAAAACCCATTGGAGCCTGTGGCTCGGTTCCCCTGGACCGGTCGCGGTCTGCTACCCTCAGGTTTGACCCGACATGGACCGTTCTGGACAGGGCGTTTGCGCCACTGCAGGCGGACGTGGTGTCTGCCGGGACTGCTGACAACGGGCAGTGGGTTGGTTAAGTCAACAGCCAGCCCACGCAGGGTTCCCCTGCTAAGTGGCTGTGGACCTAAGGGAACCCCGCGGGGATCCCTGGACCTTCCCAGCTCCTGACAGACGGCACATGCTCTGCAGTAGTTCGCTACATCCCTGTTCATCCGGGGCCAATAATACTGTTTCCGAATACCGGCAAGTGTCTTGCGGACACCCGAGTGCCCTGTCAGAGGATTACCATGTGCGGATTCCAGCACATGTCCCCTGAACGCACTCGGGACCACAAGCCATTTGGTATTCGCGTGTGATCTACCTGTAGGGGGCTGTACAGACTCACTGTACAGTCTCCCACCTTCCCAGTACACCTTGAAAGCGTCCCCGTCTGCGAGGGGCTCAGAGGCTTGCTGCCTGAGCATCTCCAGGCTTGGGTCGCTTTGTAGTGCTGCTGTGAGTACAGCGCTGTCAGTTTCAGCCAACTGGCTCATGTCACACGAGGCCAGCGGCTGAAAGGTCTCATCCCTGCGGTCAGAGGAGGGGGAGGAGGCCGGAACCCCCTCCACCTGTTCTGAGCTCGGGTTCTGAGCAGTACAGCTGCGCGGTACTGCTAGCACAGGTACACCTTCAGAATGGCACAGACGGGCATTACTCAAATCATCGTTGCATGCATTACTGGCATTGACAGGTATAGACATTAGTTAATTACAGACAGGTTGTACAGTAAACTCAGGTACAGTTACATCATCATCACAGCAGACAGTCTGTACATCAAACTCAGGTGCCTTTGAAGCAGGCACTATTGAACCGGGTACCCTTGAACTGGGCACATTCAACCCACCTCCCCCTGGTGCTCCCCCAAGTGTATAAAGTACCTGGTGGTGGGTGGAGAGTCCGTCTCCTTCCGTGAGCGACAAGGCGGTCGGGGCAGGTTCATAGTAGGACACAAGCTTGCCCAAATCAGTCCCTAGCAACACAGGGACTGGGAGATCCTTCATAACCCCAACAACCCTTTCTTGGATTCCCACCCCCCAATCCATCTTCACTCTCGCGTGGGCTATGTGGAAAAGGGTGCCCTCTACTCCAGTAAGGGCAAGGGATCGACTGGAGCTGATGCTCTCCTTTGGCACAAGGTGTGAGTGAACTAACGTGATGTCAGCTCCGGTGTCTCGGAGTCCGGTGACAACTTTGCCGTAAACTCTAACAAGTTGCTGCTGGTCGGTTCGGTCGCGGATTTCCTTTCCGCGGGCAAACAGGACAAAATCCGATGATCCAGGCTGTGGTTCGCTGGCGGGTTGCCTCTGCGGTGGGTGAGGTACAGGTGATGCAGATGATGCAGGTGCTGTTGGTGTCTGTCTCCGCTCCGGACAGTCGAATTTCATGTGTCCGGGCTGGCGGCAGTAGTGACAGGTGACCCCTCCAGGGGCTGCAGGCCTGGGTGCAGCAGCTGCGCTGAATGGCCTCTGTGGCTGATGGCTCACAGGGGCAGGAGAGTCTGCCGAGGTATTGGACTGACCTCCCCTCCAGCTGGATGGTGCGGTTCTGCGTGCATCAGGCACCCGGGTAGTCGCAAAAGTCTCAGCGAGGTCTGCAGCGACAGTTGCTGACGCCGGCTTGCGCTCTAGCACAAATTGTCGTACATCAGCAGGGCAAATGTTCAGAAATTGTTCTAGGACTATCAAGTCCTCCAGGACATCATAAGACCCTTTGGTGAGGCCTAGAGTCCACGGGCGGAGTGTGGTGAGCACGCTGCTGACCACATCTCGGTACGAATCAGAAGACTTTTTCTGCCAGGCCCTGAACTTTTTGCGATAGGCTTCTGGCGTCAGCTGGTACTTAGTAATGATAGCATCTTTTATAGCGGCATAATCATTATCTTTCTCCGCAGGCAATTCTGCGAAAGCATCAAGCGCTTTGTAGCGCAGCAAAGGTGTCAGATGTCTGGCCCACTGGTCTTGGGACAGATGATACTGATGGCATGCTTTTTCAAAAGACCGCAGAAACAAGTCAATGTCAGTGTCTTTTTCAATATTAGCAAATTTAAATTTTGCACTTACGGGTGATGCAGCTCCTTCAGCAGGGAGGCTGGGCGGAGAACTCCGGCTGGCCTGTTGCACTTTTGCCATGTTTAGCTCATGCTGTCGTTGGCGCTCCCGTTCTCGCTCAGTGGCATTCCTCTCCGCGTGGCGTTCTGCAGATTGGCGCTCCTCACGCATGTACTGCAGGTACTTGTCCAGGTCAGTCTCCATCAGCTTTCGTAATGCCTGCTGCATTACCGGGTCAGCACCCATGGACAGTCCAGTACTGGCCAGTGCCGGGCGAGTACTTTCAGAAACTCTGGGATTGGGGTCCATACTGACAGTCTCTGGCGTATCTGTTGCAACAGGGCCCGCAGGATGCTCAAGCTCTGTACGCCTAGGATCTTCAGCCTCTGGTTCCCCTGGCCTTGAGTCAGATGGGTCAGCGTCTACCTCAGCAGACACGTCCAGCTCCTGCAGTTGCTGGGTATCCCATTGAAACAATTCAGCTACCAGGTCCTGTTGTTTCTTGCGGCCGACATCAATGCCTCTCTCTTGGCAAAGATTTTGCAGGTCCGCCAGGCACATTTTCTTGTAGTTCCCGGACATTTCCACGCCAAATAAAATAAACCTTTCGGGGAGGGGTACTGGCTACACAGTCTCTCTGTATATATAAAAAATATATTGCCTTCCAGCTACACCAACAAATTAGTTCGTTTCTGGATAGCGCTAGAGCGCTATCTTAGATACTCTTCAGCACAACACAGGTCCCAACCGCTGCCTAACACTGTCACAGGAGCCCTTAGTGGTCCGACCGCAATTGGCCTTCTAAACGGTGCCAGCGCACAGATCGTGCGAACTCTGGTCGCAGTCAATGCGCAGGAACCGTTAAGAATTAGCCGCAGACAAACCAGAAGGGGGCCTGTGAGATACGGGTGATTACAACTCACACACGATTCAGGGTATAACTGCCACCACCACGGGTAGGGGCCCGTGGACCCAACTGCCTGACTGATCCTGCGAATAAAAACGGTTAAAACACGCTGTATTCTGTCTAGCCAAAAACAACCAATAGTAGCGTCTCTCCAGAGGTCTGGTTCAGTGGTGTGCGTGCTGAATATTAGGGTAGCTAGAACAACAACTGACGATAGCGTCGGTTTATTGAAAGCAATATAAATAATTAATATATACAGACAATTATTAAAATCAACAATTATTAAAAACAGTAATAGCCAGTATGAAATTAAAAGGGAGAAAATACTTAGGGTTTGCGGAAATATGTCCTTTTGTGGGAAAATCATCAAGTCCAAGCAAAACGGTTTCAAGTTCTCAAAGTTCTTTGTTTCAGAGTAAAGTTCAGCAAGATTTAAAATCCAAACAAAATGGAGGATGTCCTTTGTTTCAGCTCCATCTGTAGAAAGAAGCAGAAGCGTGCACCAATGTCCTCTAATAAATCTCGCCTTTTAATCCTCCATATTAGTTCCATACAAACGGGGTAAACATCAGTGCATACATTAGTATAGTTGCATATACATACTGGTGCTGGTGGCAGTGGTCTGGTGGGTGCCTAGGGTGTGAAGGGATCGGCGACGGCCGTTTCGCGTCCAACAGGACGCTTGGTCACGCTGCGTTCCGGGTGGAACGCAGCGTGACCAAGCGTCCTGTTGGACGCGAAACGGCCGTCGCCGATCCCTTCACACCCTAGGCACCCACCAGACCACTGCCACCAGCACCAGTATGTATATGCAACTATACTAATGTATGCACTGATGTTTACCCCGTTTGTATGGAACTAATATGGAGGATTAAAAGGCGAGATTTATTAGAGGACATTGGTGCACGCTTCTGCTTCTTTCTACATATTGTTGTCATACTCTTCCTTCTATGAATATTGGCGGAGCACATGTCTCAGCATCCCCCGGATTCCTTTAACCACTTGCCGACCGCACGCTTATACCGTGCGTCGGCAAAGTGGCAGCTGCAGGACCAGCGACGCAGTACTGCGTCGCCAGCTGCAGGTTGATTAATCAGGAAGCAGCCGCTCGCGCGAGCGGCTGCTTCCTGTCAATTCACGGCGGGGGGCTCCGTGAATAGCCTGCGGGCCGCCGATGGCGGCTCGCAGGCTAAATGTAAACACAAGCGGAAATAATCCGCTTTGTTTACATTGTACGGCGCTGCTGCGCAGCAGCGCCGTAAGGCAGATCGGCGATCCCCGGCCAATCAGCGGCCGGGGATCGCCGCCATGTGACAGGGGACGTCCTGTCACTGGCTGCACAGGACGGATAGCGTCCTGTGCAGCCCCGATCTCCGGGGGGGGGGAGCAGGTAGGAGAGGGAGGGGGGAATTTCGCCGCGGAGGGGGGCTTTGAGGTGCCCCCCCCGCCAGCCACACGCAGGCAGAAGAGATCGGACCCCCCCAGCACATCATCCCCCTAGTGGGGAAAAAAGGGGGGCAATCTGATCTCTCTGCCTGTGACCTGATCTGTGCTGGGGGCTGCAGAGCCCACCCAGCACAGATCACTAAACACAGCGCTGGTCCTTAAGGGGGGGTAAAGGGTGGGTCATCAAGTGGTTAAAGGGGTATTGGTGGCTACGAGTGGTCAATAGTTTCATTTGCTCTCTCCTGCATACTGGTCATTTCATTCAGGGAGTGCCACACTGGCCTGCTTCTTTGATTCACTTTGTTTCAGCTCCGGCAAGATGGCCACCACTTGTTCCTCACGGTGGCCGTGTGTTCATGAAGATGTTAAATGGAGGAATAATTTGCCCAGGCAGCTCATTCACTTTTAATGGAGCTGAGTTCAGAGGCGGGCTTCCAGAGTCGGCCCCCGGGCCGGACTATGGTAATCACATCTGGGCAGGGCTTCAGCAACCTCATAATCCTGACATATTCCCTAGGCCGATCTACGCGGCCGGCACACAAATAATAATTACATATTCTCGATCCCCAGAACCTTCCGATTAATATGATATCAAACTTGGGCATGTTTGCATGCCCGGTTAAAAAACGGTGGAATTCCCAGAGTTCTGGTTATGCCAGTGGCCCAAATTTAATATCAAAATACTCACAAGATCCGGACCAGCAGAATGATATAACTTTCACATTTCTAACCTGAACGGTATTGCTTAAACATGCTCAAAATCCTAAACTCCATGCTTTCTTATTGGGTCTTATATGGCTCCGGCCGGTCTGGGCAGAGCAGATTTTTGAATAGCCCCCTGCTGTGAGCTCATCCTGTCTTTCCCAAAAGGGCAGAGTGAGCTCTTTGCTGGCTAATTAACATCTAAATGTTACCCCTCTGGCTTAATCAGCAAGTCACAGGGCCAGTCTTCCTGCCCGCTGCTAACAGAGGAAAAAAAATTGCCTATTTAAAAAAACCAGGAATGTCAGTCTCTAATTGCTGGCCCGACTACAATCAAGGGCAATCGGCGCAATAAACCGATGGCGTTCTCGTTTCTCACGGCTGTTCCGTGACAGTTCTTTTGTCGTTCGTATTAATGATCGTTGGGTAAAGTTTTTTCCCCGATTGTCGGTGGAACGATCGTTAATAAGCTGTTTCAAACGACCGTAGTCGCCAGTGTGTACGTAGCATAATGATGTCACATACTTAATCATGGAGGGACATATGCACAAAACTTTGGCTGAATTGTCAAGTGCAGAGAGCACATGGCAGTTTTACAGTTACTCGCGCTGATAAGGTAGCATCCATTGCACAATTGCCATAACTTGTGTTGCCTAGGGAATGTGGGTCATGCTAATTGCGCAACATGCTCTCTACATTGTCAGTGTAAGTAACAGTAAAATGGCCAGCTTTGTGCATGGCAACTCTATCATTAATTTTGTAAATATGCCCCATAGTTACAGACTGCTACATTACTATAGGTAGCCTAAGCTGTTACATACTTTTATGATTACTTTCTATTTCTGTAACATAACAGTCATAACAATAAATATGTATGTGTCAATAAAAACACACACACTCACAATTATAGAGCTGCACCAAGTGAAATGATTCCATGTCTTAAAAGGAACCTGAAATGAGAGGGATATGGAGGCTAATATATTTATTTCCGGTTAAACTATACCACTTGCCTGGCAGTCCTGCTGATCTCTTTGGCTGCAGTAGTGTCTAAATCACACACCTGAAACAAGCATGTGGCCAATCCAGTCAGACTTCAGTCAGAGCACCTGATCTGCATGCTTGTTCAGTAGCTGTGGCTAAAAGTATATGAGGCAGAGGATCAGCAAGACAGCCAGACAACTGGCATTGTTTAAGAGGAAATAAATATCATCCTCCATATGCCTCTAACTTAAAGAGAACCCGAGGTGGGTTCTAAGAATCCAAATAGCAGACAGAGGCTGTTTGTGCATATAATCACCAGCCTCTGTTGCTATATATCGTCCCTCGAGGGCCCCCTGTGCTCTGCTCTGCCCCCCATAAATCACAGCCGCGCTGTCGACACGCAGCGTGTCACCAGTCGACTGTTTACAATTGCCTATCAATCTCCGCCGCTCCCCCGCCTCCTGCATAGCTCCGGTCCCTTTCCTCCCGGCTGATTGGAGGGAAGGGACTCGGGCGGGGACCAGAGCTATGGAGGAAGCGGGGGAGTGGCGGAGATTGATAGGCAGTTGTAAACAGTCGACTGGTGACACGCTGTGTGTCAACAGCGTGGCTGTGATTTATGGGGGGCCGAGCAGAGCGCAGGGGGGCCCTGGAGGGACGATATATAGCAACAGAGGCTGGTGATTATATGCACAGCCAGCCTCTGTCTGCTATTAGGATTCTTAGAACCCACCTCGGGTTCTCTTTAACCTCCCTGGCGTTCTGGACGAGCTAGGCTCGTCCAGAGACGCCGGAGGTCACCGCTCAGGCCCCGCTGGGCCGATTTTAACTTTTTTTTTTAAACATGCAGCAAGCACTTTGCTTGCTGCGTGCCTTACCCGATCGCCGCCGCTACCTGCCGCGATACAGGGCCCCCCTAGCCGAGACCCTGTGCGCTGCCTGGCCAATCAGTGCCAGGCAGCGCTGAGGGGTGGATCGGATCTCCCTGTGACGTCACGACGTCATGACGTTCATCGCCATGGCGACGGGAGAATCCCTCAAAGCAGTCCCGTTCAGAACGGGATTTCTGGACGGGCCATTGCGCCGGCGGCGATCGGAGGGTAGGGAGGGACGCCGCAGGGAGGGGGGAATCATGTAGCTAGCGCTAGGCTAGCTGCATGAAAAGAAAGAAAAAAGTGCAAAAAACTTTCCCGCGGCCACAGGGCCGCGGGAATCAGAACGCCAGGGAGGTTAAGGTGTCCTTTAACCTCATAAAAATCTTCCAATATACACTTCGTGCTTTGATTTATTTGAAATATTTTTCATCTATTTTATTAAATAAAACTAAATAAATTGACTTATGCATTCACCACTCTAGGCCCAGATCAACTTATTCTCAATACACACAAACAACACATGCACACTGAGAAAACTCCAACTTATTCTTGTTGGCCAAAACAAACTGGAGTAATAAAAATAGTCCTACTGTCCTAGCGATTGGCTCACATGATCATGGGTAAGGAGTCAATTAAATCGACTCTCGACTGGCTCACTGAGCTCTGCCGTCATAGCAGCGGCAGAATGAGGGGTCTGAGGCGAGGGAGAGATTGGCAGGAGCAGCAGGTCTGCGCGACGCGGTAATTGAAGTCTACCCTCTGGGAGGAATAAGCTGACACAAACAAAGTGTAGATTTCAATGACCGCGGTCCGGATGCGATTAAACTTAGGTATAAGTTCCAGTCCTGAAAGTAATCGGATGAATCCCAAGAACTGAATAATAATATTTTATGACACCTACAGTATGTGCCTCCAGAATCCATTGTTCCCTTGCTCACTGGTACACCGCTTAAAGCTGGTAACACACTTGAGATTTCACCTGGCAGTGATCAGGACATGTGGAGTCAGGGGAAAAAAACAAAAAAAGGTCCTGTAGGTGTTGGCACATGCGCAGTATGTCCATGGGAGTATGCACGTGCTCCCAAGGGAAGACGTACCAGGTGCATTCTCATGGGAAGATGTACCAGATGTGTGTGCCCTCTGACCCAGACATACTATGTGTGCATGTGCTTTATGTCCCCTTGGGCTACTGGTGATAGCGCTTCCCGCTGAACTCTTGTACATTGTGCACTTGCGCCAGCTACGTCTTCCTGTGGGAGTGCGCACATACATACGTGGACATAATGCAGGTGCCCCGACCCCGCCAACCACAACTTTGAAACAGGACCTTTTACAGATGAACGGACACGTGAGGTGCAGTAAAACTATACTACACACACACACACACACACACACCAGCATCTAGGAATCTAGGAAAGTGGATTGTTGTTAGTATTCACAGGGGAGGGCAGACAGAGAACGCACAAGGAGCATCACAAACTGGGCAGGGTGAGTGGGGGGAACAATGCCCTCAGACACTGCTTGCCTGAGTCAATTCACTAGGCAGATTGCCCGTCCATGCGCTGAGAGGCATTGGGGCCATTGTATAAATGCCAGATTGTCAGCAGGGGCAGACTTTGGTGGCCAACTCGGCTGAGTTTAACCTAGTGTATGTACAAACCTTAAAGGGAAGGTTCAGGGACAGTTGGTAAAAAATAAAAATCCGAATCCACTTATCTGGGGCTTCCTCCAGCCCGTGGCAGGCAGGAGGTGCCCTTGGCGCCGCTCCGCAGGCTCCCGGTGGTCTCCGGTGGCCGACCCGACCTGGACAGGCCGGCGGCCAGGTCGGGCCTCTTCTGCGCTCCATTGTGCGTTCCACGCCGGCGCGCTGACGTCATCGGACGTCCTCCGGGCTGTACTGCGCAGGCTCAGTAGTTCTGAGCCTGCGCATTACAGCCCGGAGGACGTCCGATGACGTCAGCGCGCCGGCGTGGAACGCACAATGGAGCGCAGAAGAGGCCCGACCTGGCCGCCGGCCTGGCCAGGTCGGGTCGGCCACCGGAGACCACCGGGAGCCTGCGGAGCGGCGCCAAAGGCACCTCCTGCCTGCCACGGGCTGGAGGAAGCCCCAGGTAAGTGGATTCGGATTTTTATTTTTTACCAACTGTCCCTGAACCTTCCCTTTAAAGAGATTCTGAAGTCTATTAAAAATCTTTTTTTTATCCCAAAATATTGTTTAACATATTAGCCCTAACTAAACTGCCGCATCCCGCCGCTCTAATCTAAATAAATCCCCCAAACTCCCCAGGGGGCAATCCGGGCAGCGCTTCCGTGAGAGGCAGAGCTATGAGCCGCAGCTCTGCCTCTTAGCACGTCTGTCAGCACGGATCGCCGCCTCTCCCCTGCCCCTCTCTCTTCCTTCACTGAGAGGGGCAGGGGAGAGGCGGAGATCAGCCGCTGACAGACGCGTGTGAGGCAGGGCTGCAGCTCATAGCTCTGCCTCACATGGAAGAGTAGAGAGAATCAAAATCCATGACCAAGAAAGTCGTGGATTTTGCCGGGGAGAGGGAGGGCGAGTTTGGGGGGATTTAGGCGGTTTAGTTAGGGCTAATATGTTAAACAATATTTTGGGATAAAAAAAGGATTTTTAAGAGACTTCAGTGTCTCTTTAAGTCAGAAGAAGCTCTTAGCTCTCTGATTTCTGCTTTTAATGGTACAACAAACTCCAATTTCCTAGAAAAGGTACCATATGCATTCCTGACCCTCCTGATTGAGCTCACTATAAAGCTTGAAAAAAAAAAAGCTGCCAATAACGTAAAAGTTTTTTTTTTATATCCTCATGACATCATCTTCGTAGCTTAGTTGAACTATTGTAGCAAAGTGATTGTTGCTGGCTGCACCCCGCATCAATTATCTGTTGGGCATAGACCCATACTTTCATTGTTAACCACTTTACCCGCCGCTGCCCGCGCTCCCGCTTACTCTAGCGCGCACCCCCGTGGGTAAACGCGCCGTCGGCCGCTCGCCCGGAGATCAATGAACGGGAAAATCCATTCCCGTTCGTTGATCCATGCCCAACAATGATCCGCTGCTTATCCGATAAGCAGCACGATCATTGTGAAAAAAAACCAAACTCCCAGCCTCCTAGTACTTCCTGCTAGCGTCCGGAAGGACGTTTGCAGGTCGCATTAAACAAAAAGTTACTATTGCCATCTTGTGGCCAAATAGTAAAACTACACCCTAAAGCATTTTTCACATACAAATAAATTCATTTTACACATAAATTAACTCCTTACCTCCCACACTCCCCAATTTATTTTTTTTGGAATTATAAAAAAAAAAAATTACATTTAAAAAAAATACATAAATAGTTACCTTAGGGACTGAACTTTTTAAATATTTATGTCAAGAGGGTATAACACTGTTACTTTATAAACTATGGGCTTGTAATTAGGGATGGACGCAAAACTGAAAAAAATGCACCTTTATTTCCAAATAAAATATTGGCGCCAAACATTGTGATAGGGACATAATTTAAATGGTTTTATAACCGAGACACATGGGCAAATACATTTCATGGATTTTAATTACAGTAGCATGCATTATTTAAAAACTATAAAGCACGAAAACTGAAAAATAATACATTTTTTCCCACATTTTCCCCTATTTTCCCATTAAAACACATTTAGAATAAAAAAATTCTTGGCATAATGTCCCACCTAAAGAAAGCCTAATTGGTGGCGAAAAAAACAAGATATAGTTCATTTCATTGTGATAAGTAATAATAAAGTTAGAAACGAATGAATGAAAGGAGCGCTGAAAGGTGAAAATTGCTCTGGTGGTCAAGGGGTAAAACCCCTCAGTTGGGAAGTGGTTAATATCCAGACCAGAAATCAACATCAATAACACCAGGCAAAGACCTCACACTTCCTCAAGTAGACTTTACAGATACTCCTTCCCAGTAGCAATAGTAGTAACAAGAAGTCATGAAAACTTGGGGTCAGTCCAAACATATGTATTATTTGCCCCTCAGTAAGCAAATGGAAATGTCCACTTGGTTGGTAAGGGCAGCAAATTATTCTGTTTGGTCTGCTAGCAGGTTCCTGATACTATTCTTGTTGCCGACTCTGAATACCCCACTGATAGCACTAGAAATGTTGGAAATTTTCATGGCCATTGTGCTACATCTACATAGTTATTTAGGCAGTGGCGTAGCTAAGGAGCTGTGGGCCCCGATGCAAGTTTTACAATGGGGCCCCCCCAAGCACTATATACATAACAATTGATACGGAACACCAAAACCTCCCAATGGCAACTACAGTGTCAGAGGTGCAAGAAGGGGATGGGGAGCTGTTTGTTAATGATCCCTACTATTCAAAGTATCTATAGACGTGATTCTTATGAGCACAGGAGGAATAGAGAGCTAATACTGTAATTGAGGGAGGGCCCTTCGGGGCCCCTTTGGCCCAAGGGCCCCGATGCGGTGGCTACCTCTGCACCCCCTATTGCTACGCCCCTGTATTTAGGTTAAAAAAATATATGCGTCCATCAAGTTCAACCAGAAACCCTAATTCTCATTTTTATGCCCAAACAGGAATGGTAGCCAATTTGATTTGTCAGCATAAGTAATGGTAAAATTCTCATTCACTTTTTGCGCATTGCAATTTTTACCGATGTTTTATATATATGCCCCGTAATTCTCATTTTTATCCCAAAACAGAAACTGTAGCCAAATTGATTTGTTTAGCAACTCAAATTGCATAAAACTGAAACAAAATTGTGCCTTCGGTCTTCAGTAACTGATTACCTAGTGGCAATCGTACCGCTGCAATGCAAAAAAGGACAAAAATCAAGATACTAAAAAAAAATGTGTGGAGCGTAATCGTTTTGTTCATTTAAAGTGAACCCAAGGTGAAAATAAACTGATGAGATAAACAATTGTATTTATCCTCCTGCTCCTAAAAAATTTACTTTTTTAGATATCCCCTGGTTTTATTTTATATTTAAACGTTTACAAAGTACTGTAGATTGAATGTTTTGTTGTCTCTGCTCAGTCAGCGGCATCCCCCCACCCACGTTCAGAATGGAATTTCCTGCTTGGCTTCCCCCGTTGCCATGGCGACGATCGTGATGACGTCATCGACATCGTGACGCCAGAGGGAGTCCCGATCCACCCCTCAGCGCTGCCTGGCACTGATTGGCCAGACTGCTCAAGGGGTCTGGGGGGGGACGGGGACGGCGTGGCGTGTAGCGGCGAGCAGCGACAATCGAGTTATGCACGCAGCTAGCAAAGTGCTAGCTGCGTGCAACAAAAAAAATTGTGAAAATCGGCCCAGCGGGGCCTGAGCAATCCTCCTGCATGGGTTACCTCAGCTCGGGATAACCGGCAAGGTGGTTAAGTGTCCCTAAATTAAAATAAATAAACTATTGACCTTATTCTATCTCTCCTCCTGCTTTCAGAAGTCGTATTCTGCCAGGAAAACTTTTATAGCTGTAATTTGCTTATCAGTGATGTTTACTATATTCCAGACAAGGTACAACAAGGTGCAGACAACACGGAAGCTGTCACTTCCATGTCTAAAAATTAACTCTTTCAGGCAGCAAAATAAAACGAGTAAAACAGCCTGGTTATTATTAATATGTTTTGCATGGTACATACACATGTTTATCTCATCATGTGACGTCGCCTCAAGGATACTTTAGTCCATGAATAGAATTCAAAACAGGGGGAAGCAGGCATGTGTGGTGTGCCGGGAGTGCTCTGCGCATGCACAATACCTAATTGTGACATAGAGTGCTCTTGGACGCGGGCATGCTATCAAGGATGCGCGTCCCTGGGCAGTGCCTGTGCAGTCTTAACCAACCCGCCCGACCAGAAAGCAGCTTCAGAGGGAGGGTGCACAAAAACAGAAAGGGAGAGAAGTAAACGGGGGTATGGTGGGTATGAGAAGAGCCCACCACACATGCCTGCTCTCACTTTTTTTTTTTTTCATGAACTAAGGTATCCTTTAAAGGGATACTGTAGGGGGGTCGGGGGAAAATGAGCTGAATTTACCCGGGGCTTCTAATGGTCGCCCGCAGACATCCTGTGCCCACGCAGCCACTCACCGATGCTCTGGCCCCGCCTCCGGTTCACTTCTGGAATTTCTGACTTTAAAGTCAGAAAACCACTGCGCCTGCGTTGCCGTGTCCTCGATCCCGCTGATGTCATCAAGAGCGCACAGCGCAGGCCCAGTATGGTCTGTGTCTGCGCAGTATTCTCCTGGTGACATCAGTGGGAGCGAGGACACGGCAACGCAGGCGCAGTGGTTTTCTGACTTTAAAGTCAGAAATTCCAGAAGTGAACTAGAGGCGGGGCCGGAGCATCGGTGACTGGCTGCACGGACACAGGATGTCTGCGGGGGACCATTAGAAGCCCCGGATAAGTTCAGCTAATTTTCCCCCGACCCCCCTACAGTATCCCTTTAAATAATGATGTGGAATTTGTGGCAAGCCCCATCCAACTGCTGCTCCCAAAGACAGAAAATGACCTGGCTGGGGCAGCTGTCATTTTAACCAATTTTACGCCAGATCCTTTTTTACACATTTTTCAATTTCTGTATTATGTTTACTATAAAAAAAATCATATTTCTTCTCTATTCTAGCAATTATGATGAATGCACATTTACCATTTTGGGCCAGCAGGTGGCATCTCAACCAAACTTTCTATCACTGCAGCAGCATCTCTGGTATACGGGTAGTTGTGGATTAAAATGATCTGAGATTATACACTAATAACTCAGGTAAGAAACTAAACTATATCCTGATTACATTTGTGTTACAGAGGGTACCTCAATACATAGACTTCTTTATCAGGAAACCCACATAGGTTTGAAATCTGCAGATTATGGCAGCTCCATATGGTAAATATTTTCTTTTAAATAAAAGTATACACATAATGAAAACACCAACACTGTGCATACTTTCTAAAAACTTTTAAGATAAGTATTTTTACATTAGGGTATATTAGCATGAGCACTTCGCAACGTTAGCTACCCCTAGAGATGATCGTAATCTACTAATTAGTAATCTTCTAACTATATATACTCTGTACAGCGCTGCGGAAGATGTCGGCGCTACATAAATACTAAATAATAATAAACAATAATAATTACGATTATGCAAAATTTCACATAAATGTTCGCGATTACGGCAGTACGTAATTACGATTGGACACGAATTTCGTAATCCATTTGTAATTTTGGCAACTTTAAATGGTTAATAGCAAAGCCCCCATACATGTTATCGTCACCAAAATTGGTATGCATTTTAGGAAGGTTGGGAACAAAAAAACATTTTCAAAAAGACCTTGTAGTTTTTGAGAAAATATGCAAAGGAAAAATGTTTTTTAAACTGATTTTTGAGAAATTATTATTTTGGGGGCTCTGCTATTAACCGCTAAAGTCGGCACAGAATTATGCAAAAATTACGCGAAATTACGTTTGCAAACTAAATTAATTAAAGGAATACTATCGATGTATGCATTTATTTTTAAATGCTGTATGTTGTAGCACACATTAGGACAAGTACTAGGAGCAATTTGATTCCTCACACAGCTGTTCCTCTCAGCTGTAAAATCCTCCGTCAGTTTTGGCGTCAGTGTTGGATACAAAATGTATCTAAATACTGAAGGCTCCCAGAGGGCTAGACCATGTCTCTGCACAGGGGAGTTGCTATCAACTCCTCAGTTTATAGTTTAATTATCACCTTGCTGAAAGAATCTTGTTGATATGGTGGCAAGGGGTTAAAGATTCTAGCAATGTGTGTTTATTATCTTTGCTTCTCTTGACTGATAAAGATACTAATAATGCTAATTGTAGACAGTGGTCTGCCCCTCTCAGCAGCTTGTAAAGTGGATGCAGCCTGGAGTGAATCACCTCAAGTAGGCAGCCAGGCAACCAGTCTGAGTGTAAACACAGACTAGTGTTATAGCTAGTTATATTCCAGCAATATTACAACTCATTTAGTTACCTGTTACCACCTCAGATCAGCCTATTTCTCCTCATGTCTCCTGCATGCTGTGAGTGACACAGTGAAATATATTTGTGAGCTGTGTGACAGAGTAACCAAGCAGCTCAGGGTGACCCAAACTACTATGAGCTGTGTGAGAAATGAATTTTTAAGCAGGGATAGCGAGAGACAGACCTGGGTGAATAAATAAAGTGCCCCTAGCACTAGTGGTAATGTGTACACTAATATAGAGTATTAAAAAAAAAGTTGTTTCAATCGATAGTATTCCTTTAAGATTTTACCTGAAATTGCGCACTACAATTTTGCATCGTAATTGCTAATTACGATGCAAAATTAAAACTATGCAAAATTTGTGCTCATCACTAACTGCCCCAAAAGATTTGTTTTGTGCTTGCAAGCAAGCCCCCAGTTCAGCCTTTCATGTGGATAGGACCTTATAATAATATGATGAAACCCCAGCAAAACAGCAAAAGGACAAGAACAAGCACATATGTAAACAGTCTGTGTAGCCAAGCAGTAGCAGAGCTGTGTATAAGCTTCTTGAATAGCTAGTTTAAAATAAATCAATTATATCCTACAGACTAAAACAAATCTCTGATATAAAATATCATTTATGCACAATCTTTGTGTAGCTAAACATCCATGATTAATCAGATGCAGCCAAATCACTTCCAGTAAATAAAAATATACTTTGCTTGGTGCCAAATCATAAAAAAAAAATTACAGAAATGCATAATTAATCGCATATACCTTTCTTTCCTGTGGGCTTATATAACACTGCATATCTATATACTTACTAGCTGATTGTCCGGCGTTGCTCGGGTATGTATTTGGCTGGTGTTGGCACCGCCAACTTTTCTAACCCTAACACACAATGACTCAATGACCTAGTTTGTGAGCTTTGCATTGTTTGGCATTAATTATTTGCATTGAAATGAAACAAATCTGATTGGTTGTGGCTCCACCCTCTTTTCTGAATTTGAAACCCAGTCCCCCAATGACCAACTGTACCAGGTTTTACGCTTGTGTCCTTAACAGTGCAAGAGTGGCAGCAAATGAATATTCCCCTTGAAAAGCAATACATGAATTTGGATTGGCTTTTGTAGGCTCCACCCTCTTTTATGAATATTAATCCCAGTGACCAACTGTGCAACGTTTGAGAACCCTACTGTTAACAGTGTAGGAATGGCTGCAGTTTACATTTTCCCAGAGAAATGTGTATTTTTCTCCGCCCACTGATGACCCAGCATTGCCTGGGTATGTATTTGGCTGGTGTTGGCTATGCCCACTTTTTGTAACAGTAACAGACAATTACTTAATTACTCAATGACCAAATTTGTGAGCTTGGCAGTCTTTGGCATCAATAATTTGCATCGAAATGAAACAAATCTGGTGGGCTGTTTGTGTCTCCACCCCTTTTCTGAATTTGAACCCCATTCACCCAATAAATAACTGTACCTAGTTTGGGGCTTGTGCCATTAACAGTGCAAGAATGGCAGTAATGAAATATTTCCCTTGAAAATCCATAGATGAATTTTGATTGGCTTTTGTAGGCTCCATCCACTTTTATGAATAATAGCTGATGAATCGGCGTTGGCTCGGGTATGTATTTGGCTGGTGTTAGCTCCGGCCACTTTTTCTAACCCTAACACACAAATACTCAATGACCAAGTTTGTGAGCTTTGGGGTCTTTGTCCTCAATAATTTGTAATTTACCAGTGAGATGAAACAAATCTGATTGGCTGTTTGTAGCTCCACCCCTTTTCTGAATTTGAACCCCATTGACCCAATGACTAACTGTACCAGGTTTGAGGCTTGTGCCATTAACACTGCAAGAATGGCAGCAATTTAAATATTCCCCTTGAAAATCAACAGGTGAATTTTGATTTTCCTTTTAGGCTCCACCCACTTTTCTGAGTATTAATCCCAGTCACCCAGTGACCAAGTTTTAAGCTTTTGGGTTTCTGTCATCAAAATTGTGTGAATGGAAGCAGTTTATCCAGTAAAGTAATCTGATTGGCTGTTTGTGGCTCCACCTCTTTAGTGGATTTGAACCCCAGTCACTTCATGACCGACTATAGCTGGTTTGAGGCTTCTGCCATTATTAGTGTAAGTGTGGCAGCAGTTTCAATATTTCCCTTAAAAATCAATAGGTGAATTTTGATTGGCTGTTGTAGGTTACACCCACTTTCCTGAATATTAATCCCAGTAATCCAACTGTGTCATGTTTGAGAACCCTGCCAATAACAGAATATCTGAAATCAATCTAACAAATCTGATTAGCTGTTTGTGGCTCCGCCCCCTTTAGTGAATTTGGACCCCAGTCACCTATCAGGTAAGAGGCTTCTGCCATTAACCGTGTAAGAATGGTAGTAATGTAAATATTCCCCTTGAAAATCAATAGGTGAAATTTGATTGGCTGTTGTTGGCTCCACCCACATTTCTGAATATTGATCCCAGTCACCCAGTGGCCCACTGTGTCAAGTTTGTGAACCCTGCCATTAACAGTGTAAGAATGGCTGCAGTTTATAATTCCCCCTGGAATAAAATGTAGTTGTTGGATCCGCCCACTTTTTCTAACCTTAACATACAGTCACTCAATGACCAAGTTTATGAGCTTTGGGCTTTTAGTATCAATAATTTGTATATTCCCATTGAAATTAAACAACTCTGATTGGCTGTTTGTGGCTCTGCCCCTCTAACAGCAGCACTGCAGTAACTATCTGTAGTAAATGAAGTTAACACAGTAGTAGTACTCTCTCTAACAACTAACTACACACAGTATAAGACTAGCAGTAGCACAGTAATCTAATCCCTAATAACCTACAAGCTATACTGTAGCTAAGGCTGGCAGGAGGCCTAGCCTGTGCACACAACAGGCCCTAACCTAGTCTAGCAGCTGCAGCACTGAGTCTGACTGTCACACTGACTAAAATTAAAATACAAGCTAGCTAACTAAAAAACAATAAAATACTGGTGTAGTACAGGTGTTTAGGAGCAAAAACGCTAGGTTTAACACAGTAATACAGCACTTGCTTAGCCAACAGCACTAGAGATGTCTCTCAGTAAGCAGTCACAAGCAAGGACGAGATTTTCATCATGGCGCCCGCCTTATATACAGGAGGGGCTGGCCAGGGTTCCCCTCTGTGATTGGTTGCTAGGGCTTCGGCTGGGAGCCCTCTGATTGGCTCAATAACTTCATGGACGGCATCTCCGTGTTTACGCTATCCGGACCCGGGTACCCGAACTAGGTATCTGATTTCCAGATACCTAATACGTATCTGGATTCACTCGGATAGTGCATTCCGGATTTATCCAGCTATCTGGAATCCGTATCCAAGTTCAGATACCAGAAAAAAGTTTGGATATCTGGATAGTTCGGGTATCTGGAAGAGCATCACTGCCAAAACTAACCTCTCTTTTGATATGCCTAACACTAACCTTTCTACATATACTCCTAACACTAACCTTCCTACCAACCCTGGAGTCAATTACCCATCTCCTGAAGTCAGGGCTCCACTGCTTTCCAAACACTTAAGCAGCTTGCTGAACAGTCGTGCTTCTTGCCAATTGTATGGGTGGTAGTAAGGGGGCAAGCAACAGCCACATACAGTAGCTTTGTACTGCATTAAGCTAGTTAGTGTCAGCAGCTGTTCAATTTTCAGATTTCTGCTAAAATCTGATCAAGTGTTGCTGTGAGAAAGATCACTTTCCAGTTGAGTTATGATCAGTCGCTTGCTGGATTGGGCTGGAGGATAGGTGTTGCTTAAAGGATATCTTAGTTCTTAATGAATTCTGTAATTGATGCTGTGTGTGTGTGTGTGTGTGTGTGTGTGTGTGTGTGTGTGTGTGTGTGTGTGTGTGTGTGTATGTGGGGAGTATAGTTTTACTGCACCTCACGTCTCCGTTCATCTGTAAAAGGTCCTGTTTCAAAGTTGTGGTTGGCGGGGTCGGGGCAGCTGCATTATGTCCACGTATGTATGTGCGCACTCCCACAGGAAGACGTAGCTGGCGCAAGTGCACAATGTACAAGAGTTCAGCGGGAAGCGCTATCACCAGTAGCCCAAGGGGACATAAAGCGCATGCACACATAGTATGTCTGGGTCAGAGGGCACACACATCTGGTACATCTTCCCATGAGAATGCACCTGGTACGTCTTCCCTTGGGAGCACGTGCATACTCCCATGGACATACTGCGCATGTGCCAACACCTACTTTGGAACAGGACCTTTTACAGATGAACGGAGATAGGCGCTGGGCCATGCAAAGGTGCGGTAAGTCTATGTGCACTTACCCACACACACACATGGCGTCAATTACAGAATTTATTAAGGACTAAGGTATCCTTTAATATCTCTATTTTTTTTATTAATTTTAGAAGTCTATACTTTTGTACACTTGTAGTGTGTTTGGGCTGTAGAACCACTTTGCTTCGGCACTGCTTTATTGTTCCATACAATTATGGTAAGTAGTCTGCTGTTTGTTCTTTAGTTTATTTATTACTTATTTAGATTTAAACTACCGTACTTTGCGGACTGTAAGACACTCCTGACAATAAGATGCACCTAGGTTTAGAGGACAAAAGCCAGGGGAATCAAATACATACTAAACCTGGTGCATCCATGGTGAAGGGGCATCTTGTGGATTATGCCCCCTCTCTATCTCATGCGCCTTTGTACCTGTTGTGTCTCACTGTGTCCACCTGTGTCTACCTCTGTCCTCTATGTGTTCTCCTCTCTGCTCCTTTGTGCCCCCATTGTGTCCTCCTCCTTTTGAGTTTCGTATTGGCAGGTGTTCACAAGTCAGAACCTCCCTGCATTTAGGCTGCTTTTACAGTTAGACGTTACAGGCGCACGTTAGTGCAGCCTGTAACGCAGCCCACCGCACAGTAATGAAAAGTCAATGGGCTGTTCACTGTGCCCACGTTGCATTACATTGTAACGCAGCATGTCAAGTTAAAGTGCTGCGTGCTGTACGTTATAAGCGGCTAAGCTGCGTTAGACTGTTTGCACATGCTCAGTAGTGTTGGAGGAGGAGGTCTCCCCTCCTCCTCCTCGGCCAGCCACATGGCTAATTAATATTCACTGCACGGTGTGACTTCCTGGAGCGGCCGCTCTGTGCGGTGATTGGCTGGCAGGACCACGTGATGACGCATGCGTCCAAGAGTACGCATCACGGCATCACGGACGCCAGATTGAGCTGCACAACGCGGCTCAGTCTGACGTCCACATCCAACACCACCAGGCGTTGCGTTAGGGGCACGTTATGCGACCATAATGTCCCCTAAAACGCAACGTCCTGGTGGGGAAGTAGCCTTACACTATAAGATGCAGTGACTTTTTTCCCCACTTTTGGGGGAGAAAAAGTGAGTCTTCTAGTCCACAAAATACAGTATATTGCATCCCACGCTTATTATTTATTTATTTTATTTCTCTAGATTCTAGATTTTCAACACATGGTACTCTTGCCTCAACTGTGTATTCATTACAAATACAGTAAATATGAGTCAAGCAGTATCTGAGAAAATCCAATATACAACCATGAGTGGCGCTGGATTAGTTCACAGTATCAAACTTGTTTATTAAAAATGAATTCAAACCAATAAAGGACCATATGTATCCACATTAAAAACGGAATCATGTAATAAATTTCACATCACTATCTTTGCAGCTATGCAGTGATTATATAAAACTGTAATGTAGTTTCAGATCACTGCATTTGCTGTTACGCAATGATTATAAAAATCTGTAATGCTGTTATCACCTACTTATCCTCACTCACATACAACATGCATACAGGGACCACCTGATTCCCTACCCTCCAATCTTTAAGTGGTAATAACTATTTCTAGCCATTGTTAAATCAACTTCCGGGTTAGTTACTCGGTGGGAAACAACTTTTACCACAGGGACGCCCGTTCGATCTGAAGGGCGCCCCTGTGGTAAAAGTTGTTTCCCACCAACAAATTTACAATCTGCAATCCCATCGTGGCTACACAGGCTGGAATAGCACGCAGCGGTTTCTGGAAAGCAGGAAGAACCACAGGGACGCCTGTGGGAAGTGACGTCACAGTTGACCAAGTAACTAACCCAGAAGTTGCGCTCCATGAAAAGGCTTGTTGATACGCAGCGCGGGGCCTGCGGGGAAAGGCAGATTAGAGGCAATCCTGCCCAGCCACAAGTAAGTCTCAGCAGGGTAAGAGAGGAAACATTACTTACTCAACAACTCGCCGGGAACTGTAAGTGACCTAAGCGTTTTAGCGCTTCAAACAGCAGATGATGAGCCGTAAGGGAATTATTACTTTAATCTGTATTTTTCCACTGAGACCGAGAAATAACTAAGGGGAGTGTCTTGACTCTTGAATACATATCTGATTTAACAACGGCTAGGAATAGTTATTACAACTTAAAGATTGGAGTGTAGGGAATCAGGTGGTCCCTGTATGCATGTTGTATGTGAGTGAGGAAGAGATTCAAGATTCAAGATCTTTATTGTCATTGTGTAATGCAACAAAATTACTTTTCATGACAACCCCAAAAGTAGGTGATAACAGCATTACGGATTTTTATAATCTTTGCGTAACAGCAAATGCAGTGATCTGAAATCACATTACAGTTTTATATAAATTGGTTTGCGTAACTGTTTGACCCGAGCAGCGCCCTTTCAACTCCCCCTTTAGCTAGGGTCATTGTTTTCCTACTCACAGTTGTATGCCGTCGGTCGTCCCTCCTCCCGCCCTCCATAGCAACAGAATGTGTCGCTAGCCTTTAGGTTAGTGATGCACACCTCCCAACTTTCTGAGATAAGAAAGAGGGACACCTTCAAACACACCCAAGAGGGACACCTTCAGACATGCCCTGCCACACCCCTAAAAAGGCATACCACAAAGAATCCATAAGAAAAAGATGTGGTTTTATAATTCATACCACACTGGTCTTTTCTATCGTCATTAGGTTCCCTTGATATTAACATTTTGAAATACATTAGTTTAAAGAAATGCATGAATTTAAAGGATGGGAGTAAAGTTAAGCATCAATTAAACACCTTTTTAAGTAGAAAAATACATATATTCACATAGATCTTTACATCAGTCATGAAAAAGGGACACATGAGCAAGATGGACAGATGTCCCTCCAGAAAGATGTCCCTCCAAAACAGGGACAGTTGAGAGCTATGGTGATGTGACTGTACAGAACTCGGCCATTAGGGATTGAATCCAGATCTCTGCAGACTACAAAGTGTGTGTGTGTTTGTGTGTGTCTCATGACTATGTACTATGTAAAGTGCTGCTGAAGATGACGGTGCTATACAAATGCATACAGACCGGTTAAATGGTCCCCTCAAAAACTGGCCTTTCAACAGGAACATAAGATAATGACTTAGATCAATCAAATACAAGCCCTGGCGCCACGTGGGATACGATATATCACAGCAGCATACATATGAGTACTGTCCCAATACAACCTCCTCGGATCACAAACCACAATCCAACGCACTGGTGATTCTACCAAATACAATGCAAGGATCTTACACTTTACTCGGGGTCTCCCTTAGTGTTGCTCTTGCGGTATTCAAAGATTGTAGTATATATATATATATATATATATATATACATATATATATATATATATATATATACATATATATATATATATATAGAGAGAGAGAGAGAGAGAGAGAGAGAGAGAGAGCAGGGGGACTCCTTTTAGTAGTAGAATCAGTGCAAATAATTATTTAATAGATCCAATAAAAGGATACAGCACCCCTGACGATGGCAATCGCTGAAACCGGTTGGATTGAAAGGGACACTTTTGTTGGAAGATCCTAAGTGAGCATTGAAAGGTGTACCACAGGAGTGTGAAACTCTAGAAACTCTATATGCCAGTGGGTCCTAAGAGCCAAAGAGCAAGAGCAACACCAAGGGGAGATCCCGAGTAAAGTGGATGATCCTCGTAAAAGCGCTGCAAAAGATGTCGTCATTTTATAAATACACTATAATAATATTAGTAATATTGAAAATGTTGGGTAATTCTGATCTGGCTCTCAGGCTGATGTTTTACCTTCAATCATTTCAATTGCACACCTGCAGCATTCATGACACTTAAAGTGAATGGGAACCGCATTTAAAAAAATGAGACAGATACTTACCCAAGAAGAGGGAAGGCTCTGGGTCCTATAGAGCCTTCCCGCTCCTCTCCTGGTCCCCTCGTTCCAGTGCTGGCTCGCCCCGGTAGCAGTATTTGACTAATTTAGTCAAATACTGCTTTACCTGGCCGAAAGGAGGCTTCAGAAGTGTTCAGGGAGCCCAAGTGCTCCTGAAGAAGGGCGGCCCTGTACTGCGCCTGCACAAGCACGCTCTCTTGCACGCTCACGCCTGTGCAGTATGGAGCCGCACGTCTTCGGGAGGACACGGCTCCCGAAGACTTCCAAATACCCTTTTGGTGGGGGATTGAAACGGGGGGGAGCCTCTTCTTAGGTAAGTATTTGCTTCATTTTTTTTTTAAATGCGGTTCCCATTCACTTTAAGAAGGCTAATTAATTTTTTTCTAGATGAGAGACTCATTGTTATAGTGAAAAGGGAATAACAAGGCAACTGTCATTTATTAAAAAGGGAATTGAGCCAGAAGCCTCTAAGTACAGATGGCAGCATCCGTCCCTCTCACATCAGGATTCCTTTACTTGGGATTGTTGCCGGTCTCTAAACATACAGTTCTGTGCAACTGGAACTACGCATCATCACATCAACAAATCTCTGTGATCTTTGGCGTTGGAATAAAACTAAAAGTTAAAGTACAGATGTGAAAGCCAAGATAACATCCAGAAACAGTGCCCATGAGAGATATTAGCTGTGGTTTTCAAACAAGATCCGTCTGCAGCATTTGCAGAGCTTTTCCTGTATGTCTGTATGGCAGCAGATGGCAGATTCCTTTCTTTCTACAAACATCGGACGTCATAAATCAAGTCAGACAAGAATACAGTCATAGCAAGATTACCTAGAGGCAAAGCTAAGAGCGTTATAACTGCAAGGAATCGATGTCTCATATTTCCCATCTGTTTCGTTGGCCTAATCAACCGCACTCTTCTTCATGCTGCTTCCACTTCCTGGTTTGACGTCCAGGTTTTACGTCCAGTTACGTTCATTATCACGTAGTGAAGGAGGGGCGTAGTAAAGGAGGGGATCTGCACTTTACTTAAAGGGGAGAAAAGAAAAAGCAATAATTATCAAATCTTAGTGTAACTCCACTTTTTGTAAAAAATCTCATAATTCATCTACTAAAGCTATACAAAATATTTTCTGATAAATAACTACTGTAATTTACTTTTGCATTTTAAAGTCCTAGTTTGGATACAATTTTTTGTATGCCTTTAGCGCAACAATCAATTAAATTAATTTTGCATAAACATTTGTAAGATAAATAAAGAAATGTGTTTTTTGCAAATAACAATGCAAGATTAGCTGACACACCAATTTATACATCCTCCATGACCTACAGCTGCCTGGTAACACCAGGTGACCTGAAACACTCCTTTTGTCACATGGGCATGGAGATGGAGAGGGATTGTTCTGTCAGCTACAGCCATGCTTCCCTGCTGATTCTAGAACAACAAGGTTCTTATTATTGCCAGTAATTTCTCAGGGACTTAAATGAACACGAGGTGAAAATAAACTGATGAGGTAAACAATTTTTATCCTTCTACTCCTAAAAATAACTTTTTTAGATATCCCATGGTTTTATTTTATATTTAAAGTGAATGGGAACCGCATTTAAAAAAATGAGACAGATACTTACCCAAGGAGAGGGAAGGCTCTGGGTCCTATAGAGCCTACCCGCTCCTCTCCTGGTCCCCTCGTTCCAGTGCTGGCTCGCCCGGTAGCAGTATTTGACTAATTTAGTCAAATACTGCTTTGCCCGGCCGAAGAAGCCTTCAGAAGTCTTCAGGGAGCCCGAGTGCTCCTGAAGAAGGGCCGCCCTGTACTGCACCTGCGCAAGCACACTCTCTTGCACGCCCTCGCCTGTGCAGTATGGAGTTGCACGTCTTCGGGAGGACACGGCTCCCGAAGACTTCCAAATACCCTTTTGGTGGGGGATTGAAACGGGGGGGGGGGGAGCCAGCACAGGATAGAGGGCACCGAGAGAGGAGACGTAAGGCTCTATATGACCCAGAGCCTTCCCTCTCCTTAGGTAAGTATTTGCTTCACTTTTTTTTAAATGCGGTTCCCATTCACTTTAAACATTTACAAAGCAGATTTATGTTTTATATATAGAAACAACTCAGAGAAAAGGAACAACATCAAATAGGAAACATACTAAATATATATAAATGGCTCAAAAAAGTACCGTACATATATACTGTATATATATCTGTTTCATGCACATGCCAACATAACTAATAGTAAAGGAAAAATAAATGACAATTGGCTCATGGCTCAATGTTTTATAGTCTCTTATTTTAACTTATTAAGCATACCAAAGTTAAAATACATGAACTATTGACCTTTTCTATCTCTCCACAATCTTCATAAGTTGTATTCTGCCATGAAAACTTTTATGGCTGTAATTTGCTTATTAGTGAGGGTTACTACTTTCTAGACAAGGTACTGACAGAAACTGTCACATGTATTGTAGAAAGTGAACAGAGGCACCAAAAGGATAAAATATGCTAAAAAATGTTAAAAATGTTTGGGAGGCAGCGGTGGAGTTTAAACTTGGAGTATGTGAATAAATGTTTCTTGCTAATAAACATTTAAAAATAAATTTAGCATATGTTATCCTTTTGGCGCCTCTGTTCACTTTCTACAATACCAGTGTCCACCCCGAGGTGGAGGGGTGTCTATACCCTTATTTCCTGATCTACAGAGAGCGACATCTTAGTCCTGAGCAGGGACGGGCTTAATCTCCCCGCCTGCATTTACAGTGGTTGCCTGTGCGGTAACCCTGACTTGTGAGTATATCTACTTACATTATATTATTTCACCCTATTCCAATACATACTACACCATATTGGGCTCTCAGTTTCACTTTTTTTCTACAGAAACTGTCACATGCATGCCTGAAAATGTAGGGCCTGTTTCCATTCGGAGCTGTGGCCATTTGTGATTTGGCCACGGCTCCCCTTGTGCTGTAAAGATGCAGCCTGAATTGGTAAGCTGTGCCATGTGGCTGTGCGCTGCAGAACTCTGCAGCATGCCATCCATTGAAAAGACAGGCAGCATTTTCCCGACCCTCTCGCCAGCAAGTAAATGCTGCAGATTCATGCTGAATTTGGCTCTAGTAGTGGAAGCAAGCCCTAACTCTTTCAGACAGCAAAATAAAATGGGAAAAACAACCTGGTTATTAATGTTTTGCACTGTACATACACATTTATCTCATCATGTCACACGTCGCCACGGGTACACTTTAACATGAGGTAAAATCTTTCCAATGGGGCCATGGAGCAGAGTAAAAACCAATACAGTGCTTTACTCCATCCCATCCAGAAACAAAATAAATGTTGGTTTTAAAGTACAGTCTGTGATTTTTTTCAAATAAACTATAGCCTCTTTTACTTCAACCTGATCTGGTCTGCGGATCCTCCTTTTTTGTTCATTCATCTTGTATGGCTTGGCTTACCTGATCCTGCACCGACTGGTATGAGGCCTGGGGGTATAGAGCGTTTATGAACTCTTTTTTGTTGCCGTTTTAAAGTACACCTGTAAAGGTGGCCACTAACAATACAATTTAGTGAGCGATAGTTTATGAACGATTACTCATATAAACAATCAAAAACTAGCGTTTTGGACCACTAACGGACAAAAATCTCCTAACCAATCTGATCAGATTAATGAAATTGATTCGATTTTCAGATGAATCCTGTCAATCATCCAAATCTCCATATGGGATCAATAACGCATAAAGAATCGAACCACATCATTATTTGTTGAAGGCGGTTTGTGTTTATGTAACAGGGCAGTCCTATCATTATCCAACGACCTCTTATAGGCCCAGTCAAGAGTATTTTGCTTTATACCCCTGTGACCTAAAGCACTGTCTAAGATCTGCAGCATCACTGGCAAAAAGGTCAAGCTCTAAGATGTTGTGGTGGGTCCTCAGATACTGGCCTGTAGGGATCCCTTCGATAGTGTGTGAGGGGTGAAAACTATTGCAGCAAGTTATTTGGGTGCAGGCTCACTGCCACACAGCGCCTGACCTTAGTGCCGCCATATACATAATGTTATTACGTCTATAGTGGCGCAGTGAGTTTTAAAGTGTAATTTGGGTGCCAGAGGGGGAATAAACACTGCCTAGAATTTCAATGGCAGCAGGGTGAGCTGTCATTTGGTTCACCCAGCACCCAACTGTCCAGGCAGCGAGTACATACATATTCGAAAAACTATCTGCCCTCAGTAGGGCATTAGTAGAGGTACATTTTCTGCATAAACCAGTGGAGATCTTTCCTTCCTGGTCTACACTGATACATAAATCCAAAAATGAAATACAGTACAAACGAAAGTATTAGCAATTACACCTATATAGACTTGGATGCCCAACCTATGGAGGTACACAGGAATAGGGGAATAGCATTCTCTGGAATTGTCACAATAAAATGTAGTATGGTGCTGATATGCAAAGCTGCACTGAGTAGAAGGAGAGAAAATATTGATCATAATAACTCAGTAAGCTGGTTCAATTATATCCTACAGATGGTTTAACAGATGTGGACTATCAAAAATGTCTGTGAGGGCTGCTGCACACCAAGAGCAATTCTGGGCGATTTTTCTAACGCTAGTGCTTTGAAAAGCACTTGGCTAATGTATTTGTATGGCATGGATCACACCAGAGTGATGTGATTTTTTTTCCCTAACCCAAACACGGGTCCTGCAGCATTTCTGAGGTGATTCAGCGTCAATGTTAAGTATAGGAAAGTGGAAAATTGCGCTAAAACGCACTACAACAGTGATTTCAATTTGATCTATATTTCTAGTATCAATTTGATCTATATTTTTGGGAGATTGTGGATATGCTATTATTATTAGTGTGCAATGATCGGGGGCTGAAATATGAAAATGTCATATCTTTTGAAGTTAAGCTTCTCACCAAAAATAAAACCCCAGGCTCTGAGCTCCGCCATCGGAGCAAGTTTGGATAAAAGAACCACAGCAATTTCAGCAGGCAGTCCTCCCTTGTGTAACATCATTTGATTATAGCCAGCCAAGAGGACCAGGTGGCTGGCCGCCATTTTCACTGAAGTTTTGAAACAAAGAATACCTCCAGTTTGCTTGAATTTTTCACAATGTACATATTTCTTCCAAAACTAAGTATTCATTTTCTTTTGTTTTTCCTTTTATTTTATCTGCGCTATTCTTTCTCTATAATTGTTACTTTTAATAATTTTCTGTTATATTAATTATTAATATTGCATTTATAATAAAACACTTTAAAGTCATTTTCTTCAGCTACATACCGGCTCTAAGCACCGCAGAAAAAATCCTAGCCTTTCTGAAGATTCGCTACCTTGAAGTATTATATTGTTTAGCCAGAGCAGAATGTTTTAACAATTTTCATTCGCAGGTTTAGAATAGTCAGAGCAAGTTCCTCTGTCTTTCACAGAGGTGGTGGCAGTCCTGTACCTAAAGTATTGTGTATTAAAGTGTTTCTGTCGCTCGCACGCTCCCTTCTAGCCTGTCTGCTGCCCAATTCCAGCAGTTTCAGTGTATCGGTTGCATCCACGATGTTGGACAGTCTGTAGGTTGAAATAGATTGGAAGGCATTGAGCGGTCTAGCTACTAGGGGGCGTGTGACAGACCCCATAGCGTACATACAAAAAGGGCACCTGGAAAAAAGGGCGCAGGATATAGCCGAAATTATACGTTTTTATGTAACAATATTTTTCGTTTATAGCTTTTAACCAAAAAATCAAGTGCGAACTATGTTGAATTAACATAAATGAAATGGCAAAATACCATCTATAAAAAAAAACGATATTGGAAATGAAACAGCAAAATACCATCTATAACAAAAAAACGATATTTACACTTGTATTAAGCAAAGTAATACAATTGTAGATATTACAGGTATTTTACTGCAACTATACCTAACTGTACTCTCACACAGATCTCTCCCTATCCCTAACCCCTTGACCCCCCCCCCCCCCTTTATGGAACTATATACATAATTTAATAAATTGTATATATTACAAATATTCTACTGTAACTATACCTAGTCCTACTCTCACACAGGACCCTCCCTGTACCTATCCCTAACCCCTAGACCTCCCTGGTGTGCCTAACCCTACCCCCCCCCCCCCCAGGTGGTGCCTAACCACCCCCCTGGTGGTCCCTAACCACTCCCCTGTTGGTGCCTAACCCTTCCCCTGGTGGTGCCTAACCCTAAAACCCCCCTGATGGTGCCTAACCCTAACCACCACCCCCAGTGGTGCCTAACCCTAACCACCCGGTGGTGCCTAACCACCACCACCCCCTCCTGGTGGTGCCTAACCCTATCCCTTCCCCTGGTGGTGCCTAACCCTAAAACCCACCTGGTGGTGCCTAACCCTAACTATCCACTTGGTGGTGCCTATACCTAACCATCCCCCTGGTGGTGCCTAACCCTAACCACCCCCTGATGGTGCCTAATCCTAACCATCCCGGGAGAACCCCACACAAGATTCACTATTATGGGCATACAACACAGACTAGCGTCCAAAGCTTACTAAATAATTGGGTATACTTAAGTAAAGCTCAAACGTGCTACTCTGTTAGGCTTCATCCACCATAGGCACAGCCAGTGGCAACAGCACAATAACAGTGAGACTATTATGATGATATCACAATATTGGATGTTGTTATATGCTAATTTTGTATCCTGTATTACTGAAGATGCATGTTACACATTTTATGTTATCTGTTCTGTTGAGTTTTTCTTTAATAAACTTAATTGTGAGAAAAAAATCCTAACCATCCCCACTGCACAATCACCCTTACACAAATAAACAATAATATATGTAATCTTAAAAGAGAATCTGTACTCTAAAATTCTTACAATAAAAAGCATACCATTCTATTCATTATGTTCTCCTGGGCCCCTCTGTGCTGTTTCTGCCTCTCCCTGCTGCCATCCTGGCTTGTAATTGCCATTTTTATCCAGTGTTTACAAACAAAAGACATAGCAAGTGATACGCTAAGAAGAGCTGAGTGTGTGAGTAATACAGAGTGTGCAGGGGGCCTGGAGAGGGTGTGTATAGCTTCTAGCCAATCACAAGCAGCACAGCACATTCCACACATTCCAGCCTCAGCCCGACAGAGCCGACAGAGGAGAGAAGATTAGATCATATAACAGAGATAATACAGCCACTGTGTAAATAGGAAAGGCTGCAGTTAGACAGAGCACATTAGAACAGGTATAGGAACTTATAGGATAGAAGAAATAAGGATGAAAATTTTGTTACAGAGTCTCTTTAAAATACTTCACTACAAATAACATGAATAGAATAATTTATATATTTTTAATAGAATAAATAGCCTTAAAATCATATACACATTAAAAATATAAATAGAAAAAGTTATATATGTATAATAGAATAAATAGCCTAATCACGTATGAATTAAAATCTTAAAATAACGGTAATATTAAAAGTGATACATTAGAAAGATAATAAATCTGAAAACTTTAATCGACGCATTATAATTCTGAACACAAGGTTAATACCAAAAGCAATGTATTTCTTATACAATAAGGTTGAAAACGATATGTAAGCATTATACGTATGAAAACTAATTTTAAAACCATAAAATAAGTGTAAAAGAAAATTCACTTGTTACACTCCTGAAAGCGAAATTTTAAAACGAAAAAGTAAGTAAAACCTCCTGAAACCGAAATTTAAAAATGAAAAAATAAGTAAAACCAAAAGTCAAAACGAATTTGTAAACGATATCTGTAATAAACTTTATTCTGTAAACGAAAACTTTTGTTAACAAGATCCCTGCAACAGCTATTTCTCGGGCGCCCTAATTTCCTGTCGGTGCCCAATAGCCGATATTTTGCATTGCAGCCTATGGCGGGAAACCCTTTTTGTCCATTAGCCATATGCGCCATGTGGGGGGGGGGGGGGCATTGCCAGGGGAGGTGGGAGTAGTGGGGAGAGAAGTTATTGGCGGGATTGCTTTTGTAAAAATGTTATGAACACCCTGGGACTCAAAGTAAAGACTGGAGATAACTTTGAGGGCTTTGTTTATTCACTATGTTAATAGTTACAGCTCTTTAATGACGTTAATGGTTTTTATCAAACATAAATGCCTGGGCGAGGGGAGGAAGCACTGCCTCGCTGAGAGGACTACGGCTTCTTAAACCCCGCATAGGTCAGTTCCTGCAAGATGGAACTCGATAAAGGCATTTGCCCTTCTATTAGGAATCCTCATGTTGTAGATGCTACTTTTGAATTTATGTTTGTATTATACTGTACTGTATATGCACAATTGATAAGACTACAGTGCCTGTTGGAGACCCTGAGATAGAAACCAACTTACTTTCTCCAATATGTGCAGGGCCAGATTTGCACTCTTTACCACCTTAGGCCACTGCCACCAGCCGCCCCCCCTTCAGTATAGGTAGCGAGATGAACCCTCCCCTCTTCCCTCTACTATAGGTAGCCTGATGACACCACCAGTATAGGTAGGCCAATGACTCCTCCCCTTTCCTTCCAGTATAGGTAACCAGATGACCCTTCCCCCCATCCCTCTAGTATACGTAGCCAGATGACTCCTCCCCCTTTCCCTCCAGTATAGGTAGCCAGATAATGCCCTTAATCCCTCCCCCCCCCCCTTCCTTTTCAGTATAGGTAGCCAGCTCGCCTTCACACTGCAGAAGCCATCTGTGTCACTCTTTTCTCCGCTCGACTTCAGTGCAGAAGCTTCCTCTTTCTTTCCGTCTCCAATGCTGCCCAAGTCCACAATGCAAACATGCACAGAGAGCAAGGTGGCTGCTGCACAGGCAGCTGGCAGCAGAGTACCGCAGTCAGACACTCGCCTGATCTCCCTGCATAGCAGCATTTGCAAGCTTGCAAATGCTGCACCAGTTTAGCCTGCTGCTTTGGTGCCCTTCCTCCTGTGGAGCCCTAGGCCATGGCCTAGGTGGCCTTAGCCTAAATCCGGCCCTGAATATGTGTAATAAAGGGCACTGGGTATCATTGCCAGATCTCAAACAACGACTTGGATATGAAGATACAACCTGTTGGGAATACTTCCAATTTAGACACAATGTGACAGGAGATCCGCCCCGCACAACTCAGACAGCCAAGCGACTTTGAAGACAGGAGAGGGACCTATGAGGAAAACACTTTCTAAAATGTACATGGTTTTGATTATGTAGTCTGTCCCCTCATTATCCTTTCTTAGTGGATGGGAAGATCCTTTTTGGCTCCTCAGAAGCTCAGAATGTGTATATTTGCAGATCATCTATTGCCACTAGAATACAGGAGGTGAATTACAAAATACTCATACAGTGGAATTACACTCCACATAAGCTACCCAAAATATACCCTGACAATAGTTTAACCACTTCCGGATTCTCGGAGCGTATATACACGCCCCTGAATCCTGAAGTGTATTCCATGGAAACGGCCGCTCGTATGAGCGGCCGTTCCATGTCAGCTCACGGAGGGTGTCTCCGTGAACACCCTGCGAGCCGATCGGCGGCTTGCAGGGTAAATGTAAACACACGGGGAAGATCTTCCCCGGTGTTTACATGTATACGGCGCTGCTGCGCAGCAGCGCCGTAGAGGAGATCGGTGATCCCCGGCCTCTGATTGGCCGGGGATCACCGGCATCTGATAGGCTAAAGCCTATCCCATCAGGCGCAGGACGGAAATCCGTCCTGCGCCGCTCACAGGGGGAGGGAGAGGGAGGGAAGGGGAATGAGGCCAGGAAGCGCTGCGGAGGGGGGCTTTGAAGAGCCCCCCCCCGCAAGCGCAAGCAGCCGGCGGCGATCAGACCCCCCCAGCAGGACATCCCCCTAGTGGGGAAAAAAGGGGGGAAGTCTGATCGGCCTGGCTGCTAGCTGATCGGTGCTGCGGGCTGGAGAGCCCACGCAGCACCGATCAGCACAAAATAGCGTGGTAGGGAAGTGGTTAAACTTACCTATCAAAAGGGGGCCATTATATAGACACAACTGTTTTGTACGTTGTCTTTCCTTATTGATCGATATCTATCAAGAGAGTATACTAATACAACCGTGTTAAGACCTTAGGAGTGTTTACCAACAATCCTACAAAGTTTGGTACATAGATACTACCTTTGTTTTTGATGTTTTACTTTGCTATATACGGTAAGTTGCTGTATTGTTTGATTTATTGTTGTTGCTTTGGTGCATATTTAATACCTTGTGACCCTGCATGGGCTTTCATAAGATTTTGATGTTTATATTTCTGTGACACCAATAAAAACTTTGAAATTAAAATATACCCCGACAAGACAGACACATACTGGAGATGCAACAGACAAGTAGGCACATTACTTCATATTCTATGCCCGGTCCTCACAGAATTCTGGAAACGGATTGAAAGGTTGATCAAATCTGTCACAGACAGAGAGGCACCATTCAAACCTGAGTTCTATCTGTTACACCTTACTTAGACTTATTAGTCTATGAAAACTTATACAAAGTTGACAGTGAATCATACTTAATGCCGCCGAATGCTTAGTGGTCAGGCATTGGAAGGATTTGACAACCCCGAGTGTGTGGGCTATTGTGTGTGAAAAACCTGTCACAGCAGCACACAGTCTGTATACACCCCTTTCCAAGGGCATAAGCCTTCAGACAGGAACATGTGAACTCAAACAGGATGCGAACGATAAGTATGACAGCATCCCGGTGGATAAATGAACCTCTGTACATTCCTTAAACACTCAAGGAGTTTGTTATAGCTTCTGATGATGACAATTTTTGCTTACCAGAGAAATAGCCAGCCCTGATACCTTAATACTGCACTACTGTGCACTACTCACTCTTACAGGTCCACAATGTTTATCAGCATTGAGGGAATGTGAACACCAGATGGAGCTATTCACACATAGAACACATACAGTACAGTGAAACCTTGGTTTCCGAGCCCAAAATTAGTTTTGGAAACATGCTTTAGAGCATTATTATAACAAAGTAAATTTCCCCATACAAATTATTATAGAAACTCAGATGATTTGTTCCACAATCCAAAACATTTATTGAAAAATATTTAATTGCACTGTATAAAGCAAAATGCTATAAGCTAAACATTTTTTTACCTGCAACTACCTTTGAAGAGAATTGTGGCTGGCAGAGACGAAGAATCAGAATCAGAATCATTTATTTCGCCAAGTACAACGGGGGTTGTACCAGGAATTATTTTTGGCACATACAGGGTCGGTGATGGTGCAGCAAAAACGCAAGCAATTTAGTAGTGAGTACACAGTGCATGGAACATAATACTTAGTTACATAGTTACGTAGTGGAAGGTCCCGAGGAGACATCCGGTGCTATTTGAGTGGAGCGCTACCTTCTCTGCAGCGCTCAACAGCTCTGCAGCTATTTGGATGCCCCCCAGAATTCCAGGAAAGAAGCGTAGAGAGAGATATAGAGAATAGAACTTACAGGTGGACCCAGGAGAAGGACTGGAGGGGGTAATCCGCTGCCGTATATGGCACTCAAACGCTTCTGCAGCGATACTTGAATCAGATGCCCCCCCAGTCCAACCCTGGGGAAGAGAGAGAGATGCGAGAGAAGATGCAAGAGAAAAGGAAGGAAGGAAGGAAGGTAAGGAGAGAGCAGAGAGAGAGGAGAGAGATAGTCCCTGGGCATTGCCGCAGCCGGCTAGTGGCCTGGTCAAAAAGTCCCAATGGCTGTCGGTGCAGCTGATGTACAGCAATGGAGCTGCAGGCACAGTGGTGGTGGAGTGCAGGACATCGGGTACCCTGTCGACCCTGTGGTGGGGAGGCTCTGGCAGCGGTGGAAGAGAGCATGGGTCCAATGGCTGCTGGGGCAGTGTGTTGCCGGTGTCAGTATCTGGTGGCCAAAGGGGGCAGCATGGCCAGTGACCCGATGGCTGATGCGGCCCTCAAACAGATCCAGGATCTGCCTTGCCCGGAGCAGTGGACCAGCTCCCATGTGCATTGGAGGGCTGGGACTGGGAGTAGCAGTGTGGCACTAGCTCTGGCCTCTCACTGGGACTCCATGGCTGAGGCTCCACGTGGCCTCGGACGGCTGAGTGCCGTGTGGGAGGCTCCATGTGGCTACAGCAGCTGGGAGCGGCAGAGCAGCTGTGTGGTCCTGTGTTGCCCTGCTGCCAGCGGCTCCTGATCGGCGGCTCCTGCAGCAGCTGTCACCTCCCTCCATGTGCCGTCCTCGTGGCTACAGAAGCTGGGAGCGGCAGAGAGGCTGTGTGGGTTGTTCTGCCTCCCTCCATCGCGGTGGCCGGAACAGCCATGGCCAGCGGGCCTAGCAGGCTGAAGGCAGCGGTGGAAACTGCCTCTGGAGTGGCCGGAGAGCCGCTCTCGCAGCGAGTAGCTCCTCCACGTGGGTGGCCGGGCAGGAAGCAGCGGCGAGTGGGTCAGCTGTAGGAGGCAGTACAGTGGAGCGGGGCCCGACCAGCTGCAGCCCGCAGGCAGAATCCGTCAAGGGGGCAGCATCCGCATCAACACGCATCTAAAGGATGAGGGTTATTGTGTAGGAAGACTTTTACTATAACAGAATCATTGCGATCTGTTGGCTCACTCAATTCTTCTTTGTGTGACTTTAACAAGGAACTAACCAACTAACTAACTATCTAATGGCAGCTGCTTTTGCCTTTTTTAAGAATTTCACAGAAATGTGATATTGAACTGTCACTACACTCGAATGACAGGATACGTGAGACCACCCTACAAAAGAAAAGCTTTGCTCACCTGAGGCTTCTTCCAGCCGTTAGAAGTCTCTCTGTCCAGCACTGAAGTTCTGCCTTGCTTCTGGCTACTGCAGTGGCGTATCTATAGGGGTACAGGTATGGCTAGTGCCATGGGCGCCATGCCTGCACTCCCTTCTCCCTGTGCTGCTCGCCGCTAAAATGTATTTATTCAGCCGCCACTCAAAACAGTCCCCCCTCCTTCTCTCCATGCTGTGCACAGCTAAAATGCATGTATTGAGCCGCTGCTCAATACAGTTCCACCTCTCCCCTCCTTCTCCCCCATGCTGCTTATGCGAAAATACTAACCTAAGATTAGCGGTAACCAAGAGACTGGAGATTGGCGCATAGTAGCCGCGCGATGGACTTCAAATGCAGGAAGTGGCATCATCGGTCACTCCTGCATTTGAAGTTTTGAGGTCAGTGTTTTAGCAGTGTGCAGCACTGGGGAGCAAAAGCCAGTCTACACAAAAGTGCGCCCTCTACGTATCTCTCCAGCGGCTGCTGGAGAGATACGCAAAGAGCGCACTTCTCTTATGTCAGACTGGCCGCGACTGACAGAAGTGACGGGACCTGATATCGAAGCTGCAGTAAAGTGCTGTGTGGTGCAATCAAAGATTGCACTATGGGCTCGATTCACAAAGCCGTGATAAGCTTAATAGTAAAGGTTTGCGCACATTAACTTTCCCATTCCCATGCTAACATATGGGTTAGCGCGTTAACAGGGAAAGTTAATGTGTAGAGTATAGTACAATCTCATAAATATAAAACACATGCAAGACAAAACACATAGGGCTTGATTCACTAACCGCCACTAAGCCGGTTAGTGAGCCTTATCACTTTGTGGGCACAAACCAGGGCGCTAGGTGGTTTTCGCCCACACATTACTCTCAGCTCCGCTCACTGCGCGCAGCACGGTGCTCCTGTATTAGTGCGCGGTGCGAGGATAACGTCGCACCTGCTACCCCTTAAAACGTCGATAATGGTGCATCGGTGCCCCCGAAGCGGCGCATAGGGGTACCCGATGTGCCGTTATCTTCACACCGGGTGCGACGTTTAAGGGGCAGCGGGTGCAACGTTATCGTCGCACAGCGCACTATTACTGGTGCACAGCACTATGCGCACACTGCGCGGGGCTGTGCGCGAAGTAGCTCTGCGCGGCCGTTAGTGCGCGCAGAGCTACTTAAGGGGCACTAAGAGGCTTTTCACAGCGCCACTTTGTGACTCAAGCCCATAATTTCTAAGTGAAAAAAGTGCTGTATGGTGCGATCGAAGATAAGTGCAATATAGACATCAAATAGGAAAAAGGTACTTGTTTGTATCAAAAAAGTCGCAAAAAAGATAGTAAATTCACAGTGATGCAGTCAATAATAATCTAAATACCATAAAGGATCATATGTCACAATAATAACACTAAAAAACCATTAAATAAGTGAACTCAATAAATATCAGGAAAAACCTGCAGAGTGAGAAGCAAAAGGAATAAGAGAAGTTGGCCAAAGAAACACTTACATGAGAAGAGTAGTAGAAAGGAACACCCTGGACCACCGGAAAGAACCAAGCCTTACTGCAACTCGCGGGAAACCCCCACTACTCTTCTGGTTTAAGTGTTTCTTTGGCCAACTTCTCTTATTCCTCTTGCTTCTCACGCTGCAGGTTTTTCCTGGTATTTATTGAGTTCACGTATTTACTGGTTTTTCAGTGTTATTATTGTGACATATGATCCTTTATGGTATTTAGATTATTATTGACTGCATCACTGCAAATTTACTACCTTTTTTGTGACTTTTTTGACGCAAACAAGTACCTTTTTCCTATTTGATGTCTATATTGCACTTACGGTATCTTCGATCGCACTATACAGCACTTTTTTCAGTTAGCGATTATGTGTTTTTTCTTGCATGTATTTTATATTTATGAGATTGTACTATACTCTATGGTGCCTTCAGCTGTGTAGTTGCAATATTAGTGTGGCCTCATTCTCATTTTACTATTGGAGATAGGAACCCCAAGTATTTTTACTATGTAATATGTGACTGTTTTTTGGATACCAGATTTACAACTTTGTGTAGTTTTTAAATTGTTTTTATTATTTTATTTTTATTGTTTTTATTATTTATGTGGTCAGTATTTCAATAAAGATAATTTATATTTTGAATTTAATTGTGCTCAGTTTGGTGCTTTAAGAGAGCAGCCTCTTTTCCTTCTTTTTTTCCTAATACAATATTTTCTCATCTACCCGTCAAGAAAAAGAAAGTGGGAGCAAATGAAAATTTATGGTGTGTGTTTATGGTGCGGTCTTGTCACCCAAGGGGAAGGGGTTTGGTAATATCATCATCCCCATCTAGGTGAATAAATATGATGCCCTACTTCAGGGCTGGTTCAGACGGACGCTTGCGGAGCGTTTACCGCAAGCGTTCGGAACGTCGCGGTAAACGCTCCCATTCAAGTGAATGGGAGCGTTTACACCGAGCTTTTGCGCGCTTTTACCCGAACGCGGCGTTCGGTCCCGATTTCGTTACCGTTCGAGCTGCCCTTGGAAGCGACATGTTGCTTCCAGGGAGCGGCCAACCGCGACGGCTAATGTTTCCCTAGGGGAAATAAAAAACGCTACTGAAAGCCTGAACGCGCAGCCGCCGCAACACCTCCAGACGCGACGCCACGCAGACGTCCGTCTGAACCAGCCCTAAGGTATTCACAAGGAGTTAAAAGGTATAAAAAAAAACACAAAAAAATTGACAACACATGCATCTTGTTTAAAATAAATTCTACTAAATTCAAGGTCACATTGATTCCAAGTACAGCAAAGTCTTAGTATCCGGCACCAGTGGGGATTGTCTGATGCTGGATACATGTGCTCGCTTGAGCAACAGGCCAAAAATACAAAGCAATAGACCAGACATTCCTTACGTGACCGGACCAATGTATACATATGTATACATGTGGTACATATGTATATACATATGTGGTACGAATGACCAAGCATCAGTTGGACGCGAAACGACCGTCGCCCCACCGCTTTGAACCCACCACCTACCTCCTGCACCGTCCACCCTGCTTGGTCCGGTCACGTAAGGAATGTCTGGTCTATTGCTTTCTATTTTTGACCACTAATTGAAATGTTCAGCATGTCTTTATGTTTGGAGTCTGCTGTATCACGCCAGTAAGCTGTGAAAGACGGAAGGTGCACGTTTATTTTTCTTTGTTTCTTGTGACTGCAACTTGATCCACCATGAGCCTGTAAGTCATCATCTTTACTACTGGCAGACATGAAAAAACTAGACAGCAACAACTGCCATTATCTATAACTAAACCTACTAACAATGCAATGCACATAGGGAGATACTGGTTGCTTAGCAGTTGGAATTATGGAAATTGTCTTTAGGTTTGGAGTCTGCTGTATCACGCCAGTAAGCTGTGAAAGACGGGAGGTGCACGTTTATTTTTCTTTGTTTCTTATGACTGCAACTGTGTATAACATTTCCTCTACATTTTGCGCGGAGGACACGTCCATATAGAGGATGCAGTCATTTCACACAAACGCTAGGTGCTGCAGGGCAACGGTCAGTATTTTGCCATAGTAGATTTTTGACCCCACTTTTTCTAAATAATAGTGGGAAGTGCCACACATCACGTTGCTTTTTTCTTAATGAGAGAAGTCATTGTGGATCAAACAACATGAACAAATTATATGGTCCATATCAATCATTGCTTGGTTTCTTCTTTTTTTAACTTCTCACTTTGCAAAGCATTGATTTATTTTTTCCCCCTTTTCACTAAGGTTCCTCTTTAACTCCTCTTGTTTTTCCACCATGTCGGGTTCCTGTTTACTGATGGGTGGGTGTCCAAACTAACTATGTAACCAGGATGTCAGGTGACCAGCCTGTGGTTACACTGTGTACTTCTACAGCACATTTCAAGAGGAAATACATTTTTATAGTGAATTGAGAAGATGTTAGGTCAGATGAAAACGTTCTCCTTGTTTTTGGTGTTGGCTTTTTTCAAGGTTTCAGGTAAAGTATAAAATCTATTTATTTCATGTTAAAGTGATCCTGAGCAGGTGATAAAACAGAATTTACACTTACCTGGGGCTTTCTCCAGGCACTGTAGGCCACAAAGTCCCCCAGCGTCCTCCTGGCTCCCTCCATGGTCCTGGTCCTGACTCTGGTTACAGGACGACTTTGGTCTGAAGTCGTCAGGTCTGCTTCCCACTGCAGACGATCGCGTCATCACACTGGCCGGCTATGCATTATCACACCGGCGTGAGAGTCCTCTGCATGTGCGGTTCTCTTTGTTTGAACCATGCATGAGCAAGAATCGCATGCTGGCCGGTGTGATGATGCGTATCCAGCTGGCACAATGCTGCAATCCAGGGAAGCGAGAAGCAGACCTGACGACTTCAGGTTGAAGTCATCCTGTAACCGGAGCGGGGACCAGGGAAGGAGCCAGGAGGATGCCGGGGGACCTCACGGCCTATGGTGGGCTGGAGGAAGCCCCAGGTAAGTGTAAATTCTGTTTTTATCACCTGCTCAGAGTCCCTTGTGTTATAAGCATCATGGGAAACCACAGTTGCTCACTTACAGCTGAATTATCACAAATACCTTCTGTTTTAAGAAGACAATATTACATTTAGCATTGCTTTTTTTAATGGAGGACTTATTGTGGTCTCTTTAGGTCCTTTATACCTCCCATGTTGTTCTGGGTCACCATGTATATGTACAGCGATGCGATCAGCAGCAGCGCTGTACTGGGGACAGCCGTGATAGGCTGGGGAGTAATCGGCTGAAGCCTATGACAGCCGATCACGCTGATTGGCTGGCAGGGGAAGGGAGGGAGCAGAGGGAAGCAAAAAAAAAAAAAGCCACATTTATTAAAAAATAAATATTTCTAAAAAAAAATAAACAACTGTGGAGCGATCAGACCCCACCAACAGAGAGCACTGTTGGTGGGTGGAAAAGGGGGGGAGGGGATCACTCATGTGCTGTGTTGTGCGGCCCTGCAGCTTGGCCTTAAAGCTGCAGTGGCCAATTAAGTAAACAATAGCCTGTTCTTTAGCGGGGTTTAACACTGCGGTCCTCAAGTGGTTAAGCTATCTCTCACTGTTTCTTTGATGTATAAGTGCCTCAGAAAACAGAACTGTCTGGATCAAAAAGCTCAGAGAAGTTATTTTGCATAAATACCAAGTAAAGTTTCTTAACTCCTCTTGTACTGGAAATAATATGAGACTATTGTCTTTGCTAGTAATGTTCTATTAGCCGTACTGCAAAATGTATCCTTTCATACGTTTTTTTTATTTTTTGCTTCAGCGTCACCTTAGTCACCATAATTATTGTGCACTCATAGAGTAAGTAAAACAAAGCACACGAGTTATTCATCTGACTCCTTCCCATTAGCTGGCCCTTTGGCTCACCATCTCCTGTGTCGGCAAGTGGACACCTGTCTAGTATTCCCCATGCACAACCCAATTCTTAGCTCCATACGAAAGTCCTGCTCAACATGTTTCATCACCAGTGAGACTCATCAGGGACTGATCAGGGCCTGCAGTACCGTGGCTGGTTTATGTACACAGCAATCCTCCTCCTCAGACATGCATAAAAGTTTGTCTTTTAGATGACGCCACGGCTGGATGAGTGCACAGTACAGCCTTGCGCACTGCCAGGGGCATCAAAGATCTTCTACCTGCATGGACATTTTTGAACATATCCAACCCCACTTTCAATTGATGATCTGTCAGAAATTGATCAAAAGCTGAGCGATTGGATACGTTGAGGGCAACAGATTTCTGGCAGATTCCATCAAAGTGATCAAATGGCCAGAAGAATTAATAAATGCATGCCTACCTTGTATCTTTAAAAGTTGTGATATATCTATGTGTGTGTGTGTGTGCGTGTGTGCGCGCACGCGCGTGTGTGTGTGCGTGCGTGCGTGCGTGCGTGCGTAAAAATTGAAGATTTTTCTTTGCCTTGGGATTTCTTTGCTTCACTTTTGTTTCAGGACTGTAATGAATGTTTATTTTAAACAAAAGAATGTTTATTTCTGAACTATACAAGGGCCTAAAAGACACTTGAGAAGTCACATGACATAGTGGCAATCCCAGTGTAGTGCAAACAAGGAAATACTAAGGGAACAATGGAACTGAGTCCTACCTTTAAGGAAGAACTCCTTTCAAGTTTTAAAGAAGGAACTTTATTGGGCACAAGACAAAGCATTTTGCTGCTACAAGCAGATTCCTCAGGTCAGTAATAGTGCAATAGCAAGATATGTACTGTATCTGGCATGGGTGCCCAATTAACTACTTAATGACCGTATCACACCAGCCACGGTAAATTGGCCGGCGGGGGAGGGAGGGAAAAATTAAAAATAAAAGAATAGTCAAACTTAATTAAAAAATAAACACATAAATATATAAATAAATAAATAAACATGCCGGCAGGGATCAGAGCCCACCAACAGAAATCGCTGTTGGTGAGCAGAAGGGGGGGGGGGGGGGGGAATCACTTGTGTGCTGACTTGTACGTTACCTTTTTATACTTGTGCATACACCACTGGGTGCCTCCTGTCCATTGTTACCTTACCCAAGGGATAACTGCTATTGGACCTGTCCTCCTACTATAGCTGAGTTTTTTTTCTGGAGCAATGACAGATCCTACCACTGACAAAGGCCGAGAGAGGACGATACTTCCCCTCATGCACATCTAGTGGTTTGCTACCCTACTGTACTGACGTATTATACCATATTGGGCTCCCATTGTGTTTTTCTCTCATTCTCCCAAAGGAAATACTAAGATATTTTCAAATAGGACTCATAACCTAACTGTGTCTTGTTTTTGGTTGTAGCTAAAAGGTTTCCCGAAGAGGAAGTGTTTGGGCTTCTAAACCAATCTGTCTCGCTGTCAAGCCACAAGAGCTTGGTAGGTCCTGTAGAAGAAGTTGTTTGGACTTTTACATCTAAAGGAAAGACTATCAAAGTGGCAGAGATAAAAAATGACAAATTTAGAAAATTTGCTAAGCATTTTTCTGATCGTATCGAGATGTCTAGTCAAGGAACCGTGTTAGTTATCAAACAGTTGACTCCGAGCGATTCTGGAAAATATACATCTGACATAACCTTTACAACTAAAGAATCCCATGAACCGTCTTTCATTCTCTCTGTTTATGGTATGTGTTTGAATCAATATATACGCAGATTTACAATATGTGGTCTTCACAATAGCTAAGTATGTTTAGCATGAAAGTTCAGGGTTTAATCCTCACCAGGACACTGTCTGGAGAGAGTTTGTAAGCTTGCTCTGTGTTTTTCTCCTGTTGCTCCACATTTTTCCTACATAACTGATCAGATTGGACAACGGGGTTTATTTGCAAAGTTTTTCTCTTAAATTATCTCACCTTACTTATATTTACACCCTTACAATAGCATCTCACAGAATTGTTGAACTCTAAGTTGAGGGGGGGGAGTTGTGATTTTGACACTGTTAGTATTACTTTGAGGCAATGAGGCAAGAGAAGGCAGTAGAGTAACTATATGGCATTAGTAAGTGGGGAAGCAAGTTTTGCTAGACACAGCCAACTTCATCAGGTGGATGTTGTGAATGACGGTTATTTTTCATAATTTTTGTGTCTTCAATGAGAAGATAAGTAAACCTTCCTCAGACTATATACCCTAGAGATTTAGTTTTAAAGGGAAGGTCCAAGCAAAAAAAAAAAATGAGATTCACTTACCTGGGGCTTCTACCAGCCCCATGCAGCCATCCTGTGCCCTCGTAGTCACTCACTGCTGCTCCAGTCCTCCGCTGGCAGCTTTCTGACCTCGGAGGCCAGGGCCAAATTGCGTACATTTTTACACATTCCCACTAGTGCAGGAACATTAACACATACATTTTTACGCGTTAGTGGTGAAACGCGTACATTTTTTTTCCTGCACTAGCTGGAATGCGTAAAAATGTATGCAATGTGGCCCTGACCTCCGAGGTCAGAAAGCTGCCAGCGGGGAACTGGAGCAGCAGTGAGTGACTACGAGGGCACAGGATGGCTACATGGGGCTGGTAGAAGCCCCAGGTAAGTGAATCTCATTTTTTTTTCCTTGAACCTTCCCTTTAAACTGTGGTCATGAGAGAATTTCATCATTTGAAAGCAAAAAAGGCCATTTTTATGCTGCCCTTAGTATTGATATATTTTAGCAACCTAGTGTACACCTTGGGTACTATAGGAAACTAAAGCATTCTTCTTTCGGATTGCAGAACCTGTGTTTGCCCCATCAATAAGGACTGAACATAGGATAAAAACCAATGACTGGTGCAATGTGACTCTTCAGTGTTCTGTCTCAATGAACAGCTCAGCATTGTCCTATATGTGGAAATACAGACACAGAGACTCTGACTATCAGCTGTATAACACTGGAGACAATATGAAGATGTCATTGAAGCCTGACACCTGGGATACTGAGGTCCTGTGTATAGTGCACAACCCTGCTGACCAGAAGAATGTTACCTTCTATGTGCAGCCACTCTGCATTCAAGGTAAGGAAGTACAGAAGGATTGTGGGTTTCAAAGAGGCTGGAGCATAAGTGAATTTTGGACGCCATGGAAGATCAGGCACAAGAACAGTGCCAATAGTAGAATATCAGTACATTTACACATAATCTACTATTTAAAGCGTTAGTTTTCGTTAGTAAAATATTGGTAATTGTTACTGATATTTTACAATAGCAAAACCCAACCCTACTCTTACACAGAACCCTCCACTACCGATGCCTAACCCTAAGATCCCCCCGATGGTGCCTAACCCTAAGACCCCCCAGGTGGTGCATAACCCTAAGACCCCCGAACACAAACCCCTTTCCTGATGCGAAACCTTAACTGCCCCTCCCTTCACAAACCCCCTTGCTGACGCCTAACCTCAACCACCCTCCCCCCCACACAACCCCCTTCCTGACACCTAACCTTAACTGCCCCCTTGCACCTAAAATGATGGTGTCTGAATTTCCCCTCTGTTGCCAGATTCAAAACAGAGAAAACCCCGCAAAAAAAGATAATTATCAGGCATCGCCTGCTGCCTGAATTTTCCTTTTGGTGCCGGCTTGCTGATATATTCAACTGAAGTCTATGGTGGTGCCTGATTTGTCCAGAAGCCGCATGCATCCGATTTGTCTGATACTAAAGGCTGAAAATCATATTGGGCACATACGAGGCTCAGGAAAACATTAAATTATTCCTAAACTCTATTAAACAAATTCACCTCTCACTATGTGGAGCCCATCACTGCGATCTCCGTGTGGCCTAGGAGCTAGTGAACAGTCTGCATTGCATTGAAACTTGACCTTGCACTTGGGTTTTTAAGTTTTACCTCAGAAGAAACAATCGTTTAAAATAAAATATGTTTATATATTAATGTCGGGTTTCCTAAATTACTCCAGCACACAAAGCTGTCTATTCTAATTTAACAGCAATCTGATCAGTAGTATACAAACTCGCATGAGCACACCTCAACACTAACAGCTCTCTCTATAGTCGAAGTCACTAGTAGCTGGAGGTGCCCAAAGATTATAAAATAATCAAAAACTGCTTAAAAAGAAGGTAGGTGTTGGCTTATCTTTCGATATATCTTGACAGTTTATTGAAAAGGACAAACAACAATGCGTTACGGAGTCACTGTCTCAGGTAAATGCAAGCCTTGCCAGCAGCAGAATGTCCCTTGGAGCGCCATTATAAAAGTAAAAAGGTGCTCCAAACGACATTGAGCTGTTGGCAGGACTTATATTTAGGCCATGAAACGCATTACGGTACCGGGTCCTGTAACTTCCTCCAGTCGCGGCCAGTCTGCGCAAGAGTGCTGAAGCCGCTGGAGAGATACATAGATAGCGCACTTTACTTGCATCAGATTGGCCATGACTGGAGGAAGTTACAGGACCTGGTACTGGAGCTGCAGGCAGTGGAGGACGGCGGCGTGGGAGCAATCCATGCCCATGGGGCTGGAGGAAGCCAGGAGTATGTATACAAAGGTAAGTATTGGTCATCTCTGGTACACTTTAATGTTTGTACTTTTCTATAAACCGTCAACATACAGTATATCGAACATTCTTTTGAAGCAGTTTTTAATTATTGTATTATCTTTGGGCACCTCCAGTTACTAGTCGCTTGTGTTTCCACCCTGGTTGGGATGTCTGAAATTTTAGATTTTATAGTTTTAAAATTTAAAAAAGTATTTTTTGGGAGAAGCGACCACATTACCACCCTAAAGGCCAAATGGGGACAGTATTCCTTCACATGCGATTACACTGATTGCATGTTGGGCAACCAAAAATGTGTACCCATTTCTTTCGTTACTGATACAATTTACGAAAAATTCTATACTAGATTGGGCTCCCATTTTCACTGTGTTCCCCTCATGTTTCTCCGCATAAAACGTGTTGTCAATAGCCTAGGTTCTTTTTTTTAATCAAAATATTTTTATTGCAGTTTCAAAAAGCTGAAGGACATTTGTAATGAGAGTGATATGGAGACTGGCATATTTATTTACTTTTAAACAATACCAGTTGCCTGGCAGCCCTGCTGATCTTCTGCCTCTAAGGCCTCATTCACACTGGTTGTGTTCAGAGACGTATGAAAGCGTATGATAAAAAACGCAAGCTTTTGTGCGCGTTTTAGTGTGCATTTCAGTGTGTTGTGGTGAGCTTTTTATGCATGGTTTGCTTATTGTAGTGGTAGCAGTTGTCAAAGATTTGTTTTCAAATGAAAATGTGTTTTTTTTTTTCATTTAGGCCTCTTTCCCACCAGGACGTTGCATTTTAGGGGACGTTAAGGTCGCATAACGTGCCCCTAACGCAACGCGTGGTGGTGTTGAAGTTGGACGTCAGATTGAGCCGCGTTATGCTGCTCTCAAAGCAGCCGCTCCAGGATACTGATGGGAAGTCCGGATCTTTTTAAGGATTTGGATCATTCGAATCGGATCATTGAAAAGATCCGGATCTTTGAACCAAATCATTTGAATCATTTTACTAGGGAAACAGACTGGGGGTGAAACGACTAGCAGGACAGGACTTTCCCTGCACTTTACATTCTGTACAGGGCCGGCCCGTCACTTTTTGCCGCCAGAGGCAAATTTAGCAGAGCTGCTGCCGCCGCCCGCCCCCCCCCCCCTTCCGGGGGGGGGGGGGGGGGGCGGCTGCCGAGCCGGAGGGGTAGCGGGCAGGTCGGGGGTATTGGGCCTAGCGGTGGGGAGGGGGGTTGGACCCCCCCCTCCCTCGCCTGGGTCCCCCGATCTGCGCTCCCCTCGAGCCTGTAATTAGGAAGCTGCTGCCAGATCGTAAGAGGCACGGGCGGGGAGGACTCACCTTTTCCGCGTTCCATCGTGCGCTCCATTGACGTCACTTCCTGCATCGCCGTCCACTTACAATACAGTGGGCGGCGATGCAGGAAGTGACGTCAGTGGAGCGCTCGCTGGAACGCGGAAAAGGTGAGTCCTCCCCGCCCGTGCCTCTTACAATCTGGCAGCAGCTTAATAATTACAGGCTGGAGGGGAGCGCAGATCGGGGGACCCAGGCGAGGGAGGGGGGGTCCGACCCCCCTCCCCACGGCTAGGCCCAATACCCCCGACCTGCCCGCTACCCCTCCGGCTCGGCGGCCAGCCCCCCCAGGCGGGTGCCGCCCTTTGAAGTTTGCCGCCTGATGCAAATGTTTCACCCCGCCTCATGAGCGGGCCGGCCCTGATTCTGTATGTTCCTGTTTCTTCCAGACAGACATCCACTGTGAACCGAATCTTTCATTGTGATGATCCGGATGATTCGACTCACAAAAAAGATCCGTATCAAATGAACGATTCGTTCATGATCCGGACAGCACTACGAGTCCCACCACGAGTCACCACAGTGCAGTGAATATTAATTAGCCATGTGGCTAGTCACTGAGCATGTGCAAACAATCTAACGCAGCTCTATAGGGGTATAACGTACAGCATGCTGCACTTTCATTTAACGTGCAGCGTTATACCCTAACGCAACATGTGCACTGTGAACAGCACATTGATTTTACAGTGATGTGAGTTAGGCTGTGTTACTGGCTGCTGTAACGTGGGACTTTAACGTCCCACTGTGAAACCAGCCTTAGGGGTAAAAAATGCATGTGCTTCTATGCACTAAAAAAGCGCACCTATTCACTTGCATTGATGTCTGCTTTACAGCTCAACGCACAGAAATGCATGCAACACTACTTTTTGTAACGCAGCTCAGCGCAGCACGTAGATGTGAACCAGGCACATTACATGGGAAAATCAATACCTTGCAGAACGCTCTCTGAAAGTTGCACAAAAATGTACCTAGTATGAACGAGGGCTAATGCTTTTAGCCTAAGACCCTCAACAAGCATGCAGCAGATCAGTTGTTTCTGACATTATTGTAAGATCTGACAAGATTAGCTGCATGCATAGATCAGCAGTGGTATTGTTTAAAAGGAAATAAATATAGCAGCCTCTGTATTCTCCTCACTTCAGTTGTCCTTCATCATATAACTTAAAGAAGTCATCAATCAAAAAACGCTCCCCCAGTTCCACTTACCCGGGGCTTCCTCCATCCCCTGGCAGCTGACGTCCCACGATGACAGCTCCGCTCGCAGCCCTCGGCCTGTGCGAGCACCGCTGTCAATCAAGTCCATGTTGTCTGCGGTAAATTGTGCGTATTACAGTAGTTCTGCGCCTGCGCAATACCCCACAGACAACGTGGGCTTGGTTGACAACGGCACTCGCACACATGCAGCAGAGACGACGTTGAGGTCGGCCAACGTTGCATCGGCAGAGACCCTGAGCCAACGGCTGAGCGCAGAGCTGCGGCGTGGTACATGTCAGCTGCAAGGGGAGAAAGCCCCTGGTAAGTAGAATGGAGGGAGATTTTTTTGATTGATTATTCCTTTAGGATGAGTAAGAAGAACGCATTGTAGTTAAACAGTAGTGCAAGAAGTCAAACATGTTTCTAAATACAATACAGTAAACAAATATTAAATAACCAACAGTAAGAAACCTCAGCTATTTAGCATATTGGTGT